>NC_050177.1:35216303-35848803 GCF_008315115.2 Sander lucioperca
CACACACACGCACCCCCCCCCCCCGAATTTTGATAACACGCATTGCTAGCACGTAGTTAAAAAGCAAAAACGATTCATGATTTTAATGATTTTGTATTTGTATTTTCGGGTTTACATAACAGTTGAATTCCTGAATAAAAATAACAAATAATTTTGGTGCAGAGTTTTGAAATTCATCCATTCTCCTTGCATTTTGTGTACATCCACTTACATCCGTGGAGTTGGCCAGATGTTTGTAACTGTTCATAAATAAAAGTAATTGCCCGATCCAAATCGCTGTATCCCTTGCTCCGGAACAGATTACAATACTTTAAAATCCGTTTTAAATGTCGTAGTGAAACAATATAATGGTGACGACTTGCAAGCAAAGCAACAATGTCCTTATAATGAAGACCTAGATTAAAATATAGTGCAACTAACTCCTGTACTGTAGTCATTTCTCTAGCTGTCACTGTCATGGCCAAAGCCCGTCTACGGAAAGCCGTTCCACTCCCTATTTAGCCCCATTGTACCTACTTTGGTTGCAGTTCCACCAGAGTTCCACTGGGGGTGATCACGGTCCAGTGCAAAATGAATGGGACCCTATGGAGCTAGATGGCTAAATTTGTCTCTTTCGCCTGATTGTCGTTGAGAAATCTCAGATTTGATTGTAGTTTTTGCAAGTTCAACATGGATTATAGGTCAAAAGTTGAATGAACGAGTACTTATGCCATTTGTTACAGGTTGAGTCGTTGTTGCCCATAACACGCTAGCATTCTGCTAATGAATGCTGATTGGTCAGTGAAGGACTGGTTACGATCGGAGATCCCGCTTGACGGCATCCGAAGCAGAACCAGAATGTCAGAGTGAATATTTCGGCGTGGTCTTTAAAACATTAGCAAACCTCTTTCTAGCACGTGTATTGACAGGGAGAGTCTAATCTGTCAGCTGTGTTGTCGATGCCTCGAGAGAAAAAAGGAAGCGACTCAGAGCTTGCCGTAAAGCAGCATCTCTGGCCGTATATGTGTGTGACGTCATTGACATATTAAAAGGCTTTTTAGAACAAAAAAGCCACTTTAAATCTAACTCCCAGCAGTGTGTATTTTCTTAGCCTCCCCTTTCGAATGCAACATTCAAATTACTAGACAAAAAATGATATCCTGAGAAAAGTGGATTTTGAGGGGTATAGCTCCATAGAGTCCCATTCATTCTGCACTGGCCTGTGAGCGCCCCCTATATGGAACTCTGGTGGAACTGCAACCAGTTCAGAAGCCGGAAGTAACGAGAGTGGAACTTCTTCCCATATTCAAGCCCCCAGGAAGAGCGCCGAGTCTAAAAGCCACCATGGGCTTAGCGGATAACGGTGGTACTGCACCCCTATATTTCAGCGGATAATTTGTTTCTGGGTATATCAACTTACCAGCCCGAACACTGAAAGGGTCCTTGTTTAAAACGTTACGTTTTTAACATTTTTAACATTCACTAGAAGCGAATCCAGAATTATTAAATTTGACATGATGAACGCGCATAGTGGACGCGAGCAGAGCCGCGGGACTGCGCCCGCCCGCTCACATGACTGTTCTCCCGAGCTCATGTAGCTAGCTGTAATAATGGATATAGCTAATGGTTGTAATTCACCATGTGTTCTATTAATACGTCCATGGTATTATCTTATGAAGTCATGATACATTCCAGGGATGTATGTAGCTGCTGTAAAGCCTGTTAGCTACGTGGATGTAACGTCATTAGCGTTTCCCAAACTGGCGGGCTATCGGCTAGCTAGCTAGTTGCTAACATCAGGGGTAGCTAGCATGGCTGTATTAAGATCTATACATAGCTAGCTATATGCCTACATAACGTTACTACAGACATAGTGATTACATCGCCTTGGTTCTCTTATAATACATCCGAGGGCTGTATGCTGTAAAGCTTGTAACGTGGATGAGAGCTGAAGCCATGGATGAGCTCTGTTCACGAAACTGCAGGCTAACAGCTAGCTAGCGCTAGTTAGTAGGTAGCTAGCTAGTAGCACAACATAATTATTAAATCTCCTTGGTTGTCTAGCTAAATACATCTATCGTTTATTTAGCTAAGCATGTAAACGATAGGGAACAACGAAAACAATGTTTAACGTTAGTGAATATTTTAGACAATGGAAACGGCGAGTTCATGAGTTCGCCACTTGTAAGAGACACGACAGAGAAGCTCATGAACACGCATGTTGCTACCGGTTGCTACGACAACGCAAACAAATTGTTGCTAGCGCGCATGCCCATCGTGAGCCAACCAGCGTTATGGGCCAACAATGCGGAAGAGCCGAGCTCCAGGTTTGCTTTATGCGCTTTTGAGCACTCTCATTGGAACGTACGGGGCTTCCCGCCAAACACTGTATCCAGTTCTCTTAATACATCTGTCGGTACACGATCCGTTCTGCACATGCGCAAAATGTTCGCGCATGCGCGGTTGTACGAGGATTTACGACACTGCACGATGTGTTCCACGCTTCCGGTCGACAGCCAAGCTAACGTTAGTTTAGCTAACAGCTAATTTGGCTAACTGCTAGCTGAGACAGCATGTAATAACTTTAAAAGACCCTCAAAATAAAACTTGAAAATAAACGTTGACATATATAACAAACACCTAACATATATAACAGCTGTTACGTCAGTTCTACTTTACTTGTGCTCATTTAAAATACAATCACTCAATACTTGTCTTTATTGTTATTACTGTGAAGTCTTAATTTAGCTGTAGCCTGCTTTTCCCATTACGTTTGAGTTAACGTTATTTTAGACTGAATCTAGCTGTCAGCTAGCGGTTAGCCGAATTAGCTGTTAGCTAAACTAACGTTAGCTTCCCGGTGGAGGCTAGCCATAGGCTAGCGTGGAACAGATCGTGCAGGTCGTATGGATACGTAAAACAGTATTATCTTGCGCATGTGCAGAACGGATCGTGCAGGCAGAACGGATCGTGTACCGACAACATCCATGCCCATATTAGAAATTCTTTGGTCATGGCCCAGGCTACGTCAATATACGGCTGTCATGTGCTCACACAAAGGTTTTGCGTGCTCACACAAAACTTTCATGTGCGCACATGAAACTAAACTTTTGATTTTTTTTTTCCGCTCATGTCCCCTTAGGAGCTCCGTACCAAGCACTATTAGCTGCATTAAAACAGATTTAGGTCCCACATGTTCAAACCAATTAATTTTCGTTCCGCAAATACTGCCTTAAAATAGCATAAATAATAATATCTGATATATAATTTGTGCTGGATGGCAATGGATTTTTCTTTTAAAAGGATGGTATATTTTGGCATTGAAGCAGCGATAAACTATGGGTAAAAAATAAATATTTTACAGTTGGAAACAGTTGACCCAAACAGTCAAAGGAGGGCGATGGCGAGCAGTCTTAAACTAACATTAACTTTTCCAAAAATATATTCTATGCTGAGGTCTGTGGTTTGATTTATATATGCCGAATTACAAACGGAGTCTTGTTATCTTATAACATATCTGTTTGAACGTTTTACCTGGTACGTAATGTTGTCATTAAGTGCGTTAACTTGTAATTCACAAGTTTCTGACTCGTGTTTGGCATACAGTGCTGCGTCTCTCGTGCGAGTAACAACGTCATGGACAGTGATGTCATCATGGTAGCAAATTTCAATTCCCTCTCAGTGCGCATCAATGTTTACGGTGTTAGAGAATTAATGTTACTCGCCATTAGCTAGCTAGCTAATTAACGTTAAGTTACCAGTGATAGTACATGCACTAAAGGCTGGCTTGTTAAAGTCGTGAACTTGAAAGTAGTAGCCTAGTCTCTGCCAGACCTGATTTGTTCGTTCACATTCGATCTCCCTTCTGTCAAAACGCCCTGCTTTCACAGTTAAGTTATGTTCAAAAAAAGACAGAAACACTGAAAACAGACAGAAATACCCACGTTTGACTCCTCTGCGACACACAGAACCCAACCTGACGATAGCCGCCATGATAATCAAGGTCACCAGCACAGTTACCCGGATGTAGATGTTGAGTAGTCAGCGGCACAAAGATGTTGGATGTTTGAGAAGATCAGCAAAGCGTTTCATCTCAGATTAGAATCAGAATCAGCTTCAATGGCCAAGTAGGTGTGTCTACTGTACAAGGTCTTTGACTGACTTTTTGTTGCTCTCAAAGAACACACACAGAAATAGACATAAAGCTACAAACAAGGACAACAAAGCTGAACAAGGTAAACATAAACATTTGGCTACTATGCATATATGTAGCCTATATAAAAAAAGTGTATACACATGTAGGCCTACATTATGTATGATTATGCATTCACATACAAGGGGAACAAGATGGTAAATGAAAATAAAAAATAATCCAATGAAAACCTTGACTAACCAATAAAATATTATTACTGAACCGCAATTATGTGTAGATTGTGTTTCATACAGAATTATCACCCCTAATGAAAAATCTGAAAGGGAAAACGTGCTTGTAAATATTTTGGGTCAACTCTTTCTTTTGTGTTTTGATGCAGCTCCTGTTAAACAAAAAATATCTTTGTTAGCGTCACTTCTTGCGTCACATTTAGCACACCGATTTACAAATGACACAGGGAGGAGGCGTCTCTGTGCGTCGCAAATCATATGATTTGTACATCAGTGGTATTTGACAAGCTGCAGGAACAGATGCATCAAAGATATAGTTTAGTTATGAATTATCATTTTACACAGGAGAAATGCTGCAATAGTACAAAAGAAGAAACAACAGATGGCATATTATGCTAAATAGTCAGAAATATGAGGAAGAAAGAAGACATTTAATTCAAAACCTCACGAAGAAAGATACAGTCTAATATTCTATAAAAGAACTCAAGAAATGAGTGTTATCGAGTACTATTTCTGTATCTTAGACAAATTAATGATTGAAAAGATTTAATTTATTTTTATTTATCATTATTATTTTATCATATCTTTTTTTTAATATTAGATGTTCTGATCCACACTCCATACCAGTTGGTGGCGGTAATGCACCAGCCGACCGCCAATAAACCTCAAATAGGAAGAAGATAAACTGCATGAGCGCTCACTCGCGGTGAAACCCAAAGGTCATCTCATCTCACCACCTTGTCAACGAGAATACAGAGTTGTTCTGTAACTATTTAATAGCGCAATGGACAGTTTTGATAATTTCAGTGCGTCGGAGAAAGCAGAGGCGACGGAGCTTCAGCGTATGATCGCGATAGAGCAACAGAAAGCGCAGTTCCAGGCCCAGGTGTGTATGCCGAGCATGCTAATCAGCCCTCTAGCATTCAGCTGTGACGGTGAGGCCCCATTCAGGAAAATAAACCTCTCTGTCTGAGAAACTTCCCTGAAAGATCTTCCAATTCAAGCTTCCTTTGCTTTTTGACAAAAAGACGACGCTAGTTGTAGAACATGATATAATACGAAGTCTTTATTTTGACACCGAAGCGTACAGTCGCATCTGTTTTAGAACGTTTCATTGTGTTATATTTATAGAGCATATATCTCAGTGGTATACGTGCAGTTTAGTGTCCCACATTCCCCATACACTGTCCTTAATTAATTATGAACCTGCTAAACCACCTGTGCTACCCTAACCTTAACCCTAACCTGTCTCAAATAAGACCCTCATCATTTGGGACACTCCGTTTTTGGAAAATAATTTGTGACGCTAAACTGCACGTAAGCCAGGATACACAAGTCTTTTATCGGACCAACACATCTCTGTATTAGATTGTTCCCATCAGATTGATGGTGATTGGAAGCTGATCCCACTACTATCATCACCACAAATAAAGAGTCAAGGTGTAATATCACTAACGTCACCAAGTGTAGATTTTGCGTTATTCACCATTAAAATTAAATTGGACATGTTAAAATGATTGGACATGTCGGCTAGTAACTGTAGGTCTGATAAGTAATAAAGGAAGCATACAATTACTTTACTTATTAATCAGAAAGATGTTTCTTTTACTTGGTCATTCATTTACCATTTTAATCTGTATCATGACTAATGTTACAGTCAAGGAGAAGATAAGTCTGTTGTCTTTCAGATGTAAAAAGAAAATAACTTTCTATGAGGTTAATAATGCCCTGTGCGTCAGGTATAAAGTATATTTTGATGCGAGATACAAGCTCCACTTTCCATAAAGCATATAGCCTACTGTTAAAATGATCTGGATTATTACATAATAAATTGATAAACGGGAGGGGGGGAATGTTAATAAAAATAATTGTGTTGCTAGCTTGTGTGCTATTGGTTTTTGTTATTTCTTAAATGTTTTCGCTACACATTAATGTTAACAAATATTGGCTGAAATGGCAGTAATCGGTTGGGCTCTAGGCCCAGTCACATGATTTATCCAACCATAATCAGTTCTGTTGTCTGAAAAGTTTGTTTCTGCTATCTGTTCAAAAGTACATCACCAAGACTCATTCATTATATAAGAATTATATATACAGTGTTTTCCCTGGGTTTAACGAATACTTAGGTGTGCATATTTGGCGGAGGGGTTTAAGGGTCTTTCCTTAAGAAAATGTGATGTTTTTTCAATAAAAAAATATGCAATTTGACATTATATCATCATCATCATCATACCATTATTATCACTATAGCGGTGTCTAAAACTAGAGCAGATAATAAAAAAATAAATAAATAACACTCAAAAAGCTTAAAGACAAAGCTTACTAAAGAAATCCAACTACAATCATTAGATCTGAGAAAAGTCTTTTAGTTTGATGCTTTTTTTGTTTTTGTTTTTGGCGCTTTTGTTTGTGCATTTTACATTTCATTCAGCTTAGGTGCTGACCAAAACGGCTCGGGTGCTGCACCGAAGACTTATAATGATAGGGAAAATATAAAGGCCATCTATCAGTTATTAATCAACCATTTCTATTTATTCCAGGTGCACACTTTCACTGATGTCTGCTGGGACAAGTGTGTAGACAGTCCGGGCTCGAAGCTGGACTACCGGACCGAGACGTGCCTGGTGAGCTGTGTGGAGCGATTCATCGACACCACCCTGAGCATCACCAACCGCTTCACGCAGATGGTGCAGAAGGGTGCTCATTAATGCAATTATGCAATGTTTGTATTCCCAACATGTTGATGGAAGATTATGTGTGGAGGACATGTGTTGTTGTTTTTTTATTGTTCATGCTTTCGACGGGTGGTGCTTGAGCGGTCCAAGATGACTTAAAATGGGAAAACTGCATGTTTGTAGCTGCAAATGGCAGCAAGACGGACCTGTTTCAATTAAGGAGTCATGTAGTGTGACATTAGTAAAGTAATACAGTGTGCTCATGTTCACCATCCTGTCTGTGATCCTTCATGTACTAAACAAAATGTGGAATACTGTTGAACAGAGCGCCCACTCACGACTGTTTCAACGACAGATCTGGGTTCAGTGACGAGTTTGGATTTGTCACTTTCTGTGTCATTCCAGTATCATCAATCATTGGGTGGAAAAAGGATAGAAAGGTGAACTGATTAGAATTTTTAGAAAAAGACAACCGCAACAACATTGGTGAATAATATATGTAATGTTTTCAAATGATGGTTAAAGAAATGGCTTAACCACACATCAAGGGATTACTGACTTTTATTAAGACACTTCCTCTGTATTTGGCAGCCAAATATCTACCAAATAAACTTTGGAAGTAAATTTATCCTGACAAAATGATATTTAAAGGTACACTGTGTAGGAATTTCTCCCATCTAGCGGTGAAATTGTATTTTGCATTCAAACGAATAGTGCTCTCTAGCGCCTCGCTTTTTCAAATGTGTGTTGCAACTACGGTAGCCATTATGTACCAAGAAGCTATGACATGTCTTCCAATTTTTGCTTTTTTGGCAACCAGGATTCCTTCTCCTGTGGCTCGGCATAAGTATGATCCTCCATTATGAACTAATGTGGAGTGCAGGCTTTCAAATTTGCCGGGGCAGTGACCAATGCCTCTCACTGATCTCCGTTTCAGCTGGTTTCAGTCACGTGACGCTGGCTCTGAACAAAAACACGTTGTGGATTAGCTAGACAGGCAGGCTAGTGCTTTATGTACCTCTCAGCGATTATGGTTTTTCAAAATGGCGTAACAACATGGAAGCCTCCTTGGACTTGCCCGTCCAATGTAAATACAGATAAGAAATTCTTACGAGGATAAGTCAGATGATTGGCAGAGGTAATTTTACACCAATGAGAACATATTTATGAATGAAGACATTGATTTTAGCTAATAAAATACTTGCACTATACAGTGTAAATAAATGTTGCTCATTAATACAATAGAAGAAAGAAATACGTGTACAAAAACCATTAGAGGTCAGTATTATGATTTTCATCTTGTTCATTCATCAAAGTGTAGTTTGGAATCTCTTGTGGAGCAAAGTACTTGGGCGTTAGGCCTTGGCTTTGTGAGATTTATTGTAAAGAATCAATATCAAATATATAACAGGTAGAAACACTTGGCAGATGCATTTGCACGACATGTTTTTGAACTATATTTTAAAGTCCAGTATGAGAAAAAGTCAGTACTAATACAACAATAGTCTTTCCATATGGATTCCTGGGGGAAAAAAATCTACAAAATGGAAGTCTGTTGTCAGTATGTAAGAAAACTTGTTTTATCTTAGATATTTACACATTTTCTCTTTTTACACAAGCTTTTAGTTCCAAATATCTGACCATTAAAAGAAAGTACATTATTATAATATTTTAATAATATATTACTTGCTTGTTCAACCTAAAAGTAAAATGAAGTAACTGAAATATAAAATAGCTGTAATGGAATAAAACACAGAAATGTACCATCAGGAACTCCATTCATCAGGGTTTTTCAAAACAAGTATTTCGTAATGCTTCTTATATACACAATCACATAAGTATTCAGTGTAGAGTTGAATTGATTAGACAATTAATCGATAACTAATTAATCATTTGAGTAACTTTTCAAGCAAAAATGCGTTTGAAGGTTCCAGCTTCTCAAATGTGAGGATTTGCTGCTTTTCAGTGTCTTAAATGTCAGTGTACTGAAAATCCCCACTCGGATTACATTTCACTGGAATTGTACCTTGTATGATTTCATTTGACAAATAAAAATTGATTGATTAAAATGTATTGATATTTGGGCATTTTGGACTCTTGGTTCGACAAAACAAGCAACTTGCATTTCACCTTGGACTCTGCAAAAATCTGATGGGCGTTTTTCACTATTTTCTGACATTCATAGACAAACAATCAGCAGATTTATCAGTGCTGAAAATAATTGTTAAGTTCCAGTTGTAATTCACTGTTAGAATCACAGAATATCCTGAAACAGTAAAGGCCTGCAAATGATGACCATGGGGATAATAATTAAATTTGTATTTATGCTAATGTGTGTAAATTCTGTGGTCTGATCAGAATGTCAGTTTATGGAGTAAATAGACAAGTCCAAGTCCTACGATCAAAAGAAATACCGAAAACATAACTGAATCAATAAATATGCATATAAAACAAAAATATACATTGTATTAGAGGGGCACTAATACACCAGTATTCATTTCATTAATTTTATCTATAAGGATAACACACATTAATCAAAATTTCTGTAAAAGTGGTATTGTTAGCTGTTAACTGTAGTCCTTTGGCGAGATGTTTTGAGACCAGAGCACCAGGAAACAGCAGACATCAGTACGGGTTAAAAGACACCAACAGCAACAAAATAAAAATTCTCAAGAAGCCATGCCGAGCAACAGGAAGCAGCAAGACATTAGTACATTATCCAGTATCCACATTCAGTACACGTAGCCATGCAAGCAAGCAACAAATCACAGCCAAGCAACACTGATTATAGCCATTTTCTTGATACATATATGCAAACATGCAGAGCAGACAAACAAAATCATGAAGATGCCTTGATAGGATATTAAAAGTGGCAGTACAAGTTAATAAAAATGTGAAGTAGTTAAAGTACAAGTAAATATTTCATAAATACCCTGGCTATGCAGACCTGACTATACTATCTGACAACAGGCAAGACATGGGACAAGTTCACAAGATGTACTACTAAACCTATGTATATTTATATATGGAGGAACACAACAAAATAATTGCATATATAACTAAACTGTAAGGCTGTTAATATTTTTAGCTGCCCTGAGTGCAGACTTCATTGCAGTTTCAATCCACCCATGGGGCAAGGCTGTGTGTTCTCCTGCAAAGTGCACCCGTCCCTCACTCTGGAACAGGTCTCTGGCGTAGTGTTCCTGCTGGTAGGGTGTAAACAGGGCGAAGGCTCCCAGACTGTAAGGATCTAAGCCCCACTTCTTCACCATCCCCCCTGTCCACTGAGGCCTGATGTACTCTCCGTGGATCTTCACCAAGTCCTCCAGGACCACGGCCATCAGCTCCTCTTCGCTCATTCCTTGGAAGAGAGTGGAATCGTCAGAGCAGGTGTAGGACGCCAGGAGGGCCCCCGCAGCTGTACCGTGGAAGCTGTGACTGGGGTAGTAGATGAAGCGAGATGGTCGGTCTGTGATGCTCTTCCCTCCTCGGATACCCTCTTTCTCCCAGAAGCGCTCCCTGAAGCTGAGTACCACCTTGGTGGAGCTGGCATAATGAACTGAGCGCAGGGCCTCCATCTTGTTCCCAGAGAGAGGGGGCTGGAAGTCAATGAAGACGGTCGCCTTGGCTGTGGCCGTCACCAGGGCATAGTCCACTGTTAGGTTGGTCAGGGCGCCTGAATTACGCCAGTCCTGGTATGTTACTGTCACATTGGTGCCGTCTGTTTGATCGATTAGTTTAACCTTGGAGTTGAGGAGGATCGTGGCATTTAACACCTGATAGAAAGCCTTTGGAAGGTGGTCAAAACCATCGGTCACTTCGTAGTACCTGAAAAATAACACCCAATAAAAATCCTCTCAATCACAATTTATCATTACAGCTACACTCCTATTTATATTAAAGCAATACTTCACCCTTTCTTTCAAACCTTTTTTTTCAAGAATTTAAAGCTTTAGTGCGTAACTTTTTTTGTATCAATGAATGTCCGTTTCATTCAAGCCATTGCCAAATGAGTTGATACAAAGCTAATTAAGACCAAGAGTCTGTCATGTTTTTTTTTATCCTCCTTGGCTACTAGCAACTGCGTGGAGGAGGGATGGGGGCGCGTGTGCTAATACGGCAGGCTTGTGTCATGTGGATGCAACAACAGTGTTGTCATTATTTAGAATTCCTCATGGGGGCGACAGAAACTACGCATTATAGCTTTAAGGTATCACGGGGTCAGTAATTGATGTACAAATATATCATTTTGAGGGTGAAGTTATCATTTAACAATGGACCAAATGGCATCATATGAAAGGTGTCACTCATTATTTATTATCACCAAACTCTGCAGTTCCACTCAGCTCTGCAAAGCGTTTTAGTGCCTTTCAGCGCATTGTTTTGTACAACTGTACAGCTAAGTACAAACTTAGCTGTTTTGGTTCAGTCTCATTGCTCTCATCATTTCCAACCAGTTTTTACACATCTTTTTACACATTCTCACATCTAGCAGTTACAGAGCAACGTTTTAATTACTTGGAGTCATGTTTGTGTCCACCTGATGGATGTTTAGTTTAGTTTATTATAAGATCCCCATTAGCTGACGCCTAGACGATCAGCTAGTCTTCCCAAAATCCGAAACATTAAATCAGACAATATTAAAACATTTCATGACACATACAGGAAAAGAAAAGAAACATAAACTATCTAACAAGTATAAAACAAAATAGCAAGGAAAGAACCAGAAAACAAAACAAAAAATGATGGCTATCATATAACGACCCAACCCTACCCTTAACAAAATACACCAGCTTTTCTCGCTCCAACCCACTGACTTTTAACTCCACCAATGAGTTCAGATGCTCAATCTCTGACAACCAAACAAAGCTAGGTCTGCAGGTTCCGTGTTGCCAGACACACAATGTAAATGGTAAAATAATAATGACTTACTCAGTGTTGTCATTGATGTCTGACTGTATGTACAGCATCTCTATCAGTGATGTGTAGAAGAGGCTGTTTTCATTCAGGATGTCCCCGATCATCCTCAAAGCACCACGACTCAGGTTGCCCTCCTTCACCAGATATTCCTGTCAGCAATCAAATGTATGCTGTGAAATTTTTCATTCAGATTTAAACTAAGACCTGTGTGAAAAAGTCAAAATTATCAATCTTTACCTTCACTGTGTATGCATCATATTTATCCAACATGGCACTGCAGCCCATTGCCTTCAGGTCATCCTTCACCTGTGCACATATTACAATAAAAACACATTCCTATCCTTGTGCAGTTAAAAAATACTTGTGTAAAAATAATAACTATACCGGAAATGTGTGGAATGTATACAAACCTTCCAGAGTGTCTGACTGAAGAGTTGAGCTGCTGACTGCCCCCTTTCCCTTTCATTTAAGCTGTAGTTAAGCACACCAGGGTTGTTTTCCACAGCATAGGTTTTCTGTAACACTCCATTTACCAAATAGTAGGTGTTGATGTCATCTTGGATGAAGTGGTTTAGGGAAATTTGTAATTTTGAGGCAAAGGAAAGCAGAATTCTGTGGAATAGATGTTACATATTTTTGTTACAAGAGAGACTTGACTTCTTTTTAGGCAAGACAAGTGTTGGGTATTTAGATCATTTAGTTAAAGCTGCTTTAGTTGATTTTATTAATTGCCACTTGGGGGCAGGGCAACAAGCTGTAAACTTGACATTTACATAGTATTACTTTATACAAGTTGACACATTCAATCCAACTTTGTATGTTGTTTTGTGCTGAGAAAGTATGGAATATGTATTGTGCCATTAAATAAAAAATAAAAATCACTCACTAAAGCAAAAGAACTGTCATCTCAAAAGTAAAATGTATAACTTGCAAACAAATTATTTGTAAACGAATGGTCTCTTAATTGTTACTTGTTGTTTACAGTTCCTTCTGCTTCTTTCTGACTGATCAGACTTTTTGCTCTCTCTGTCATCTTTGTGCTCACACTTCCAGCTCCCTCCTTTGCACTGCTGTGTTTGCTCTTCTGACACAAACCTCTTGCGTGGGCAGGGCTTTCAGGGGTGCGCCCCCATTGGCTGGGTTACTACAGTTATTTGTACATGCACACATGAAGGTAGGCCTACCTGCTTGATTAAAAAGAGCAGCAGCAGGTGGCTGTGGTATCATAACAAAATGTTGTGGCGGTTAGATGGCTGTGTTATAATAACCAAAGGTATTTTGTGTTCACACAGCCATCTAATCACACCTGTTGACATTCTTGTGAAATTGTTGTGTTATCATCACAAAAGGTCTACACTGGCATTCAGACAACTTTTGTCTGAACTCCCACCCCTCCTACCAGTTCCTATGGCCATGTGGCCAGTGCAAATGCAAATGGAAAAAAACGGTTTTGGGGGAGAATAGTTAGTAAAACTGTTCCTATAACTGCGTTCCTGAGAGAGGCTAAACAGTCTAGTGGATTAAAAAGTACAGTACTTCCCTCTGTAAAGTAAAAGTACAAGTACTTCTAGATTATGCTTATGGTACTAAACTAAGTACTTCAGTACTTAAACTAAGTACTTCAGTACTTAGTTACTGTAGTTATTTGTTGATGGAACAAGGTGTTTAACATTATCAGTACATTCATGTCACAGCAGACAGATGAGACTGACAAGTCATGACTGTACTCACTTATGAAAGCTAGGGATCCTCATGGCACCCACTTCTGCATACCAGCCTTCTCTATTGTTCCTGAAGGTCTCCACACGTCCTCCAATACGGTTACTGGCTTCTATTATGGTCACCTTGTTGTCCACACAATCATCATATTACATACACTTTCATGTAGGTAAAGTATCATATTTATCCACTCAGGAAATGTTTGTTTATGGTAACATTTCAATTAGAGTTAGTCAAGTTATTTCCTCACTCTAAATGACTTTACCTTATGTCCGGCATCTTCTAAAAACTTGGCAGCGGTCAGTCCAGCGATGCCCCCGCCGATGATTGCTACATGACGAGGTGTCTTAGTGGCCGGAAGACCTTTATCCACAATGTTGAGAAGCTCACTGTAGTCAGTGTCTTGGAGGCACTCAAACAGGGGATCTCCAAAGATCCCACTCACAGCAAACACCACAACCCCGACTAGAACCAAAGGAACTGACAAAGGAAGATAATATCAATTCAAGTGAAGAATTCAAAGCATAATGAGGCAAATGCAGAAGAGTGGAAATATTTTGAAGCTCAAACAGCTAAAACTGAAAAAACCCTAGGCAACCACCAATTTCCTGTTTCCTTTTTTTTTCTTCCAGCTGGCCTTACAAACATCACTGAATCACATACAGATCACAACAGAACTGAGGGTTTATGACAAATACTATAAAATTATCCTAATCATATTGCATTTTCACAATAATCCACTTGTATTGCACAAGTAGGTCTCCCCTCCATGATGCAGATTTTAATAATGGTTGTATTCACTTGAACGTCAATGGTTAATTTAATAATTTATGAAATCTAAAAAAACAATTAAACTTTTAAATGAATGTATTATGTAATAGCAGTTGATCTAATACGTACAGAGTTTGCACAGTGCCATGTGAGGGATCTTCTTGAGAATGGAACTCCACAGTTTTGATTTCTTCCTCTGACTGTTGATACTGACACTATTAGAGGAAAAAGAAACCTACCAAAGACAAGCATGTTACAGATTTAGTGGGGAAAAACGCTCAGGCATTATTATAATGAACAAGTACATATTTTACTGAACTGAATGTGTTTGTATTTTAAACAGAAAAAAATAGAATTTTAAAATTGAACATGAAATTGAATTTGGTACAAACATGACTAGGATAAGATAAGCTTTATTAATCCCACACTGGGAAAATTCACACGCTGTTCAAGAGTTTACAATAAGCAAAGAAAAAAAGTGATTGGTTTATTGTTCGTTTACTAGTTAATTGCATAAATGAATGATCTAAAATGAGAAGAGGATTAATACTAGTTCAGACTAGACTATCGCTACATTCCACTCACCTTTATCAAAGGTAAAGTCTCGTAAGTTGTCATAAGCCTCTGCATGACTGAGGAGAAATGATTGAGTCCCTGATAAAGCTAAACTTTCTACACTGTGTCTCTGCATACGAAAGCAGCCTGGAAAACCTGGATGTGTAGCATGTGTGAAATTGCACACAACGTAATTTTAATGAGGGACTGTGTGGCTCCTCAGGTCTTACAGAAATATTTTCCCACACCGGCTCGAGAGTCAACCACACTGAACAAATTAGATTAGGGAGGGTATACTAGTCACCAGCATACCTCATTTCCTCCATCTTCACTAATTTCAATATCTGACCTGAAAGTGCTCATTCAGTGCTATCCAAAATTGTTAAATTTAAAGCTGCATTGCGTTAAACATACTTAACAAAAACACATTCCACGTCTGCATTTCTTTTTCTATTAAAAATATCCTTTTCCAATGTATTTATTTATTTATTGAAATTGTTGCTTACCTGTGAAAAAAGTATGGTCTTTATTGCCAAAATAAAGCAGTCCCACTCATCCAACTTTTTTCTGTGGCCAACAGACAATAGCATGTAGACAGCTTTTATAGGCTGCAGTAAATGAAAGCAAAAGTAAGAAGAAAAAAAAAAAAAAAGAAAAGAAGCCAACTTTCATTTTCCGGACAGCAGCTGCCATGTAATTGGTTGTAATCAAAGCTAAATACTGAATGACTACTTTTGTGGAAGTACTGGGGACATATTTTATTCAAATCGATAAAAAGAAACAGAAACAGAAAAGGCATAACTCAGAATTTTCAGAGAAAACTTTTCCTCAGACAGAACACATACAGGAGCAGGATGTGTCTCTCTCTACAATTTTGAGATTTCCAGTGGACTGCTGTCTTTTGGCTTCATTTGGACCTGAACAGTCTGGTTGCTGGTTCAGTAGAAGCCTCAAAGACAGACGCTTAACTACATCCTCTTATTTCACTCTAAAAAACCAACAACAAAAAAAAAAAATTTGAAATTGTTTCTTCATGATGGGCTGGTTGTTCAATTAAGTCCCGTTGTGTGACATTATGAGTGAAGATTTTGGCAGCTTCATACTGTTGCTTGTTTTTCAAGCTCAAAAGTCAACACGCTGTTGAGTGACACTTTTGTAATATGAATACAGCAGAGGGTATTTCATGTGCTTTGCAAGTTCAGTGAGAAGACCTTGCCACGCCTTGTTGTACCACTTTAGTTTCCTTTGTGGCTTTAAAAAGGTCAGGGTAAGCCATGCCATTGACGTGAGAAATCGAAATAGATAGAGTTTTCTAACTGAGCAACAATACTCTACTATGATGGCATAGTATGAAACACATTTGGACTGCTAAAAATACAACAAAAGTTGCTACAAACAACAAAAATCTTATATAGCCATTGGCATGTCTCATGGGATCTGTAGTTATAGCTGCAGATATGGGAAGGCAGCTTTTAAAAATGAGCCCTATCTATTTGTTTAAATTAAAGTTTGGTAGGAATGTTTTTTAGACAATTTGTATTTGGAGTCACAGTTAGTGGTTCATAAGCAGACTGGCAGTATGCCAGTATGTCACTTGCCTCAGTGCTTCAGCCCCCCTAAAAAGGGTCTAAAATCGCCACTGTGCAGCTGTTATGGGGTAATGACCAGCATTTCAGGACAAATAGCAAAGAAAGCTAGGTGGAGAAAATGTTCGCTGAATTTGAAAAAAAGTGTATTGGATTAACATCACTTATACTATACCTTTAATGCACAGCTGTGCACCTTGAATTACTAATAGGTGGAACTAATTGCATTTAATGGTTCCTTTGATCCAGCAATAACTGCAAGGCAAAGCTGCAATTAATAATGTTGCAGCATCTGTGTTTGATAAGTCAAAATGCCTGCTTTTTAAAGGTAATAATAATTATTCAATTAACTGTCATCTTTTCTTTGTAGAACAATGTAACATTGTGGGACTTGCAGGACCCGTATAGACCTACGATGCAGTCTCAGGTAGGCCAGTAAGTATATGGTCTATTATGATAGATTATGATCCAGCTAACTAGTACATCACCATGTCAAGTTTGCGCTTAGTACAGCTGTCAATAAGTCTAGTGGATTAAAAAGTACAGTACATCCCTCTGTAATGTAAAAGTAAAAGTACTTCTAGTTATTTGTTGATGGAACAAAGTGTGTTTAACATTATCAGTACATTCATGTCACAGCAGACAGCTAGATGAGACTGACAAGTCATGACTGTACTCACTTATGAAAGTTAGGGATCCTCATGGCACCCACTTCTGCATACCAGCCTTCTCTATTGTTCCTGAAAGTCTCCACACGTCCTCCAATACGGTTACTGGCTTATTATGGTCACCTTGTTGTCCACACAATCATCATATTACATACACTTTCATGTAGGTAAAGTATCATATTTATCCACTCAGGAAATGTTTGTTTATGGTAACATTTCAATTAGAGTTATTCAAGTTACTTCCTCATTCTAAATGACTTTACCTTATGTCCATCATCTTCTAAAAACTTTGCACTTGCATTTTGACAGGTGGAACTAATTGCATTTAATGGTTCCTTTGCAAAGCTGCAATTAATAACGTTGCAGCATCTGTGTTTGACAAGTCAAAATGCCTGCTTTTTAAAGGTGAAAATGCTTTCCCTTTTTCTTTTCTTCCTTATTAACATAACCATTAGTTGTAGTGCCCCACCTGGTAAATAATTACACACAATTTTATACGGTCTATGATTTAACATCACTGGTAAATTGAATTAAAAGACAAAGTTGTTCAATGCCACCATTTTATCCTCATGAAACAACACATCTCATGAGTCTTAGCCGCTTACAAAGCCTCATGGGAGCTGTAGTTGTTGAATGTCAATCCGTGTTTTATATTTTTAAGTGACATAAGGGTTAGGGTTATACTTAGGTCCTACTTCATTTTATTTTTATGACAACCTCATTGTCGCGCTTTCAAAGCCTTGAACATAACACCGTGACGTCATGATACAGGAAATAAACAAACCAGACAAAGCAGTTGTCACGCTCATGAGACCTCCCAGTCCGTGCCATGACAGCTCTTGCAGGTTAAATACATTTCTATTTTATTAAATAGGCAGCTAGTTAAATGTTTATCTACAAAAGGGCGACATTTTACATGATGCACTGTGCCCGCGATGTGATCTGTAAAGTTGTAGTTAGCTAGGATACTTCCATTCTTGTTTCCTAGCCTCACGCTACATACCTCTAGCCAATAATGTACCAATTTAAGGTAGGTATGATTTTTGGCGATGAGTAACACGTCAGAGGACATTATTGTAGACATCAAACAAATGGCTATGATCTTCTCTTTATTTCGGCATGAATGCAGTACATCAAAACGCAATTGTGTCATCGATATTTCGACTTGTAGGCCACCGTCTTTTCATTTATCGTCCTCTTCAACTACTAGCGAATTAGCGAGGGTGGATACGGAGGAAGTCATTAAAACGTCAACTCAATCGTAAAGTAGATATTATGTTGAAATACATTTATCCAGGTCGAATAACCTGTATGCCGAATTTTCTTTTGTTTCATGTAATGGAGTCAATAAGCTCTTAAAATCAAGTTGATCCGGCGTGTACGTTCCATGCACCAAAAAAGCAGTGAATTATCCAATTTCTGAGCGGGGTTTGGTTCCTTTATCACCAGAGCAGATAACGCTAGGTATCAGGGCTATATTTAGTAAAACACGTTACGTAGCTGGTGGAGGTTATTAGAACTGATAAATACAGAGAAACAAATAATAATGGTGTGACTGAACACTGGCTGGGTAGATAATCAAGCTAGCAAAGATGTTTACTACCGAGACGTCGTGCAAACTAGCAGCTAACATGAATATGTTTTGGCTTTGCAAATGGTGTCCAATTAAATTAGTTGTTTATCATTATTGAGGTCAACCGCAGTTACGGTATAAAAAAGGAAGTGTTTAATAACGCTAGTTATGTACTTGATTTCGATGTTGCATATTCCTAATAACGTTACATCTGTCTTTAATTAAACTAGTTGCATACACATAGCCAGCATGAACAGTGGTTGGTTTCTGGGGTCTAAGGCAAAATGACATATAATTAGGCTGACAGGTGTAGGCGGCACTCCCCTCCATGGGTAATTGCAACACCAGTGTGTGTGTGTGTGTGTGTATATATATATATATATATATAATTCACACTGATAAACCTAGTGACATCCATGCACTTTCACAATTTTGTTGTTTTTTTTTTTTTTCAAGGTGTGATGTTGCTTTGGCATGCATGATCTCCACATCTCTTCCTGAGGGTGTCAAGTCAGACAGCAAACCCCACAGTGCCATGGCTGAGGTGTTGGGACAAAGGAGCTTGTTGGGCTTTGGTGTGGTGTTGGTATGGCTGCTGCTGTTCCACCTGCTGGTCAACATCTGGCTGCTGTGCGTGTTCACCAGTCTGCTGGTAGTGCTCGGTGGCTGGCTCGGCTCGCAGGCCGTCCTGGAGTCCAATAGCGTGGTTCACCTGGAGAGGTTTATCACCCTGCAGCAGGTACATGTACATTTAACTGTGGTTAGTTTCACTTTACATTTTACAGACACGATCATAACAGTTTTATTAGGTTTCTGGGCTAAGATAATCTTATCCTTGCTTGCTTTTGGGAAACAAGGGCCCATATCACACCTGTATCACCTAATTTACACTTATTTTGTCATTACTCAATTTAAGGTTCCACCATCTGTGGAGGATGAGCATCACTTGGACCAGGAGATTTACAACACAGTAAAGAAAATCATCAGGGACTTTGTCACCTCCTGGTACTCCACTGTGTCCTCAGAGAGTGGTTTTGAATCCGAGGTTCAAGATGCCATGATCTCTATGGCCATGGAGCTGAAAATACGTGCAAGACAGCTCAACAGGAAGGTACTTAAAGACATTAGTGTTGAAGCTTTCTGTCTGTTCTGTCTATGGCCTCTTTGCCTTGTGACCATTCATCACAGGTTCTGGTGTCAACGTGGACATGAGTTGTTATCTGTCCAACTAAAAAGGGTGTTCTTTCTTAGATTTTTAGAGGCCTGAAGAGCTGATAATCTCTAGTATTTCACAAGGAAAAATTAAAAATTAGAGAGGAGAGAAAAGAAACAAAAATCATTTTTTGTAACTTTGTGTATATATGTTTTTCTTTCTTATGCCTTAAAACATCTGATATATATTTGTGACACACTGAGTTTGTGAATTAATGTCCTTCAGGCAACAATGGCTATGGCTTATAGCTCTACAGTTGGAGAAAAAATGACAGCGGTTTCATTTCACCATTTTTGGATGAAAATAAATAATTGACTTGGTGTGCAAAGGCCTATAGTTTGGAACAAAAATGAAATAGTTCTTTATTTTACATCAGCATGTGATAGGAACCCCAGTTATACTTATTTACAAGCCACCATGTATTGCATTATTTGTTTTTGTGATTAAATATGTATTGCTTTTATGACACACTTTATCCATCCA
Source organism: Sander lucioperca (assembly GCF_008315115.2). Classification (NCBI taxonomy): domain Eukaryota; kingdom Metazoa; phylum Chordata; class Actinopteri; order Perciformes; family Percidae; genus Sander; species Sander lucioperca. Next base: position 35,236,829 of record NC_050177.1, read on the forward strand.
CACTTTGCAGGTGCAGCAAGATAGTTTAGTATAACCTCATATCAACATATATATATTGTGTTGATTCCCGCCCTGCTAACATTTTATAACCACCTCCAAAAAAAAATGATATCAAGAAAAACATATAGCCATTAAACATTATTGAGAGAATGTGGGGGTTTCACATATTTTGCAGCAGTCAAACCACCAAATAGCAAATAGTTGTTTGGTTGAAAATGCCAAGGAAGAATCATCATCATCATTCAATAGTATATGTACAGTATATAGTAATGCTGATACTGAAAGAAACGGTCTCAGTTTGCTGTTTGTGAAAGAAGAAAATTCAGATTTGAATGGTCTTTAATGGGACATGTATAACTTTTTGAATCACTGCAGGAGCTGACCCAGAGGATCCTGAATCTGTTTGGCTGCCACCTGCAGGACTACATCAGAGCCAAGGAGCTGGTGACCAAGCAGCAAACGCCTCTGACCGCAAAGTGGAGCAGTGAGAGCGAGCAGTTGTGGAAAGCGTATTCCAGGGTTACCACGCCTCATCTTGCCATGACCAGTGACACAGTGGAAGTCAGCTACACCAGAGCAGTCGTAGATTTGTTGCTGCATGTTTTGGTGCCATCGCCGCACCTGGAGAGCCGCACCGGACGATTTGTTGTCGGAGAGCTCATCACCTGCAACGTAATGCTCCCTCTTATTGCTAAACTGTCTGACCCTGACTGGTTAAACATTCTCCTGATCGAAATATTCGCCAAGTCCAGCAAACCAAAGGAGCCAATTACAGCAGAGCCACTGGCTTCATCACCACCACTAACACCACCACCACCACCACCACCACCTGCTGAATCAGAGCTCGCTTCACTACAAGAGACAACACAGGCACCACGAAAGAATAATGAAGTCCCTCCACTAAGAGCCGTGACCGAAGTGGTCCTTGACACAGAAATGGCCACGCCTGAGCTTGCCACGTATGACGTGATTGACTCCGAGGAGGTGGACTGTCCACAGAACAACACCGAAGAAGAGGAACCTACTCGGTCCTTTTTGAGGCATTTCATGAGAGAAAGCAAGACAAACCCATTTTACCAGGAAAGTGACTCCGACCTGGATTCTCCCTTGGCGGACTATAAACAAAGTTCCATTGATTCCCTGGTCATGATAGGCCAAGGGGAGGGCCTATATGACAAACGGAAGGAATGTGCCACATCTGTTGACAGCAGCAATAATGGTGTGGACCTGGGGGATGTTTTCCCCAGTCCAGTGGATGGCTCCTGCCCTAAAGTCCTGGTGAATTCCGAATCAGTAGGGCCTAATGGCTGCGACCTCACATCCGTTAGGACAGCAGCGGGGACTCCAAGTAACATTAGCTTCCAGGACCTGGAGAGGGAGGGCAGTTCCCCTTTAGTAAATCCAGCCAGAGAGCTCCTTCTGGGAGTAGACCAGACTGGGCTGGGAAACCCTAATGAGCTGATTGTAGGCAGTCCGTTGCAGGGGTCTTCCCCTATACCGTCGTTCAGTTTTGAGCCTCTCAGCAGCCCCGATGGACCAGTCATCATCCAGAACCTCCGCATCAGTGGTACCATCACAGCTAAGGAACACCGCGGCACCGGCTCACACCCCTACACTCTTTACACTATCAAAGTAAGGAGATGAAATATTCTATATCCGCTTCTCCTTCCTCTGTTCATTTAGTACATTTTTTGTTCATGTGTGATATTTTACTTTTCCATCTGCAACATGTCAGCATGATTATCTTTGTAATCCACTTCTTCTGTGGTGTGCACTTCTAGTGGCACTAAGATGATGTAAGGCCCAAAGATTACAACCCAAAGACAAACTTAGTCATAGACAACTTTAAAAATGAAAAATGAAAAAATAGTTTTTGACTACTAGCAGCAATATCATAGACAGTTAAAGAAATGGACAAAGTGACGCCGTTGTTTTCGACAGAGACCAGTGAAGGATATTAGAAGCACTTTTCCGGTGAGTGCCGAGTGTTACCAAAGAATTTCTAATATGGGAAGAAGTTGCACTCTCTCGTTACTTCCGGCTTCTGAACTGGTTGCAGTTCCACCAGAGTTCCATATAGGGGGCGCTCACAGGCCAGTGCAGAATGAATGGGACTCTATGGAGCTATACCCCTCAAAATCCACTTTTCTCAGGATATAATTTTTTGTCTAGTAATTTCAATGTTGCATTTGAAAGGGGAGGCTAAGAAAATACACACTGCTGGGTGTTAGATTTTTTTAAAGTGGCTTTTTTGTTCTAAAAAGCCTTTTAAAATGTCAATGACGTCACACACATATACGGCCAGAGATTCTGCTTTACGGCAAGCTCTGAGTCGCTTCCTTTTTTCTCTCGAGGCATCGACAACACAGCTGACAGATTAGACTCTCCCTGTCAATACACGTGCTAGAAAGAGGTTTGCTAATGTTTTAAAGACCACGCCGAAATATTCACTCTGACATTCTGGTTCTGCATCGGATGCCGTCAAGCGGGATCTCCGATCGTAATCAGTCCTTCACTGACCAATCAGCATTCATTAGCAGAATGCTAGCGTGTTATGGGCAACAACGACTCAACCTGTAACAAATCGAAAGGGCATAAGTACTCGTTCATTCAACTTTTGACCTGTAATCCATATTGAACTTGCAAAAACTACAATCAAATCTGAGATTTCTCAACGACAATCAGGCGAAAGAGACAAATTTAGCCGTCTAGCTCCATAGGGTCCCATTCATTTTGCACTGGACCGTGATCACCCCCAGTGGAACTCTGGTGGAACTGCAACCAAAGTAGGTACAATGGGGCTTAATAGGAAGTGGAACGGCTTTCCGTAGACGGGCTTTGTTGTCACTGTGCAGCCTCCAACTGAGAAAGACGACGTAAATGTGACGTGAACAACCTGTCTGAAAGTTGTAAGTCTTCTGGTAGCTATGCCAAGAGAAATCTCAATCATTCCCAATCTTGCAGAGACGGAGAGCGTAGGTATATGTAAGGAGATAACATAGGCACAGGCTAATTATTGCTAACTAAAATGCTAGTTAACATTAGTAATTCAAGTTAAACAGCTAATGTAAGTCGAAACTGCCTGCGAGCTTCTCCTGTACTATACGGTAATTCCTCTACTGTGCGACAGTAAGTTGCGTGGTTATGACACAATCGTTAGCCTATTTTTAAATTTGCTACGGAGCCATAACGTGAGATACAAGGTAATGGAGCCTTTCATACATTGTCGTGTTTCTTTAGAAATAAACAATGGACAAATAAAGTCTTTAAACGCTTCAGATGTAAAGTTATTCACTGTCAAAGTGACGTCAAAATGAATGGCAGTCAATGGAATGCTAACTGCGGGTGAGTGCTAGTTAGCATCAAAATGGCGCCATAGGAGGTATGCTTTGTAGAGGCTGGTTTACCCCCTTGAGTACTATGGAGCAATGTGCGAAGCATTTTTGACTCTACTGTTGTAAGACCCATGTCACCTGCAATTACTTAAATTCAGCTCTAAGAAATAAAAAATGTAAGATTACCAAATGGAAATAACAGACAACAATATGAAAATGAAAATAGTGATTTAACTCTATTTTTTGATGTTGATCTTTAACATAATCTTTTTTCTGTTTAGTCGTAACATTTTAAATTTAGAAGGAAAAAATATCAGAATTGATTTTTAACTTTTTGGACATAAAGTATTTAATGCACAACTGTTTAAATATTATTGTCGTCCGTGGTTTCAATGGAGAGTTTGTGTTTCCCCGTTTTTAAGATTAAAACTGTCTTGGTATATATATATATATATATATATATATATTAAATATTGGTACAATGGTATATTAACTGGCAGTAGCTTAAATACACAAATATCAACATCAGACCTTAAGACATTTTACAAACTGTGTCACCAACAGCAACATGTTACACACAATATAAATTGTGACTGGAATCTGCAACATATGACAAGCCTTATACTTTGTTGTGTTTGTTTTCAGTATGAAACAGCAATGGGCTGTGAGAACCCAGAAAGCATTCAGCCAGGATCTGAGGATGCTGAAGTTGTTCCGTCAGGTTGTGAGAATCCATCACCCATTCAGCCGGTAGCCTATCACATGGTCAACAGACGATACAGCGAGTTCCTCAACCTGCAAACACGGCTGGAAGAAAAAACAGAACTACGGAAACTCATTAAAGGTATGATGGATTTGACGGTTGGATCTGGATTATCTGACAATGTTTGCGTACTTAAATTAACATTTGAAACCCTTTGTTGCTATGTGGACCCTCTGCACAATGGCCTCGTTAGCTTTAGTCTGGCTTGGAGAAATCCATGCATGGCCTACAAACCAACCTGGTTTGCAGGTTCAAGTCTTGGCCATGGCTTACAATATCCAGTTTGATTGTTCGGTTCTTGAGCCAATATCCAAGTTTTTATTGTAATCTGACTGTGTTTCAGGTGTGAAAGGTCCAAAGAAAATATTTCCAGACATGCCGTTTGGAAACATGGACAGTGACAGGATAGAGGCCAGGAAAGGACTTCTGGAGACCTTTCTAAAGGTCAGTGGATTTATATTGTATACAATAATTTAGTATTTGTAGGCCCAATGTAAAACATGTTATGTTGTTTTTCTGTGATTGTAGACCTGGATTCTGTCCTCTTTTTCAGCAACTCTGTTCCATCCCTGAAATCGCCAACAGTGAAGAGATGCAGGAGTTTCTGGCTCTCAATACAGATGCCAGGATTGCCTTTGTCAAGAAACCTTTCATTGTGTCACGAATAGACAAGGTTTGATCCTGAATATTTCATTATGGCACAACTCATTTTTGACTTTAAGTAGTTTATAAGTACGTTGTATGTGCATGGTAATTACTATAATCAGACTGTGATGCAATGTCATAAACACAACAATTGACATGACAACATTTTTTTGATGGTTGTAAAATGATGTGCAACTTAAGGATGACTAAGTCTCTATTGGGTTCATAGTGAGTTTGTAATGCAGTACGTGTGTTTTGTGTGTTTTCGTGTTTAGATTGTTGTGAATGCCATCGTGGACACCCTGAAGACAGCGTTTCCTCGTTCAGAACCTCCGAGCCCAACAGATGATAATGAGGCAGAGATAGATGGAGGGAAAATAGGTGCTGACAAGAAGAGCAAGTATGACTCCAGAGATCCAGACAAACATTTTTTTTGCCACATATATGCTAGAAATTCAAACCAATACAGAGAATAAACAGGCACTCTGGTTGGAGTGGCAGGTGTTACACAAGTGGCCAGCATTCTTTGCAGACGTGCAAAAAAGCAGAATCCCCTGCTTCACCTTTGCACCCTTAGCGCTTGCCCAACTATGAGAGCCACTTTTAATCCCGGTAGCAATGCTGCTAGTTTGGTCTTGTGTTTTTACGAAAAATATTGGCAGTTGACAAAACCTCAAGGTCCATTTAGTTGCGGTTCTCAAGCTTCAGATAATATCACATGAACTTTATGGCAGATGGAATTTGCCCAGTTGTCATAGAAATGTTAAAAAATTCAGTTTTTACCAAGCACTTTAAAGACCTCCTCCATGTTGACGTAACAGTGTAGTTTCAAAGTAGAATGAAATTTGAAACTGAAATACTGGCTGTGTCTGTTGGTGGGAAGCCTGTGAGGGACCATGACCCCCATGGAGGGGGTTCAGTTTTAGGAGCACAGCGCGAGCCTCTGCATGTATTACGCCCTCCTGGAGAAGCTCCTTGCTGGCAGGTGGAAACAGGCACCATTGTCTTTGTAGCAGAGAGGGTTATGTATTATAACTTAAGTTTTATTATTATACTATACTTGATGATTGTTGCAGTGTGAAATCAGACTAAAGCGTGATTTATGCTGCTGCGTTAAATCTACGCCGTGGCTACGTACGTAGGTACGTGGAGACACGGACCTACACCGGACCCTACGCTGTAGCCTGACGTGCCCGACTATGCCTCTAGAGTCGGCACTTGCTCCGAAACTAATCGCCGTCGCTCTCTCACTTGCTCTACCACACACACAACACACACACACACACACACACACACACACACACACACACACACGCGGGCCCTGCTATTCTCTTAAAGAGATCGACGCACACACCAACGCACAAGTATAAACTTCAGGCCACTTACTGTACGTAGGTTACGGCGAAAGCTCTGCATGCAGCCTCTGCAGGGCCATAAATCATGCTTCATGCAGTCTTAACGCAGGTTTAATCATTGCACAATGCTAAATGATAGTTCATTTTGTTTTTGTGTGTATGTGCGTGTGCATAATAATTTGTTTGTATGATCCCAGGTCTCGTCTGAAGTTCTCCAGTAAAAACATCCCCTTTATGAACGGCTCAGACATCAGACCAAAGGTTTTGTTCAATTGGGAGCAAACTAACACAGTAAGTAACTTACATGTTTTGTAGCCACTGATATTTGCTTCTTCATCAATCAAATTACTTTTAAGGACTGATTTAAGTTTGTCCTGGTTTTCCTACCTTCTCCTGTCTATTGTCAAAGGTGTTCAGCGGGATGTCTTTGGGAGATTTGCAAGCCTTTATCACTAAACAAGAAAAACTGGCCATCAGAGTCGAGTCAGAGAGTGAGGACAGTCCAGTAATAAGAGAATTTGGAGGCTATCTGGATGACAGCTTGAGAGGAAAGCACAGTCAGGAACCTGGTAAGAACGGGACATAAAGGGGATAAATTGTGACATAATGTATTCACCTGCTTGATCTCAAGTTGGGTCAGGTTTGCCTAGTTGGTACATGCAGGGTTCAAAATTAACTTTTTCGTCTACCAGCCAAATGGCTATTGAATGTTAAAGTTTAAACCAGACACTCTAAGATTTACCATTGTTTTTTTGGCTGGTAAGTGACGCAAATCTACCAGCCACTTGGGGTAGATGTCTCAGAGCTGCCGTAGGTACATTTAAAAAGATCAAAGGACTGATCTCTTAACAAGAACTAGTGGAGGAATCATCATGCCAGTGTTGGCTCTAGCAGTTAAGCTAATATTACAAACAATGCTGGTACTGCAGTTAGGTGGATCATCTTAAATGGATTTAATCAAATATTTTAATTTAGCTAAATCCACTTGTGAAGTTGAATCTTAACCTCCTAGCCTCTTGTCATCATTTTCTCTGCAATCATCTTGTGTCATCTCATGTGTGCTTGTCTGACTCTGGTTTGTCTGCTTCCCTTTTCCTTTGTGTCTGACCAACACTCTGACTCACTGACTGTTGTGTCCCCTACTTTCCTGTCTGCTTTACTCTACCACTTTCCATTCAATAGCTCATCATGATTACCACGGGACTATCTGATGGAAACCATCTTGTTCCTCATTCCAGTCACTTATTAGATTCATCCGACCGCGTTCATATTTTGGCAACCTAAACACATGAATAGGACTTTAATGTGACCGTCCTTTTTATTTTTCCTTTCCAAACCTATAAGCTTCCATTAACACCTCATTCACTGACATGGGTTAAAACTGTGTTTGTGGTAATGTGATGGGGTCAACATCAGTTGTCTGGCCATCTCTGTTGAATGCAAACATATGTTGATGTTTAAATGTTATCTAACTTGACTCCTGAGAGAGAGAGAGAGAGAGAGAGAGAGAGAGAGAGAGACTTGCTGTTGCTGACCATGGAGACTTCAGTGCTTCTTGTAACTGTAACGTTACCTGAAAACAGCGTGTAGTTTCTTTTTAGCATCTCACATCACACTTTCAGTCACTATGACCACTACTACGGTCAGAAACATTGTGCCAAAATATGAACAATAACGTTGCTGTCAACGGGCTTATCTGCTAATGTTAGCTACCGACCGTTACCTTGAAACCATCCAGCAAATAGACGGTACCATAGGGTGCCGTTACCTGAAACCGGTGATTTAATGTCACCGCTCATTTTACACACAGTTTAACAACAAAACAAAACGCTGAGTGAACATTACTACGTTTTTCATATTGGTTTTGAGCGGTATGCACCCCCACTAACCTGGAAAACGGTTTTACAACAGTAACAGTTTTAAAACAGTAACCTTAATACAGCGTGTCGGAGGAATACAATGTTTCCTGCAGCGGGGGGTCAAAGGGAGAGGGACCGCAGCATTTGCTAACGTTAGCTTCTTGTCTCATCTGGTGTCTGATAAACAGTAAATTCATCAAATTCAGTGTCCACAATGCTATTTTCCAATGAACTGTGCAGATTTCATGTTGTGGCTTTCGTCGCGGTTTGTCACTTTGCCTAAGATTGAGTGAAGTAGTACTCACCCTGTTGTTTATTTGGTTGCCATGACTTCGCGAGTGATGACGTCCTGTCACTGTTCCAGTTGCTCACCAGGGAGAGAGAGCGGATGACAGTTCGCTTGAGTTCAGTAGAGCAGACGGCTCTGCAGAGTCGTGTAGTTACGACTTTATGACTTTTCATAAACAGCTGAAGGAGTGACAATGCGCGGTGTACATAGCGGAAACCCTGTTGTGCGTCTGCCCTATTTCTGATACCGCGGGTCGCCACGGTAAAAAAAAGATCAAAATAAATGCAGCAGAACCAGAGATATCATCTTTTTTATTCCACGCATTCCTCTTCGCCTGATGAAGGGACCCATTAACTGTTAGCTCTCCTTAATTCTTAAATGGAATGTCTCTTACCATCCACCATGTTGCATCATGTATCATCACTGCTCCATCTCTCTCCATCAAAGGGAATCACCATAGGAAAAATGGATGATCTCATTAACATCATATGGAAACTATCTCTTGACATTAGAATGAGACATTCCCTGTTTGATCGAATCCAAGTTGCATTTCTTCTTTGTTAGGCATCTGTTCATTGTCTTTTTGAAGGACAGTTTTCTTTCCAGACAGTCAGGGTGAATGAAGGGTGAATGAAGCGCCTCGTTCTGACCAGACCCTGAAATGCGCCACTATAAAAGTTACCAGACTGACAGTGCATTGAGAACTAATATGCTACTTTCAAAGCAGATATATAGATCTCTTAGTACCTCAATGTTTCAATCAGTTATGTTTTTAAGGTTGTATCTGTTCACAGTACATTGAATCCTTATAAACAACCCAATACCTAATTATGAAATTCATTCCTTAATGAATTACTGACACTGAATTTTAAGCATTTATATCTTTTTCTCTGAAAATCATCTTTTCTAATATATGTGGTTTGAATGGGGTTTTCCTCTTTGTAGAAGTTCAGTTTCAAAAAACTACATTCAAGTTGCTCAAATGCAGTTGTTAATATTGGGATCTAATATTTTAAGTCAAGTCCAAACGTTGCTTTAATTGGACTGGACAAGTAAAATTCAGACACCAAAATTCAAGATGGAAAATATGAAACTGGAACTTGGGGTTATGGATAAGCAATATAGCTTGAATGGAATTTACCTCTGTACAGTCAGGTGAAGTTCTGTCAGTCATATGATCGAAGAAAGAAGTACAGATGAGTGGCTGGAAACTCCTGGAAAATTCTCAATGTGTCAAAGTAATGTCATGTTTTTGAAATGTCAAACCTTTTCATTTTTTTATAAAAGAAATTCACTGAGAGGAATTCAAACCACACAAATCAAAATAGATGGTTCCAAACGAGAAAAAAAAATCTATACTATACAATATTATATATATAATAATATTAATATATATAATATATAATATATAATATTATATTCTATAACTATACAACAGCTTGGCCACAAATTCTACCATTACAAATATGATAATTTTCATTTTTCATTGGCACTGTCAGAGGTGTTCATTTAACGGTATGTCGATATAAGTCAATGTAAGGTGGCCTGTCGACTTTTGATGCCATCACAATGTTTTCAGATGGGGCTTTTCACTCTTAAAACACTTAAACTTTCATATATCCTGCAGATAGCATTGGAAGGATTGTACTAACTAACAAAACACTGTTGTGACTAAACAAACTGTACATTTAGATGTAGTGGAGCATGGTTGAGTTTAGAGTTCTAGAAGAAGGAAAAAGGACACCACGAAGAACCAGCAGCATGTAGGTCTAACCACATGAGGGCAGTGTTAATGAATGTATGAAGTGGGGTGCAGATGGGATTGCTGGACCTGCATGTTCATCAGATGCACACAGAAGAAATACATTTCTCTGAAACTGATTTTGGTGTGGATTTGGTTTCAGATATACATACATGTCCCTCCATCTGTCTCTCAGGTGCTACTTTTTGCATGCTAAAGCAACATACAGTACAGTATATTTTGAATAAGGTTTCTGATCTTGCCTATAACACACTAAGTAATTTTTTATTTGCGTCCTGCGTGTTTTGGGGTACAGCATCTGAGATGGCGCTGGCTGAGGTGGCTCTCAACATCCTGTGTCTGCTGATGAAGGAGCAGTGGAGCTGGCTGTGCACTGAAAACATTCAGAGGACCGTCAGGCTGCTGTTTGGGACCCTTATTAACAGGTGACATGCAACATTCATTTAACTGTCATGGGATGTCTCCCCCGCCAGATTTCTTTTATAAAGTTTTCAGTTTCAGCAAATATGACAGAAAGTTAGTTTTATAAGTCTTACCTACTGCACCTTAAGTATATAAAGTGTATTTGTAGTACAAAACCAGTATGGGTTTAGAAATGTTGCAGCTTTTGACTTTTCAGTCATTTTTTTTTTTTTTACCACTTTAGACTTTTTTTTAATGCAGACAATGCCATTGACATGCATTACTAAGCCTTTGTCATAATTGAAGGGTCGAGGTGTAGCCACACCCCTAAACCATCCCCTGCTTTATCGTCAATTTTAAAATAAATGGGACCATAATTTACAAAATGAACATCATGCTGTATTGGAGAAGACTTGAAATTAGTGATTGAAACTATAAACTCATTATGAAAATGTTTACTAAAGTAATAAATAAAGTGAGAAGTAGGGTCATTTTCCCACAGACTTAGAGAGACTTATAGAAACTGACTTCTTTTTGCAACCAGTGGAGTCGCCCCCTGCTGGAAATTACATGGAATGCAGGTTTGAGGCACTTCTGCATTGGCTTCACTTTTTCTCATTATGTTTTACAGTAGCAAATGCTTATTACATTTTATAACAACCTAATATAGATATTTCCAAGTAAACCTGGCTGATGCTGCCACAACAATGCAAATAATTTTTCTCTTCCGTTAACAACGGTTGCCTCTGGGTGACTTTTTCTTCTTAAAGTGCCTTTACAAGCTTTTCTCCAGCAAAGAAGTGATGGAAACTTCTTCATAGTAGGGGGCGGCTGAGTCTGTGGACTCAGCCAGGTCAGGGCATGAAAACACATGGTTCCTAGTGAAGATTCCACAGAGATGGCTGTTTATGAGCTAGAGAGGGAACTCTGGTTTATGTGAAGTCGTTAGTCAAGAGAGTTGATATTTTAGACAAGGGTTGATTACGAGCCAGTGGTCCGTGTTTTAACAAATCAGGGACATCACTTGCCATGCAATGTGCCTATTAACTTAACAGAAACAGACACCGTAAAGAAATGTGCTGATCAGACAAGCTTGCTTGCATACTTTTGATTAGTATGTAGTCTTTTCACTTTTACATTTGTTGTATAATATAGTCTATGTGCATGCATGTATGCTCCACTATTTGGTCCTCAATAGAATGCCTGACATCAACTCCCCAAACATTTGTCGCAGATAGGTATAGCTCCTGCTGCCAGTAAACCGAACATGCAGACAATGTTCTCAGGTTCTAGTGTTTGTGGTGTTAGTGCTGTGACCTCACGTTCCCTGGGGTGTCAGTACCAGAATATCGTTTCTTCATATTGATACTAGGCCCTCTATTTTAAGAAGTTCCACCAGCCAAGTATGAACGGCCTTGTGCTTTTGTTTGGCCTTGTCTATATTAGGCAGCGGCCTGTCAACATTGCCGTGACAGCTCTCAGTGTGGCAGGTATCTCCTCTCATCAACTGGTTTCTCTGTGCAGAGGAGACAAGATGCTCTGAACGGCTGTTGATAGAAACACTACCTATGAAATTGTGTGACTAAGATAGCTCTGTTCATGTATCATTTTTCAACAGAGTTAAAAACAAATGCAAAGTGGTAAATAGTAAGTAGATGTAGAATAGAAAGTGTTGCATAGTAAGTACAATGCAAATGTAAAGCAGCATTCGCTTACATAAACATTTTAATTTTTATAAAAGCCACTGTAGTAAAAGGAAAAAGTGATGCAAAGGAATGATGTGAATGAAAGTTCAAATTGTTAGCGTATGTCAGGGTGTTTTCAAGCATCTGAGCCCACAACCTTTGGGCTTTAGCCAGGATTTACTGATGGTTAACAGAACCATGCCTGTGTATTTTGGGATGCACTCCATCTGAGATACAAAAGGCAAAGAGGTAGCAGTTTTAGTGTCCATTCCTATCCAAGCCTTAAAGCTCCACCAAAAAGTACTTTTTAGCCATGCTCGCGGCGTGACTTTAGGGGTAGCAATGATGGTCGGTCGGTTGATCTGCCACTTTGGTACAGACTGAAATATCAATGGATTGCCATTCAATTTTGTACAGACCCTCATTGCTCCCAGAGGATGAATCCTAATGACTTTGGTGATCCCCTTACTGTTCATCTAGTGCCATTATCAGATCAAAAGTGTGTCCGTTACATTCAAGCCATTGCCAAATGAGTTGCTACAAAGCTAATTACGACTATCAGCTCCACACAACTCTCTCTGTATTTCTCAATTATGGCTATGTTAAGAAGATTGTGAGATATATATATATATATATATATATATATATATATATATATAAACAACCTCCTAAACATAAGCATGGTCATTGTGAACATGTTTGAATGCTGACATAACAATTTGTTCAGAGCACCGATCCTAAAAATTAATTATGGAGCTTAATCCCAGATCAAATGTATGTTGAAATATGTTGTCTTCTTTGGCGATTATAATTATGTTAAATGTGTGTATCCTTGTTTACTTTTTTTTTTAATGGTTGTCTTTGTAAATGGAGCTGCCGTGATGCAAAAAATTATCTGGATCTGACAATAAAGTATTGACATCTTATCATTATCATCATGCTATAGGCTTGATAAGACACTCTGAGATGTAATATGCAGAAACTAATGAACTCTGGGGAAAATGCCTATGCTTCCACTTTGTTCATTTTATTAAAGCAAGGCACCTCATTGTGCTCACTATTGGTTACTGAAATGTGTACCTCTCCTCATATTCTTTGATTTGAATTGATTTATTTCTTTATTTGAAAGGGGACAGTGAACATTAATCAACATTAAAACAATGTAAATGTGCCCGAGTTAGCTCGAAAGTGCTAATTTTCATCGGTAGTCCCCCAGCCAGATGTAAAACAGGCAGCCTTTAAAAATAACGACGGGTATAAAATCACACAATAAAATTACATACAACACATTGTGGTTAATAAATACAATTCATGTAAAATACTTATATAACGTTTAGATGCACACAGAAAGCATTAGTGCCCACAAGTTTGGCTCTCTACAAGCCATTTTTTTTGCATTCTTTTTGAATGAAAAGAATGACAAAGACTCTCTAATGGTTGCCGGCACTCTTACCTCACTGGATCTAAAATGTATAAAATCACATAGTGGAGGAGGTGCTAAACCATGTCTGATTTTATAAATTAAACAGATGTTTTTGAATTTAATGAGATTATCCCAGTTAAGTAACTGATATTTCCTCAGAATACTACAGTGGTGGTAGTGGTATGGTTTTTTTATCCAGTATTTTTAATGCTTGTTTGTATAATATTTCTAATGTTTTTATTGTTGTAGAGTGGGTATTGGACCAGCTTATTAAACAGTATGGTTTGTGGGATATAATCATTGAAAAGAAATATAATTTTGCAGCTTCTGTTGAAAGAAAGTCTCTAATGAATCTGAAGTTTGCTAGACTGAACTTAATCCTATTACTAACTTTTTTAATGTGTGTTTTGAAGGTGAGGTTTGAGTCTATATGTAATCCTAAATATTTATATTCTGTGACGACCTGTAGTCTTTCTCCAGATATTAAAATTTCAGGTTTTATATTTATATTGGTTTTTGAGAAGTACATAGTAACTGTTTTAGATATATTCAATTGCAGACAGGATTGCTCAAGCCAGATTGCGATCAATGACATGGCCTCAGTTAGTTTTGAGGCAACTTCCTCTGTGGATTTTCCATAGGCCAAGATAACTGTGTCATCTGCATACATCAAAGTGTCACAGTTCTTACACAAAGATGGTAAATCGTTAATGTATAAACTGAAAAGAATTGGACCCATAATTGAACCCTGTGGAACACCAGTTGATAATAGTAAGGGGGTAGAATTATATTGGTCAATTCTTACACTTTGTGAGCAAGATGAAAGGTAAGAATTAATAAGGCTAATACATTTTGAGGAAAAGTTAAATGCATGAAGTTTATGCAGTAAAACTGAATGATTAACTGTATCGAATGCTTTGCGAAGATCTAAAAAAATTGCTCCCACTATCCGTCCTTTGTCCATATTTGATTTAACCTTTTCCAAAAAATAACATGTTGCTGTCTCTGTAGAGTGATTAGCCCTAAATCCAAACTGCACTGAGTGCAAAGGAAAAGAGCTACAATTAAGATGATTGGTGATTTGTTTAGCAACCAGTTTTTCAAAGACTTTAGATACTGTTGGCAAAATGCTAACAGGTCGGTAATTAGATGTAAGAAGAGAGTTACCACCTTTAAGTATAGGAATGACACTAGCAAGTTTCCATGACTCAGGAAATTTCCCTTGATCTAGTGACACATTAATGATATGTGTTAGTGGACCCATGATTGATTGACCTATTTGTTTTAGCATGAGTGTGTCCATCCCATACACGTCTTTTGCTCTTGAAGACTTAAGCTGTGTAATTGCCTTTTCAACATTGAATATGGATGGACAAGACATATTCAGTACAGACGAGAAATATTAAAACTTAGTAAGACAAATAGCCACTGAAGTGCATGGAAGTATTGAATTAACTGGATCCTACCTAGTAATCAAAACTTTTTTTCAGTTTTGGTCAGTCATTCTTACTAATAAATTGATCCACAAATCTAAATAATTCTAGTCTAAAAATCCTATTTAGAACATTTTATAGTGGGACTGAAATATAATCTGACAGCTGTTTGGTGGGAGGCAATTAGGAGCTGCCGGCAGTAGAAACCATATCCATACCAGTCTACAGATGTAGTGGCTGAACGTCTGTCATATTTTAATTTGTAATATCGAGTGGATAGAGAAAGCACGTGTTTGTGTGTGGGAGATGAAACCAAGACCCAACAGGCCAAATCTGGGTTTGTGTGTGTGTGTGTGACAGGTCTGGCTGGAAAAGCCGGCTCTCGGCTCCTATAAATGGGGTCCAAGGCGAGGCTCTGGTTTGGGAGATGTCTGATTTTTATGGACTGGAAAGTGGGACAGTTTAAGATGAATATAGTCTCTTTCTCTTAGACAGCAGTCTGGATGGAAAATCCAGCTGGAGCCAGATTGTTGTCAATGTCTAGATGTACTGTAGATGTAGCAGAGCGCAGCCACTCAACATCACAAGCATTAGTAGGGAAACTCCATGTTTTGTTTGATTAAATGTAAACATAATGCTTCCTATATTTGCCAAATAAAAAGGAGAGAGTCTAGTTGGTGATTATCTTGAGGCAAAGCTTCATCAATACAAATAACTGTCAATTACACTTTCAGAAAATGTGTAAAGTCAATTCCATAAATGCATACTTGAGTGTTGAGGTGGGTTTCAAGTCAAGTCAACTTTATTGTCAATTTCTGCAATATGTGCCAGACATACAAAGAAAGTCCTACAACAGAATGAAATATGCCCTTTGAGACTCTGATATTCACTTACGTGCACTGGAGAACATTGGCTGCAGTCGTTTGGAGGAGAAAGTGTGTTAGTGGCGATGATGATACAATATAATGATTGTAATTAATTTAATTGCACCAAATGGTTCAGATTTTCTCTGCAAGCTGTTTTGCAATTGGACTGTGGTCAGTAACGCACTAAGTTTCAAATATTCCCCCTGCAAGTCCAGAGGACACGTCATATCGGCTGATGGACTGACATTTTACCACTTTGTCAGTGCACCTGTACTACCATGTTGATGCTGTCTTTTTCTTGTTTGTTAGATGGGGGCTTGTTGGTCTGAAGGGTTTCCTGATTGCACTTTTCACCTCACCAAACTCCATGTGGCACCTCTGTTCTGCCAGTCTTTTTCTGCACCTGTCACACAGTGACATGATTCTTTATTTTTACTTCCTAAAACGGCGTATTAATACTTCCATAAACAAATCAAATGGTACCACAAGTCCTCGCTGACAGCTTGATGATGGAGGCAAGGATGAAGGGGGAGTATGGAGGATTTAAAGCTTGTCAACAGTTGTCATAGAGAACGCTCTCACTCTCTCAATCTTTTTTTTTTGCTCTCTCTGCTTCAGCTACACTGTTAATTAATACCCAGGGATTGCCATCTGACATACAGTGGCCTGCTTGGGTTTCACCGGTGGTGAACAACAAGTTGTTTGGCTTCAGGGAAAGTGGTTTCGGTCTCATTGCTGTACAATTTAGCTTGTGACCGCATTGTGGTATTTGGAGAGAACTCTGAAGATGTGGTCAGAAACTCCAACATTAACAAAATATTGAACACTGGCTTTCATAAGTAGTAAATTTTATTCGCCATGAGTCTACTTGCATTTGATTGCTTGTTTTTCAATTTTAAGTGTTGGCAGTTTTCCTTTGAATGCCGAAGGTTAACACAGAGTATGAGTGGATGGATTGTTTCAGAGCATTGGGGCATGCTGTATCCAATAACAACAGATTTGAATATTAATCTGGTCTTTATAGTAATTCCTAATTTGATGTCTTCGCTTCAGGCTCACATAGATGAAATTGTGAAGACCATGTCATCAAACAGATTTGTATGAAATGTCGTAACAAAGCCAGAGAACATAACTTTCAAACAACTAGATTGTTAAGGCACTGTAAAGGCTGTTTTAGGCTTCTGCGTTGACTCAGTGGTGTACCCCTGCAGACTCCTCTGCGTCGCCGCGAACCTCCCTCCGAGCCCTCTGCTGTAGCTCGGCGTGCACCTCCAAAATTTTTTTACTTTGTGTCGAGGCGACGCAGACCGCAAGGACTGTGATTGGTCAACTTGTCCTGTGTGTTGATAGTCGGTATTTCAAGCAGCCTACTGTGGAGTGTAGCAACATGCTAGTTCACTGACATAAGCTTTGCAAATAAACTCAGACATATTTTGGTTACAATGATGGGGTTATCGGTTTGTAAAGTGATCTAGACACTTTTGTAACGTTTTGAAATTAGCACTTCGCCAGCAAGCAGTAGCCTACTTTGTGGGCAGTTGTGCTAAAGTTTGCTTGCCAACATAACATAAACGGGCTGGCAGAGAACTCGCAAATAATCTCAGACTTATCACCCCCCTAGCATTATGGCAGTGAAATGCACCGTGAAGCAACCCCGACGCAGAACTCTGAAAGGGTCACGACGCCGTACGAGTGACGGCGTAGCGACGGCGTGGAGTTGACGCAGAAGCTTAAAACAGCCTTAAAGGGGTGATAGAATGAAAACCGATTTAACCTTGTCATAGTTGAATAACGACAGTTCGGTGGGTAAATAGGACATACATAGAAGCTCAAAATCCCATTGATACCCCTATCCTCTGCAAATCTCACATTTTGAAACTGCCGCTGAAAACGGGCGAATCTCAACAAAGCTAGATGATGACGTCATGATCTCAACTCCTAGTCTTTGTCACGCCCCAAGATTTGCATAGGCTACACCACTGACCTGAGGTCAGCTTAGTCTTCTGAATCTAGCTAGGTCATGCAGATCTCCAGAGGTACGCTATTTAATTACTAAATTCACTTCTGAGACTTTTATGCGAGAAATCAACTATGTAGAGGTCAAATATGGGCCGTTTTACAAAAATTGATGGCTAATTGCAAATTTTGTCCGACTGTGTGTCGGGAGTTCAACGGCCGGTGCTGCCTGTGTGGCTGCCTCGCTGCCCGGCCTGCCTTCCTTCACAGACCCCGGCCTGCTGGGAGGTAGATGGAGCTCCGTCACGGCTGGCAGCCCACGGTACTCCATACACGCGCAAAGTCACCGTTTTTTGGGTTAATGGACCACCAAACGCCGCTGCCGTGACAGAGCTCCAGGGCCTGCAGCTCCTCTCTTCCTGCTAAATGGCCGGTGTGTGTGAGTGAGAGCGCGGTCAGCAAGCTTGTCACACCAGCAATCTCTTACCGCAGGTTCAAGTTAATCTTATAATGTGTGTAATTATAATATGTTAAGTTGTTTAAACAAACGATCGCGGAAATAAACGGCTCTTGACCGCGAGTCTCATTGATAAAGCCTGAGGCTGGATGGAGCTCTATCAATGAGAGCTAGCTAGCCTCCTCTTAGACCTCTGAAACGAAACCCCTAATGTTCACAAAAATGCATTAAATTGAAATCGGACACCATAGTTAGCTTTATAAGACCTTGGGGTAGATGTTCTATAAGTGGCATGACGAAATTCAAACTGTAAATATACGAAAATTATGCCGAAAGTGTAGCAACGATCTTTCCCATAGGATTAAATGGGACACATAGCTAGCCTAACAAGCAGCTCCTCCTAAGGAGACCCCTAATGTTCACAAAAATGCATTAAATTGAAATCGGACACCATAGTTAGCTTTATAAGACCTTGGGGTAGATGTTCTTTAAGTGGCATGACGAAATTCAAACTGTAAATATATGAAAGTTATGCTGAAAGTGTAGAAACGATCTTTTCCAATAGGATTAAATGGGACACATAGCCTAGCTAGCAGCTCCTCCTAAGAAGACCCCTCATGTTCACAAAAATGCATTAAATTGAAATTGGACACCATAGTTAGCTTTATAAGACCTTGGGGTAGCTGTTTTATAAGTGACGTGATGAAAGCCCCGGTAGTCCAGTAACCGAGAAACGGTGACTTTGACTGGGTATGGAGTTTGCCGCTTTCTCGTCAGACTGTGTGGAGCTCCTAAAGTCCGACACGTCTTACCACATTTGCAATTAGCCATCAATTTTCGTAAAACGGCCCATATTTGAGCTTTATATAGTTGATTTCTCGCATAAAAAGTCTCAGAAGTGAATTTAATAACGAAATAGCCCGACAAACAATGTATAACTTTGCAGTGTCTGAAATATGAGACCTGTTGTCTCGTCTCCAATGTGTTTCTATGGGGTTCGCTCAAACCAATCAGCGCGCAGCTCATCTAAATATTCATGAGCATACCATATTTGGAAGAAAAGCTCTTGTTCCAAATAGAGCCATATTCACAGGGTAGTTAAGGACCCATAAAATAGCATTTGAGCAATATTTAGCCAAACCAATGTTACATACCCTATTAGGAGACCTTAAGGAACAGTGTGAAATACCCTATATAATCATTCTATCACCCCTTTAAACAAAAACAATATGAACCCATGGTCCACTGATTTTTTTTATTGCACTTTTAGTCACATCTCACAGTCTTCATCTGGTTTAAGAAATAAAATGTCAGTTACCGTAGCTAGCTTCATGCTGCTGGCATGTGTTGAGCAGATCCATATGTAGTGATGTTTACCTATGTCGAACGGCTGGTTTGCCTGGTAGTCTGCTGCAGGCTCGCTGCCATCTAAACCAGAGAAGAAGAAAAAAAGTTCAAACTAATTGGTTCAGGCACTTCGGTCTAAAATTACTATGTGTCGGAATATGTATCAGCAGATATTTAGTTGAGCTATTAACAGTATGAGAAAATAGTCAAACATGTCTGGATTTGAAGACGAGACTATTTTTAATCTAGTTTCTAGTTGTGACTTTAGTAGCTGTTGGTCCTATAATTAATTCTTTTGGACATAGTGTTTCATTTGGCACATCTGCTTGACTTTACAGGTGTCAGAGTTGATTTTTTTTATCATGTCTTAACATAACAGAAGACCTCATGCTGTGTTACCGTGAAGACCTAATGATTCTCAGTGACAGCGATGTGGAGATTCCAGGGATTTAAGTCTTTTTTTCTTCTAAAAGGATTGGCCCAAAAACCATCCATCCTTAACTTGGGAGGATTCTTGACACCGCTGGTTGTTTTCACAGTCAGGAGGTGATATCAGAGTTCTCTGCTGTTATTCTGTTCTGGTGCTGTTCCTTGACATATGGGTCCTGGGGCCAGGCGTGAGGTATAAACAGAAAACCCTGCTTGGAAGCTCCAAGCTTCTCCTGTCAGCAGGAATTCACTCTCAGGCTGAGTGTGCCGGTGGTCAGACGGGTGGGCTATACATGACAGATTTGGTATTGGTGGGAAGAAGAGGAGGGAGTGTTGGATGGAAAGATGTTGTTACATATTGGTGCAGGCTATCTATCAGGCTCTGTAGAGTGGAGGAGGTGTGACGTCCCTGGACAGGCTGTTCCTGAGATGAAACAAATTCAGACACACTCCTCATAGTGGGATCAGGCTGAGTGGTTTATATCTCACCCTGTGTTTCAGTTGGAAGTGTGCCCTGTGTCATGTCACCATCACGTTTGCTCGGGGCATTATTCCCTTTTTACATCGACAGACTTTTCTGAAATATAAATATTGTCTTCTATTACAGGCTAATAGTAGTCTGCAATTGCTTTCCAATTCCTACAGACCTATGTAATCGTCTCAGGGGACATTATAGGTCAAATACCTTGGTCACTTCTCATGAAGGTTATGAAACACACTTATCCCCAGCCCCTGTGTACCATCAGTTAAAGCTTGCCAGCCTCTGTGTCCATTTATCCTTATTAAGTGTTAGTGAGTTGTAGGGACACCAAAATCCTCCCTTCCAAGGACATGAAAGGTAATATGGCTCATTATTGTCCACACTCTTGATAAAGTTAGATGGAGGACGGAGAATTGCTGCGTGCTAAAGCGCTGCCGGGATGTTTGCGAAATTAACTTGATAAGTGACCCTTTGGCCTCTTCACATCTCTGGTGTCTGTTTTCACCGCTCACCTGAGCCTGGGGCTGAGATGCGGCTCCAAAGTCATGGTTCGTCTTCTGTCTCCAGAGACATACTTGTGCAATGACATATTGTCTGTCAAACTGTCTGTAGGCTTATTTTAGCTCAAACGGGACCTGGTTATGCTTGTCTGTGTTTACCATAAATGGTAACTAAAATAAATCCCACTGGAGTCCAACACATACATAGTTGTTGGTCAGGTCAGCTGATGTTTTAAATGTTTTTGGATTCTCTTGCATGCTTATTGATTTCCTGCCAAGTATTCAAAGCATCTACCCTTTATCTTGATTGTCGTTGATTGGGTCAGGATGATTGTTGGAGTTGAGCCCAATAGTTATTCATGTAATCAGTTGTTTCAAACCTTCGAACTTGTGAGTGTACAGTAACTGGAATTAAAGTCTAACTTAAATTAGTTCATTTTTGCTTAGAAATCTGCATGTATATCCTTGGTGTATTTCAGAATTGATCAAAATTGTCATTACCAAAAGAAGACATTTAAATTGTATTTATGTTCCCGCAGTGTTACCCAGCACCTGTTTTTATGCACAGTTTCAATCAAGACAGGGTGAGAATGGTGCATATTTTGAAATATCACAGGCAGTTAACCAGCTGGAGCCTGAGCCATGTAGTCCCGTAGAGATTTATGCACTCCATATTCGACTCTGTGCATTACTCCTGTTTCGTGATTAAAATCACAAAGTGATGTACGGAGTGGGGAGGTTACTGAACTCCACATTGCTGAGTTTTTACAATCTGTTCATTTGGCACTGCAACTGTACCAATGACCGAGACAGCAAGCTAGACCCCATGCTTACTATAATGCAGGACGAACACAGCTCTGAGCATGCAGGAGACAATGACTCAGTAGGTAGTGTTGGAATAAAACAAACGAAAAGTTAAGGCTAGTAGGAATCAGTTAGCAAGCTAAGTTAACTAGCTTCCACTTTCTCAGTGAAATACAAACTTAACTGCACGATGGATCCTCCCACATGTGGAAGGTTGTAAAGGGACAGATATCTTAAAACACTAATAGTTGATCTAATGCTATGTTGACTTGTTGAAAGAGAAAAAGAAAAATTGGCTCTTTTCAACATTTGTAAGATATATATATATATATATATATATATATATATATATATATATATATATATATATATATAGTATGACGTACCCCAGTCGGTAGTGCACCACAAGGTGACAGTGTCTCCAAGCAATGCCAGTCCTCAAATGTCAGTGAACTGCCATGTAAGCCCTAAACAGTTTTATGCTCATTTAAAAAAATAGGAAAAACATGCACAATAACTGCAGTATAATATATAATTATAGTTTATATTTCCTTATACAAAAAGTGAGGAGAATTCAAATGTCAGTTTGGCTGTAGCTTTAAAGAATTCTCTGAGCAATAATGTTACACTAAATCTGGTCAGTTATCTCACTGATTGATATTCAGTTGCCATTATACGCCTAGGTAAGTTTCACAGTCTGCTGAAAATGTGTTACCAGTCAGTCCAGATGAATAAAAGGAGTAGGAGGAAGTAATGTGTAGAGCTGTGTTCTGTCTCTTACTCTCTCAGGGGTCTTCATCCAAGCTCATATTGGGTTAGCAAAGTCAAGGGCAATGCTCTAGGATTATAGTATGTCACCTGCACTGTCTCTTTCCTGGCAGGACCAACACAGCATTTGGAGTAATCACTAACACAGCCACATGGGTGGCAGTGAAGGTCAGGGGCCTCGACGGACCAGACCCGGGCAGCAGACGCTGGCTCTGGGGACGTGGAACGTCACCTCTCTGTGGGGGAAGGAGCCGGAACTTGTGCGGGAGGTGGAGCGCTACCAGTTGGATCTGGTGGGGCTTACCTCTACGCACAGTCTCGGTTCTGGAACCATACTCCTGGATAGGGGTTGGACTCTTTTCTTCTCCGGAGTTGCCCAGGGTGTGAGGCGCCGGGCGGGTGTGGGGATACTCACAAGCCCCCGGCTGAGCGCCGCTACGTTGGAGTTTACCCCGGTGGACGAGAGGGTCGCCTCCCTACGCCTGCTGGTTGTGGGGGGGAAAACTCTGACTGTTGTTTGTGAGTATGCACCAAACAAGAGCTCGGAGTATTCGGCCTTCTTGGAGACCTTGAATGGAGTCCTGTATGGGGCTCCAGTGGGGGACTCCATAGTTCTGCTGAGGGACTTCAATGCGCACGTGGGCAATGATGGAGACACATGGAGAGGCGTGATTGGGAGGAACGGCCTCCCTGATCTAAACCAGAGTGGTTGTTTATTGTTGGACTTCTGTGCTAGTCATGGATTGTCTATAACGAACACCATGTTCGAACATAGGGATGCTCATAAGTGTACTTGGTACCAGAGCACCCTAGGCCAAAGGTCAATGATCGATTTTATAATTGTTTCATCTGATCTGAGGCCGTATGTTTTGACACTCGGGTGAAGAGAGTGGCAGAGCTGTCAACTGATCACCATCTGGTGGTGAGTTGGGTCAGGGGGTGGGGGAAGACTCTGGACAGACCTGGTAAGCCCAAACGGGTAGTGCGGGTAAATTGGGAACGTCTGGAGGAGGCCCCTGTCCGACAGACTTTCAACTCACACCTCCGGCGGAGCTTTTCGTGCATCCCTGTGGAGGCTGGGGGCATTGAACCCAAGTGGACAATGTTCAAAGTTTCCATTGCTGAAGCTGCGGCAAGGAGCTGTGGTCTTAGGGTCTTAGGTGCCTCAATGGGCGGTAACCCACGAACACCGTGGTGGACACCGGTGGTCAGGGAAGCCGTCCGACTGAAGAAGGAGTCTTTCCGGGATATGTTATCCCAGAGGACTCCGGAGGCAGTTGCAAGGTACCAAAGG
Organism: Sander lucioperca; assembly: GCF_008315115.2. Lineage (NCBI taxonomy): Eukaryota > Metazoa > Chordata > Actinopteri > Perciformes > Percidae > Sander > Sander lucioperca. The sequence continues at coordinate 35,260,682 of NC_050177.1, forward strand.
GCCCGAAGGGCTGCAGCCTCTGCCGTGAAAGAGGCAAAGCAGCGGGTGTGGGAGGAGTTCGGAGAAGACATGGAGAAGGACTTTCGGTCGGCACCAAGGTGCTTCTGGAAAACCGTTCGCCACCTCAGGAGGGGGAAGCGGGGAACCATCCAAGCTGTGTACAGTAAGGATGGGACGCTGTTGACCTCAACTGAGGAGGTAATAGGGCGGTGGAAGGAGCACTTTGAGGAACTCCTAAATCCGACTAATACGCCCTCTATGGTAGAGGCAGAGCTGGAGGATGATGGGGGATTGTCGTCAATTTCCCTGGTGGAAGTTGCTGAGGTAGTTAAACAACTCCACAGTGGCAAAGCCCCAGGGATTGATGAGATCCATCCAGAAATGCTTAAAGCTCTGGGTTTGGAGGGGTTGTCTTGGTTGACACGCCTCTTCAACATTGTGTGGAAGTCTGGGACGGTGCCTAAGGAGTGGCAGACCGGGGTGGTGGTTCCCCTTTTCAAAAAGGGGGACCAGAGGGTGTGTGCCAATTACAGGGGTATCACACTTCTCAGCCTCCCCGGTAAAGTCTAATCCAAGGTGCTGGAAAGGAGGGTTCGGTGGATAGTCGAACCTCAGGTTGAAGAGGAACAATGCGGATTCCGTCCTGGTCGTGGAACAACGGACCAGATCTTTACTCTCGCAAGGATCCGGGAGGGAGCCTGGGAGTATGCCCAACCGGTCTACATGTGCTTTGTGGATCTGGAGAAGGCGTATGACCGGGTCCCCCGGGAGATACTGTGGGAGGTGCTGCGGGAGTATGGGGTGAGGGGTTCCCTTCTCAGGGCCATCCAATCTCTGTACGACCAAAGCGAGAGCTGTGTCCGGGTTCTCGGCAATAAGTCGGACTCGTTTCAGGTGAGGGTTGGCCTCCGCCAGGGCTGCGCTTTGTCACCAATCCAAATAGTATTTATGGACAGGATATCGAGGCGTAGTCGGGGTGGAGAGGGGTTGCAGTTCGGTGAGCTGGGGATCTCATCGCTGCTTTTTGCAGATGATGTGGTCCTGATGGCATCATCCTGTGACCTTCAGCACTCACTGGATCGGTTCGCAGCCGAGTGTGAAGCGGCTGGGATGAGGATCAGCACCTCTAAATCGGAGGCCATGGTTCTCAGCAGGAAACCGATGGAGTACCTTCTCCAGGTAGGGAATGAGTCCTTACCCCAAGTGAAGGAGTTCAAGTACCTTGGGGTCTTGTTCGCGAGTGAGGGGACAATGGAGCGGGATATTGGTCGGAGAATAGGCGCAGGGGGTGCGGTATTACATTCAATTTATTGCACCGTTGTGACAAAAAGAGAGCTGAGCCTGATCTACCGGTCAGTTTTCGTTCCTACCCTCACCTATGGTCATGAAGGCTGGGTCATGACCGAAAGTACAAGATCCAGGGTACAAGCGGCCGAAATGGGTTTCCTCAGGAGGGTGGCTGGCGTCTCCCTTAGAGATAGGGTGAGAAGCTCAGTCATCCGTGAGGAGCTCAGAGTAGAGCCGCTGCTCCTTCGCGTCGAAAGGAGCCAGTTGAGGTGGTTCGGGCATCTGGTAAGGATGCCCCCTGGGCGCCTCCCTAGGGAGGTGTTCCAGGCACGTCCAGCTGGGAGGAGGCCTCGGGGAAGACCCAGGACTAGGTGGAGGGATTATATCTCCAACCTGGCATGGGAACGCCTCGGGATCCCCCAGTCGGAGCTGGTTAATGTGGCTTGGGAAAGGGAAGTTTGGGGTCCCCTGCTGGAGCTGCTACCCCCACGACCCGATACCGGATAAGCGGACGAAGATGGATATGGATATGGACTAACACAGAGAGTAGCTGGCAGGGTCTCTGCTCTCTTGAGTGTGTGTTCATATTAAAACAGCATTGTTGTAATATTCTGTATCTTTCTTTCTATATTTTCTGTATGATCAGTGCTGTATACTTGCTGTATACTTTAAAACAAATACCAGTAAAGTGTACACAGACATCTGCAAGAAGTTTGAAAAACTAGCAGGCTGATAGAACAGACTGGTGACATACACATGTATTGCAAACGTCTCCTGAGATAATCCAGTGTAGCTTTAATACTGTTACACTACATATTTTGTTGAATTTAAGCCACATTAAGCCCACAGGCAGAGAGCAGAACATTGGTTGGGCGCTCTCATCTTGCTTGAAAAATATCTCTCTGACAGAGTAGAGCTGGAAAACAACTGGCGGTTTTCATGGTAGCAATAATGCTCTACAGTCTAAGACTCTTTGAGATCAAAATCTCTCATATAGAATTACTTGGCATTTGTCAGCTATAATTGGTTGAAAGGTGTGTGTGTGTGTGTGTGTGTGTGTGTGTGTGTGTGTGTGTGTGTGTGTGTGTGTGTGTGTGTGTGTGGTTGCATTGGCCAAGGGGTAAAGTAATCTCTTTGGTGATTGCCATAAGACTGCAATGGTGATGGAAGCAGAGACTATGTTCGATGGATGTTATTGTAGCATAGGCAGGAACCTTGACCTGTGTGTGTGTGTGTGTGTGTGTGTGTTTGTTTGCATGCACTGATCTATCTCAGTGTTTGTCTTGTGTGCTAAGATGTGACGTGTGGAACCAAGATGGTGTTAATGTTAATCTCTGTGGACCATATGTGATTCCATTCTGGCTCAGGGCTGTAACATCACATGTCTGTGTTTTGACCAGCATGGGGAACAAGGCGCCACGACAGTCCTAATAAAATCAAACCCGCCATGTACGTGCACACACTCAAACATACACCGAGAAACAGAGCTGACTTTAGACAGCAGTGCAGACGGCTGTAAGACGGCACCATGGCCTGAACGGAGGTAGTTATGTGACGAGCCATGTGCTAGAGGGCTGGACTGAGGTGTACGCCTCGCTGGGAGCAGACACATCACACAGTTAGGTAAAAACAACTGTGCTCACTGCTGACGTCTGTGGTGTTCACTGCATAGTTTGGAAGTTAGGTCGGTCTCTTTCTGCCTCTGCTGTTGCAAGTCTGCAGGGATGGATCTTTCTGTCTTTCTGTAGTATGACTATTAAATGATGATGATGATGAGGATGGATCGACCCTTCCTGTTAATGTGTTTGCCTTTTTGGCCCCTAGTGTTGAGGGTCTCATCATGCCTTTTGCATCTGTTTGTGCATCTCCTTTGTTGCGGCGGAGTGCCACAATCATTTTTGTTTCAAGTTTTTTTTTTTTTTTTTTTACAATACATAGTTATATTTTAAACGTTTAGATGTCCTCTAATGGTCCTCCAAATCTTGACTAATTTAGGCAAATAGAGAAATATTAAAGCCCCTAAAAACTTCTATATACTATATACTCTATATACAACATTATATATTCATGACTAAAGAAGAAAAAAATAAAGTTAAAGTTGGGAAAAAATAACTCGGTTAATCTGCTTCATCATGAGTGTGGTCATATTTGACTGACAGTGGCCTGGCAACATCAGACAGAACCAGTCAAAAGAGCTCAGAAAAATACAAACATTCAAGATAAATACCCCTAATTGTCCTAACTTGGCAGAAAATGTTGTGATCATGTAGGGCCCCATTACTACGACGGAGCACATCAAAGGAAAAAAAATAAGAAGATATTTATTTTATTTATTTTGCATTTCGAGAATAAAGTCGAAATGTCGAGAATAAAGTCAACATGACGAGAATAAAGTTGAAATACTTTTTCGAGAATAAAGTTGAAATACTTTTTCGAGAATAAAGTCAACATGACGAGAATAAAGTTGAACTATACCATTTCGAGAATAATGTCGAAATGTTGAGATTAAAGTTGAAATGACGAGAATGAATTCAACTCCTTTATCACTTAATCACATTAGAGCGACTGTCTGCCATGTAGGCAACATCATAGATATGGGTTACATCCTTGGAGTGCCGCGCTCGCCTGAGCGCCACTCCTTCAGGATCAAACAAGTTGATCAGTTGTCTTATTTGTGTATTGTGATACAACATATCCTCTCTGTATTGCACGTAGGTGTAACCATTGATACCATTGCATCTGTCCATTACAAGCTATTTCAGTTTGCAGGAATACGGCCACCTCTTCCAAGTTTGTGTGGTTTCTCCTTCTGAAGAGACGCAATTTTCGAAACAATCTCTTCAAAGTCCTAATACTTATCACCATACTGAGTGTATGCGCTAAAAGAGAAAGAGTTCATGCATTTTGTAGAATACTATAGGTAAAGTTAGTAGCCTAGTTTGGTTTATTCTCAAAAGTCCGACTTGATTCTTGAAATATCAAGTTTTTTTTCGACATGTCGACTTTATTCTCGACATTTTGACTTTATTCTCGAAAAAGTATTTCAACTGTATTCTCGTCATGTTGACTTCATTCTCGACATTTCGACTTTATTCTCAAAATGCAAAATAAATAAAACATCTTCCTCCTTAATTTTTTTCCCTTGATGTGGCCCTAATGCTCCGTCGTACCCCATTACAATTAGTTAGCTGATTGAGAAAATATGTTTGCCTTTAAGGTTTTCCCATGTGAGCTGGACAAAAGATTAGAACCAATAGTTATTTCTAATCAGCCGTGGGTCACACAGGCCACAAGCCAGTCATCAACAAGGAGCTGCACCCAGTCTGTGGATTTTGAGAGGCATGCAACAGGTCCTCCAACAAGCAGAAAAGACAGAGTGCAAGTAAACTAAGTGTGAGCCATGACGGAGCCAGTGTAAGCAGCTGTATTGACTACAATTAAATCGTACCTGTTGCGTTTGAGAATGTGAGACAGACGACTAAAGCACATTCAGTGTAAAGAGGGTGTCAAAACACTAAAATTAGCAGTGTGATTTTTTTTTTTTTTTTTGTTTCATGTAAAATTTACATTACCCTTTAATGCACCATTCTGGCTTCTTTTTCTGTGTTAACATTGCTTCACAGCAAACATTTGAATGGTTAAAAAAAAAATCAAAAAATATCTTTTTGGGCCCAACAAAAACCTGTGTGGTTTTAGCACATGATCATTTCATTTAGTAAACGCTGTAAACACCATCATGCTGCTATATCCATAAATAGTGTATGTTGTAAATAAACAGATGTAGAATTAATCTTAGTCTCTACTTCTGTAATAGCCATGACTATTCTGAGTACGGGTTGGCTGTTAATGCTGGATAATTATCACTTCATCATATTGACTGACCTCTAATTTTGTCCCCTGCTTCTTAAACTGAACAGAGCTGGTTTTGGTGAGCACCTGGCACGGACTTTATTTTTGCCACCCACGGTTTCTTTTAAAAGAAACAATGGAATGTACTATAATTTTAAGAGCTGCATCATGGACATAGGATAACTATCTATCAACGTAGTTACAAAAAAGGACAATTTGTTGCAATGTCTGGAATTAATTATTGTTGTTGCAGTGCTCTGTTACCTCAGGATTCCTGCTCAATCACTAAATCTTTCTCCTGAACCAATTATTAGCAATGATAACCCCATTTGGACAGCATTTAGTTCTGAAAAGTTAAATGGATTATTTGTAATAATGTGTGTGCTGATTAGCAGTTCTAATCCTGCTCAGAGTGCTCTCTTTTTTATTAATTTCTGTGCCAAATAGCTAGTGTTTTTGGGACATTCAAGTCCCATCAGGACAGACAAGGGTCAAGCGGTACTTCTGCACAACATCTTCAATTACTAAACACATGTTTTAATTTGGCAATAAATACATTGACACTAATGCGGCTGCTCCTCAATGATGAAAACTATGGCGAATGTTGCATACCAAACTCGCTGAAAAAATAAATCCCATCCAAATGGGGCTTCAGGGAGATCTTATTTATTACTTTGTCAAAATATTAGCTAGTTATGTCACAAAGTTACTCTTTAAAAAGGGTACTATATGGCGCAGGGTTTCTCACCAAAACACGTTGTGTGTAGGTCTAACAAACACATTGACTGCAATTCCTTTCTTTTAACTGATTTTTTTAATATAGTTAGGCCAGGTGAATAGCATTAAAACACTGGCAGGAAGGTTTATTGTGTTGCTGGTGTGGTTGTCCGCAAGCATGAGATGCAAACAAAACTGGGACCTGCACTTTAAAAGATACTACTAAAGGTACATTGTGGCATGAAAACCACCACATGGCACCTTTATGCATAACTTGCTCGGGCACCCTGAAGACTTGAGATTCAAAAATATAAAGGACAAAATGAGCCTTTCCATTAGTCCCAGACACTTGTCATTTTTGCCATGCTCTCATTCACTACTAGCACAGCTTCTAGTTTCGAGATGTCATATTGTGTCATGGTGTGTTCATATTAGGAAACTCAGCGGTGTCCTTTTACCCAGGAATTATTTGGCCATGGTCATGTGCAAAGCTCATCACATGACTCCTGTCTGCCCTCACTGCTGTGTCCACCTCATGACTGGGGATTCCTTCTTATTGCTCACAGGCTGCAGATAAATTTTTTAACAGGATTATTTAACACAAAAGGTATTTAAATAGATACAAGCCTGTGTGCCTGGATGTTGAGTAAAGATAGAATAGAGGGTTGATACGATATGTGGACTAAACCAAAACTGCGTATATTGTATTTAGGATGATAGAATATGAGTATGGTACAGAGATTCTGGTGTTTATGATTCCAGTGGCGCATCTACACAGAAAGCATTTCAGCAGTGTGTCTCATGCGCGTCTGACGCAACGGAGACGCTCCTATTAATTCAAGATTAAAGAGCAGCTAGAAAGTGGGGTGAGAGAGAAAGGATGACACGCGGCAAAGGGCCACGGTTCAGATTTAAACCCAGGGCTGCTGCCAAGGACTCAGTCTACACGGGGCGCATGCTCTACCGGGTGTGCTAGAAGTTGCCCCAAATACGCTCCTATTTTAATCAATCCAACTGTCTACACAGATCACGTAACAGCTCATGTTTCACTCATGATATATGCACATAAACGCGTCCTGAGGGTATTTTTACGCTTCAAGTGTGTTTTCTTCCATTTTAGCGCGTAACAACAGTGATTGTGTACTGGACTCTGCCGTTGAGATCTGATATTTTACTGTACCACTACCAGTCTGGAAGCAAAAAGATGGATTTGTTCAATGTGCCATCTCAATGATTTAACCAATGAGTTTCATTTTATCCTTTCTACTGGGAACCACACAATACGTTAAGTATAGTAAGATTTAAAAAAAAGAAAAGAAATTGATTTTCTAAATATGGATAGTGCACAAAGACTGAGTTATCAGATAGGAAGTACACTTTTCCAGGGACTTAATATTTTCATCATATTTGATGCCATTACAACAGAAGTTCAGACCATTGGAATGTAGAATGAAATGTGTTGTTCAGTATCAGCACTAACATAAATCTTTATACTAGCAACAGTGATTGGAGATCAAATTCAGAGAAGCTTTTGTGTGTTCATCCTGTTGAGCTCTGAAAAGAAGGATTTTATTTGTAGCTCTGTACTGTACTCAAGAGACTCTGCCTGCAGCTCAAACATATGGAGGTAATTTAAGATAACAGACAGACCTGTGTATGTGAGCGTGATCCACACAGACCACAGCCATTGGAAATGTGTTTATTTGCTGTTTTTGACTCCACATCCTGCCTGCATAACTACAGTCTGAGTAAATGTCTTTTAAATCCTAAAAAAAAAGTGTCCCTCTGAACTAGAGCCCGACCGATATATCGGCGGGCCGATATTATCGGCCTATATTAGGCATTTTCCAAACTATCGGTATCGGCATTTATAATGGCCAATAAATGAATATTTAAAAAATAAAATAAAAACGTACGAAACACCCTTCCACCATGTTATGAGTGTTAGCGACTGCATAGTTTGTCCACCAGAGGGAACTCTACAACGTCCCTGTTGGCAACATATGTGTTTAACCCTTTTACGTTTCATATCTTAAGTTTGTATTTTTATTAGGGCTGTCAATCGAAAAATGAATCTAATTAATTACAGACTCTGTGATTAATTAATCGAAATTAATCGCATACGGTGCCTGAACCGACTAATCAACAGTTGGTGACATTAAAGAACGGCTTGTTTATTGCTAAGGCCATATGGTCAAAATTAAATGATTTAATAATAATGTATAACAATAACATTAACTTATTTCACTAGTAAATTGCTGTTGAACGACAAAAACAACCACCAAGGACATTTACAATAACTTTAAATGCACCACGAAGCTGTAGTTTACCAGTTTCATTGAACGCACCGTCTGTGTTGTTTTTCCGACGGCAGCTCGGCAGCTGCAGATTGTTACATCCCGGTGTTGAGTCATAGTCCTCTAAAACACAGTCAAACTTTACACCGTTCAGCGTTAGCTGTCAGCATTGTAACCGTGTTTAATCCAGCTACTAGCTAGCGGTAGGCTAACGTTAGCTGCTGTTGAGTATAGTGTTAACTAGCGTCACATGCAGCGGTGTTTGTGTTGCCTGTATCGTCTTCAGAGCACCAGAGAGAAGTTCAGACATATCAGTGGCACCAGATTTCGGTAGCCAGGGTTGGCAGGAAGAAGATTTTTTACAAGTAAATGTTCCAGTTAATGATCCAGGCAGCACATTCTCGTCTCCCTCCTTCATTTTACAGTCCAATGGTGGCTAGAACGGCTGGAATGGATTAATCTGCGTTATTTTTTTTTAATGCGTTATTTTTTCTCAGATTAATTAATCGAAATTAACGCGTTATTTTGACAGCCCTAATTTTTATACATTTTATTTATCTGAACTTTAATATATTTTGATGTTCCTCTGTTCTGTTGTGACAATAAAACAAACAAGTTTATTTTTAAACTGCATAATCATATTATTTTAGTGAGGACTCATAAATAACTACAAATAACTAATGTTAGGGAAATCTGTTTATGTTTTGTTATGCATTTCTGGACTTAAAAAAATATATACTGTATATATCGGCCGATATATCGGAATATCGGATTTTTAAATCACCAAATATTTGTATCCATATCGGCCTTATAAATCCTTTATTGGTTGGGCTCTACTCTGAACTTATAGAGTAGATAGTTTGAGGGAAAACATGCCTGGATGAGACGTGGTGTCCAGTGAAAACTAATGCTTTTATTACTGTGAGATAAAACAGGCAACATGTAGCTAACGTCCTATCGTCCAGCTACAAGTTGTATCAGCAGGGCTCCAGACTAACTTTTTGCCTTGGTCGCACTGGTGCGCCTAACTTTTTTTATTTAGGTGCACCAGCACAAAATTTAGGTGCACCCAAATTTTTCCTCGCGTCGCCATTAACGCCACAATTTCAAGGTCACCTTTTTATCATGCTCCATATACATTCATATATATTATGTCAATTATTTTAAACAAGAATAAGTAGTTGGTACATTTTTTTTTATTTGAAGCACAATTGTACTGTGCTCAAAGTCTTATAGCGGGTCTCCCTTGCTGTCAAATGCCCCTCAGATGGCCAACACCTATAATCTGGCCTTCTTCCCCTTTGGCCTTGGCTAAACCAGCTTGCCACACTCCCTAGCATCAAAATTCTCCAAACTGGGCCCCTCCACACTGATTCTTATCAGATCTTCCACTAGTCCAGGACTATAAATTATATCTCTGTATTTTTCGGCTGAATGGCGATACACAATATATATCTCTATCTCTAATATATATATATTTTTACAAAGTGGGCTAAGCCACTTTTCACAACCTCTTTTATTAAAACAGATGTGATTAAAATAGCATGCAAAGACAGGGTTTCCTGCCCAATTTGAAAATATACAGCTGCAACACATGTAAATTATCTGAAATAAATAGCCTGGGATATATTTAAAAAAATATATATCTCTGAGAAAGCTCCTTCACTTGTTTTCAACAACAATAACAGACCCGGATAGCCCAGTAGCTCATATAGGGAGAGAGGGGGAGTACGATGGACTGAAGGGTATGCTACTCACAGAGTACGGTCCAGCACGGGTCGAATGCGCTTTGGCGGGTCAGCGGTGTTACATACGTCTCGTGTATGAAATGTCTGTATCGTCCCTGGCTGCGCTGCATTTTTATGAACTATGATAATGTGGCCATGGGTCACATCTCTCGCCCAGGTCCAGCAGGCTCCGTCTCACACGCTATGACTCAACGAACTGAAGTTAGTTCCATTCAATAACTTCTTCTGTGTTTTTCACTGTGGCGGCCACAATAACAGAGAGTTACCAGCGGAAACACTGGTACCAATACAGGTTTCCCTCTCATACTTAATATACAGCTGTGTTAATAACAATTACAACTGTAGACAAATGTCAGCAGTGTGGACCGGCGGTGCTGTGTCTGTCTGCATGTCGCAGGTGGGCCTTGTGTGAGTGATTGGGGGCAGGGCTGCGCGGAGGAGAGATCCAAACACAGGCATGGCTTTACAGAAGGAATGGGTCACGTAACGCAACATTAAACCATATCGATATAAATGACATTGCTTTGTTAGTGGAGAGGCAGCGGATGCCAGGACGTTAGGTGCACCGGTGCAACCTAGGAAAAATCGTAGTCGCACCCTTACAAATTTTGGTCGCATATGCGACCAAATTGGTCGCACTGTAGAGCCCTGATCAGTCTATTATGTTTTCACCTCTCTGACTGGTTACACTATTATTAAATCTCAGATTTATTTTTATTCCTTATGCTTTTTTTTTTTTTTTTTTTTTTAAAACCTTTGAACATTATTTCACAATTTCCACCAGCAGCTATGGACATTTACTGTATTGCAAGTTGAGGTGCAAGTGTTTAGCCCTTTACGGACATAGATCAGGAAACATTTCTGTCCTCATTTATCTGTTAGTCCCTTAGGCACTGGTTATGTCTAAATGCTCATTACAATTTTATTCAGACACCACAGGCTAGTTACCGAACGATGCACACAATATGTGCGACTTTTGGCACCTGGTCTGCAGGAGGGAGGGGTTGCAACAGATTAAAAAACAGTGTTGAGTTCAAACGTTATCAAGGAGAAAGATCATTTTGGGTTTTCTTACAGGCTGCAGCAATGATGGGTTTTAAAACCTATTTTGCTGTTGAAGATTAATAAATCATAATGCATTAGTAAGTGTGAGAAACTCTCACCTCATCTCACAGTGAGTAGTAGTAGAAGTTTTGCATGAAATTAATCAATTATTGGAACTTGATAGCAAATTCTGCTATGTTTGTTATGATGTACGACAGCGCACAATATGTTAAAGGAACTCTGCAGAGTTTTAGACCTCTAGCGGCGCTATGGTGCTGTTTTTCTATGAGTGGGTCTCTGTTTCTCTCGTGCACGTGCACGAGGACACACATGCACCAACCAATCACACACTATTCTGATCTACTAATCTACAGGTGGCGGTATCACGCCAGGATAGGCTGCCGCAAAGGCAGGGAAGAAGACTGCAAGCTGGTTTACAATGCAGAATGTAAAAGACTTAAAAAAAAAAAAAAAAAAAAAGCTTTGCAAACTTTTTATTTATAAGGAAGTGTGCTCGCCGTGTTTGTTAGAGCTCAAGGATAAACACAATGTGTTTGGTTAGTAACTGTGAATGTAAACATGACTCTTGTTTATTTATAAGAAAACTCCACAGGGCACCTTTTAAGTTTGAAGTTGAAATGGAAATGGAAATATACTGAAGGGGGGGAGTGCTGGTCTGATTACTTTTGTTTTACCTCTTTTGTCCTCACAAGTGTGAATAACGTGTATAGACTGATCTGAAGAATCACCTCCATTTGAATTTCATTGTGCATACGTGCACAATTGAGTGATACATTAATTACAGCATAATCAATCAATCAACATTTATTTATATGGGCTTTTACAGCAACCAGCAGGTATCCAAAGTGCTATACATCAAGGACCAAGATTAAAAACGTGACATTCAGTAAAATGGGAAAAGAATAAAACATGCAGAAAAAATGTTACATAAAAGAAGGAGGAGGAAGAAAAGAAAAATGTCACAGTGCTACTATATATTAAAAGCTATTCTAAATAAATACGTATTGAGGTTAGATTTTAAAAAGAGCTACGTCTGTAATAATGCCAATGTCAGCAACTGCAAAGCGCGATCACACTACAGTTTGTACCTTACCTTGGAACTTCTAAAATAAGTTGATTTAAAATAAAAAAGAGAGTATTACTACTGAAAAATAAAACCACAGATAGTGCTGATATGAAGCACGTTTTCCTACTTTGTTTTGGCCCTCTACCTTGGTATTTGGTATGCAGGTCATTGTGCCACAGTGGCATGTTGTTTGCTTTCACTTCGGAAGGTCGGCAGCAGTAGAGGTTGCCACTTAGTAGATCTCAATGTTGAAAAATAAAACTACATCTTTTTTAACTTGCTCTTACAGTGCAGCCATGATTATAATGAAAAGTTCCTGCTGACAAGTTGCTGCCAGGTATTCTTGCCTGGTATTTGATATTACCATTATTTCATTATCTTGATCATATTCTGATTGGCCTCAGCAGATGGAAACTTAGCCTGGAACATTTTGAATAGTCCGTCCGCTGCGTGCCCTTAATTAAATCAGATCCCAGAGCAGACCGTGTCAGCATGTTAATTTAAACTGAAGTGTGAAGATAGATTCGGACACTCTGTTTTTAACCAGTGATTTTTTTCTGTGTTTAGGAACATAGCGTATGATTCCTGCCATAAACACAGACGAACATTACGGGAAAACACACTATTTTTATCTGCTCCCATTTCTTGATCGTCCTTTAAGACACGTTCATGGTCTCCACAAATAACCACACCGAAAATAGTTGTCCTCATTTGTTAAGCAATAGTTGCTGGACAGGACTGGTGTCTTTTTTGTGGTGTTGATTATTTGTATTTATAATCTTGATTTTCTTGGCATGAGCAAGGCTTTGAAGGGAATTACATGGTGCATAGTATGTGTTGATAGCTATAGCCATTCAGGCTATGATGGGGTTTTGTTTAGCATTCAATTGCATGTGAAATAGTAACTGTGTCAATAAAGTCATTGGAATTTATAACTGCACTTTAGTCACACAGGGATGTGTGTATGTGTATGTGCATGTCCATGTCACATGTGTAATTCATTTAAAGTAGCATTTTAGCTTCATCAAATATTAGGCAGCCTTATAACTAGCAGTTATGTTATCTTTCTTCTGGACAAATGAGACACGCTAACATAACCCGAGCCAACACACATTTATTAAATGTCACTGTGTATTTGATCTGAACCAAGGCCAGTCTGCTCTAGTCTGAAAAGCAGTCGCTCATCAACCTCCTCTGCCAACGTAGACAGTTCATTATTTGTGTCACTCACTTGTCCAAATGAGTATTGGCTTCCATTCTCGTAGCTCATACAGCGGCCCAACCTGACTCCTAAGACTCTGTCACTTTTTCCATTAATTGTTGCTTCCATAGTGTCTCCCAGTCAAAAATCTAAAACGTCAAAATGAATGTGTGGCAGTCACCGAAGCACGGCAAGCCCTTAAGGAATGATAAACATTGTTCTCCTGCAACAGCATGTAACCATCAGGAGATTTAATCATTCTAAAGATTTACAGTCGCAGCACTAAAGTGACTGGAATCCCTGACAAACTCTATATTAGTCCAAATAATGTCTCGGTTTCTTCAGCTTCTTTAGTGTGTCTGGCTATCAGTGACTGTAGGTCTCAGTGTCCATATATTCCTGTTTGCATTGGCCAGTCATAACTCAGTGTGATTTAGTGAGCTTGTCTCTGACTGGTATGAGCTGGTGAAAGGACAAACTTCATTGTCCACCTGCTGAGCTTTAACCAGCCTTGTCCAAAATACACTCTTGTTACTGGGGGTGAGGCTAGACTTCAGTGGGAAGGATGGTAAAGTTGCATAATTTGCAACATTATCTGTGTTTGTGCATGTGTGTGTAGAATTTATTTTCATAACAACCTCATTTATTTCCCTTTTAATCTTTTAAACTTAGATTTGCCCTCAAATGTCTCTTTGAAGTCAAACTGAAATTTGAATTCGTGCTTTTTGCGTAAGGAAAAACTTTAAAAAACAAATATACTGTAATTAACTATAATTATGCTGCAGCATTGGGCATATATAACAATTTTTTTTCAAAAGAGAATAAAACTGGTTTCGGACATATTTGTGGCGACAGTGTCTAAGACTCGAGCCTCTGAATGAGTGTTTGCCCTGGCAGCAGTTGACTGGCTACTGACTTATAGCCATGTATCCTACGAATGTTGTTACAAGATGATTTTCCCCCACTTTTTTAGCTTTTCTGTTAGTCCTGGAAAACTCTTGCAGTATCTGGAATGATCTTATTCAAGGCCTTAAATAGTCTTAAATAGGGGTTGATGCTTAGACTGTAAGGGGAACCTAAAGGCTGTTTTATGCTTCTGCGTCAAATCAACGGCGTACCCCCGCAGACCCCTCTGCGCCTCCGCAGAACCATAAAACAGCCTTAAAACATCATGATCGCCCCCTGGTGGCTGGCTGGCCCCCTCCATGTTAACGGATGGGACATGGACCAAACTAGTACACGCCAAATACATTTTTCCCAAAGATGGTTTCTGTCTTATCACTCTGATGTTTGTTGAAGTGTTCATTTTTCTGATCAGTTTGGTTTTTATTAGTTATTTGATGCTATAAAAACAGGGTGAAAAGTCCTGATTGACAGCTGCAATTGACTCGCAATTGGTCACGCGGGTGTATGGGCGGGACCTCGATATAATGGCTCCACCGCTCGATCACTACTGCGCAGACTTTAGCTCCAAAATTACAAGATGGCGTCATCATTATCTGGGATATTTTGGGTGGAGCGAGTGGAGACCCCTCAACCATCTTTATATACAGTCTATGGTCTTGAACATAACAATTTTGTATACACTTACTTAGATTGTTTTCATTAAGACTACTTCCAAATTGCTAGTATTTCCTACAGGTTTTTTGCTTTAGACCCATACAATGCTTGGATACTTGAGTCTAATTGAGATGTTGTTTTTAGCTTTTACTTTGTGCTTTTAAATAATCCCCTTATCCAGTCTGGATGATGACTGGCTGTGTTTTCACCCCTCAGATGGTAAATCTTGGCGTGAAAAAGGTCAGGTCCGAACAAAAGTGCAACATCTTCCAGCTACACAGAGCCTATTGAATTTCCTCATCACAAGACCTTAAATCCAGCAGTTATGTGAAAGACATGAGGAAAATGGGCCCAGTTTGACTGTGCCAGGCCAGACTCTAAGTTTAAGACTTTAAATTTCAAATCCGCGTGGGAATACAATGAGTCATATGTTAGATTTGAAGGGATTGGCTGGTCTGAAGCCAGGATCATTCTGTACTGCTCAGGCCAGGCATGATGATAAGGTCACAACATATTGACTGGACCTTAAAGTCAGGAGGTTAACCAACTGTTGCCAACGTCATTGTACCTTGACATGAGATACAACTGAGAATCAACTGTGCTAACTCAGAACCACTGTTTGTGTGTTTGTTAATTTCAGATGGCTGGATGTGAGCGTAGCCAACCTGACATGCCCTGCATACTGGGTGGTGTACCTGCAGGTCATCCAGGAGTCTGTGTGGCCAGGAGGAGCTCTGCCTACGGTCCCTCAACTTGAACGCAGCCAACAGCAGAAGGACAGTACCAGGCAACAAGCCTTACACTGTCTGATGAGACTCCTACCAGGTACATGCCGGTATATATTATTATCAGATTTCATGCTTTCTAATGTCACTATCAGCCTCAAAACTCTAGCATTAGTATGGCCCTACTGTAAATGATGCTTTAATTCTACCAATAAAATGAGTTCCTCATCTTATAATCATGAGAGAGGAATAGACACACACAGCAAACAGCTGGTTATAAAGTGTTCTCTGTGTCATTGTGTTTCTAGATTTGATCTCAGACATGTTGGGCTCAGAGAAGTACAAACTCAGCTGGCAGACTGCACTGGACTCCCTTCAAGACCCCAACATTAACAGGTGAACATACACTATACACCCAATGGCCACTTAATTACATTCAGTTGCCTTTTTAGGTGCCCAGTGTGCTGAACACTAGTGCATTGGGGATGCATAGAGAAGGGGGTGAAAAAAGCAGCCCCTTTGCACCACTTTTTCCACACACACTTGGATATGTATCTGTAATTTCATTTTCATCACTGATAAATGTCCATTAATTTGCTTATAAATCATAAAGAATGAGTTTTTATAACTTCAGATCTTTCCAATCTGATCAAAAGCAATCCAGTGGTTGTCTGTACATACATGGTTGCAGTATAAAAAGGCAGAACTTCTCATAGCCATTTAGCATGTTTTTCCATAATGCAAATTCTTCAAAAACGGTTAACAAAAATAGGCAAAATGGGGCTTAAGGTGTAGAATACTAGTGCTGCCACTAACGACTAATTTTCTAACGATTAATCTTTCGACATATTTTTCAATTAGTCGACTAATCTTAACGAGATCAAGTACAAAAAAAATCAAGTGTTTGTTATTTCGTCCATTTTATTTTGAACTCAACTGAAGGGCCAAAACATAAAATGTCACTTGTGCCATAAACAATATAAATAACTTAAATGTTACCAAATAAAAAATGACATAAATGCAGATATAAATGTAATTTTAAAAAAAATACAAAATAATTATCGATTTTCAAATATTGCACCTGTCAATACAGAACAAAATATTCTGTAGCCTATTTTGCCGTCAATACTGCCGACGTTGTCTTTGCTGTAATCAAATCAGTATATATTTGTTTAACATGAAGTATACTACTGCTTGAGTGCAGTAAATCAAGAAACATACATGTGTACAGACAAGGCTAGCAGCAGCAGCGCCGCGTTAGACACGTTTCTGGTGTAAAAAGACAAAAATCCACGCAGCAGCCACACAGCTGACACACAACAGAAACACCACGCAGGCAGTGTGGAGCTGCTCGCATTTACACTTGCGTGCATGGCGGGGTTTAAAACATTACTGCCAAAGTCTAAGTAGCCTGTTTAACATCCAAAGACAGTCATTGTACTTGTCAAGAGTTAATAAACAGTACAGACTTGCTCACCGTTTCATTAATAATCATATACTTACGTCGACTAAGTCGACTAATCACGGCAGCACTATAGAATACATATGTTTGCCCTGTGTTGAAAACACTCAAACAATTTTAAATTGAAGACAACTTTTTTTCTAAAAGAAATTGCTGAGTAGTGCAGCCTATTCTGAAAATAACAATATATGTCATGTAGTGCTCCAGGACAGCCAATGATTAAAGTAGATCTTTGTACCTTCACACACACCCCCACCACCCAGCTGTTCTCTGATACTAGGCAAAATTAATCAACATTTCAGACCATGTGATGATTTCCACTCTTTAGTCTTCTAGTTTAGTGATTACTGTAGCCTTTTTTTTTTTTGTTCGAAGCTGGCACAGTCTTTATATGCAATAACCAATTCATTCACAGTGGTGCTTATTCTGCTGTTAAATATGTGTGGCTATTCTTCTCTGGCCCCTCTGTGCTTATTTTTTCTTACCCCATTCTCAGCAAACCGCAAAATAATCTGAGGGAGTGTGTTTCTATTGATAATGGCGCATCTAGCAACAATAATGACACCACGCCATTCACCGAGCTCACAGGTCATGCCTACTTTAATGTTAAAACAATACCTGATGATCCTCTTGAATCTGACTGCATGCACGTATACTCGGGTGCAGCCACATGTTTGCTGTTTGGAGGTGCTGGTTTTTGTTAACAAGCAGGGATGTCTAATCCAGTGGCCAGGGGGTGGATGTGTTCACTTGCACACAGACACGGAAAAAAGGTCACCGGGAATCATACGGCGTGGATTAGTTTTTATATACTAGACAACAGACAGTTGCGTAAACAGCTGGAGAGGACGTACAAAAAGATTTACAGATGTAGAAACAATCTGTGGCTGAAATCCATTAGCTCCACCTCATGTGGTGTTATGATTTGATATACGGAGTCCCAGACAAACATCAGGATGCACTGAACAAAACCAAATATTGAAAACTCTTCACTTTTTCCTTTAATTTATTAAAGACTTCATTCAGATTTTGGCTTTGATTAAAGCTTTTCTTAGATGGTTACTGAATTTTGCCAGACAGAGAGCTCTTCAAGAAGTCTCACTGGTCTCCAACTTGTTCCATTTGATAATGATAGAGCTCCTTGTACTCCTGGGAAATGTCATTGGTTGAGCAATGCTTTCTCAGTTCTGTGTGAGAGCCTCCTGAACCTTATCATGTTTTGTTCTGACATTGACTGTGAATTCGGGCACATTAAATTGACAGGTATGTGCCTTACTAAATTATGTCACACATGGACTCTATGTCATTTGGAAAATTTCATATTACCAAATGTTTAGGTGAACCACTACCAAAATTGGTAGTGTCAGTGTGAAAGGGAGATAGAAATATCCAAATAAGATAATCTTAAATGATTAGGTCGTTTAAGCTACCATTAGTAGTTGTAAGTTTTGTAAGTTTGTAATCTGATGCATGTTGTCAGCTATGTTTTAATAGCATCTCCTCACCCAGTCTCATTCACATTAAGTCGCTGAAGAAAAGATGCTGACTGCTGGTCCTGTGTTCCCTCAGACATCTGGTCTACTGCATATTTGATCTTCTGCTGGAGTTCCTGGTTCCTGAAATACCTGAGGAAGATTTTCAGAGGAGCCTGTTGCGTACCCTCTCCAAGAACCCAGAAAAGCTGCTGGCATGAGAAGAAACCCCACAGCAACCCCTGCAACCCCAGTTTTATTTCCATCATCATAACTGCTCATTCACGACTGATAGATTGCCATAAAGCACTGTGACAGCGAGGCCGCTCCTGTTCTACTATTGTTCTGCGATGAGAGTGTAGGTTTTGTGTGAGACTGAATATTCTCTGTCCCCACTTTAAATTCCTGAGTTACCTCAAGCTGGTCTTTAATTACATGTTGATGTGTTGACATATAGGCTCTTGAACACAGTGTCCTGTATACACACACACACACACACACACACACACACACACACACACACACACACACACACACACTTTTACACAAACTACATTTGAAGCAGCTTTGATTACATGAGAGAACCTGGTTTGTGTTTGATCTGAGAACGTGTCTGACGTGCTGGTCAGATCTAAACATGTGGCAAAGCCTTCTCCGATGTCCACATCAGGCCTCTTCCTGCTTGCTAAACTCTCCGGCTTTGACTAAACTCACTTCAGATGGTCTTCGCACTGCCCTCATCCCCTCTCGCTGTTTCTGGGTAGAAACACCTGTTGTTCTAATCTGGAGAAGCAGGATTTGCCCTTTCCTTCAACTTAAATCTCAAAATGCCTTATTGGGATTTAGCATCACTGTTTCTATTCTCTGTTGACCCATTCTTTAACATCTTACTGGCTTTGTATCAAGCCACACATGCGATTCTGACATAATGTGAGCTATACTTCCTAAATCTGAGCCTTCCCGAGGGATCATATGTATCTGGCAGTGATTTTTAACCTGCAAATGGTCCAGGTGTAGAAAAAATACATGCTGTAGTGTGGTGAAGAGTTGGCCATAACATATTTTACTGGCTTCACAGATGCGTCACAGTTCCTTTAACAGGCCCCTGTGAGAATTATCTGTGCAGTTAATGTCTAAATCATATAAGAACTGGGATCCACAAAAACAGGTATATGAAGGATTGAGCTATGGTGTTGGTCTAGGTCCATTCAATAACGTAAACAGTGAACTGCTAGAGTCTCACTTACTTTTAGTGGTATCTGTCTATGCTATCCAGTCTCTGTAAATGTCGGCCTCCACCCCCAGAACAATATTGTTTAATTTGTGGTGATCACAGCATTCCAGAATTAAGATAAAGAAATTCAGTAGCAATGTGTCCCAGGCCCTTCTGGAAAATCCACAGACCTCACTGTGGACGATTTTCACTAGAACTACTTTTGCTGAGGAAAATGTCCCTATGAAAACTGTTGGCTGTGCACTATGTGGATCAACACAGTAGATTAATACAGTAGAAAAAGCGACACGTGTTACTAATAGGGTTGGGTACTGAAACGTGGTGCCAACAGGGCACCGGTTCCGACGTAAACTGTAGTAACGAGACCGAATAAGAACGAACATTTCGGTGCCTCATTGCGTTGCCTGACGTTTTTTTTTTTTCAGTTAGCTAGTAGCTGGATTAAACACAATGGTTAAAATGCTGACAGCTTACGTTAAGCGGTGTAAAGTGTGACTGTATTTCCCTGTAGAGGATTCCAACACCGGGACGTAACAGTCTGCAGCTGTCGGAAAAATAACACAGACGGTGCGTTCACTTGAAACTCGCCAGCCTTGTGGTGCATCTTAAGTTATTGTAAAATACCCTTTTCCCATCTGGTGCTTGTTTTTGTCATTTACCAGCAATTTACTGGTGAAATAAGTCATTGTTATAGGTTATTATTATTAATCAATCATTTAATTGACCATATGGCCTTAGCAATAAACAAGCTGTTCTTTAATGTCGCCAATTGTCGTTTTGTGCTCCTTTTTTCTATTTTCTATTATATACATTATAAATATATATATTTCAGTTTAGGCACCGGCACCGTTTTTAAAAGTATCGTTTTAACACCGGTATGAGGAAAAAACCCAAACGATACCCAACCCTAGTTACTAATAACATTAACAATGGCTCTGCTCTATTCAAGTGTCCCAGTAAGTCATGACAGTGTGACAGCTAATGGGCCAGTACAGGTTTTCCCCCAGTAAATTGGTTAGCGGAGATTGATGCAGACAACATGGAGCTGCTGTCATGCAAACTTCAAACCAACTTTAACCCGGCTCTATTTAGTAAAACCAGCTGGTGACTGTCAAAATGACTTTCAGCCTGGTGTCTGATTGGCAGTGCCACGTTTTGTTTTTCCTCTCACATTTTTCTTCTCCCCCCGAAAAGTCACATATTGAGTTATTTGCCTCAACTTTTCCCAAAGTGTAAAAGGATGGTTTCCTTTTTTTCCCTGTTTTTCACTGTTTTAATGAATTACCCCAAAAGTGAACGTACAATATGATCAGTCAAATCGCCCTTGCCACCTGATGAGCTGATTTAGATTCTGATGTGTATATATTTAATACATTAGCCCGGGCCTCCACCTTTGCTGCCTGAGGACCATGTAGTCATGGAGTAATAACTGTGGTCATTCATCCTCTACTCATCATAGAAACCATCTGAAGAGAGTTTTAGCGGTGTTGCCACACAGTCTACAGTCATTTTAAACATATGGTTTAAGGTTTTTGCACTTTTGGAGATCTGTCTTGGCATCTTACTGCCTTCATGGTGTAACACAACAATCAGCACTTATTTCCCTGTTGGAAAAAGGCAATGAACAGAAATATTTTGTAGCGAACTGAAAATATCCAAAGTATGAATCCAAAGTACGTCACAACACAGATGATCCTTCAAATCTCCCTCACAGTGTAGCCCTAACGCCTCAACCCAGACGGTCTTAAAATACTGCTTAGTTAATCTTCAGTTGCAGCTGGCCAGAATGGCGATGTCATCCAGAGTAAATCAGAGTTCCAAAATGTTACAGCATGACTTAAATTTGGCGAAGTTGTTATGTGAATTTTAATACTGCATAATTTTGTATTAGTATGGAGTCCAGGTATGCAGCATTTTCTCATTTAAAAAGCATCAAATGTCAAAATATGTCGCAATCTGCATATTCAGTTAAATTGTGGGAGTCTGACGTCAAGTTTGAAAAATGTTACATTCCATCTAAAGTAAAAAAAGAAGTTAATGTTCTGTCATTCTATTGTTTTGCACTTATATCCTGGTTTAGTGGTCTCATCCTTGTCTTAACGTCCCTTTTCCCCTTTTCATTGTGTAAACTTGTGATTCAGCCTATTTATTAACCTATTTATTTGCTTGATTTACTAATTTATGATTTATTTCAAGATGCCCGTGGTGACAAAGAGTAGCATCCTTGTTTACTAAGTGCTTTTAATTGGATTTTGCCTTACAAGGTGACTTGATGAAGTCTGGTCTGCCTGTGCTGCAGTATTACAGCTGCAGCGTAGCCACTGACTCTGCCTTAGTAGAACATAAGCACCCAGTTCCAGCGCTCTGTAGTGAAACTGTTTAGTTACTTTGTCAAATTGTGCTGAATGTTAAAGCTGTTACCGTTATTTGTTGTGAAGAGATTTTCTTTGGCTTGCTGATGAAGGAATCACATGTATGTCGCCATGTGAAACAGACGAATTATACAGTACATGTTCTCTTATCTCCTGCTCAGTGGATTGCCACCTTGACATAAAACATTTGCTCATTATATCATTATAACATCAACAGAACATTTTGCTTTAACTTTTATGTTGTAAGAAGATATTTTTCATGTTATATTTTTCTTTTTTTGTTATGTCAGAAAAACTAAACAAAATCAGTGTATCATTCAAAGAAGTGTTCAAGAATTGTTTCTTGTTATAAGTGGTGTATATATGAAGAAACATTTAGGTCGCATGCTTCATGTACGCCATGATTAATTCGCCAAGTCTGTTTCCATTGTACATTGTTGCATTTTGTTTTTATCGATACACTAACTTTTCCACCTCAACTAAGCGTAAAAAACGTGTGTATATATATATATATATATATCTGTAATCTTGGCTGTCTCAAAAAATTCTACATTCCTACAAATGTCAATGTGATTTTGAATGTTTTCTTACTTATGGAAAGTAAGCATAGATGCACAAAACAATGTGAAAACAGTTCACACCTCTGATACATAAAACATCCTGTTTGCATCAATTATGTTGTGTGGTTGCATATATAATAAACTAACCTATCATGTTGCCATGAGACACATTTTTTGTTTTAATGAGACATGTTTTATTGTGTGTAATTATGTGGTTTTGATACAACAAGATGAAGGACATGATGTTGCACAAGAAGTTCCTTGTAAAAACAATTGTGGTATGCAGAACGTTGTCATAATAATGAACCAAAAAATATCTTGTTAGAACATTAACGGGATGTTTTTAAAGCAAGAAACAACAAGATAACAAAAAAAGGATCACATGATTTTGTAATGATGGCAGACATATGCTTCTGTACTTATCTGCTTTAATAGATGTAGATGTTATGGTATTCATGGGGGGGAAAATGCACAGTGCTGTTTTTCTTTGGAACCTCACATATTTATTCCGAATGTTAATTAAAGCAGCCAGTGTTTTATAGACGGTTACAATATAAACACTAAAGCTTTGTCTAGAGAAGTATATGACATTGTACAGGTCCACTGTAATCCTGTTCTCTATTACCTCTGCACTCTTTTTCACCCTTTTGTCTTCTTTTCTATCAGATCCTGTGTCTGGTGTTCATCTAAACTGTCATTTGTAGACATGTGGAGTTGTGTTGTGCTACATTTTAACACTGTGAATCTGTCTCCATTTGCTAGCACAGATTGTGTCACAGTATTGTAAACACTTGCTGGTTCATGAGCATATTTGCAAAAACAATAAAGTTACAAAACATGACTCATTAAATCGTCAACTGTTGTTCACACTCATTATTTTCTTGGCCTGAGGTGGGTGCATTTTACAAGAGGCCGGTGAGCTGCTCGGTTATCTTTTTATGAGATTTAACTTAAAATGTATCCCAGGCATGTTTTAGCTGTCTCAAGGTTCACCACAAATGTACTCAGCCTTCTTCAAGTTCATGTATGCATTCCATATGATCATTTCTTACCCATTTGTATGGACCGTTTACATTCACTATGCCCTATCAGCTCCCCGCTAATTTGCTATAGCCTGCAGACTCGTGGTTCACGTCCAACACTGACAAAAGTGTGTGGATGAAAACCTTTTCAGTACCCCGTAATAAAGATCAGATCCATTTCTTGGAAGAGTTTCTGTTAAGCTCCACTTCTCAAACAACAAAGGGGGAGTTGGGGCGTTGGAGGGTGGCGTCACAGTGCCGAGAAATCCTATTAAATTGGATTTACACATAAAACTGTAAGCAATGCTTTGGATTAGTCCTGCACTGAGGGATACAGATAAATAGTTGTGATCAAACTTTTAGATAGATCACTTTTGATAGTACTTTTATTGTTTAGGAAAATGTACATTGAATACATTGGATGTCTTTTAGTTAAATAAGATAGTTCAGTCCTGTCCTGACCTCCAATACAATCTCCTGAAGTCTCACTGCCTGGGACCTCAGTCCTTGGCTATGTTTCCTACAGTTTCAATTTTAAGATCCAGATTTTTTTTTTTAATTCCTTCAGATTTGATTTACCACTCTCTAGCACTGTCAATCAGCACATATCAGAATGTAAGGTAACCAGGAGCTAAAGCCACAAACAGTGTATAGGACTACACTCTCCACTCAAGGTTCACTTACTTGATTGTTCTGGAGCTTTTGATCATCTTTATCAGTAGATGGAGTTTGCTCAGTTTTCAAGGAACTGTACCTGTTGATGTTGGAAGAATAGCAGGTTTGAACATCTACAGTTCCTTAAGCAAACTGTGTGCTGATGAGAACCTTGTAATACGGCCAAATGCTCTACAACAAGGAAGTTAGTGGACCTTAAGTGAAGGAGTATAGTTTCATACATATCAGGATAGGAATTGAATTGAATTAAATAAACAAATACAATTTCTAATATAGTGTCATGCATACAACTTTGCCCAGCCCACGTGGGCCTACACCATAAATTCATGCAAATCAGGACTAGAGTGCTGTGTAAACTTTTTTTCAAACAGCAAAGAAAGAGAAGAAAAACAGCTTATAGCATCTTTCAAAGTCCAATCTTCAAAACATCATTATCTACAACAAAATTGTATACTTGTGAAATTAGAATAAACAATAATTAAATAATCCATCTTGCCTTCTTTTTACAGGCTTTTGAGACAAAGTTAACAAACTCTTAAACACATGAAAATTAAACCGCTATTCCAATTTTTGTTCATCTGAATTTAAGGTTTTGTCAAGACATTTCATGGACTACATTCTCTTGAATCATCATCATTTTCTGTTTTGACTGAACTAGGGCTGCAACTAACTTATATGAATTGTTTTATGGTCAGTTTAATCGATAAATCTGTAAAACACACATCAAATGTTCCCAGAGCCCAAATTATATTTTGTCTTACCAACAGTTCAAAGCCAAAAGAGGTTTGTTTTACAATTTTATAAAACAGCAAAAAGTTGCAAATCTTCACAAGGTGATGCTTGGTCTAGCAAATATTTGGAATTTTGAGCCATGGCTCTTGGTCTGTTGGTTGGTCCACCACTTCAGTCCAGACTGAAATGTCACAACAACTGTTGGATAGATTGCCATCAAATTTGGTGCGGAAATAATTTTTCCCCTCAGGCTGACATGTAATAACTTAGAAGTTCCTCTGACTTTCATCTAGCTCCACTTAAGGTCAAAATGTTAATGTATACAATACTTTGGTTCATGACAAATACTGTACATGCAATGCCATTCCCATCAGCCACTGCACTACTTGTACTGTAAATGTAAGCATGCTAACATGCTAAACTAAGATGGTGAATATAAAAAGTAAAAAAAATACCTGCTTAACATCAGCATGTTAGCATTGTCATTGAGACTTGAGAGCATGTTAGCCTTCTGTCGTTAGCATTTACCTCAAAGCAAAGTACAGCCTCACAGTGCTGGCATTGGCTGTAGACCTTTAGTCTTTTAAGTCCATTCCATTTGATTGACTCAATTTGTTTAGCACTGAAGTTATTTTTATGGAGAATATTCCAGGTTGTTATTGTCTCCATGATGTAATACAGTATTTCTATATTAGCCAGTTCTAGTGAGTCCTCATAGTTTAGAGAACAAAATGCCAAAAAGAGCAACAGTGCCAGTAAAAACCAGTATGTGGTGGATGAGCCTCAATTCCTGAAAGGCTATTCATAGAGATGTGTGTTACTGATCAGGGGTCTGTGGGTGGGGTGTGACCCACAGAGTAATAGTGATATCTATTAATGCAGATACAAGTAGTTTTAAACACTTGATAGCCTTTATTATCTAGAAATTTATCAAATTGCATGTGCAAACGTCTGTGTTGTCTCTGTGTTTTTATTGTTATGGAGGAAAAGCCTGAAATGCATCACAGAACACTAATCACTAAAACTGAAATGTTACTTTGGTGGTTTGGCAGACCACGATTCAGTAGCAGTGGACCTCTGGCATCCATAACTGCCTTTAAATTAAGAAATAATGTAATTCCCCAAAACAATTTTTGGGCAAAACAATAAAATAAATGCAATGTCCAATGAAAATAAAATGTAATTACGAGAATTCCCCAGACTATTTAATGTAATAGTGGTTCAGTAGGCGCCTCATGTCATCATAGATGGCACAGACTGAGTGACATCAGCACTGTCTCCTCCTTCATGTGCAGTTTGAAGACATTCAAAGGGACAGAGCAACAGAAAGAAGACAGATGTGCATCACTTCTGGATCACTGGAAGAGTTGCTCTGCATTGACTTTGCATGGTCCGCACTGATGGTGGCACTGGCAGGATGCCCCCGGCTGAGCGCTCTTTGTGCTTCCGGACAGTTTTTGGTTCGAAGCCAGGGCTACCGCCATCCCACCCACATGACCAGACCGACCCACAGTGTCGCTGTAGCAACCACACCCAGAGGAGGAGGAGGGGGTGGTGTTGCTGACATAGTCTAGAAAAAGTCACAGGTTGCTATGGTGAAAAACCTTCCCAGTTTAGCTTCTTACTAATACCTTCCTGTAAGAGACATTACATTGTATGCAGTCATGCCAATAAAGCCACTTAAATTGAAATGAATGTGGGAAGAGTATTGGAGACTGCAAGTTGAAGAAATGTTAATTTGCTGAAATTAAACAGACATACAAACAAAATGACATGCACAAATATTGAGTTTCAAAGTTCATTCTTGATCTTGGAAACAGCAGTTGAACGCAATCTCACCTCAAGGTCCATTCAGTAGCTGTTCTGGAGCTTTCGAATGATGTCACTCACTTTTTAAAACTTTAAGTGGTCTGAAAGAAAATTAAACTTGAACATCTACATATCCATGACAACTGGACAATTCCATCTACCTGATAAAGCTCATGTGATATGTTTGAAAGCTGCAGAGGAGCTACTAAATGGAACTTGAGGCAAGATAGTTTTCTCAGTCAGATTAATCAAAACCGACTTTTGTGCTACAATCTGTGTATGTAGAAACAATCAAACACGAATCCCTCAAATAACCACTTTCTTAAAAATAATGACATAAACAGACAACAAGCAGTGGTGTGTCATTTGGAAACCTCTATCTTGTTCCACACCACAGAGCTAATCAGACGTGTTTGCTGCGGCACCCACACGCCCTTCTGACTGGCAGCACGCAGACACAGTTTTTCTGTGCAGTAAATGAATTAAAAGTTTGGTTTCACATCAGCATCAGTCTGCAGCACCGGCTGATTTACATAGAAACCACATGATCTTCGTCCTTGACATGTTATGCAATCTCCTCTCATCAGCCCCCCCTCCACACACGTGCTTTGGTCCCTGGTTGTTTTCCACCTTCAATCCCCGTCAAACTCTTGTTTTCTTTTCTCTCTTACATAATAAAATGCAGACACACAAACTGGCCTGCAGCTCTGAAGACCTATTTGAGCTGACTGCCCTTCAATGGACAAAACCTGAGACACAACCCCAAAAGGTGTTTTTACTGACCGTTTACAGTTTCATTTATATTTGGAGGCCTCATTATCTGTTTTTTTAGGAGACATTTGGATTTGTTCCTTTGACAGCCTCATTATGGTTGTAACATCTTGACACAAAAACAAAAACATTAGAAAAATCAACTGGGGACAGAAAAAACTGCTCAACAGTCTGTGGGCTCCTTTTCAAAATCAATCTGCATGTCCAAGGTAATGAAATCGGTTTATGCAAATTCTTTAAAATGAGGTAGATTACTGGTAATACCATAACAAGGACAAAAACAAGAACTTTTTGTGCTTTTTGCAATTAAGTTATTCTAGTGCTTCTCTGACACTCTACTGTGTCTCTAAGACTGATATTATGCCTCTAAATATTACCTGTTCTAAAGTTGCTGGAGTTACAAAATGCAGCTGATAACAGCCATCTCCCTTGCTTCAACCACATGCAGATAAAGCCTTTTTTTGTATTTATTAGAACAATTAAATAAGGAATCTACTGTCAAAGGTTCAGTAACACTGCACTGCAGTGCCCTCTGGTGGCTTATAGGCAAGGCATATATAAAGCATATATATCTATATCTATAATAGAAAAGCGAAAACAAACAAAAAACAGCGTCAAAAACGTCATTTTTCAAGGTTGACAGGAAGACAACACAAGGGGTAATGATTATTATAGTCATAACATCCAGAACACAATTACATGTATAGCTCTATCTTTACATCTCTCACACAAAATATCAAACCAACTGTATGGTCTATTGATTTAGGTCATTTCAGGGAATGTGTGAGATGTGTGTGAATGCTTCACCTCCAGATGGCAACACAACCAAACTGTTGATTTAGTGTCCATTTTTAAAGAGACCACAGGGAGGCGCTACATGGTAACCTAACAGGGATCCACCTGTTAGTACTAAAAGGAGGCTGTGGAAGGAGGGATGAAGTAGAGATTCAGGGTTCCTCCTGTCCAGGGTTAGATGTATCTTCATCATAGCATAGGGCTGCATCATTGAAACACTGAGGGTGGTCTGTTAAGGGATACACATGTACTATATTTGTTCATCGTTGTGGAGTTGAATATTTATGATGATGTTTAATGCCACTATCACTGCTAATACAAAGTTTGTGTGTTCTGCTGAAGAAATGCATCAGTTTAAATGTGATAAGTAAAACAATAAGGTAGTAAATAATATAAATCCATTGTGACGTAGAGTCAGATTGAGGAATGTGGAGAACAAATGAGAGGAGAAGAGCAGCAACAGCTGGAGAGGGTTAACTCCCAATCCAGCCAGTTGTTTGCTGATAACCAGCTCTCCGCCTCGCTGTCGCAATGCAGCTAAACCGCTGAGCAGTCAAAACAACTTCCACAACTGTATTTGTAACCAGAATCCTCCTCTGCCTAATTAATTTCTCCTGCCTGTGTAATTGGCTTGCGCTGTATTTGTTATTGTTTCACTGCCGAGCTGTGTGAGACTGTGGGAAAAAAGCCTCCATTTGTCAAACCACACCAAACTTCTTTAAATGGGGAATTTAACAGTGCTGCCTGTGCTGGATTATGTCATTAAGACTTTGCTACAGACAGTGAGGTCATGGTAAACAAAAAAAGGTGGGGGAACAATGACATCCTAGCAGTGTGCATCATTACCTAAAACTGCCAAAATATGATTAAATAGCTGTGATATTTCTACAAAAACATTTTAGGCTGTTTTCTCCTTAACATGCCTTATCCTCATGTTTCAGAGGCTTTTCACATTGACACAAGTAAAAGTAATATAAGTTTTTTGTTGTTTAAAAAAAATCAACCCCACACTTTGGGGACTACTTTTGTATTACTTTGCAATGTTTTCCGTTCCCTCGCAAAAATAATCTGCGTTACCTTGCAATATTTTTCTTCTTCTGTTCCTTCTGAGCCATGTGTGTGAATTTCTGTTCAGCTGCCCGGCGCACCGCCCCAGTATGGATCAGCTCATTGAACTTGACTTTGAACTGGGTATTATGTTCATGTATACTGCTCAATGGGCATATTCATACTCTGTGTTTAAGTTCTATAATCAATAATTCTTCTAAAAATGTATGACAAGATAATGGGCAATGTCAGAGGTGTCGCATAGCAGTGAACCAACGCTGAATTATTGGAGTATCTGCTGCTCCTGCCTTGCAGAGCTTTATATAAGCTCCAGAGAGAGTGGCATCAATATTCTCATCTAACTCTCTGAAAGAAAGCAAAGCGTATTCACTCAAGTTCTTTTAAACCCATCTCAGACAAATAAACATCGCTCCTTTTAGTAAAGAAACATGAACTGTTCAGAAAAAGAAAAAGTGCTGTCATTGATCCTTTTTCTAATATGTCTGTTATTAATACGATTAGATATCTGTCTTACAGTTAAATGATAATGTTAATGAAATCAACATTTTCATCATATTGCCTTCATCCCAACAATGCTTCTATCTAGATTTGAGGGCCTTCCTCCTAATCGTCTTGTATTATTGTGCCTGCATCAGATTTAACGCTTAATGTGCAGCTGTCCTCAGCAACATGACTCTCTGTTTGCCTCCACATAAAGCCAATAGAGTTATCTTTGTTGCATCAGTTGCTGATTTCCTGAAGCAAATAGGAAATATAACATTCTTGCCTGCCAAGACAATAGTGAGTGTGTCCTGCCATTCCGCAGACCTCTAAACAATGCTGGCAATGAAAACGCACACATGGGACTGATATGACATGCCTTCACACTCAGTTAGAGTGCTGGTGGTGTGTCTTTGACTGTAAAAGAAATATGCACTTTGGCTCTGTGTATACTGTGTGAACTTCAAATGAACACAGTCTGCTCATCACATGGGGATATCTACACAGATAGAGAAACACACACACACACACACACACACACACACACACACACACACACACACACACACACACACACACACACACACACACACACACACACACACACACCTCCAGGGACTGTACAAGTTCCTAAATGCTCTCTTGTATTGTGGAGGAAGGTGCAGAGAGGAGGTGAATGGGAGGTTAACTGACAGTCAGTCAAACTAAGGACCGGGAAGTGATGTGACCTGATGCCATTGAAGCCCTGAGGGACCAACAGCACAGCTGAGGTCAACATCAATTCACATCATGACTCACAGTTTTAAGGCAAGTTAATTGTTATGATTAAAATTGCATCTTAAAGCATTCTAACATCAATATATCAATCAGACATTTTGATATTAATTCATACAAATATTATTTCACAGCTTAATCTGGCAATGGCAGAAACATGACTATATTCTCTTCAGTTAAGCCAAAGATGGTGATAGACAGGTTTTCTTTAAAAAAAAAAAAAAAAAAAAAAAAGTTAACAATATTGTAAAGTATTAGTGTTATTAATACCACAGGTGTAAGATAGAAGCTATCTGCTGGTGTCCACCGTATTTTTTAATTGGTAACACTTTTTAGCATCTTTAATTTCCTCATAATTTCCCATTTAATTTGGTATTAATTGAAGGGAAAATATGAACACTGTCAAAGAAAAAACTCAATTTAAACCACAGAAAATCATTCTTTTTCTCAATATAAGTTACATTTACATTTAAAAGACTCCTGGGGTTACATTAGCAGTTAATTGGAATCAACTGATTGAATGTGCACCAATTGAACACTTTTTTTTACATTACAAGTACATTACATTACATTACATAGTTTTATTTTAAGGAAAATTATGGGGAAGTTAAAGACCATTAAAATACAAAAGTTGTTTTGCAAAATCTGTGGACCTTGTACAGAGAATGTAGTCAATATGCAATGATCAAGTCAGAAATACCTGAGCAACACTAAAATAATTTGATTAACCATAACCAAAATTGAATAAACCACATGTGTCAAACTCAAGGCCTGTGGGCCAAATCCGGCCCCTTGCAAATTTTGATCCGGCCCACCAAGTCTTGAGCAAAACTAAAAACCGTTTTTCAAACTGCAATTAAGCGACATTCAAAGAAGAATTTGGTACATTTGCCGACTTTGAGACTTAGAAATTCCCACAGAATCAGAGAGTTTGCAGATTCAGGCTTGTCAGATGCTACAGGATGCTGGGAGTCATCTGTGTGGTAGCCTGCTTTTAAAAAAGGTAATCATTGTTTAGGTTGATTTGCTAAATTCTATGATGGATAAGGAACTTTTTTGCTGACTTCTTTAGCGTTTTATGTCGACTGCTTCAACATTTCCTTCAATGTTCTTAAACGGTTCCGTTTTATCGCAAATCTTTGGCCTGAACTGGATTTTATGAAATAGGAAAAAGCAGTAATTACAAAAGTAAGCAAAATACATCATTACACAATAAGTAAATTCCTGAACTACAAAAACAAAAAAGTCCTATAAAATGAATTGGTATTTGTGTGAAAACAGCCTCTGATTTTTAAGTATAACATCAACCTGTCCAGGGACTGCGGGTGGAAATTAGCATTTTTTGCTATAACCTGGCACATGACATCTCTTCTTTTTTAGACTAATGTTTTTTGTGCATTGTCCCTGATCAAATAAAGAAATAAACATAAACCAAACTGTAAGTGAGAAGACTATATGAGATATACAATATAGTCACAAATATTTAATTTTTCTCTTAAATAAAAGCATGTCAATAAACTATACATGTCTGGCCCTTGATATGATTCTCATTTCCCAGCAGTATCAGCCTCAGTGAAGTTGAGTTTGACACCCCTGGCATAAACTAAAGTTAAACACAGAAAACTAAGGTACGGCTGCAATTTCATTTTTAATTGAAGAAAACATTATAAAAGCATAGTATTGTTAGGAGAAATAATATATTTTTATA
Organism: Sander lucioperca; assembly: GCF_008315115.2. Taxonomy (NCBI): domain Eukaryota; kingdom Metazoa; phylum Chordata; class Actinopteri; order Perciformes; family Percidae; genus Sander; species Sander lucioperca. Next base: position 35,293,131 of record NC_050177.1, read on the forward strand.
TTATATGATCTAAATAAATGTTTTTGTAGAAAACAACGTAAGATAAAACTTTATTTCTCTCATGGGGTAAATTAGGTGTTGCAGCAGCACAAGAAACAAAGTAAGTAAGAAAATGTTGCTTCACTATAGTCTCATTGGTTTATATTTATAGTAAGGTATCACAATTCATTGAACAGTTATACATTGATTCTTAAAACAGTACACACTGTGAGTGTTCAAGCATGTACTGTAATTGGTAGTTGAATTAATTTGGTCTTTTATGTTGGAGCAGAAATGACCTCAGTCTTGCATCAGCAGTTCATTGAAAAAGTGGCCTCTCTTGGTCTTATATGGATCTGTTTTTACTGGGTTTCTTTGTTTACAGGACTACCTGCAGCCCCTCAGACTATTTTAGCTGGCAGCTGACTGTGCTGATCTTACTATTGGTGGATGATCAAAGGCTTGAACCCCGTATGACCTCTCAGACTACAGTCTGGTCCAACATTCTGCAGGTTAATGTTTACATACAGGCCAATTAGGCAGATTGAGTGGAGCATTAGCAGCAATCTGTCTCTCTGGAGGCATGATGTTCCAGTCGCATATGGAGGGTGATTAATTGTAGAAAAAACCTGAAACTTTTACAACTGCAAAGGATTGTATTTACAAAGACAAAAACTTAGACAAAAATAGTCTTTCTTTTAGCACATCATCTTCAAATGTATTTTGTCATTTGAAGTACATGAAGGGACTATAATTGCTATAATGTTTCCCCATGTCTGTTAACAAGTCAAGTTAATTTCACCAAATCAGCTGCTTTAATGTTGTGCTCCCAGCTTGTTTCTGCTAAGCCCAAGTTTCCAAATGATCCGTTCGGCTGTCTATCTATGATTACAAGCAAGACATGAAGATTTAATTTCTTTGATCTGGAGAGTGAGAATTGAAATATACAGTAATAGATTTATTTGTTTGTACTGCCAATCACACGCAGACTATGTTGCAAACTAAACGGCATGGACACTTCTTAGTAACCAGTGGAAAATATTGGCTCTATAAAAATAGATTAGAAGTCTTTTAAAACGTGATGGTGTTAGTCTAGGTCAGCTTTGTAGAAAAAAGGAAGATTGGGTCAATCTGGCTGTCCAACAGTTAGCACTTGCACTGATTCTTATTAAGCTGATTATGATTTACAAGGCTGCAAATGATATTAGGTTTATCTGGCATGCCTTATTTCTGCTTACTTTCATTGCAAATGTTATTTTAAGGCTTATTACCAATTGAATTAATATAAAATTAGGTATGGGGGTAATCACCTTATAATCAGAGTTGTTTGATTGGATGATTTCCATCAGCGGTTCATGAGTTGACCAAGATGTTCAACAGAGCTAGAACTACTTTGCAGTGACCCATGATTTGAATTCAAGATGGTTAGCACATTGTTAGGCTGCCTGTCTTTCTGACTGTTCATTTGCATTTTAATAGATCATCTCTCTGTGTGTCTCCCTGTCTTTCTTCCTTTTTGTTTTCTCTCCCCATTACCAGATGCATTCTCATTTCAGCTGGGCTGATCACTTACCATCGTTCAGGCCTCAGCTGGTTTCTGAGATCTAATCATTCAAGGGGGAATGGAAAGAACATGTTAGGGTCCTAATTTGAAATGTGCAGATTAGATAAAAATTCCATCCATCCATCCGTCCATCCGTCCGTCCTTCCACGCGTCCGTCCTTCCGTTCATCCATCCATCCATCCATCCATCCATCCATCCATCCATCCATCCATCCATCTATCCATCCATCCATCCATCCATCCAGTATTGAAGCAGTTGCTTTCATCCCTCTACCTATTATAATCACAAATGAATAGACTGAGAGTTTGTGAGATCTCCATCCAATCATCAGTGTAATCTCTGTGGATGTGATATGCAAAACATGCAAGGTTGTTGTTCTGCCAGAAAGTGGCCCATCTGCTTCTTTCTAAACAAAAGATAATGAAGTGAAATCACATCTAATCTTCTGGGAGAGCAAGTAGACCCCCACACAAATATGACCTTTAAACTGAGTGCTGAACTTTTCCTGCAAACTTTTCTCAGGGCCCTAGTATGTTTCTGTCAAAGGGATCTTTTTTTTTTTATACTTGCTGTACTTTTTCCGAACAAATTTCTGTATCTTTTGCTCGTCTTTATAGTCTCAGTGGGAGGGATGCAAAACAGTTTTGCAAGTGCATGGTGGTGTTTGCAGTGATCATAATTTAATGTGAGATTGACAACCGCTGTCTAAACGATGAAGTAATCAGAGATCACAAAAGCTCGCCTAGCAAGAATGTTGAGAGTTTGCCTGAAAGATGAATCGGCATTGATGAATTGTCTCTGCTCTCTTACCTGTGAGGGGTAATGATGAGATGTAAAGTAGGCTTACTTCACTAAACTGCTGGCTGGCCAGTTGGCTTGTTGTAGTGAGCAGGGCCTTGGTTTTGCTGATAACTGGTCTTTCTGGGGCCACCTCAACTTGCTGAGAGCAGACTGCCTTCACCCTACTGAAATATGTGCCGCTACTGTATATAGACAGGTGTTTACGGAAAGTTTGACATTAGGGACTTAGCGCTCGATAGCCAGGAAAATCTTCGCAAAGCAGACTTAAAGAATGATAGCCCAGTTTATACAATTTTAGCATTTCTTTCTTCCCCACCGTATTTCTCAAAAATTATCTTTCCCTACATGTATGAATCACATCAGAAAACCAGATAAAGTCTTACAAAACAAAATGTCTAAGGTAATCACAATTGTATGTTGTAATGTTAGGTGATCCAACAAGCATTTTTTCTGGAACAGGCCTCAAGTGTGTGTGCGTCTGTTGAACCCATGATGTTCTAGGTTTTCCTTAACAGGAAACACTGGGAGACATAGACAACTTTATGTGATACAGTGCAACTGATTTTTCAACATGACTTTTCATTTAAATTACTATTCAGTTCATTACTATATATTAGTCATTGCTTTAACACAATAATGATCCAACTTCTGTAGGTCAGCACCAGGATATATTGTCTTTCTCAGAAAACTTGATGTGATTTATGTTTCTTCTAGCAGCAACAGCAGTTTGTATGGAATAAAGATAAACCGAGTTAAGATCATGAGCAGTGAACCAATCTGCAGAGGTCAGTAATAAACACTTGTCGGCTTCAAACTAGCCATCAATGACAAGGTGATTTGTCAGATGTTACAGGTTTTATAGCTTCTGTGGGTCAGATGTTAAATGCATCACTGAGTGTTTTGTCATCTACTTTGGCACACCTAGCGGGCCAGTGGGTTGATGTCCGTCAGCAGTATTTCTTCTTATATCCTTGAAATGACACACTGATTTTCTCATCCTGCCAATTTTTTTCATCTGCAGTCAATGTAAAGGTGTATGTTCATGAACAGGAGTTTTAGTAGTATTGATGTCGGGGGAGATTGTGTAGTTCAGAGGCTACACTCTTCCAAGAATAATAAGCTGTGGACATGTTACTAGTCATTTTCCAAAACTGTTGAGATAATTAAAAATGTACCACTGGTGTCAGCTGTCAAAATCCATACCAGCTGTTCTTTGACCACTACCATTAGATTTAGGGTCTTGCTCATCCGTAAATTGCCATTGTAAAGCCATCTAACATTCTTTTCTTCAGTCAGAAAACATCACCTTGAGGACCGGGGGGGAACTTTGGACCACACACTCAGACGTCACGCATACATTTATGACCAGGCTTTCAGTATCAATAAATCACTGCCACAGTCATTCTGAACAACCATGAAACAGACAAGACCATACCTGAGAAGATTACCATTCAATATCAGCCTCTCCATTGGCTTTTGAGAATCAGAATGTAGCTCTTATTAATGTTATTAGTTACACCTACGTTTGCAAAATCAAAAGGCCCGGTGTAAGAGGTTTATGTAAAAGGGTTGCTGGGGTTTTCACTGATGGAAAACAACTTCTATAAGATTACGATATTTGCATGTGTCCTGCTTTAAAAGATACGGAAAGCACTTTTAGTTATCTCACATAATATTTGCAACATGTGTCCAGCTAGCAAAGCCAAGCACTCTGTCATTCAAGCACAAAAGCAGATGAAAGATAATAAAAACTCAGAAGGATCATCATTGAAGGATGTTTTTTTTGGAATGAATGCAAACTCATGTTTTCATATGTGAAAACCCTTTTCCTACCTTGTTGCTAAAAGTACAGCTGCTAGCAGTAAACAGTACACAGACTGCATATTGAAAAGCAAAATGGTGACAAGGATTTGGGCAAATCAATCATAAAATGCTGGCTTGTTTAGTGGCACAAAACAGATGCTGAAAAATAATTCACATCAACTAGAAGCTAACATGAGCACGAAACAATATTCTCTTTGCAACAGTAAGAGACAGAGCCTATGATAAAAATGGACTTCATATCGAGAAACACTGGCTTTAACAATGCTACTGGTGTCTTGAGGTTTTCAGTCATCCATGTCATGTGACAGGAGCATGTGGACTTGCTGTTTTATCTGAGAAGTTTTGTCGAGTTCTGCTGAAAGGTGGGAACCAGACAACCAGTCAGAGCTAAAATCTCATGACAAGACTCATCAGTTCCATAGTACACCTCGCTGACAAGAAATACTCTTTGGAGGTAAGGGTTTGAAAGAGACGTGTGGTTTAGGATTTATTGCACATGTATGTCAGGATGGAAACGGGGAGGACTGGGATGCACCTTACCTAAGAACTAGATGAGTTTAAAGTCTTCCAGACGACAGCGCAAGTCCAACTGCTATTGTTTTATAAGATATTTTAATGACTATGTATACGGTCAAAGAGGGCACTTGTCGTGACAAACTTGCAAAAAATTATCTTGAGTACTTCCTAGACTAATTTACCTCTTTTGTTTTAAATTTACTGGATACTTTAGTCTAAGTGCATTTAACAAGCCCATTTGCTGATATGTTTTAGCAAACAAGCTATAATATACTTAGTATGTACTCACACAAGAGAAATTGTCCACATTTTTTAGTTTTATCATGTTGCATTTTTAAACTTATTCCTTTAACAATGGGTATCTGCCATTACAGAGTCCGATCCAAATGTTCTTTAAATATGTATCTGATACATTGAAATAATCAGTGTAGCTACTAAAACTGACACACTTTACTTTTCACAAGCTTAAGAGTAAAGCCCAGTTCAGACCAAAGCTTTGCGACAAGATGAAACCGTTTCAAAACGTTGCAGGGAAAAGTTGCAGCGGTCTGAACTGGCCAGTCTCAGCTTGACTCAAACCAGCTGATGGTGTCGCCGGTGACTCAGCTTGTCAAGTCGCCAGTGGCTGGTTTTAGAACATAAGGTAGTTGCAAGTTTGAACTTGTCTTGTCGCAAATATTTCGTCTGAACTGGGCTTTAGAGGACTGAAGAAATTATGGTTTTACTATATTATGTCATGTGTGCGTCTGTCTGCTTGTTCTTAGATTAGATTCGATTAGATTCAACTTTATTGTCATTGAGCAGAGTACAAGTACAAAGACAACGAAATGCAGTTTGTGTCTAACCAGAAGTACAAAAAAGCAGTATAGACAGTGAAAAAGTATAGACAGGTGGTGCATAGGCAGGACAATAAATATATTGCAGTGTTATAAGAGCAGAATAAATATGGCTATGTAATATGAACAATGTATGAACAGCTGCTTACAGCCCACAGCTGGTTAAAAAACAATAAATGCAGATTAAAGACTACCATTTGTGTTTGCCATGTTTACTTCAAGCATATCAAGGTTTTACAATTGGGCTGACAATTATATGCTGATGATACGCTGTCCTTCATGTGGCACCTACAACATGAAACAGCTGATACCGATTGAGCCAAACCAATGCAGATCTTACATGTCATTTTCGGTAAATGGGCCAATGAAACCTCAGTGGATGGTTTTCTTTGGGAAAGTTGCAGTTTCTGTCGTATTACACATATCAACACTGGATATCTTGCCAACATGACCAATTCATCTTTTGTTTTTCACTCTGCTACAGCTAATCACCGTGGAGACATTATATTACTGACATTATATCACCCTGTGGCCAGTGTTGTAATCACAAGAACGTGTTTATTTTACCATTTATGGAGGGAGTTTTCTTGAACCACAGCTGGATTCAGGTAACATTTTCACCAGCAGTTGTACTAGGAAAAGTAAGGAAGAAGTAGGGGGAGGAAGTAGTGGGAGGAGGGAACAAAGGGAGGCATTATTATGATAAGAGAAGAAGGAAACAGAAGAAGAGCTGGAGGAGGAAAACTGTCCACTAAAACACTCCACCTTACATCCCCTTTGATGAATGAGAGGGCTGTAGGTTAATTTAACAGTCATTTATATGTTCAGGCACCCTGCTTATCCGGTCATTCCCAGGCCTAGGATTATCATCAAAGTTATTTATTTCTCTCTATATCTTCTCACCTTTTGTTATTCTTTAAGGAACTCTCATATAATGTGATATCTTGCTCACATTTTTATATTTATGATTCCATTGTTGATGAAGTCCTTGCTGTGCCAACACTGCTCTGTGATTTGTTGCCTGTGTCAATTACAAGAGGATGAATTATTACATGTATCTAAGTTTCATTTCATCTCATCTCATGACTCTCTGAACATTCCAGAAAACAAACCAAATGCTTGACAGAATGTTGATATTTAAGCGTGACAGCTCCTGGATAGGCTCGGTCCAGTGATAAAGTAATAACACAACATAATTAAAGGAAGAGTTTGGCAGTTTTGGAAATACAAAATGTACTTCTTACTTTTTGGCTTGGCGCCACTTCTGTACTGCTGACAACACTCTAGGAAGTCACTGCACCTGGCCAAAAAATAGTCTAACTTATAACCCCCCTGTAAAACCACAATGCATCATTTAAAATGGATTAAACAAGCGAGATATAACATAGCCATGGCAACTACAGAAACAGATATGACTGAAAGCTGAAAATAAGTAAGTGTTAAGTGGACCTTAAAGCAGCCATATTATGCTCATTTTCAGGTTCATAATTGTATTTTAAGGTTGTACCAGAATAGGTTTACATGGTTTAATTTTCAAAAAACACCATATTTTTGTTGTACTGCACCGCTCTCTCTCACTGCTGCAGATCCTCTTTTCACCTGGTCTCTGTTTTAGCTACAGAGTGAGACCTCTTTTCTTCTTCTTCTTCTGTACCATCTTTGATTGCACTGCACATGCCCAGTAGCTCAGATGTAGATCATGTCAGGTAGCTAGCTCCATAGACAGTAAAAGAGAGGCTGTTTCTACAACTTCGGTCAGTTACAAGGCAGGATTAGCTGGGAGACTTCTAAATGAGGGCGCACATGGAAGTAGTTCTTTTGTAGATTATGGTGAACTTGTGTGGTGTTGTAGCAGTGCTTTGCTATTGAGAACGAGGTAGCATGCTAGCGTTAGCGTTAGCTAATGGTTGCGGTTAGCCTGCTCGTTTCGGCTTGTGACGTCACAAGCCGTGCCGATTTAGACCAGCTCACCCAGAGACTGAAGGCAGGACACATTCAGAAACCGTATCTCACTCTAAACAGCATGGATGGATTTTTTTCAAAGTTTGTATGTGTGTGGAAGCACCAGAGACACAACATAACACCCCAAATCCCAGAAAAAGTGTTTTTTTCATAATATGGGCACTTTAAGATTTAGTTTTTTGTCAAATCAAAGCATGAATTATAGTTTTGCTATTGTTATTGTTAGTAGCACTAGTTCAAGCAGGAGTGGTTGCATTAGCGATATAATTGATATTACCATTCCATGTGTTTTAGTGTAAAGTGTCAAATACTGGATTTATTTTGGTAAGAAATGGTAAGATACTGATTAACATTGGATCCAATAAAAAAATCTGGTTTACCTTATTGAACAAACCTTGGCAAATATAAGGATTTATATTATTAGTAAAGCACCATAAAACACTGCCTGTTGGAATACGTTGCTCAGGTTCATTGAAAAGCTTTAATATCCTCAGAGTGACGACCGCACTTAAACCAATTATGGACTCTAGCTTTGCGCCTGGAGTTCTGGAGGCTGATGGATGAGGAGCGTCTATCCAGAGAGCAGCTGAGATCTCTCTTTTCTATCTGGACCAAAGCCAAATGGACGAAAAGCAAATGTTCCCACTGGGAGAGGAGCAGAGTGGAGTTTTTCCTCTTGCAAAATTCCTCTAAGAGAGAGGGGGATTAGTTAATCAGCTGCACCTGTTGCAGACTCTGGGACCGCTTGGTGGGAACACACACACACACACACACACACACACACACACACACACACACACACACACACACACACACACACACACACACACACACGTAGGTATTTATACACACATGTATGTCCACACACACCCATATGCATGTAAAAACATAAGCACGCACAAAAGCAGACAGCCAAAAACACACACACACACACACACAGATCCAGATTGGTGGGAACATGCCTGTGTGATTGGTCAGCCTCTCTGGAGGTAGCTGAGGTCAGAGGCGAGTGTTATACGCAGTGTTGTGATCATTGCTTTCACATCTCACCAGAAACAGAGGGACTTTCCACTGTAGAGGGCTCCAACACAAAATGGTTTATGCATTCATGATGTCATCTTCAGTGTGTCACAGCACATTTGGAAGACGTTAGTACTTCAATCGGGCTACAGCCCAGTTTCAACACATGCATGACATAGCTCAAGCGCATATTCAAATCACCTATTTGTGTTTCTGAGAATTATTCATATAGATACTTTTCAAGGTTGCTTGAAAGGTTCATGCTTTGGCCCATACTGAAGCTTTGTTTAATGCTTTGCTTGGGCTCAAGCCACATGACAACAAGCCAGAGGAGGAATAGAGGAAGCATATGATTTTGATGATAACGTCTCCAAACAGTTGTGCGTTTGTTCATGCTCAGACCGAGGGGCTAATGTGGGGCAGCACTTTCCTGCCCCCTATTAATCCGATTATCTGATTGGTCATTGTAGTATTTCTCTCATGAGATTAACATTCCTCTTCTGTTTGACTTGATTGTCACCATCGATTCTGGTCAATACATCGGCTGAGAAATTTCTCACAATGACAATGAAATGTCCAAGGGTGGAAGAAGAGGTTCTGCTGTCAGTGTTCTGCCCATAAGGCCAACTATTTCCAGAATACTCATGCCATGTAGAGTATATGAATATAAACATTATGTAACCGCATCTATTTATGTAATGTCAGTATGTCTTATATAGACTAATAATGAGCCTGAAGCTGTACTGTGCTCACTTTACGCCACAATGATCAAACTGTGGTTACAGTACCATCTGATTATATCAAATGTATCCTCTCTTCACTTACATAATATAATGCAAAAAAAGCATGGCCACATACAGTGATATACAGAAAATATTTTTTATTTGGACCTTCGACAACAGTGTGTTTCCACCCACTGGGAGCGCTAGCAAGCCAAGATGCTAATGCAGAACATCTGTCTTGCTCACGTCCTGCGTTCAGCTCCCAACATATTGGAAACAACATTATGACATAATTGACTTCACCAAAGAAAAGCGTGCAAATGCGCTGTGAGTATTGCATCTATATTTGGATAGCCGGAGAGCTCAGACCTGTTATGATAAATGTGGATGATGCTTTTAGTGCTAAGCGACAGTGTGGCAAAAAAGAAGCACTCTTGATCCATGTGTGCCTTGTTAGTGTTGCATTACCTGGAACGTGCAGATTGAGAATGAGAGCAAGATGGAGAGAGAGGTAGAAATAGGGGATTTTGGGCTGCTTTAGCTTTGGGAGTGGCGGTTGGATGATGGTGTCTAACTGAGCATTAAACTCACCGAGGCGTTGCAGCTGTTAGTGTTGGCCAACATGCTTTGTGGTTACTAACTAATGTGGTGAGTCTGGCCTCGAGGGGAGATTTCTTTCTCTCTCTCCTTCTCTCATACACATGGTACACACATGGTACACACTTATTCATACACACACAAAATCAGGGGTGTAGAATTGGAAGGTGAATCCAGTTAATCCTTTAATGTAAATTTGCCACAGTCATTGTAGTAATTGTAGTGTCAAATGTATGTTCAGTAAGCCATTATGGTGAGACAATAGATAGACTTTTTAAAATTTATTTTTTGAGTGATTTAGGCCTTTATTACATGGGACAGCTGAAGACAGGAAAGAAGAAACGCACCTGAGGCGCATCTCCTAATCAATGGAGAGGTGTGGGATTGGTACAGGACACTCAACCACACCTGAAGTGCATCTCCTAATCAGGTGAGATGTGAGCTACATGTGTTCTGGGGCTGAGAACAAGGGAATTCAGATGTGTAAGAGACCTAAGGTGGTGCGTGGCTAGCGGGTGGTCAGGAACTGCGGAGGCACCCTTTGGGTGCGCAGGACAACGTGCTGTGGGACTGGTTTGGACGGAGGAGCTGGACCGAGGACAGGTCCTGAGGTGGTGCTGGTCTAGATGGTGGTCGAGACCTGCGGTTGGGCCCTTTGGGGGTACAGGACACTGCACAGTGAGACATCTAAAATAAAATGTACTTTTGGTGCTGCTAGTAAAATTAACCCAAAGACAATCTGTGTATTAAGCCTGGAAATTTAAAGGACCTAAAATGTCTAGCTTACTTTGTGAGACAAGTTGCTAAATTTATATTGCCTTTTGGTGCTGGTCAGGTAGGCGTAGTGTACAGTGGCTTTATTAGAGTTTCCGCCCAAAACAGCTGCCCAATGAGCTGACGTGAAAACAATGTGGATGTGAGGGCTAAGAGAAATGTAATCTGTGCAAAAGTTCGTAACTTATGAGAAGTGCGTGAGCAACACGTTAGCAAACCAGCAGCAGCTTTAGTGCTCCAACGGTCTACACATGATGCGTTCTGGCACAGTATTGAGTGTAGGTCACCCGCATTGTGGCAGCTCTCCAAGCTCAACATTAAATCACTGTAAAATATGCTTTGAGTTAAACGCCAGGCATTACATAGCCTGTGTAGACAACTGGATTGATTAAAATAGAAGTGCATCTGTTCCATCAGATGCGTGTGAGACGGACGGACTGTGTAGACACAACGCTAGTTGTGGCAGTCACTGGGCCCAGCTGTTGGTCAAGAAATGTCTTATGAGTAAAGCACTAAATGTCTTATTTTCTATTTATATGCTAAATGTCCTTATTTTTTTGAACATGTGTTGAATAGAAAACTAAACCATATAAATTTCGTACAAGCACTGTAAAATCAGAGCGCACACACAAGGGTGTGAACAGTTACAATCCTGGTGCAATGAGGCACAAACTGAAGAAGAAGCTGGAGTAAGATAATACAGTACAATAGCATTACACAGTCATTTTCATTTAGTGTAAATATAGTCTGGATCGACGACGGTTCACAGCAAATTACGTTTAAACTATGTATCCAGCTAATTTATATAGCTTACGTTACTGTATTGTGTGAACAGTTAACTTAATTTACTGTAATATTGTATGTGGCGTTTTCTTTTGCGGTGTGCAAATGTTCCACCAAAACAAGTTCCTTCCTGAGACCACTTTGAAGAGCCACACTCGTTGCGTCCAGAGCTTAGCGCCGCCCAAGGCAATTGCGATTGGTTTAAAGAAATGCAAACAGCACCTGACCTGTTTTTTCTCCCATCAAGGAGTGTATGCTCCTGTTGCCAGACCGTCCTCCACAGCACTGTGGAGATAGGTCTGGCAATGCAAGACTAGTATTACTGTAATATAAAAATTATGATTAATTCTGGTATAAATAAACATCCTGAAACTATGATTCATTTTTTCTATGATTATTTGCTTTTTGATGAGCGTCAGCTGAGATTCATAATTTAACAAAATGTCGTATTTACATTACCACTACATAAGTGCATATACCCATACACACACAGTTTGCACCTGGACTGTGATTGACAGCTGGGTGGTGGGTGACTCTTGGTGACAGCAGCGGTGACCTCAGACCGGGTGACGTCGCAGCAGTGGCTGCAGGTTGCGGATGCTGCCAGATGTGAGGCTGATGCAGGTTTTTACAGCTGTACAGGGATAGAGGCATGGAGAGTGTCCAGTAACAACCTGCTCTAGTCCCATGGTCCCCTAGAGGCTTGTGCCTATGTGAAAAGACATTTTTACAAGAGCTGGAGTGAAGGGAAACAACTGCAGTTAACTACACTGTATTCCCAGAAACAATGAAGCATTTGTTGTGTGTTAGGGTTTGACAAGTATGGACTTAAAGGTGAAAAGACCCAAAACTGAATGTTTTTGAGATATCTTCCTGAGACCAATGGCCAAAACATGTTTTTTGCAGAGGTGTAGTCAATCAAGCTGGACCACATCCATCATGTCGGACGATAGTGATTGATCAGATGCTTTGTTGTATTTTTTTTTCGTTTGTACAGGCAAACATCAGTAACATATTTCAGGGTAAAAGTTTTTGTGGGTGGAAGTTTTGCACTGCACAATGTTTCCTGGGACAAAGCCTCAGCAAGTCCAAACAGTGTTCTCTCTCTGGTGATTGACATTGAAATATTGGATGTTTATTTGATCAGGGTGTGTAAGTGGAATTCAGCCGAGCTGATGGTAATGTAAATACTTCACACTGTGGCTCATTACCAGAGTGAATATTTTGCTAATTAAGTGTCTAATACTACACATACTGAAAACTGTGTATGTGTGCATGCGTCTGATTTGTGATGTGTTTTTAATAGAGGGTGGTGTAAAAGCTTCATGTTTCTTATTCAGTACCATGTGGCTGAGATATGGAAAACATCATTAACTTGTATTTAGACAGCTGACTTAATTTAGACACCCCTCTCCTGCATGACATCATGTGATTGATTACAAAGTGATCTGTGCATGTTTTTCCACTGAAGTCAACATGTTCACAACAGAGTACTGCTAGATAAGTGCCTTTAACCTTTGACCTGTCAACTTGAACCCATCACCATTATAATAACTTTCTTTTCGTACTTTTAATGGTTCAGCCACTGCAAACACTGTCAAGATCCTGCTCCATTCATCCTTGAATAAGTTATTTATTACCCACTAATAAAGCCATTAGTTGCAACGTATGAACCCCCTAATAAAATACACCTTATGTGTTACCATAGACCAGTGCTCTAAAAACATTTTATCAGTGTAAGAAATGATACATATCTAACAACTTGTGAGTTGCCAGATTGTGATTGTGCTGTATGCCTTCCTTCAGCTTAACTTTGTATTTTTACTTATCTTTGATTTATCAGTTTGACAACTTACCGCCTAGAAAAGAACTGTAGAGCATCTGGACCCAAATCAATTTATTAACAAGCTTGTTAACATTTCCAGCTGCGGGACGTGATGAATTATTTTACTGTTAATGTATTTAATCGTTGGTTGGTTGGTCCATTGCTTTGATCCAGACTAAAATATCTCATCAACCCTAGATGGACTGCCTTGACATTTTGTGTGGACATTGATGGTTCCCAGAGGATGAAACCTACTGACTTTGGTGATCTTTTTAGGGAGTTTTAATCAAGCACCTTCATCAGGTCTATATTTCAATTTACCCAATACTTTGATTCATGACCGAATACCTGCAAAACTAATGTAATTTCCATCAATCTCAGCTGTACTATGTCAACAGCTAATTAGCAAATGTTAGCATGCTAACAAGCTAAACTAAGGCCGCTGACACACCAACCCGATTTTCGGCTGTCGGACAGTCTGGCGAGGTCAGTGACTCAAGTCTGTTCAGTGTGTTCCGTGCTGTCGTCCGTCGGAGGAGCAGTCAGCCTTCATTTTGGCCGACCTGACTTGCTGGGTCAGAGGGTGGGCAGTTGGACTCAATGACCAATCTGATTGGTGGAGTGCTAACCCGGAAATGACGAGTGGGATGAGCGTGACTAAGCCTCTCAAAATCTGACGAAAATCTTTTAAACTGACCTTTGTTGATCTGAAATGAAGACAGATTCAGCAACTGCATGGCCTATTTCTCGCTTAAAATGTTTTTAGAAACACGTTTCGTTGAACTATCTTCGTAAAATATGAGATCGTATTCTGAACGAAGCCGCCATTATGCCCGGTTGAAAAATCCAGGAGCAGCCAGACCCACATGACGCATTCGTCCAATCAGCTGCCGGTTTTAATTTTTTGGGTGACAAGACAGATTAGCACCGCCTGCTGTTATGGAGACGTATTATGTCTCGTGCAGAATGTACTCTCAAAGTGGCGTCGCGTCAGTGTGTTCCGAGGCACTTTTTTGACCAACTCGAGGAGGCAGTCATTCCGACTGCCTTTTCTGCTGACGGTCGACTGTCGGGTTGGTGTGTCAGGGGCTTAAGATGGTAAACATTATACCTGCTTAGCATCAGTGTGTAACATTGTCATTGTGAGCATGTTAGCATGCTAACCTTAGCCTCCTAGCATAACTGTAGACTCTTAATCTTGTTCCTTTAATTGGTCCCATCTGTATTCCTTCAAATAAAAATAAAAAGCAGAAAAAAAATCTGAAAAAGGACCTTATATTGGGCCAATAGTTTCACAATGGTTAATTGTAAGAGAGGCTAATGTGTAACAAGTCTGGTTAAATGTGGATCTCTTACACTATGACATCATCACCCTAAAAGCAATAGAATGGTGCACCTAAAGAAACAATTCAGACAGTTATTATGTGTCCAGACCCGGACAAGGTGTTGAGCTACAGTTCCTTTTACCTCTTTGGCCAGCGAGATTCTCTGAGAAATGTTTGTTACCTAATCTGCCACAGTTGTAGGACATAAAGAAAACATCAGTGGGCCGTAATCAATCATTTAAAACAGCAGATAATTTGAATGATGAAACTGATGAAAGTTCAGTAAGTATACGTGTTAGACACAGGGATTATGGGTGATATTACATTTTGATGAGCTGTTGGTTGGATGGGTAATGGCCAGTATAACATTACACACCTGCAGAATGTAGAGCACATTGTGTTCTAATGCATTCTTGTCCTTCCTGTCAATCTAATACATTGAGCTAATGTGTCCCTGATGACATAATGTTAGCATTATATCGTCTCCTCCAGGGACATGTTAGCCCTCCAGTTAACATCTTTGAAAAACATTTACACAATGTTTCATGGGGTATCAGGTGACGAGAGGATTTTAGTCGTGTTGAGTCAAGGTAGGCTCGAAAGTTGTGCATCTTATTAAAAACAACAACATGCCAGATGGATGAAGTCAGCTTGTGAAAAAAAAGAGATGCTTGTGGGTCCTTTGTTTTTCAGATTTCAAAGAGAGAACATGAGCTCATTTCATCTTCGCCATCCACATGCAGTAATGTATTTTCATCATTAGACTTATTACAAATATAAACAGACTATCTGAAGGGAAAGTGAGTGCAGCCAAATTCTCTTCTTCCATTTTGTCACCTCTAACTCCTCAGTGTGACGGAAACAGTCCAAAATAGAATATTTTTTTGTGTTTTATTCATGACAGATGTTAGAACTGCACTGAAAAAAAAAAAAAAAATGAACCCCAGAATAGAATAAAATTAATTTCATCAGGTCATATTTTATAGGTGGCATGCTGGTGGGAGGCGTAAATGCACTGTAAAATAACACCAAACAAAGAAACATGTCTTATTTTATAGAGGATTGTCATAACGTCTTTTTGTAGTAACACTACTTGCACTATGTACACCTCACACATGTACAGTATGTAGCTGTACAGTAAAACATATTATTTAAGTTATTAAGTATTGTATAGTATTTTGGGTTTTCTTTGTCTTTTATACTCTAAGCTGCTGTAACAGTGACATTTCCCAAACGACTAATAAAATCTATCTATCTACGTATTTATCTATCTATCATTAGAAGATAATAGGGCTACAGTGCTGTGTTAGGATCTTATTAGATGGTAATGTTTTTCTTTTTGTTTCTCTTTTCCTTTAATTCTTACGGTGTGTTCATGGTATAGTAATGGAGCCACAGAACCTTGTACTTTATGTAACATTAAAACTTTTGTGCGTCTAAAACCAAATTGTGCGTCTAAAACCAACTATTTTTGTTGATTTTTCTGTCTACCAGTAATAAATACGTTATTCTGTTCTTCATTGATGTGAGTATGTGCATCAGAATAGTTTTTAATCCTCAAATATATCAGAGTTAGTTAGTTAGTAGTTGATGACCTGGCCCTGACACATTACTTGACAGTTATACAACACAGGAACGACATAGTGTGTGCAGGATGAAACCTAACAGGACCTTTCAGTGCAGACCTGGCAGCAGACTAAACATGTTGAGGCCCATGTTGCCTCATCATCCACAGAGTAGTTCCCCGTGTAGGCAAACTACAGGGGGCACAGTTGTGTGTTATTGTAGCATTTTTATGTTTGCCCCATGTGCACTCAGGTACCCCTGTATAGAGTCAGTCTGAAATGTGTCATATTGTGCAATAGTAATCCAAACATGACATGGTAGTAACTGTAGTAAGGGTCTCCTGGTGGCATGGAAGTGTTCAAAGGTACTGGGGTGTATTCATTCTATGCAGAGGCTGATTAAAGCTACACTTGGTATAATTTAATTTTGCGATATCAGATATTATTTCACTGCTTATAATTTTTATGAGCGATCTTTGCTTAGAGACTGGCTTCTTTCCTTTTGCGGAAAAGGGGTCTCCAGCCCGAGCAATGTGTGGATTTTCTGCTTATCTTTAACACATCTCGACAAGAGACTGTCCAAGAGACTGATTGATCATATCAGCAAATGCCCAATAATGACATCTGTTAACGCTGAAAAAGAAAACCTGAGATACATGTAACAAAGCAAATTGAAAACCACTGTTGTGGTACCTGTTATTTTTTATTAGGGCTTCAGGCCTTGTCTTGCCAGCTAAGGCAAAGAAACCCTGGCTCTGTTGATCTTGCTTTGTGGTACAGCCCTCTATAGTTTATTTAGTTCACAGTTTATGATGGTGCATCACCGTAATCCTTCACCATTGAAACATAGGGGTAGACATCATCACCTATTTTGTGTTATCATGTTTGTTTCAGGAGATACAGTCTGATGCAAAATACATAATTTTGGGTTTTGTCTTTTATTCAGGTCCATGCAGTAACAAAATGTCAAACTGAGGTAAAACAAAACTAATCTAAGGGATCTATTGAAATTGCTACACATTTATATTTTTGTCTTTAATGTCAGAAACCAGAAGTCTCTTGTCTCTTAGTCAGGAAGCAGCTCAACTTTAAGGTGGTCCTAAATTATGATGAATGTATTCTCTCTTAGTAAATCATTTTATAGGGGTTTGGCAAGAGAAATTACTATGAATGTTGAAATCTTCCTGGTTGTAGACTTATATTTTATATTGTAGTTATCTGACTGTTTCTGCAGCTTCCTGCTTTGGGGCTGACCAATCAGTGTGCAACATTTGTTCCGCAGACAGATTTAAAAATAAAACATTTGACTGAAAACTTCTGATGACTGTTTTATTTTGACTAATGAAATAAAAACTTTATTCAGACTGATCAACAAAAACACATCAGACAATGTTTAAAGGAGAAACGACTGACTTTCTCTTTCATGTAAGCCTTTGTTCCAGGAGGTCATGGCAGCTACCCTTTTCTTTCCTAGCAATAGGATCATGGTGGATGATGAGGTCACCTGAAAAAACTTCATCAGGCATCATTTCAGGTGTTTCTCCTTCTGTGGTAAAAAGGGAATGTGACAGACCCTGAAAGCTCTCCCAGAGAGGGGAGTGTTAAAGAAGACATTGTAGATTCATACAGCAGATTCATACAGCCAGTTCATTGGGACAGATGGATATTTTCAAGTTTTTATAACTACGTCTTATTCTGTAAGCACTGGCAGATAATGTGACATGATTTCCTATTTCACAGTCTGCTGCATGCATTGAGAAACAGTCTGGTGGCTCTGGTGGAGGTAGTTGGCAAGATGAGGGAGATGAGGGGGATGAGCAAAAACCTTAAAACCACAGAAAAAATATTTTCCTTTGGTATGACATCGCCAGGCACCAGATTGTTTTCTCTCGGAAGCTGTGAGTAAGTGGGCAGGTGAGTGCATGCACACGTGTGAGCGGTTGATGTCCTGCACATTTTCCCTGCATCCCCCAACTCCCCCATCTCCTCAGCAAGACAGTATCTGTCAGCGGACCGAGCCCTGTTCTCTGCCAGGGCTGCAGTCATCTACCCCATGGTGGGTTACCATGGTACTAGGATACACTGGAGAGAAACAGTGTTGTCGTACCTACAGAGTCTGTGCCGTCTAATGTTTGCACATTCCACAAAGAACTTCATCTCAGGCACAGGGAATTAACTAAGTCAATACTGAAGAGCGGAAAAAGAAAAACTAAACATCACATCTTGCTTTCAATAAGCTTTGTTTGGTTTAAGTTTCAAGCCTAGGTAGTTCTTTTTGTCAAACAATACCCCTTTTACAATTTTACTACCATTACGTAATTGGTAAAAATGTACAGGGGGTGAAATGTTGCACTCGGGAATATATGTAGAATGCAAGTATTCTTTTTCCAATGCTCACCTTTAAATTTAAGGCAGTAGTAGTTAGTACAGTAAGGTAATTCTTAAATATTTGCCCATGCATCTTCCTGTGTGCAGTAAGAAATACATTCTCTTTATGAGTTATTTGACTGCAGGGGAAGGCCACCTTTAACAGACACCCAAATGAACCATGTTTTCACAATATATTATGACACAATAAAAACTTTATTAATACAGCTTTGGAGAACTTTTGAAACTATAACTTTTGGGGTCCTGATTGCAACAAATGATGCGGGTGGCAGTTACTAATTGCTACAGTGTGTCTTGACTTTGCTGCTGTATTTACACAGGTTTTCAGTGTTGGTGCAGGCTGTCACATCACCATTATTTAAAAGTCTTAATGTTTGCTGCCAATCCTAGACATTACCTTTAGATACTAGTAAATGGTTTTGCCTAATGTGTTTTGGAAGAAATGCAATGCTGAGTGGATGTTTGGATTATGGTTGCTGTGGGTGGAAACAATAAGAGTAGAGTTGTGGGCCCTAAAACCAAAACAATAAGCAGAAAGACACTAAAATGCTCTGTACAGATGCTGGCAACTGCAGAGTCGGCTGATAATTATCTGTCTTCGTAAAAAAAAAATGTTTTTCTATAAAAAAAAAAAATCTTGTTCTGTGCGAACAGGTTTTAGTTGTGGGTTATTTATAATGTGATAGTTACTGAGTGTAACTGTTAGTTTGATCTCTTGTTTATGGGAAATGTACATGTGTGTATGTTTGCGGGTGTACAAATGCATGTGTATGTATGTGGGCGTGGATAATTGTTTTGCATATTGATGTGATTTTACATATATTCTTGTAATGGAATGTCTGTGATGTAATGGGTATGTATTGTGTGTCTAGTGTGGACTAGAGAGGATGGATACCCGAACCGAGCCGGGTTCGGACAAATATTTAGAAATGATGTTCGGTTTCGGGTCGGGCTCGGTCACATCAGCGCGATAAGGCATTTAATATTTAAAATTTTAAAAAGCTTATAATTTAGGTGCATGCCTGTGTTAACGTGCACTTGTTGCCCCGTTTGCGCTGATGCGCTCATCTGTTGACATTTCCGAATGCCTTCCTACAGTTGCTTAATAAAAGCTGGCTTTCCACACAAACAAACGTACATGTGTCATTATTATGAGATAAAAAACAAGATTTTAACTGTGTTGGGCTCGGGCTGGGCTTGGACATAAATATCTTAATGCCTTTCGGGCTCGGGCCGGGTTCGGTTACTGCTCTTTCGGATGTGGGCCGGGCTCGGACAGAAAAATGCGGCCCGATCCGCACTCTAGTGTGGACCCCATGGAGTACGCTGTAATCCCAGATTTAGCTGTAATTAAACTTTTTAATGGTCACTACTTATTATTTCATGATTTGTTAAAAACCACAATGAACTACTAAATCAGTTAGGTGTTTGTAAGAAGCAGTGTAAGTATGCAGTACTTAAGTATGCAGTGCACAGATTATATTAAGCATAGATAACTAAGGATGTTAAGTTTCTGTATGGGAGGGGCGGGGTCATTTGAACTGTTCTGCGCTGAAACATAGACTGTATAATATTAATGGACAGAGCATGTGTGACGTCACCCACTGGTTTGTGGAGATCTGCTATGAGTCGTCGAGTTTGCCGTTACGGGCGCAGCCATCCTGGTTGGGGATGTGACGATTTTAGACGAGAGGGAGGAGTGAGGGAAGAGCCCTTACACTCTATGTCACGTTACACACTTTCACTGGCAATCACATCATAGCCACGCCCTTTATGTTATCTGGGTTTTAGTTTTGTATGGTTGATTTAGTGTTCATGTTTATCTACATTTATTGTTGTACCATGACCAAGACACAGGCGGGGACTGATGGCGCCTGGGCAGTGACAACAAGACTAGTGACATTACTACACATTGGAAACTAGCAATATAGCTTCCTGAGTGAAATTTTTCATTCGTAACAGTACATTGGAAAATAATCATGTTATGTATGTTTTGACTACTTACCTATTGTCATTAGGCCTGGCAAACTCAATTTCTTTTAAGGATTTGGGTTATTCTGAGTCACTCACTAAACTGATCCGGGTTGTGCAAGTCACTTGAGTCAGTATTGATATATAGGCGAGCCGAAGCGAGCTTGCAATGTTTCGGACTGTCTGCTCGACCTAATTGCATTTTAACATACTACATTTATACACAGTAGGCCTAGCTATGCTATGTGCAGAACATTGTATGTTATTTCAGAAGTGAAAGAATGGCTTTTGTTGTGGATTTGCTTTACCCTGACTCGAGGAGAGACTTCACTTGCTCGTCTGCTACAGATCCACTCATGACAACGTAGCCGGCTGATTCGCGCGATTGACTGACTCACGCGAGAACTCATGAGTCATCGACAACTCATGAGTCATCGAGGACTCATGAGTCATAATGACTCATGAAATCTCGAGTGAGTCCCATGGTCTGCGAGCTTGCAATGTTTCCGGCTGTGAGTCTGCGGGTCGGGAAGTTCCTATAACCTGTCTCGTCTTTCTGCTCACTCAGGCGCTTGAGTTGACTGTTGAGTTGTGGTTGCCTATGAAATTGTAAGTTATAAAGCTTTTGGCAGCTAAGATGGCTAGGACTAGTAGTAGCTAATGTTGCAAGAGGTTTTTGTGTGGCGCTGTTATCATTTTAGATTGAATTGTAATAGGACTGATCCGAGTTAATGATACTAGAGACTCGCGACTCATGAGTTAATTTAAAGAGTCGGGTGAAAGATCCGAGTGAGTAACGCCTCAAACAGGTTTAATTGTCATTGGGACAAAAGTAATGACTACATTGTTCTTAAACTCCTACTGTCTTGAGGGAAAATAAACTATGTTGATATGAACAAATCATTCTCTAGTAGTTGTAAATAACCCAATGTTTTATATTTGTTACATTTCTTAGCATGTTTAAAGCTCCAGTGTGTAGTTTCTGTCTCCCCAATGAGGAATTCTAAGTTTGATAACAAAACTGTCGGCGCATCCACATGATACAAGCCTTCCGTGATCTCACACCACCCCCAACCCTCCTCCTCGCAGTTGCTAGTAGCCAAGGAGGACAAAAAAATGTAATTATTAAAAAAACATGATGGACTCTTCAGAAGAAGTCATTATCTTCACTCGATTTCACTCGCCGGACGACACCAGTTTCTGAACATAGCCATACTGAGAAATACAGAAAGAGTTGTATGGAGCTGATAGTCTAAATTAGCTTTGTATCAACTCATTTGGCAATGGCTTGAATGTAACGGACGTTCATTAATATCAAAAAGTTCCGCACTAAAGTTTTAACTTAATATGCTTATTTTAGAAAACAATTTAAAAAAAAAATTATGTTTACTGTTTACTTTGTTTTTTAGTAATGACTGCTAATCTAAACTTAATTTGTCTACTGCATCAACTTCACCTTGTGTAAAAACTTAGATGGTTTAAGGCAACGGGTTTCCATGAGAATTTCTAGTAAAGTCAACTAATTCGGGATAACAGTGTAGCTGACTAAACAATAAGCAATAAACTACGAATGTCCCCCTTTCCCATTATACAGTATGTGGTAATTTGATACATTTGTTGATATTAAATGATTGATAAGTGCAGCTTTAAAGTAATAATTTTATTTAAATAAACGTCTGTTAAGTTACTATTGTGGGATGAGGTGACGCAATGGTGAATGAGCATATGGCCCACTGATGAAAGCCCTTGAATTTGCAGTACGCACTGGGAGATTCACTCTTTAACTCACTTGTGTGTGAAACTGGCCTACTGTTTATTACGTTCTCTGCAGGCGTTGCAAGTAAACGGTTACTATGGCCGAACAAACAAGGAAAACAGCAGTGAGATGATGAAACTTCAAAAACAAATGAAAGTGAGATCCAAAAACACACTAGCAATTACTGCTTATAGCCGAGGGTGTTGTGATGGCGGAAGGTAGAGGACCCAAACGCAGAGAGAGAGAGGCAGGCAGGAGCAGTGTAGAAACTCAAAGATTTATTTTCTCAAAAAAACAAAAACCAATCAAGGAGTCCTGTGAGCTGCAGACAAAAACTAATACCAGGGAGAAAAAAGGAGAGACTGACGCAGACACACACACACACTGACACGGGGGAATACAAAACGATCTGACACAAGACAAAGGGAACACAGGGGTTAAATACAAGAGGTAATGAACAAATGAGGGACAGGTGACACGACAGGTGAAACACATCAGGGCGGGGCAGGACAATCAAAGGCAAAAAGTAAAACTAGACATGACAGGACAGAAAACAGACTATCAAAATAAAACAGGAAACCAGAACAACAGACAGGAAACATGAAACAACCTAAACACAGAGACTTGACACACAGAACACAGAATACAGGAATTAACCAAAACATATACAATAAACCAGGAGATAACTGAACAGAAATATACAGAAAATACAAACACAGGGAACATGAACAAATAAACAATAAAGACAACAGAAATAAACAAACTGGTAACAGAAATATCCCAAAACCATAACAGAGGGTGCTGCTAAATAGAACGAAACGATGATCTTCAGGATCGTAACTTTAATAAGAGGACAGTCATTCCCCAACCTAACCCAAACACTTTCTATAGTTGCCACAAGTGGATGTCTAAGGAAAAATGTTAAGAAAAAATACAGTATGTTGACAGTTGAATGTTTTGCAGAAACTATAATTAAAAAAGTTTCCTCATTATTTTCCAAAAAACGTAATCCAGGCAGCATCATGTTTCTTGTAAAATTACAAGAAACTAAAAGTATTTGATGTTGCAAATTATTAGTATGTACCTATATTTTTCAGGAGACGGGGTTGTTGCTGGGAGTGATTTGTCTACTTTAGGTCTGTTGACTCTTTTACTGAACACACAGCCCTAAAAATGTGTCATCTCCAAAAAAATGTTCTTCTGTTTGCTGTGGTGCATACCTCAGGAATCCTATTGAGAAAGAATAAAGGCACATAACTCAAAGAGCATGCCTTTGTGCCAAAACAAAATATCAATCATTAATTACTGTCTGTCCTGGGGCATAGTTGCTCTGACTGTGAATTCTTCAATGCAAAGACATCACTTTGTTCTTGATGTATTAGGTCTGGGTGCCAAAAAAGATTTGGACCATGAGGGAAGAAACAGTTCAAGGCTGACAGAGGTTACAAAATAAGATATGTTGGCATACACTAAATAGAATACACTTAACA
This sequence comes from Sander lucioperca, assembly GCF_008315115.2. Taxonomy (NCBI): domain Eukaryota; kingdom Metazoa; phylum Chordata; class Actinopteri; order Perciformes; family Percidae; genus Sander; species Sander lucioperca. Next base: position 35,316,829 of record NC_050177.1, read on the forward strand.
GTTCAGCTCTATCTGTCTACGTTAAACATTTTCCCACACATGCATGCCTGGACACATTCTCAGACTCACACACAAGCACTTCATTTCCTCCTTCCTCTTCATATTTGTCCACTTAAGTGGCTCAGTGTTTACAACATTTCAACAAATTTGTATACACTACTTGTAGTGCTGTAAAAAGCTTAAATGGAGCACTGTGGTGAAAGGAAGGAATTGGCTTCTTCAGCGCTCAGTTAGTCTATATCCATGACGTTCCACTTCCGGGATTGCTCAGTTGTCGCCGGAAATTCCGCAGGATGTTTTTATTTTGGCAGGATGTCTTTCATTTCAGCCGGATGTCCGTTACCTTCCACTTTCTTTCTGTTAGAATTTTAAACTCTGGTGGATTTATGAGGACTATGGTTAACTGCTCCTCAGATCTCTGCAGGGTAAATCCAGACAGCTAGATAGACTATCTGTCCAATCTGAGTTTTGTTTTGCACGACTAAAACAACTTTTGAACATATACATGTTCCACCAAAACAAGTTCCTTTCTGAGGCTATTTTGCAGCGGTGGCATTGCTCCGTGCGACAAAACGATTGTGATTGGTTAAAAGAAAGGCCAATTAACCAGTGCACTTTTTCTCCCATCCCAGAATGCTGAGTGGACTAGCAGACCCACCTCTGCAGCGCTGTAGAAGAGGGTCTGGCAATGCGAGCGCGAGACCACTTGCTGACTGATTTGGTGCCAGGTGTCAGTGAGGAGCTGGTGACCTGAGAAGCAGTTCAATCAGGAGAGACAAGTAAATGAAGATTGATGTTTATTCAGCCAGGAACACTCGTCATAGATTTAACCATTTATTGCAACGGAAATACAGTTATGCTTGGCACCGATGGCTCCACTCTTAATAATGTTCCCTGGACCAGCAAAGCAGCATGCTAAGCTAAAACAGGGAGTGCTATGCAGAAACCCAAATCGGTATAAAAGAGTGAGCCCAAAGAAAGACATTGAAAATCATTTTAAACTTTCAGTCATGTCAGGATTCTGAACTAGGATGGTCGAGCCCGGGGTCTAGTCTAGCTAGCTGTCTGGATTTACCCTGCAGAGATCTGAGGAGCAGTTAACCATAGTCCTCATAAATCCACCAGAGTTTAAAATGCCAACACAAAGAAAGCAGAAGGTAACAAACAACATGACTCCAGAAAATGAAAGACATCCGGCGGAATTTCAGGTGGCACCTAAACAATCCCGGAAGTGAAACTTTGTGGATATAGAATAGCCAGCAAGAAACCTCAGTCCGTTTGTTGACCAAAACTAATTTTTTTTTTTCTTTTCTCCCACAATCTGGACTGTGACAACCAGATTTCGGGAACATAAACACACTGAAGGGCATTAGCCAGTCTTTATTCTCTTTTTTGCCTCAAAGCTATTTGTTTTGACTTTGCTCACCGCCAAATGCACATCATATTGTTCTACATCAAAAGAGAACGACAGACAGAGAGAACTGTGTTACATTTGCCTGACAAGGTAATGGTTAGTAATGGATGAAACAAAATTCCTCATGATTCAGCTCTTTACTGTATAGTGCGAACATTGTGATCATGCCTGTAAATAATTCTGTTCTCATTTCTGACTGTTTGAACTGTCAAGTTCAGCTGGGAGTCAACGCTGAGCAGTGTTCATCTGGCCAGTTTTGAGAAAAGGCAGATATGAGCTTGATATTGACTAAAAGGTTTATTATACTGAGATGCAATACTATCATGTGCCGGTTGGTTTCCCACTAGCAATTCTAAGCATGGAATTATTAAGAGATAGTATTCCAAGATGGTGGCCCAGTACAGCTTCACAGAACAGCTAGCATGGCTGCAGAGTCTGTAGATTTATTTTCTATTATGACAAGTAATAGCCTAGTGATTGTGGCTGAACTCTGACAACCATTACTTAATGTTTTGTCTGCAATTGCTGTAGACTATCTGAAAAATGCTGAGCCACATAAACAATGTTATATAAAAAATGAAAAATCCAACCTTCTGAAACAAAGCTTCCAAATAAGGAAAAGCTCACCAGTCTGTAAAAATGTAGGAGGAGGAGGAGGAGGAGGAGGAGGGTGACAAGATGGCAGCAGGGAGAGCAGGGAGATCTGCCCAGGGACTACAGATGAAAAATAGCCTCTAACTCTGGCGCATACAGCAATGTTTAATAATGTGCACTGTGCCTGTTAAATAAACCAATAAATACAAATTAAAATAATCATCACATATCTGATTTAATTGAGCATTTTGGTCTGTATGTGTGCTAGTTGAGAAACACACAAAACATAGACTTACTACACTTACTCTTACACTTTTATCAAAAGGGACATGCTCCTGGACTTGACTGATGGTTGTTGATCTTAGTAATAGTGATCTGATATGTCTAATGTAATAACAGAGATTTATGGTATCAGTTACAAATAAGAGAATGTTAGAGACACAATGTTTTCCAGCACAGGCATGTCTTCAATTAACAGAAAATTCTTCTGACTTCCAGTCACACTTATTTAGTGTGTCAATAACCTCTCCAACTTTGGGCCACATGTCATTGTATATCAGAAAGAAAAAAAAACTTTCAAAGATCTACTTGGTGGATATGAAATTGTCATCTGATTTACCCATGCCACATCATACTGTATGTGGTTGCCTTTCAAAGCCTCAGCTATGCAATTGCTGTTCCACTGACTCATTTCTTCTGGCAGGAGATTATATTAGGGACTTTTTGGAATGGTAATCATCCAACTAGCTCATAGAAAAGGTGAGTAAATACCCCAGTTTCCTCGAAGGCATATATTAACTCTGTAATATATGTTTATGGGTTGTTTAATCCTTTTGGATACACCCATAAACCTGAATTGATGATTTGCCAAATCTAAATAAGAAACAGACATGTTATTTACAGTAATCTGATATCACATATAAACCTGTGGGTACTTTGTGGAGGTATAGGATTATGTGCATGGTGGTTTAGATTTTTTGTTTACATGTGTAAATATGTAGAAACATGTATCTAAATGTGTGTACTGTATGTATTATACTGTGTGGTGTTGCATGCCACCATACAAGCATACTACCTCATTTTTTCTCCTGCTTATGGAGAAATGTTGAGTGCCTGGCTTGGCAGCATTGCGGCATCATCTAGTCCAGCTGTGGAAGTCTGTGCCAATGGCTCTGCTACCCATCAGTCATGGAGTCCTAGCAGGCCAACAGCTGACCGTGCACCACACAGCACCATGGGGTCCATTCTCAACACACACACAAAAAACTGACAAAACAGTGATGTCATTGTCTTTGACACGACATAACAGCAACAGCCATTGGCCTGGCTGTCTTCTGTGGATTGTGGGAAATAATCCCAGCTGTATAGAAGCAGCCCACAAGTCTCCTACATGTTCTTTTGTTGGAACAAAACTACTATGTGTGTAGAAGAAGAAAAAAACAGAGAGAGAGAGAGAGAGAGAGAGAGAGAGAGAGAGAGAGAGAGAGAGAGATAGAGAGATGTAATTCAGTAACACATGCACTAAGAAAGTGAACAAAACAGCAGATAAACTGTCTATGTCTAAAGACATTCTGCTTCTGAAATATAACCAAAATATATATTCCTCGAAACCTTGTATCTCCATATTAATTTATTTACATTTTTTTATAAATCAATGCTGTTGGTCACCCTCTATGTCACTCTGTCGGTTTTACAAATATTTGACCAATGAAAAGTATCAAAAAGAGCTAGTGACTAAATGTCCTAACTCCGTCATCAAACTGTCTGCAAAACATCATAACTGCAAACCCGCCTCCATCTTGAATGAAATACCTCAAACAGCAGAGTTGAAGTAGTAAGTAGTTGTGAAAAGTGACAAGGGGATTTTGTCTAAGGTAAATAGCTTTATAAAATGTTTTCAAAATCACCTCTTTTCATCTCCTGAAAAGTAGCAGCTCTGGACTGAAACTGCACAACATATTATATGGAACTTTTTCCAATATTTGAGATTAACGGTTCTTTTTTTTATCTTAAAAACGGCGGAAACCATCTCACCACAAAATCCACTAACTGTTCTTGATTTTTCAATTGCATCATACAATCTTCCCCAGCAGACAGAATTATCCCATTTGTCATGTCTTGTATGTTTCAATTTCCATAATCCCATGTTTTCCATGACTGTCATTTTATTACCCCTAAAACTGTATAAGGGCTAGAAAAAGCAATTTTCACTTTCCATGACTTTGTTGGTGATGTTAACAGCTAAAATCTTAGTCGTTTGGGTACTAGGACAGTTTGTAGTCACAGAACTGCCATGCAAGGCACTGGCATGGCACAAGCAAATGTGGTTCAGTGTCTGGCTCAATGACACTTCAACACGTGGACAGGAGACAGGGATGGAACCCCAATCCTGCAAATAAGCCACTGAGCCACAGCTGCCCCATTTAGTGCAATTAATTTAGTTGGCCATGTTAAATATATCTATTCTCTGCAGTGTATCACAGTAACTGCAACAGATATTTTAATAGCATGTAAACTATGAAGAAAATCAACAATAAAAATCCCTGCAAGAACATGAAATGGTAAGAGGGTCAAATTTGTAAGCACTTCTGCAATGACACAGCAAATCTGAACTTTATTGACTTGCGAAAGTTTCAGGGTAGGATCTACACTCTTTACTCCGTAATTTCTTCCACATGACACAACACATTTGCTACATTGAAATAATTAAGTCCAAATGACATAAAACACATAACTCTAAAAGCCGCTGTGTATTCATAATGGAAATTGTGCTTCGAACATTGTGTACAGAACATGATGTGATGTCAATGAATATACTTTTAGGCATATGTTTTGTGTAGATGGAAATCCAATGCATTTAGGCCAATTTAGGCCAATGTGTTATTTTTATTACTTTATTATTTTGTAAGCAAAGTGTTTGGCTTGGAAGTGTTCCTTGCTTGAAGAGCCGGTGGGAAATGTAAAAGAATAGATGTGCACACTGGCAACATGCGCACTGTGTGAACTCCAAATAAACAAAGTCTGTCCCCCCCCCCCTACACACACACACACACACACACATCTTGATAGAAGCTCACAGCACTTTTGCGACACTCGAGGGGAAAGGGCAATGAGACATCACTCGGAATTTGCTAAATGATTTTTTCAGATGCAGGACAGTGAAGATTCGTGGTGACCAGCTCATCTTTTGGCTCTGCAGATGGTGTCAACGCGCCCTGCTAGCAAGCTTCACTGACGTCAGTGTTTTCCACAGTTTTGCTCTTCAGTGCACTGACCTCAAATCAATTTCACCACCACAAAGTACTCAAAGGTGCAGACAGATTATACCTGCCTTATCCACAGTGCATCTCCCCCATGTCCCTCCAGGACATCATTCCTCACCCTCACCTATCATTTCGGGAAAGGATAGTTGCAGGTTTTCAAAGTGACAAAGTGAAGTATTGTGCTGTTGTTTTGACAGTACCCTCCTACACGCGTAATAAATAGACTTGCTTTTGCCAAAGCCCTCATGTACAGGGTGTTTGTTGCTGCCAAAAACCTCCAATTCATATTTTCCTGTTTGACAAAGAATCCTGTGTCCTCTGCATGTGTGCGTAACTGATTGTCACTTCCCCCATTCTCACTTACAGTTTGGAATAGCATTTCTTTTTACGTAATTTTATAGGCATGCGGTGTAAACAGATAGATTTCATTTTCACACTTTGTCTTTGGATTTTATATTCCTTTAAGGGTTACCAGATGTTACCTGCTTCCTTTTATTTTTTGCCTGCATTACCTTTACTTTGTTAGTAAAGGTAATGAAAACATGACAAACAGCTGTAATGTCATGTTATCAACTTATTCTAATAAAAGAAATAAGTAAATAATAACACCTGTTTGCTGTTATCTAGATGCAGGTATTATGTCATTGGGACATCTCTCAATGCTCAAATGTGCAAAGCTAAATACTTCAGAAACATGAATTTGCAAACATAATTTAGTTTGGTAATATGTGTAATTTAGTTGATAACAATAACTTTATTATACAACATCATAATGCTGATTTTTAAACAAGCGTTATGACATCAATGCCAGCTCGGCAGAATAAAGCTCTGTCTGTAACGACAGTTAGTGATCTGTGTGATTTACTTTAAAAAAATAATGGGCACAATTGTAAAAGCTTTGACTGCTTCTCACAAGAACAATTGCATATTTTAAGCAACCTGCCTGCATACTAATGGCCTCATTCTATGAACGTATGTTCTTTTAAAATTTTTCTTTTTTTTTTTAAAGACAGAAGTGTAACACAAAACGCTTGTGTTGTGAAGATTATCCTGGGGCTGTTTGATTGACATACTCTAAATGTCAGAGTGGCTTTACATATGGCCTTTACCAGTTTGCAACCATTATGAGTGGTCGGTCAATCAGTCAGCCAGTTCACAACTGTCTTACCTTTGATGGGCAGCTAGAAACTGAAGCCTTACAGTATTTTGGCTTCTTTTCAAAGCTGTTTTGTCCTTTGGCTCATTGAGATGAAGTCCTGGCTGTTGACTAAAAGAGGAATGTTTAGGCCTGTCCTGTCAGTGGGATCAACCCCCCCCTGTCTAATTGTCAGTTATGTGAAGTTTAATAATTGCTTTGCCGTGAGCTATGCTTTTTTCACTGCTTTCTTCCCACCCACTCAGGACAGTGGCGCTACTGTAGCATTTATCTACAAACACAAAGAACCTTTATTCACACTGGCTTCTTGGACCTCCCTTCAATTGTACTGTTATTGTTGCCGCAGTAAAAGATCAAAATAGATTTTTGTTCAAATATTTCTTTGTACGATAATAATTTTGCTACAAAATATAATTCATGTTCTTTCAAAGAAATGATTAGAAATTAGTGCACGGTCAGGAATGAAACACAAATATAACGCCTACAGACAGGTAGGTAAACACACAAGAACAACTTAAGTCAACTCATGACCCTAAATGGACACAAATGTATGATACATATAAACACACTTTACCCCAACACATAAAAGCACATGCAATGGCTGACTTTTTTTATTACATCATCTCCCAAGGTACAAATGATCGTCAACAAGACCATGAACCGCTCTGACAAGATGTATAAAGAATGCAGGACTCGGTCATAGCAGCGTGAGCTCTCATTCTTTAGGTTAATAGTGTGGTTGTAGAGCAGCCTACCTCTTGCCCATAAGGGGCAGGTGTTAGTTGTAAAACCCAACCGCTAAGCTACCCCCTGCTGTTTACTAGCCCAGCAGGCCAGGCCAGGCGTGAGCCCTGCGCTAATTGTACATCAATGCTCAGCTCTACAACAGGTAATCTCTACCAGGTGCTGTCATTCATGCGAACATTAGCATGTGATCACATAGAACTACCAAGAACAACATGAACATAGCATGTTGAGGCATCACACACACACACACACACACACACACACACACACACACACACACACACACACACACACACACTGCATGCTTGGATAAAGTCCAGGCACAAAGAGCTCGTTCTAGTCTGGGCTCTATTTCAAGGAAGTTACACTCAGAAACTAATTGTTAAAGATTTACAAGGAGCAGTATAATTGATTGACTTAATTTAACACAGTGTGAATGGTCATTTCTCACTCACTCTGTTAATGGGAGCTCTGGGTGGATCAGGTGGCCCCTCTGTCCCTGGAGTCAGAGTCTAGTTACAGTAGAGCAGGTCTGCGCAGGCTAACACAGATATGGTACCTTATTTCTCCATGACTAAAAGAGATCTATATATATATATATATATATATATATATATATATAAGCAAATGGCTGCAGACTCAGTAAATATTCTGTTTCACTATAACTTTAAATATTCATTTAACCTTAGCGCAGCATTGAATACCATCAACAACACCATCGTTATTAACAAAATAAGACTGGTATTACTGGAACGGCTCTGGACTGGTTTTCATCCTATGTACAGTAACTAACCAGATTTTGTTTTCTGTAGGTGAGTGTATGTCCCACACTGCTGAGTTCAAACATCACTGTTAGAAAAGTACTTAGAAATACAGGCTAATATACTGTGTTAATATGAAGACATTTTCTGTAATGACAGGTGTTTTTTTTTGTATTTTGATTTTTCGATTAACAGAAATGTCCGTTAAAGGTACAGGGGATATACTGTAAATCTACAGATTTTTCTGTTTTTGGATTAACAAAAATGTCCGTAAACTTAATGGAAAAGGTACTGTTAATTTTCTGCCAGGACATTATCTGTTTTTCTACGGATGTTTTTCTTGTACGGATGTTGTCTGTATACACTCTGTATATGCTAACCTTGGGATCACCATGCGTCACCACAACATTCCCTACCACAGACAATACCTGCTTTAATGCAGAGCTGATTAGATGATGTAAAAGCTTGGATGACCTTTTTTTATGTACCACTGACAAGACAGAGGTCTTCATTATTGATCCTGACTGCTTTTCCAAACAAATACAACCACTTGAGCCTGGTGCAACATAAAGAAATAAGTCATGTTTTTATCAACTGAGAAAAATCGCTAAAATGTGATTAATTCTGTAAATGTAAATGGACTGTATTTATATAGCGCTTTTCTAGTCTTAACGACTACTCAAAGTGCTTTAACACAGTACAGGAACCATTCACCATTCACACACAATCATACACTGTGGCCAAGGCTGCCGTACAAGGTGCCACCAGATAAACATCCACACACATTTACACTCTGATGCGCAGCATTGGGAGCAATTCGGGGTTCAGTGTCTTCTATTTATTTATAGTAACAAGAGAGAATCATACAAGCTGTTATATCTTTCCACTTCAATTATTGTAATGCCTTGTTTACTTATCTGAACAGCCTAGCAAAGCATCTGATAATTTGTATAAGTTTTCAAGCACATCAAAGTCAACAATCTCAATTCAATCAGAATCAGAACAATCAACTAAAGCAGGGTTTGAGCTTGAACTCTCTCAGCCTATTTTATCCCCATAACAACTCCTGTACCTCTGTTACTTTCCCTGTGTCAATTTCAGTCATAATTAGAGAAAAGGAGGGGCTGATTCATTGGAATAAACTGTAGCCAAACCTTTCCTTTGAGGGAAATCAACCAAATGGTACAAAATGTAGATTCAATTATCACAACCAGCCTAAAACTATTTTCTGACGTTTGTGATCCTTAATGTTTTCCTTTACCTCATTCATCCTCTCTTCTATCTCGTTCTTAATGCCATCATGCCCATCCCTTTCTGATAGTGCTGTACCAAAGAAAACAAAGCAAATAATGTTGTATCATTGTCCTATTTTGTCCAGGCAATCAGCAGCACTTAACTTTTTAAGGATCCTGAGAGAAAACCAACATGTATGTGAGTGCAGTCAGAGAGTAAAATCTGGGAAAAGACTAAAGAATTGGTTGGTCACCCAAAATGTTGGTAGAAGAACAGAATATGTGCCATTGTTTGGTTTACAACAACCTTGTCTTGTATTTTGTTCCTGACAACATCCTTTTACTACTCACTGCTAAATTGCCTCATGTCTTATGCGATGACTCAACCACTATAAACCAGAAAATAGCAGAGGGAAATTGGGGTTGAGGGTGGAGAGGGATGATGAGAAGAGTGTGGATGGAGAAAGAGAAAGAATTGGCTGGGGATAAGAGGAACAGAGGTGGATTACGATACAGCAATTAAATAAGAAAAGAGGAAAAGCCATAATATCATACAGTATGCAACAGTATATAGTCTTTTCTTTCCAGAAACAGGTAAGGAGCAGATGGAGAACAGTCAGACAGCCACACGTTATTACTTACATGCCTATTACACTGTACGACAGTGGCGCATATTTCAGTCAAAGTCATTCCTCAACCATCCTCAAACAAATCTTTAATCTTTAAATCAATCACAATCGTCTTGGGCGGCGTTTAACCCCAGTTGCAGCAATGGTGCCCTTGCAAAATAGATAGCGGAAGAGGAGGTGAATGCAGTATGAAATACATGGACAATGGCAGACTAATACCCACAGTCTACATCCCACAAGTCAGATATTATACTAATATTATACTATTATTTTGTTAAAGTTATAGTGCGTAGTTTCTGTCGCCCCCATGAGGAATTCTAAGTAATGACAACACTGTTGGCACGTCCACATGATACAAGCCTTCTGTGATCGCGCCCCCACCCCTCCACGCAGTTGCTAGTAGCCAAAGAGGACACGGAGGATTAAAAAAAAACAAAAAAAAAAACATGATGGACTTTTCAGAAGAGGTAATTATCTTCACTCGAATTTCTGCACAGGAAAGTCGCCAGACGACACAATCTTCTGAACACAGCCATTCAGAGAAATACAGAGAGAGCTGATAGTCTTGATTAGCTTTGTATCAACTCATTTGGGAATGGCTTGAATGTATTGGACGTTCATTAATCTAAAAAAGTTACGCACTAAAGCTTTAACCTATTAAAGACACTAAGGATCAGGTTTTTAAACACCTGGGAAACAATGTAAGAAGAGATATGATTTTTATCATGTTACAGTATGTAACTATAGCTGTAATTAATGGTACATGCTGATGTTAAATTGAAGATGGTTTAAGGATTAAGGTAATCTCATCAATTACACAATATGCAATCAATAACCTGCCATCTATGTATAACGTCAGAGGTGGACAGTGCCAAAGAGACAAACATCCAAGCCAGTTCTTATCAATATTTTCATGTTCACACCAGTTAATAAATAGGTGTATCAATTCCATAGTTACGTATGATATCAACACAACACATCATGCATACCAGAGGATTGCAGTGATGTGTAATTAAAACATGCAGGTGAGTTTCCCCTGCCACATGTGATTTGATGTTTGTGACTCAGAGATCTTATCATCAGTAACAACACCTCTGTGTCATTATTACAGAGAAGAGAGGCTCTGCTATGGGCAATCAGGCTTATTTGAAGTCACTTCACTGGTATGTTTGTCAAAGTTCTTCATAAACTTAGTTGTTCAAGATTTGACACAAACATATAGAACTGTTTGGATGGGATTACCTATTCAAAGTATAACAAGGTTTAATGTTTGACTTTTCAACTGGCATGGTTGGACACTAGGTCAGAGTTCTTTGGTACTATAGGGGGGACATAATCACTTATAAATTTAAGTCTTAGAACAACATAATGTATTATGGGCAGTTTATGAGCTTTTATACAGTATCTAATTGATAAAGATGTTTCCAGTATATTGTCTGGAGTTGATACATCTATCTACTGTCAAATTCAAGCTTAAGCGTATTTGTCATTGAAACTGTAAAAGTTAAGATGTACATGTACATGGAGATGTACAGTTAATTTCTTCAGGCCAAAGTATAAAACATAAAACCATCGAGACAAAAATATAACACAGATAACGTCTGTGAATCTGAGTGTTAACTGAAAAAAAAAAAGTTAACTGAAGTGTGTCTGAGTGCAGGGTAGTGTTACAGTCTGGTGAAAGAAGCTGTTGCTTGACTGGGTGAAACTGAAGGCCTTTCCTACATCATACTTGTTAGATGTTCCTGGATGGTGGGGGGGGGGGACCCAGTGATCCTCTCAGCTGTCCCCACTATTCACTGCAGGGTCAGGGTCTTGTTTAAAGGTTTGGAAACAAGGTTCTAACGACAGAGGGTGTTGTATGCTGTACAGATTGTTAAGAACTTTGGGCCAAATTTGTGATATTGGTTTGTCTAAATAAAATTGACTTGACTATTGAGAACAGGTCACTCAAGGTCTCATTGTGCTTAAAATTATGTTTGTCAGATCATCCACCACCAACCATTTGTACAACCTAGTTCCTTTCAGGAATACTAAATCCTCCTTCCTTCTTCTCGCATCCACTGATGGGCCCTTTTGTCCAGGTGGTGGTGTTCAGGGACATGCACCTCAGCAGAGTGCACTCAAAGACATTTGGTGGAACCACTGTGGTGGGGGATGGTCAGGACACGTCCTCCTCAAGTCAGCAACGTGCTAAACAAATAGCCCTCAGAGGAAAGATGTTGCTGTTAACCTGTGATCTATCTCTCACGAAATCCAGAATCCAGATGCAGAGAGAGGTGTTGAAATACAGCAAGGAGATATTATATATCACTTCCTATGTGATGATTGCAATGAAAAACTGAACTGAAGTGTACAAACAGTATTCTGGCATATATTGTCCAGGTGGTATTAGAACGTATGAAGGTTCTGGTTCACGTTCTGCCAAACCATATGGCATCATCTGTGGAGTGGTTTGAGCAATATGCAAACTGGAAGACGTCCATCAAGGTGGAGTGGCCGTCTTTTATCTGTCTCATGATTAACCCTTAGAAGCAACAGAGGTCATTGCAACAAGAAATTATTTGTTGAAGCAGGGTCCAGTTGACTCCTTAAGGTGTCAATATGCTTTAAATGAAGTCTTAGTCAAATTGTCCAATAGTGTCTTAAAACCCATTCCCCCAAACCTTTCCGGTGCGTCCAACAAATTTTGTAACTTTAGGAAATTCAACAGGTGTGTCAAGGTGAGAAAGTATGAAGGTTTTTGTACTTCTCTCTCAAGCAATTCTTTCTTCATACAGCAACTTCTGTCATTGCAAAACTATGAATGTGTTTGAGATAGAGATGTTCCAATATCGATACCAGTATCGGTATCGGCTCCGATACTGCCTAAAACGTTGGTATCGGTATCGGGATGTACGGAGTTTATGCACCGATCCAATACCACGTAATAAAGCCCTAAAGAAAATCTACGTTAAAGTAGTTTATTTATGTTCTTTTTCTGTTATAACTGACTGTCAAACTGGATAATAAAAGAAAGTTCTGTGGCATTCATTGTTTGTGTTTGTTCATGTTTCACAAAGAGTTTAACCTGAGCCAGACTGACAACAAAGATAGAAATAATATCACATCCATACAGGGATAGTAGAATACAGTTGTTAAAACATAATAAAATATATGACACACTCGGTATCAGCCGATACGCAAGTTCAGGTATCAGAATCGGTATCGGGAAGCAAAAAATGGTATCGGGCCAGCTCTAATTTGAGGAGAGACTGTTTAAAAATGAACCACATTTCCCCATTTGTACAGTTTTGCCCCGATCTTCTGGCAGGCTCTCCATTCCTTCTTATGGGGCCATTTGAAACACTACTTTTGCCTTCAATCCTTATTGTAATCCTTGTTGAAGCTGATACATGCTCCTCTTCCTTTCATTGCTTATACAATGAAAAAGATTAAATGATCACATGCACACATATAGTTTGGCTGCCAAACATTCCTGTGTGCAAAAGTCTCTACTAAGCATTCTAGCTGAATGCTATCTCTGATACAGTCAGTGTTAAAAAAGGAGCAAGAAAATAAGCGTGTGGCCATACTGTTTTTGACACTGTTCGAGAACACAAAAAACATTCATGGATCAGTCAGTGGGTGTGCATCAACTAATCTGAACAAAGGTCAATATAAAATACAGGAAAATTGGGGAAAGAGGGGGAAAGAATAGCTTCAAACCGGCTTTCAAATAATGAATAGTTCAAGCAATGCTCACAATTACCCTAAAATACCTGCTATTTCAGAGTAAAATGATGCTGTCAATTCAAGTACTTGTGTTCATACGCGAGGGATAGCAGGTTTTTTCAGAGGCTGATGTTTGCCAGAAGATAGTTTCATAATAGCAGCATATTTCTCCATCTGGCCTCGCGATCTGATGCTGAAGTTGTTGTCAGAACAGTCTCTAGACGTTTATGTTTTCCAGACCTGTAACTGATCTAGACTAAAATGTGTAAGGTAAGAAATGGTAGAAGAGAGCGAGACACCTGTACTTTTTCTGTTGGGGTTGATTTAATTAGAAATCTTGTGAAGTATGCAGGTGATCCATCAGAGGCTGTCTGGGTCGGTCCTCCTCTGTTCTCCTCCCCGCAGCTAACACGTTCTACATAAGGAATCTGAGAATGATAAATGGAGCTGGAAACTGTGAGGCAGTCAAACACCCCTGTCACACCCACGCTTCTTAATCTCAGCTCCTCATAGCATCCTCACACCCCTGGTTTCTATCTTTCAACTGCTACACGGTAAATGTTGATTAAATTGGCTTTTCCTTTGTCTTATATAAACTTTGGTTCTTGTGTTTGGCTAATATTTGGATGTACATGGCAACAAATCGCCAACGGCCAAACTTCTGCATTGTACAACCCATAACTTTCAACAGGACAGTGGGAGTATGCATTACTCACAGATATTCTGAAGAGACTGTTGTGCTTTCCTTAAAAACCTTTAAAGGAATATTTTAGTATTATTATTTTAACCTAGCATATTTAAATGCAAACTTTGCACTCACCACCTGTACAAGTGCTTATTTGGTTGAATCTGTACAATGAAATGGTGAGTGCAAAGTTAGCATGACCCCCAGAGTCACAATGGCCACATTTATAGGAAATACGCCAGGTTAAAATATACCAAGAGTTTGCTTTAAGGAGCCACAGCGGATCCTTTTTCCACTCCAAATCCATTTTCCATCCATTAAAGAAGAAGAATTATTTCACATTCAACATTAAAAGCATTTGTGTAATCACATGCTGCTGTATTTTAGTGGCTGGACTTAAATCACTGGTCATGTCCCGACAGAGACAAGATAAGTCTGATAAACTACTCCCAAGTGGCCTTCGTGGAGGTATTTCCACATTACATTCAATTAAACTGATGGATTAGAGGCTTGAAGCTGTCAATGAAGGCTGTCTGATGGATGTCCAACTCAGCCACTACTGTTGTTAAAGTGGGATTCCAGTCTGGAAATGCAAATAGTTTGGCCAACCTAACACTTGAATGATCATGGTTCAATTATGATTGGTGATGAGTGTCTGTTTGTGTTTCTTAAGTAGGACCGCTAGTCTATAAACTGTAATGGATTGCCACTAACCAGTTAAAGATTAGCCATTACAGTATTGACTGTTAAAAAATAAATAGGTGCTCTTAACACAGCTGATCTGAGTAAACAAGTCAGCGTAACTAATGTAATCAGGTTTGTACCCTTTTGATCACAATGTTACTGCCGAGTCCCTGCGGTTTGTACCACCATGCATTATGGCAAGACACATATAGACAAGTTTCAACGTATGACGATGGTGTTATTGTGTTCTACAGTATGTTCCACAATGTTTTTACTGTTACTACTAGCGAATGGTTAAACTGTGTGTTATGCTGTAGAGTTGATAACTCTCCCCCTGAGATAAATGCAAAGATTGGTCTGTGGTTGAATGCATAGTACATTTGTTGATACGAATATAGCTGCTATTGTAAATTGCACCCCACTGAGTTCTCACCTCCTACAAACCTAAGCTTGCCACAATGCTTTGGAGGAACCCATTGAAATCAGTGGCTATATCTCAATTCCTGACTTCATACTACTTGTAGATAGTATGTAGTTATTACCTCTCAATACATTTGACCCATTAAGCAATATTAATGTTATTTCAATCTCAACTTGCAAAAATAATCTACCCGTAACACAATAGATTTAATGCTGCTGCCCTCTTCCATTAGAACGCACCATTATGGGAAGTAGGAACCACGGTAAACCAATTGAAAGCTGAGAATTTCTTGAAACAACATATCAGAAAAGAGTTTTTGGTGGATGATGTACTGTATGTCAAATTGAATAGTGATCCCAACTAATGATAATTCAAAGGACTCAACCTATTCCTGATGAGCAAGGGTACAGCAGAGGTTCCCTGCATTGTCTTGAAGGAGCTGTGTTCTCTTTATTGAGTTACACATAGTTTATATGAATGACTGTTGGGTGATATCATAAAAGCGGGCTGCACCAGATGTTTAGCATGGCATGTGCACAGGCATTTCTGTGGATTTACTTCACACAGAACAAATAATGGGTCAGGTCTGGCTTTTGTCCTGGGTGGTGAAGTGTGCGAGCGGTGGGTTATTTTAATCCTCCATCTCGTCTCAATCTTTTCACAAACATCAAACCTGCGTCAGCTCAACCGTTAACCTGGTATGAATGTGTAACTGAACACCAAATGCTTGTTCCTAGCTCCTCTCTTTTTTAAGATCATTTTTGGGGCATTTTTAGGCCTTTATTTGACAGGACAGCTGAAGACATAAAAGGGAAGAGAGAGGGGGGAATGACATGCAGAAAAGGGCCACAGGTCAGAGTTGAACCCAGGCCCTCTGTGTCGAGTAGTAAATCTCTATGTAGGGGCGCCCGCTCTACCAACTGAGCTAACCAGGCACCGACCTCCTCTATTGTTGATTCTCAGATAGTTCAAGGGCTAGATCACCTATTTTCACATGAAAAAGGGTGTTTCATTTGCAGGCAGCACCTATTTTGAAGAGAAATGCACTCATAGGTCTGTGAGGTACTTTGGATGAAAGCCCTATGAAACACTTCATGCTATTCTCATTTTGAGTTTTTTGTTTTGTAACTTTGGCAAAAGGAGCACAATTTCAGACATTTTTATATAATGCTTTTTATCACTGTATTTTCTAAAACTGACATTCATGGCAGTTATTTCCCCTTGTGACAGAATGACGAACAGTAGACTGTATATGGGTGTGAAAGCTGTTTCCTGACATCCTTTCCCTTTTCTGCAGAAAGACCAGTGGAAGTTGGATTCTCACAGTTTGTTCAAGATGAGAAAAGTCTTCGAAACCAAAACCAACTGTTCATATCTTGTCTTTATGCTAAGCTAGGCTAACCACCCACCTCTGTATGTACAACAGAGTGGTATCGATCTTCTCACCCCCCTCCCGGGAAGAAATTGAATAAGCCTGTTTCTCATATAAATTAACTATTGCTTGAATTATTCCTATATTGATCTATCCCATAACAATAAAAGGTGAACATAATTTATTAGTATAGGTTCAGGGGAAAGTTGTAGAGTACCATCATTTGGAATGGGCTGTGTTTAAAATCAGTCAGCTGTGGAAGGTACAGTAAACAAATATTGACATCTGTTCTGAAAAAAAGAGTACTTCATGGTGGATGACTTTCCATATTCAAGGTTTTGTCTTTTGGCATTTCTCCATCATGGAAAACATCCTTCAAAAGTTACATCTTCGCATTGATGTCCACACTCAAATGAAGTTAATGAATTAACTTACGTAAGTTCTGGAGCAGGGCCACGCCTCAACCACACCACTAATCATCTGACAAACCTTTATATTCCTCGTCAACCCAATGCATGCTGTTTGTCTTCGACTTCTCGACCCACCCACCCTTTCCCTTGGATACATCAACCTTCAACCATCAACCTTCCCTTCAACCCGGTGCATACCTTTCTCATTTCTCTTTCTAGGTAACGTCCGGGGAGTCCGAAATCTGCTCAAGTAAAAGCACCTGAGACAGAGCCACACAATAAGTCTCACTCCACCCTGTCTCCAGTACATCCCCCTGGACCGACCAAGCAGACGACATCCCCTTTTCAATCCCACCCTCATCTATTCCTATGTTCACATTCAACATAATCAAGAATTCATTAAATCTTTAAACAACATATTGGTTGTGGCGTGGTCCTTGCTAGTGAATATGTAGTCTGTTTCCCAGAAATATTTGGCAGGACAGGAGGTTGGATGTGAATTTGAAAGCCGAACATCACCTGTAACTCATCAACTTCATTGGAGAAGGTATCTATGCATTCCCTTTACCAAAGAAATGCACTGAATTTGTATTAGAGAGCCCTTCCCAAAATGTAGCGTGGATCAGAGTTTGCAGTTCTTTTCAACAATCTGGTCAGAGCTATGAAATCACTGCCAAGCTTCAATTTCTTCCTCAGTTAATGGAAATAAATGCCCACATGTTAACATTTATTATCAATCCTTTTTGAATGTTAAGTGAATGTGTAAGGACATATGGGTCGACTGTACAGACATTCAGACGTTAGTTGTGCCTGTGGACACACCAACCACGAGTGTGGATGTGGCTGTAAGTGTGACAAATCAGCCTCTGACTGACCTTGACATGAACCAGAAACAGTTATTTCCCTTTTTTTCCTCCAGACCCCCCCTCTTTTTGTGTCTCTTTGTGTTCACAATTTGGAGTCATGAAGCCTCGTAAGAGTATGAATTAGCATGAAACCAAGTTAAAAATTTTAATTTGTGCCACCCATGTGTCGCCCTCTGAATTGAACTCTTAGTTTGGGGGAAATGTAATTACTACCAGATTATGTTCACTGGCAGAAGAAAATTCTACTTTATTGTGCTGCACATAATTCATAGGGAGGTGGTTGCTGTGGATAGTGTTTATGTATGCACAGGGCTGCCAAACTTTCAATTTAGTTTAGAGTGAGGTTCTGTATAGGTGAAGTTGGTGCATTTACGACATTACCCACCGGTCATGGTCATCACTCCTTGGGATTTTTATATAAAAAGCAGCCAAATTCACAATTTTAAGGCATTTATAGATGAAAAGCCAAGTCTATATTATTATATTATTATAAATAGTCAATGATGAATACTTCTTATGGTTAATCAGAATACTTGCCAATCTCCAGACATCATACCTTTAATGATGCTGATTAATCACCCTGAATCTCAAAAAGCTGAAACCTTGAGACCTGAGATGGCACATGCTGTTGTAGCTGCATGAACAGAAACATGAATTTGGAAACTCTACTCTCATTCTATGTCTATGGTTAATCCATTGGGTCCTCACATTCTCAGATGATCGAAGTACATGAAGGCTTTTTCTGTTGGTTCTTGCAGCCAACAACAGAACAAGTAGCACGCTTTGCTCGTAGTGTGTTGCCAGGTCCGCAATAGCGAGGAAATCACAATGGCGGAAAGTGGGGTCAATTCAGCAGGTACTCCGAGGGCGGGAAGGTCACCAAGCTGGAGGTGGTTCTATGGCACAAGCAGCACATTGGACTCGCTCGTTGTTACACGTTTTCTGATAGATGGAGCAGGAGAAAAGAAAGGAGGATGGTCTTTTCTCAAACTTTGGGGGTCTCTATAGACACCCCAGGGACACATTTATCAAAAAGCAATGACAAAGTGCAGTTTGCTTAATGTCATCTTCAAGGGTCAAGTATGATTATTGACTTCCATAACCCAATGATGAGGCCCCCAGAGAAGTTATGAAATCACTGCCAGGCTTCAATTACATCTTCATTAGTGAAGAATGTTCTTGGATTGCACATCCATTACAAAGGAGAAATGTTTTTCCATAACACATTAATGACTTTGGTTGTCAGATATAGTGTTAACTTGGGACATGGGTTAATTTGTATCCTAAATGACCTCTTTTGAATTTTAAGCCCACGATTGTACAGGACAGCTTAAGGGTCACGCTGTGTGTTGATGAGGCCTCCAGAGATGGACTGCAACAGGGATTGCTGTTAGTAAAATATCAAAAGACAAAGATCTATTGTCAGTTCAACAATTCCTGAGTTGGATCCTTGGAGAAAATCAGGTTCACTGTGAAAGTGATGACAGGGTGAGCCAACTGAAAAAGCCTCATGTAATACCACATTTCTGGTTTCAAGTTTTTGTTTTAGTTATGACAATGTGCAGCAGCTGCTCATCTAAAACATATTAGTCAAACTTGGCTAAAGTTGTACACTGTATTAGTCTAAGTTTGGTTATATGGATAATGTTGTCTATATATAACTACATGACTCATGTCCTCCATATATTTCAACAAGGCAGCTTTTAGCATGAATATCTGTGAGGCGCTGTACACAGGACCATGCTATCATGTTCAAGTGGGTCCTGTCAGTCTAAACTATTTGGAACAAGGCTACATTTGCTGTGACAGTGATGTATTGCAGAATGTGGTGGAATGATGAGGGGGTAACTTGAGATTTCCCACACGCATGAAGACAGACATGCATTCAGGTGCACCTTTCTTGCTGTGTTGTTAAAATGCTATGACACACACACACACACACACACACACACACACACACACACACACACACACACACACACACACATCCCTATTCAATTTGAATTTGGTGTTTGTTGACAGGATATGATGCAAATACCCCATACATCCTTTTAGAAGGCTGTTTTCTATATGCAAAAACATAGTTAAGTCTATTCAAAGAAAAGGGTGGTTACCAGCTTCAGAAGGACCAATAGTATGTTCTGGCCTCCATCACATAGATTATGGAGAAAAAAAAAAAATCTATACTGTAACCTTCCCATCATATGTCTAATATCACAGCATTAGAACTAACAAACAATGTCTGACTCTTCTTTCAAACTGGTCAGAAACTGAATTGTACCAACTTTCATAGGCTGGAAGCAGCCCAATCTGCAGTTTGTTAACTGAATCATTCAAGAATAATTCCAAGCCTGCTGCTGCTATACCATCCTATGACATTTCTGAGTCCTGTTGTGGTCGCAGGATTGGTCTCCATGATTTGGACCCCCAACTGTTCCCTCTTTCTTTAGAGCCTGAACCATTTCCTCACTATGTTCACTGATGCTTCAGAGGTTGTCTTTGTGGCTTGTCATAATCCCTTACCACAAATCCCTGACTCCTTGAGTAAATTAGTGCTGAATGTAGGATGCAATATGTCAAATCTCCATAAGACATATTTGGTGTTGAGCTTTGCCTCCGTGCGCCTAAGCTTTTCTCTAAAATGCTTCATCTACTGTGTCTGCATAGAGAATCCAACCAATTAACATGTTCGTATATAACATAAGAGTCAATGTTGAATCGTTTAGCTTTGATCAGCAATTTGTTTATAATACTGGAATGGATCCAGATGCTTGTTCACTTTTTCTCTCATGAACACATGCACATACGCTCGCACTCTTGATGTAGTTTGGCAGAGTTCACATGTGGTGTAGAAGAAAATACTGTGTAGATTCCCAAGAGCTGAGCATTTTTAAACAAGGAAACCCAATATAAAAGGAAGACCCAGTTATTGGTTCCAGCGCCTGGGGCCATGCACAGTTCACACATTACAAGGTCTTCATGTTCCTAAAGTATTAGCACATTTTACACAGAATGTCTCACAAATGTCTGAAGATGTTTTCATGTGCATAGTTCAAGTTATATATATATATATATATATATATATATATATATATATATATATATATATATATATATATATATATATATATATCAGAGCTGTATATAAAGTTTTGGATTTCAAACATATGACCTAAAAAGGGTTTACACTATAGAGTCCACAGTGTTGTTGCCATATATACTGGTGATGTAAAATGCAGTAAACTGGACATTTCTGACAATTTGCGGCGGCTCTTTCTTTAATCATAACCATCGTTGATTAAGAAGAAGACAAATTGTGCGACAACACCTTCTTTCACAGACACAGCTATTTAATTAGTAGAAATGATTGCCTGTATTTTAATGGTTGTTAAGAATCATGTTTGGTACTGTGGAGTCTATGTATTTATTGTATTGTCTGGTACTGAGCAGAGCTAAATAAATTTCTCTTTGGGGACAATAAATACTGTCTATCTAGCTGGTAAAGACTTTCTGACCCAGCACTGTATCACTTACCCTACTTTGCATAAAGTAAAACAATTTTCAATTTCAACCCCTCCTTTGGCTTGCGTGACTGGTTAGTCCTGCATCATCGTGGGGTGATTTGCTTATGTCCTACAAGAGAGAAAACTGTGTTCAGTGGGTCTTCAGCATTAGACAGCTGACACCCCAAAATGTCGAAGAAACATAGTGTTTTCAGGATTAGTGTTTGTTTTTATCCTCCTGTTTTTATGCGCATTTTAAATTGGTGCATTATAAATTATAAATCCCGAGTGGAAATGCCAGAATTGTTTGGCAACATTTTTTTTTACACTTACACTCAGCTTAGACGGAAACTGGTACTCAACTGAATATGTAGTCTTCTGTCCTACTGAATGTATTTGCTTAAAGATAGTTGATGGAAACACACACTACTTACATATTTGATTTAGCTGAAAGTTCATGACTTCGCTAAAAACTTGCACAACAATTTTACAGAAAATAAAAGGCTGAACCTGCTATGGACAAAGTGTATGTATATGGTTTTACTTTAAATTAATCCCATGCCAAGCACTGGAACGCTCAGTTCAACTAGGATGGGAACTGAGCGTTCCAGTGCTTGGCATGGGACTGCTTTGAAGACATCAGTGATGAATGGTCTGCGTGAAAGTCTTCTGCTGTTCTGATTACATCACTCTCTGTTTCTCCATCTCTCTCCAATATGACACCTGACACCTTGTCAAACCAAAAAGATCATGTCACTGGCATCAGAGTCTAGTGTTTCATATGTTTTAGTATATATGTGGTCTTTGATCTGATGCTGTCACATTGAAAACAGACTCGGTGGATAGCATGAGAACACTCGTCATAAAAAAGAGCATTTTACGGCTTGTGTGTATGCAGGCCTGACCGCATGTGTTACTCACTCCACTGTGTTGTTAAAATGCTATGACACACACACACACACACACACACACACACACACACACACACACACACACACACACACACACACACACACACCACACATTTCCTGTGGGTGAAAACAAATGAAAGCATTATGTAATACAACTCAACCCTGTGATTTAGATAGAGGTGCTCTGCTGAGAGATCAAAACCAGTGATTCATACAAAAATACAGCTGCTGGCAAAGCAGAGGAAAGGAAGTCACTATAAATGCGATTGATAACAAATATAAGAATGCCTACATTATGTAATAACCAGCTGTAGAAGATTGTTTGAACTGGAGATAAACCAAAGTTCAGACCTGGTCTGTCAAAACAATAAAAGTCATCTGTTGAGTGATTCTGATACATCCAATCGGATGGAAAAGGCTGGTCAGAGAGCTCAGCAGAGGTGACGCCAGACAAACATACAAATCAAAACCTATAGATCTGTGTATGACGTTTATTCATAATAAAATTTGAGGGTCATGCAAATTCCCGGAGTTTCCTTGGAGAAACAAAATGGTAGGGCGCCGGGAGATGAAATACGGGAAGCACCCAGGAAAAACGGGAGTGTTGGCAGGTATGACTCTATGGTTAGCTTAATTATCTCGCTAGCTACAGTCATTTGAACCAGCAAAATCCATGGTTGCTGGCATGAAATGCTTTATCTACCTCTGTCTGAAGTCAAGAATTTTGAGTGGTACACCTGTCACAGTTGTTATTGTAAACTGCGTATGTGCTGTGTGAGAACAGAAAACTTAACAGACCTAGCAATGGCAAGTACGTGGGGCAGGACTTTGTGAATGGTCAGACATAGTGAAACAGAAGAGATTTCATTTCTGTATTTCGGCCAGCGTTTTTCCATTTGTGTGTGTGTGTGTGTGTGTGTGTGTGTTAGATGACCTCCAGATTGCTTTTCCTCCGCCTGAGCGACTCGCTGTGAGACCGTTCACTGAAACGTTGCCTCCCTTCAGAGAGGCTCATCAGCGCAGGCCGAGGCCAACCGCTCTAGTGTAAACTTGTTAAGCAAACACAGTGTGTTGTGATGAAAACCATGCTGTCTCACTCCATGCCTTTACAGGATGAAAACAGTCAGCGTTATTACAGCTGAGGAATCGCTCTCACTCTGCTTCTTTCTTCCTTTTCTCTCCCTAACTTTAGCTAATTTCTCCTTCTTTCCTCCTAACCCACTTTTGCTCTCATTAAACTAAGTCTAGTTCACAGTTTGAACATGCTATGACTGTTGGCCAAAGCAGTGCAGAGGCCGCTCTGTGGGATCAAAGCCTATTGGCATCTTCGGCGGATTCCTGCCATCCATCGGTTCCATCTCCTTCAGACAACAAAAGGCGTTTTTGTTGTGCAAGAGCGAGCAAGCGTTTAAAATGTGCAGTCTCTGTGAGGCAAGTGAATCACTCATTGTTGGCTTCTTCAGCAGGACGGCAGGCTGGATCCCAAAGGTGCTGCTCTCACTTTTTCAGCAACTTGACCTTTGCTAACCAACTTTGAGTCAGTGTAGCATTTCTGATTAAACAACTTTGTCACAATCTGTGCAGCAGCTACAAGAAGCAAACTGTCTTTTTTGGAAAATCTTGTAAAATGTATTGTTAGATATTGTATCCCTCTACTTGCATCATTCACAACATGTTAAGAGTCTAAACACATTTGTGAAACTGTTAATGGAGCCATGAAAACTACAAAACTCAGAGGACCAGACTGTACAGAGCTGAGTTTTTTTTTTTTTAGCATGCTGCTTTTCATTATAGCCAAGATGATTGCTGAAACATTAGGAGAGCAGTTAACTAAGCCCGGCCCTTATTTTGCAAAGTCTCCATGGCAACTTAAATCTATGTAGGTGCTGGAAACTACCTCAATTTAGTCCTCTAAGTTTTTTTTCTTCTGTATGGGGAGAAAAAAGAGGAAGAAATGAGAGAAAAAGGATTCAGAGGGACTAATGTCTCTTTAGGTTATCATGAAGGTAGATCAGAGCGGTGTTTTTGTAAAATTGAGTAAAATATTTGATGTGTGTGCGTGCGTGTCAGTGATGGAAAGTAACTACTTACTCAGGTACAATTTTGAGGCAATTGTACTTTACTTAGTATAGTGTAAAGTATTTCCATTTTCTGCTACTATACTTCTACTCCACTACAATTCAGAGGGAAATAGTGTACTTTTTAATCCACTACATTTATTTAATAACTTTATTTACTAGTTACTTCTCAGATTCAGTGATTTACACATTAATGCATCAATAATTATAATCCAATGATATAATATACACAATTCTGATATAAGAAGAGATTTTTTTTACTTATACTTTACTTTAAGTATATTGATGCTAATACTTTTGTATGAAAATTTTGAATGCGTGCATTTTATTTTATTTTTACTTAAAGTAAAGTAATTGAGTAAAGGGTTTGAGTATGTATTCCACCACTGACATGCTCTCAGCTCCCTCACTCACTGTGTGGTTTGTACAGAATGATTAAGGACAAATCCTCCTGTGCATTGTTAGGCAGGATGTTGTCAAGGATTTTTTTATATATATATATATATATATATATATATATATATATATATATATATATATATATATATATATATATATATATTTTGCCCTATATTGACATTTCCAACAACCCTAATCAAGATTCAAGATTTACCCAAATTTATCACCAGATAACAACACTGATATTGGACAATTCTGCAAAACCCTGAAATAAGTTTGCTCCCTACAATATTTGAGCATGGAAAATGGTTGAGGTTAGGAAATAAAAAAACATGTTTCTAATGAGGAATAGCTCTCACTCTGCTTCTTTCTTCCTTTTCTCTCCCTAACTTTTGCTAATTTCTCCTTAATTCGCACCTACCCCTTCTGTTTCTACGTACGTACCTACGTCATCCACAAGCGACAGCAGTCGGCGGGGACGAGGCAGCCGGCAGCTGCCTTCAACCTCCTACCTAACAGTCGGCTCTATCGCCTAGTTTTTATTATACTAATAAAGTGTTTTTAAAAAAAAAACCAAAGATACATTTTTACGTGTAAGTAAGTATTAGCCTCACGCTAATTTATCAAGACTAGGCCTACCGGCTAAACTAACGCTAGCTTCATGGCAACCTCTACACCTGGCGAGTCCCCACTCCCCCTCAGGATTTCCTCGTTGTTTAATAATACAAACAAAGAAATTGCTGACCTCAGGGAAGATGTTCGTCGGCTTTCCGAGGACTTAAAAACCAAAGATGCTTTGTTAACCGCCTGCTTGGACGTGGCTCATAATCAGTCGCTCCGGATCTCATCTCTCTCGGCGGCCTTCCAGGATACCGCGCCATGGGACCCAGCTGCCTGCCCACGCCCATCGTCCTGCTCGACACCGGTTATCAAGCCACCCTGGACTGAGGTGGTTTGCGGCCGAAAGAGAGCCTCGGGTAGGGCTCCATCGCCTCCTGCCCTCAGCCTCTCCAACCGCTTCAATGCCTTGTCGGAGTCGGAGCCGGTGGCGGCCACTGCGGCTCACCGGGCTCGCCCATGGATGTATTAAGAGAACTGGATACAGTGTTCGGCGGGAAGCCCCGTACGTTCCAATGAGAGTGCTCAAAAGCGCATAAAGCAAACATGGAGCTTGGCTCTTCCGCATTGTTGGCCCATAACGCTGGTTGGCTCACGATGGGCATGCGCACTAGCAACAATTTGTTTGCGTTGTCGTAGCAACCGGTAGCAACATGCGCGTTCATGAGCTTCTCTGTCGTGTCTCTTACAAGTGGCGAACTCATGAACTCGCCGTTTTCATTGTCTAAAATATTCACTAACGTTAAACACTGTGTCTTCGTTGTTCCCTATCGTTTACATGCTTAGCTAAATAAACGATAGATGTATTTAGCTAGACAACCAAGGAGATTTAATAATTATGTTGTGCTACTAGCTAGCTACCTACTAACTAGCGCTAGCTAGCTGTTAGCCTGCAGTTTCGTGAACAAAGCTCATCCATGGCTTCAGCTCAAGTTACAAGCTTTACAGCAAACAGCCCTCGGATAATAAGAGAGAACCAAGGCGATGTAATCACTATGTCTGTAGTAACGTTATGTAGGCATATAGCTAGCTATGTATAGATCTTAATACAGCCATGCTAGCTACCCCTGATGTTAGCAACTAGCTAGCTAGCCGATAGCCCGCCAGTTTGGGAAACGCTAATTATGTTACATCCACGTAGCTAACAGGCTTTACAGCAGCTACATACATACATCCCTGGGATGTATCATGACTTCATAAGATAATACCATGGACGTTTAATAGAACACATGGTGAATTACAACCATTAGCTATATCCCGCAGTCCCGCGGCTCTGCTCGCGTCCACTATGCGCGTTCATCATGCCAAATTTAATAATTCTGGATTCGCCTTTAGTGAATGTTAAAAATGTTAAAAACGTAACGTTTTAAACAAGGACCCTTTCAGTGTTCGGGCTGGTAAGTTGATATACCCAGAAACAAATTATCCGCTGAAACACAGACGTTTCTTTCGCCATGCAAAGTCTATGTGAAAAGTCTTTCTGGGCCATGGGGTGCAGTACCACCGTTATCCGCTAAGCCCATGGTGGCTTTTAGACTCGGCGCTCTTCCTGGGGGCTTGGGCTCGCCCCGCTTCAAAGCAGACTGACCAGCCGTCGTCACGGAAGACGATTGCTACCGCGCGGCGAAAGCTTCTGAGGGATGCGGTAGTCAGACGGTCCGGTGGCCTACACTGCCTGGATCGGCCAAATGACAACGTTCCTCAAAAACAATCCCCACAACCGAACGGTAAGCAATCTTCCTCTTCTTTTCCCTGCCCATCTGAAACCGACACTGACTGTTTTGCTCCCGTCACCGGCTATCCACACCCCCCCACTCCTCGTCCGCTCTTCCCCCTAACCACAGTAATTATTGGGGACTCCATCACTAGAGACCTACGGTTTCATAATGCTGTCACACACTGTTTTCCCGGAGCCAAAGTTGCAGACATCCTGGCTAAAATTATGGACCTGATACCCTCATTTCCGACCTCTATCAAACGCATCGTGGTCCATTGTGGACATAACGACATGTCCACTCGGATTCAGGAGTGTGAGCGCACAAGGCGAGACTTTACCACTCTCATTGAGGCTTTAAAAAGCACTGGGAAGTCGGTTTTTATTTCGGGCCCACTTCCATCTCTAGGTCGTGGATCACGCCTCTTTAGTAGACTACTCTCCCTTAACACCTGGCTCCAGCTCACATGCAGCATTCACAAGATAGGTTTTATTGACAACTTCAATCTGTTTTGGGAACGTGGCTCCCTGTTCAGCAGGGATGGGATTCATCCCAATACACGCGGAAGCCAGATGCTACGTGGAAATTTGCACCACGCCGTGCATACCCAGACCTCTGATTGACTGTTTACATCCCGTAAACACTCCCACAAGCACACTGACCAGACACACTCTCCCAAAGTCAATAATCAGAGATACAGCGCTACACGCCCCTCTGTGCTCCCTTCAGAGCAATCACCCATTCATAATCCCATAACCACCGTGTCTGTCCCCCGACTGAGACCGTTTAAACAAAACACTAACAAAAGAGGTGCTATACTAAACAACCTAATTGGAATTAAAACAACCACTGCAACGATAGAACAGAATAGGAAAATCAAATGTGGACTATTAAATATTAGATCTCTGTCATCGAAAGCATTATTGGTAAACGAATTGATATCAGATAACCACATTGATTTATTCTGCCTCACCGAAACCTGGCTGGGCCATGACGAATATGTTAGTTTAAACGAAGCCACTCCTCCCAGTCATAATAATACCCAAATTCCACGAGGCTCAGGCCGAGGAGGGGGAGTTGCAGCCATATTTGACTTGAGCCTGTTAATTAATCCTAAACCTAAACTAAATTATAACTCGTTTGAAAGCCTTGTTCTTAATCTTCAACACCCAACATGGAAAACAGTACAGCCAATTATATTCGTTGTTGTTTACCGAGCACCAGGTCCATATTCTGAGTTTTTATCTGAATTCTCAGAGTTTTTATCATGTGTAGTCCTTCAATCAGACAAAGTACTTATTGTAGGTGATTTTAATATCCATGTGGACGTTGACAGCAATAGCCTTAGTACTGCTTTCAATTCACTGCTAGATTCTATTGGTTTCAGTCAGAGTGTGCATAAGGCCACGCACTGTTTTAACCACACCCTCGACCTTGTGCTAGAATATGGCATCAAAATTGACGATTTAATAGTATTTCCGCAGAATCCTGTATTATCAGACCATTTTTTAATAACTTTCGAATTCCTACTACCAGACTATACGAAATTAAATAAAAGTTTCTACACTAGATGCTTATCTGACAGCGCTATAGCTAAATTTAAGGAAGATATTCCAACAGCACTTAACTCAATGTCATGCCTTAATATAACAGAGGACCGTTATGTTAACTTTAGTCCCTCCCAACTTGATAACTTTGTAGACGCTGCTACGGCCTGCCTACGGACTACTTTAGACTTGGTTGCTCCTCTCAAAAAGAAGATGATGAAGGAAAGGAAACTAGCACCTTGGTATAACTCCCAAACTCGCAAATTAAAACAAATCTCACGAAAACTTGAAAGTAAATGGCGTTCCACCAAACTGGAAGAATCTCGTGTGGATTGGCAAGATAGTCTAAAAAATTATAGGAGGGCCCTCAGAAATGCCAGATCAGACTATTACTCAACACTAATAGAAGAAAATAAGAACAACCCAAGGTTTCTTTTCAGCACTGTAGCCAGGCTGACAGATAGTCACAGCTCTATTGAGCCATCTATTCCTATAGCTCTGAGCAGTGATGACTTCATGACCTTTTTTAATGATAAAATTATAACAATTAGAGAAAAAATTCATCACCTTCTGCCCACAGCTTCTAACGACTCACCATTGGGCGCAGGAGGGCTAGAGAGAACGATAAGACCTGATACTTATTTAGACGGCTTTTATCCTTTAGACCTCCAACAATTAATGTTAAGGGTCTCTTCAGCTAAGCCAACTACCTGTCTCTTAGACCCCATTCCAACAAGGCTACTTAAAGAAGCACTACCCGTGGTCAATACCACATTACTAGATACGATCAATATGTCCTTATTAACGGGTCACGTACCGCAGTCTTTTAAAGTAGCTGTGATAAAACCTATTCTGAAAAAACCCACCCTCGACCCTGAGGTCTTAGCCAACTATAGACCTATATCTAACCTCCCGTTTCTCTCCAAAATCCTTGAGAAGGTAGTCGTTAATCAATTGTGTGACTTTCTGCATAGAAATAGTCTATTTGAAGACTTTCAGTCAGGATTTAGAATGCATCATAGCACAGAGACGGCACTGGTGAAAATCACTAATGACCTTCTAACTGCTGCTGACAAAGGACTTGTCTCCGTACTTGTCTTATTAGATCTTAGTGCTGCATTCGACACTATTGACCATACCATCCTCTTACAGAGACTGGAACATTTAGTTGGCATTAAAGAAATCGCACTAAGCTGGTTTAAGTCCTATTTTTCTGAGCGATCCCAATTTGTTAATATTAACAATAAACCATCCAAATACGCTAAAGTTAGCCATGGCGTTCCTCAAGGCTCAGTGCTTGGACCAATTCTATTCTCTTTATATATGCTTCCTCTAGGCAATATTATTAGGGAACACTCAATTAACTTTCACTGTTACGCAGACGACGCCCAATTATATCTGTCAATTAAGCCAGACGAAAGCGGTCAGTTAGCTAAACTTCAAGCGTGCATTAAAGATATAAAATCCTGGATGAGCCACAATTTTCTGATGTTAAACTCAAACAAAGCGGAAGTTATTGTGCTGGGACCCAAGCACCACGAACTTCATTATCTAAAGATATAATTACTCTGGATGGCATTGCCCTGGCCTCCAGCACTACTGTCAGAAATCTAGGAATCATTTTTGACCAGGATCTATCCTTTAACGCCCACTTAAAACAAACCTCAACAACAGCCTTTTTCCATCTTCGTAACATTGCCAAAATCAGGAACATCCTCTCGCAAAACAATGCTGAAAAACTAGTCCATGCATTCGTTACTTCCCGGCTGGACTACTGTAATTCTTTACTATCAGGCTGCTCAAATAAGTCCCTCAAGACCCTCCAGCT
This sequence comes from Sander lucioperca, assembly GCF_008315115.2. Classification (NCBI taxonomy): domain Eukaryota; kingdom Metazoa; phylum Chordata; class Actinopteri; order Perciformes; family Percidae; genus Sander; species Sander lucioperca. The sequence goes on from NC_050177.1 coordinate 35,347,376, forward strand.
GATCCAGAATGCTGCAGCACGTGTTCTGACAAGAACTAACAAAAGAGATCACATTTCTCCTGTATTAGCTTCTCTCCATTGGCTTCCTGTAAAATCCAGGATTGAATTTAAAATCCTTCTCCTGACCTACAAAGCACTAAATGGTCAAGCACCATCATACATAGAAGAGCTCTTAGTACCTTATTGTCCCACTAGAGCACTGCGCTCCCAGAACTCAGAGCTACTTGTGGTTCCTAGAGTCTCTAAAAGTAGAATGGGAGCCAGAGCCTTCAGCTACCAGGCTCCTCTCCTGTGGAACCAGCTCCCAACTTGGGTTCGGGGGGCTGACACCGTCGCCACATTTAAGAATAAACTGAAAACCATCATCTTTGATAAAGCTTATAGTTAGGGAGTGAGGAGTTGCAGAATAGTAGAGTAGAGTAGAGGGAGGCAGGAAGTACAAGCCCGTTCCGGCAGGGGAGAGTACTAGCCCGGTCCAGGGCCCCTCTCTTTAGCCTGCCTCTCTTAGTTATGCTATTATAACTCTAGACTGCTGTGGGAAGCTCCTTCCAAGGACACAATGAGCCGCTCCCTCTTCTCTCTTTTCACTTGTCTCCTTTTGTGTGCATCTTAGTCCCAGAAATGCCTGTTACTAACCTAGCTCTGGGGAGTTTTCTCCCCGGAGTCCCTTTGCTTCTTCTTCACCCAGAACATCGCCTTGGAATTGGGTGGCACCTACACCGGGGTCCTGGGTGCAGCTGACGCTATGGACTTACTACACCCTGCTACGCTCTGCGATTCCCCGCAGTGTCCGACTGCGTCCTGCCGCGTCCACCCAGGCTGCTGTGCCACACTACACCCCGTAACGCCCTGCTGTACCCTACTATGACATGAACTACTACGACTACCATTATGATCACTGTTTCACTATCTTTATTATGACTATTATTGCCACCATTCACCACTCCCCCAACTGGTGCCGTCAGACACCGCCTACCAAGAGTCTGGGTTCTGTCCGAGGTTTCTTCCTAACAAAAAAGGGAGTTTTTCCTTGCCACTGTCGCAATAGCTACTGCTAATGCTTGCTCTTGAGGCAACCACTGTAATAGTTGGGGCTTCGTAAACTACAGAGTTTGGTCTAGACCTACTCTATCTGTAAAGTGTCTCGAGATAACTCTTGTTATGATTTGATACTATAAATAAAATTGAATTGAATTGAAATTGAATTAATAATAACAATATAACAAATATTTAATTTTATGATCTGGCTAGACCACAAAATATTTTCCCTTACACTTTTAAAGTCTTAAACATGCTGTTTGACAAACTGAACTGCTATGATGAGGACAGCCATTTAGTTCCTTCTCTAATGACAAAATCAGGCCAGGTCAGCTCTACAATGAATTCTCACAAGTCACAACAATGAAGCAGAATGTGCTGTGGGGGTTTTATATTCTTGTCTGGATAGAACTGTACTGTAACAAAATCACCTCTTAAAGCATAACTCTCGCCAAAATGCAACCTAGGGTCTTTTTGTGAATGTACCTGAGTCAAACTTTCGTTTAAAAGCATATTTAGGACGGAAGCGGAACATTTTCTTTTTTTTTATAGAGAGAGAGGGAATGACATGCAGCAAAGGGCCGCAGGTCAGAGTCGAACCCAGGCCCACTGCATCGAGGAGTAAACCTCTACATATGGGCGCCCGCTCTACCAACTGAGCTATCCGGGCGCCCGGAAGCGTCACTTTTAAGATTTACCGTATTCTCGTTTTTCGGTCAAATGGCCTTTTGAATGGGAGTGCTAAGGGCACTTTTATGCTAGCCTCAAAATAGCTATTTTTAAAACACTAAGAAGGCTCGACACAACATGAAACTTTGCTTGAAGTATCGCCAGGGGCTCTACACATGAACACAAGCATTGAGAACATTGTTTGTGTACCCAGAGTTTACTAAAAAGAAAGGTTTTGAGCAACTCACTGTAGCTGTTGTTCTTCCGGTCGCCGTCTATCGAGCCAGTCAAAAATAGTCGAGGGAGGAGAGTAAAGATGGAAAGCTCGTAAACCTTAGTTTCATATAAATGCACGGATAATTCGTTGTTTTGTCGTTAGTGAAACACAATATTGACGTTGTAGTTGAAAAGGAGCCTCATATAGGAATGACATTTCCTCCTATGGAGTCTGTTCAATCGCATTCGGAGATCGCCTATTTTGGACTGGGGAAATGGCGGATAGCGTAAACAACAACTGCTAACGTGAGTTGCTCAAAACCTTTCTTTTTAGTAAACTCTGTGTACACAAATGTTCTCAATGCTTGTGTTCACGTGTAGAGCCCCCGCTTTAACACTGTGTTTCAACTATAAAAACACTTTTTTTCATTTTTAAGGAAAGTACAAATATGAACCTCTCAAAAACCTTTTTCTGGCATCCATGTTTGTGATCAAGTCCATTAGATGGGTCTGTGCATTACAGAGAGAAAACAGGACATCCCACTCCAAAAGTCACATTAAAACCAACATTGTGGCAGAGGTTTCCGAGGCATGTATCGTAAAATTTGAGCAAATAAATCAAAACTATCTTAGTCAAAAGAAAATGTCTTTTCGTGATTTGGGTGAACTGACCCTTTAAGGCAGTGTGCAGTCAGTGTCACATATAAGGATATGCAAAGCAGACATAATTTGAAAGCATAACTGTAATAAGACATAATTAAACCACACACTGCTGAAATCACATGTGCGGCTGTGGTCTGAGTGTACAGTATATTACAGTATCTCATCTCCGGTTGAAGACCATCAATCCTTCACTTTGAAAAAAGATTGGTATGAGGACACGACACCGCCAATAAATTAATGCGGATCAAGTCTTCGTTGTTAACCCCACATTGATCCTTTATATTTAACCACAGCCTCTCCTCCTCCAGAGGAAGGACTCCTTGTCTGACCTGAACCAAGATTTAGATATGACGAGACAGGCGCCAGTGAAATGAGCTAAAGCTGTTTGTGTTGACTTTGAAGCCCCAGCTGCAAGGCCTGCCCTATCATGTAAGGTTCTAGTAAACATAAATCACCAAGCATCACTTCAGGTGGAACATCAAACTCATTTAATCTCCTGAAACAGTCAGCTGTTCTACCACAAGATGACTGGGAGCTAATACCTGTCACCATTAACTATGAGACCTTGGACCCCATTTACATTTGCTTCTGTGAAGATACACGTAAAATGTGAACCTACGCATCAAAGGGTATTATGGGTAACCGTAGATCGCAGAGGTTAACGCACACACACCTCCCAAATTTCTAGCGCATCAAACAAGCTGATTTGTTGATCCACATAAGAAAAATAATACAAGTACAAAAACAAACACATGTCAATAACCCCCGCACGTTTGTGAATGTGTAGCCCAGAAAAGCATGTTTCAGCTGTTGGTTGGCTTTAAAGTAAATGCAACCAAGAAGCATTCAAGACAGAATGAAGTCTGACGGGTCATTGCATTCTAGCCAGATGTTGAAAAGGTGTAAATGGATCCGTCTATTCATTTGTAATCTTTACTCCTCACAAAGTAGCCACTTACAGGTTCTGTCCCTTGTGATAATGGCAGCTGAAGTGACACTTCACACTCAAACTGAAATGAGCCATTTACAGTGTAAATGAGGCAGATCCATGGTTTATGAGTTAAAACAGCGACCATCTCACTTCCTCATTTCCTTTCATCTCTCTCTCCTATCGCTATCTAATAAACAGTGTTATAAACAATAAAAAATAAAAAAATACTATCAATAAATTTCAATTCATACAGAGAATATTTATCTGGGGACAACATGCATAGAGGCATCGACATGGAATAGTTGTTAGATGGTTGAGGCATTGACCTCATGGTGAACATTACACACACTAGTATGTTAGCATTTTCATTGTGACCATGTTAGCATGTTGACATTAGCATTCAGAGTTCTAAGCAACACTGGGACTAAGTACAGAACTGTTGGCATGGGTGTAGACTCTTTTTTTAATCATACCAAACATAACAGCATTTCCACAACCCACTGGATTGGAGTGGGGCTAACACTGCTATGCATGTAGTCTGGGAAAACCATGCAATCAGATTTGTACTCTAGCCAATTTCTGATGTATGTAAGCAGAGGTGTATTCAGTTGTACCTGAATTTTAACTTGTATTACTTTACCAAAAGGGCCATACCGATGAAGTCTCCGCTCCCTACAACGGTATATATAGTGTCTTTTCAAATGCTTTTTTCCATTTGTGGTCATAATTATCTGTTGTATTCGTTTTCACTGCTGGCTTTTCAGTCTCTATGTTACCTTTTCTTCTATCCTTTGTGTTGTTCATTTGTTCATTCCACAGCTAAACTTACATAGCATTTACATTGACGTTATTTACTTAACACATCAATAGGACATATGAGTCTTAGCAGGTACAGTATAGGACAGTCTCTGTAACTTAACATGAACACTGTTCAACATACTTCCATTTGTCAGAATAACACATTATCATGAAAGGACAACACCCTAAAAGCATCACACGTCAAACAATTCCTATTCCCAAAATGGAAAAATCTGTCTCCCACTCCCTTTAATGGAGTAACTTCAAGGCAAGGGGAGTTGCTAACCGAACCTATAGGTATAGGACCTAAAGCACACAATAATTTGTCACCCATAAGGATCCTCTCAAAGACCTCAGCAGACTGTTTGGCCTAAAATTGTGTTTGTGAAAGAGTTGTTCTACATCAGCTTATAAATCCATAGAGACCTTTGAAGATTACAATTTACACATCTCAGTTTAAGTAACTGCATACTTTTGAGGGTCGGGAAGTGTGAAGCAGATGGAGAGAAATGTAGTGTAGATATTAATATCAGTAACCTTTCTGTTCTGTTTGTCCAGGGGTTAAATTGGGCCCTTGGACCCTCCATTATTTTTCTAGGGGATTAATATGAGTGTATCAATATAGAATACCACACAGAACCTATTTAATTGTTAAAATCAATAATGAAACAAGGCAACAAATAATAAAGATGAATCACATTTTATTTTACTGTAGTTGTTGTCGGGTACTAAGGAGCTAACTTATTGCTTAAATTCAACAGAGTATTTCCACCACAAAGAGCCTCTGTTAAACCAGTGGTGATCTTGATGTATTCCCTGACCTTGGCTTAGCAAATGAACTTCACAGCCAGTCGTTTACAGCCCTCCACATGCATTTAATTCTGCAACGGTGGTCATTTTGACTTTGCGGTTCAGTCAATGTAAAGAAAGGCCAACTTAAAGCCTCAGTGGTTCCCATGGACTGGGAAACATTAACCCTTCATGCTCATTAGCCACATGAGCAGTGTCTGAATAGGTGGACAGGTCTCTGGTTGGAGAAGAGGGGGGGGAAAGTACATCAAAATTCACTCAGCTCTTGGCAGAGGCCGTGTCAACTGCTGTGTTGTTGTGTAAAGCAGATAATGTGATTTCCGGGCAAGAGTTCTCTTCACACCTCTCCGCAGCAGCCGCCCACTGCGAGGTAAAACTCCTTAAGATGAACTCCAAGAGGGTGATTTCCTAAAAACACTGGATAAAAGCTCACATTCAATAGAGCACTGATCCATTTAGGATGCGACAGGCACAGTCCAGGCCCATTAAAGTGGCTAAAGACTCAAAAAGTGATAAACACAGGAAGACACTGCAGGTCTATGCTTCTTTCATTTTTTAAAGATGGTGTAAGGAGATGAAATGGGTGGAGAAACTGTGTAGGCCAGTGGAACCGAATTGTAATGACTGACTCAAGCGAGTTGATCTAATTTCCAGACACATTTAAATCAAACATTTATATTGATGTAGTGTCATACAAGAAGTCATGTCTAAGTAGAACCTATTCCACCCTGCCACACCCATTATTATAAACACATTACTTTGCCAAGCTTTGTCAAAACTCTTGGAACTTTCTTTAAAGTTTAGTTGAGATTGCAGAGTTTGCAGAAAAATCAGTGTGTGGCTATGCAATGTTGTTGGAACAGTCATATGAGTTGTTTGGGATGACAGTCTGACAAGCAATGTATTCTGTTAAGGCATTAAGAGAGACTACGCACCCATCCGAGTCCTTTCCAGCTTGGGTCACTGATCTCCATCCACCCCTCCCTGCTGGGTCAACCAGTCCATGCAGTGAGCCATAATGTAACTTCATCTCACTCACTAACATCCTCCAGAGATGCTCGAACTAATCATTTAACCAATCCCATGAGGTCTGTTCTTTTACTGGACAACCAGGAGTAATATGATGTGACTTTATTGCACACATTCATGCTCATATTTACCAACCCAGCCTGTCTGCACTGCTTTAGAGCAGAAGACACCAAAGGGACACCAAAAGAAAAAGATCAAACATTGATGAGTCACTGCTTTTAGGAGTGTTTGAATTTACAAAAGAAGCAGACACACTGACACCACCATTTCATTAATGCAAATGCACAACATGTCATCTAGCAGAGAGTGGTTTCTCTTTTCTTTTACTTTTGTGATTCAGGCTGAAAAGTCTGTTTTGGATAATTATCCCAGTCCAACTTCAAAAGAAAGTCTTAGATGACTAGGAAATGGTGTTTGTGTTTTTAGCAAACTGCCCTCACAGGCTGCACTGACAGATATACTAAACTTTCTCTATCAGATATTATCTATAAAAGCAAAACACATCTGGTCTACTGGCTCAATGGTTTAAGCTTTTTCAGGTGAGATCTCGTGGAATTCAGAGCATGTGGCTATTTGGTTTAGTTGAACATTTACAGGGCTGGACACTAGGCTGAACATGAAGAGTCCAAGGCCTCAGTCTCACAATCCTCAGTGTCCACTTCAATCTTCTACAAACTCACATGATAATCAATTACTCACCAATTGTGTCCCTTTTTCGTGAAGAAAACGTTTTTATAGCATGCCTCCACGGTAAATGGAGAATCCAAAAATGGAGAAAAGTCTTGATGAATTGAAGTTATAAGTGACCCCGTTTAACAACAACATCAAAACATCAGTTTACAAGCTCTCACACAATTAATGCAGTATAATCCAAGTCTGGTTTATCCAGCCGAATGCTCAGTACTTCCAAAACTATAGAATTTTGGCAAAAATCTTACTATTTTAAAACACTTCCGGAAACAGCACACAACAGTGTCATGTTTGCGCAGGCGCGCTACTTGTTCACTTGTCATCTGAGAAGCTTGCACAGGCGTGCTACTCATTTGTGTGTGAGACTGTTTATGTGGAAATGTTCTTTTAGCGAAAATGTGTAAAATGTGTTTGGGAAGTACTGAGCATACGACTTGATAAATGAGACTTGGATTATGCTGCATGAGTTGTGTGAGAGTTTATAAATGAACGTTTTGATATAGTTTTGCTGTTGTTAAACTTTACTTCAATGCATCTCCGCTTTTGGATTTCTGTGTTCACCGTGGAGGCATGCAAGAAAAACTTTGTTTTCTGCAAGAATTCACGGAGTGACTAATTGACATAGAAATTATCAATATGGGGGTGAAGTATTCCTTTAAGGCAAGATAGAGCATCATCATGGAAGCATAAGGCTGGTGATATTTTTTTGTTAGTAAGTTTTTGGTGGAACGTGTACGTTCAAAAGTTGTTTTAGTCCTGCGAGAGAAAACTCAGATTGGACAGATAGTCTAGCTAGCTGTCTGGATTTACCCTGCAGAGATCTGAGGAGCAGTTGATAGTCCTCATAAATCCACCAGAGTTTAAAATTCCAACACAAAGAAAGCGGAAGGTACCGAACATCCGGCTGAAAATAGTGACATCTGGCAGAATTTCCCAGAAGTGGAACGTCGTGGATATAGACTAGTGTGTGTTGTACTAAAAGGATGGAGTTTCACTGCCATTCTGAAGTGCAGCAAAGAGAGGTTGTCAAGAAAGAGACTCAAATCCTGGTTCAGGTCAAAGAAAGTCTGTCAGTTATTTCAAAATTAAAATTATATTTGGCCCGCTGACTATTTTAAAATGCAGTTCCAATTGTGAGCAGTTACAGCTAGTTTTACACACCCTTTTTTAACAACAAGAATCTATGTGATTATATGTACAGTGCAAACCATCTAAATCTTTCATCCTTAAATCTTCGGGATGATGGTGCCCAAGTTGGAGAGACGTCTGTCCAACAATGCATTAAGCTTACTGGGCAGGCTCTGGCCAAGCTGGGTGTGTTATTACAGAACAGCCAGAACAACAGAGCTTGAATCAGCAGAATACCAAAGAGGATGAATGAACATGTTTTCATCTGCGGTCATGCTTCAGTTGGAGAAGAGCTGAGGTATCAAGACTGTCTCATCTCATGTGATGGAAGACTGCATGGCACAGCAGAAATCTGCTGTAACAGATACTGCTGTAGCAAAGGGAGACGTTCAAGAGACAACAGATATCCATCCAGCCTGTCATCCAACTATGTGGGATGGACTTACAGTAGGTTGTCACAGGTGTCGTTGTCTTAACGTAAAATATCTGAATAATACTTTAAAACCTAAACCAGACAGATCATCAATCATGATTCAGCAGTGGCTTATAATCTATATATATATATACATTCTTTATTTTATACAGCTAGATAAATGTATACATAGTATACAATACAAAAGACAACTGATTAAAACAAATAACATTACCATGATGTGAAAGAAAGAAAAACTAACTGTACAATGCCATCTTTTGAATGGTAGGTCCTCTGAACCAAATCTGACTGGAAATTAAAGCAACGCTATGTAACTTTTAGCTGCAGCTGTAGTTCCAATGAGACAACCTGTAGGGGGACCGAAGTGGGAAAAGTTGCATAGTGTTGCTTTAAGAGTGTAATACATTTTTTTGTTGAAGGACATGTTGTCATTTGGTCTATCAGTTTAAAGGACCACCTTCAAATACAAATCTGCGATATTTGATGCATTCCACGTGTTGTTTAATGAAGAGTGTTGAAATTGGAAGTGTTGAAAGTTATAATAGCATAGATGATGGAATTATTTTCTTTTAGTACATTTCTGTCTTTTTTATTAATGAACATTGTAAACATGTCAAATGGTCCAGACAGACGCCCTTGCACTTCAAATCTTAGGGCGTGACAGCAAAACTGGACTTTTACCAAGTATTTTTAAGACTGCTGTGAGCATGCATATTTTCATCACAGATGTGTTGAAAATGCAGCAACATTTATCCAATAGAATAAAATCAGTCCCTTCAAAACAACAAACTGGAATGCCATGATATACAACAATAGGTGTTTGATTGTGTTTTAGGGAGGATTGTTCCTTTAATTTCACCATGGATGTGTTTCATAGAGAAGAACATCCTTTTTTCTGAAACAGTTCACTAAAGAGAATAAGAGAATAAGAAACACCTGAGCGAATGATCAAACCATATACATTTTGGTGGTTGGGGCAGCATAATGATAGGCTGGCATGTTGCAATATGTCATTAAGGGCAAGAGGTGATGAAGCAGCTATGCAGCAGCAGGACAAAAGACTGTGAAAGTTGAGGCGATGCCACAAGCCAACATGCATTGTATTCATGGAGCTTTGAGGAGGGCAACCGCATTACCTGAAAACAGCGTATTCATTTAACAATATTAATGCCTAGATTATTGTTATGTCTTGTTTCTTTGTCTTAAACCACTAATACGTTTTCTTTCTTCATGCCTTTTGCATAGCCAATGTCTGCAATTGGGAACGTTTTATTTAATTGATTGTATGTTTTAGTCTTTTTGTATTTCTTACTACTGCTATGTATTATGTTGTTTGCTGATTTTTAACTGTGTAAATGCTGCTTAGGTCCTGCCATTGTCTTATATCTTTCTAACTGGAAAGCACTTTGTGTTTTACTAGAAAAGGATTCTATGAATAAACCACTATTATTATTATTATTATTATTGCTAATCTAATCAATTACTGTAAGGAATATAACCTAGTGAACATAGATACTCAGTAGAGAAGTGGCATATGCTACATCTACAGTTTGAGAAATCTAGATCAATACCTTCTTCAAAACTGACAACAACCTCCTTTTTTCATGAAGGCGCAAACTTCAAACCTCAATCGTTTGATCTCTTAGTCTTAGGAAATAGTAAAAAAGAAATGTCCATCACAATTTCCTAGAACCCAAGATGACATCCTCAGATTGCTTTGGCAAGCTGCCAGAGTGCTGGTGTTACACCGTAAACCGCAGCGCTGTGAAGGAAGGTCTGGCAAAGCCAGACTACACCATAAGTAACGAGAGACAAAGTAAACAAACTTGTAGTGCTGTAGTCTTCATGTAACGGGCAGACAGTGTGTTGTTACTGGTATTAAACCGTAATGAGCACAGCAGCATTTAACTGGACCCGGGTGGCATTTGCGTTCACATGCTGTTTAATGTGCTGAGCAGCTAATTAGCTATCTAGTCTGCACACACTGACGTTAGCAGTGCTCTTTCCCCCGAAAATTTTTTGTTTTGTGGCTTGTTCAATAAGCTAAGGTGCAGGACAAGACATGTGTTCATGGTTGTAAGTTAGATAAGAAGAAGACTTTTGCAGGACAGCTAATGTAGTTGTTGATCAGAGTCTGAAGATCTTGTGTTGTGTAACAGGTTGCTGTCTGGCTCAGTGTGACCGTCTGCCATGCCCATGATTGAACACTGACATTAAAGTGCCGATATTATGAAAAAATCACTTTTTCTGGGATTTGGGGTGTTATGTTGTGTCTCTGGTGCTTCCACACACATACAAACTTTGAAAAAAATCCATCCATGCTGTTTAGAGTGAGATACAGTTTCTGAATGTGTCCTGCCTTCAGTCTCTGGGTGAGCTGTTCAAAATCGGCACGGCTTGTGACGTCACAAGCCGAAACAAGCAGGCTAACTGCAACTATTAGCTCGTAGCGTTAGCATGCTAACGCTAATGCTAACGCTAGCATGCTACCTCGTTCTCAATAGCAAAGCACTGCTACAACACACACAAGTTCACCATAATCTACAAAAGAACTACTTACATGTGTGCCCTCATTTAGAAGTCTCCCAGCTAATCCTGCCTTGTAACTGACCGAAGTTGTAGAAACAGCCTCTCTTTTACTGTCTGTGGAGCTAGCTAGCTGACATGATCTACATCTGAGCTACTGGGCATGTGCAGTGCAATCAAAGATAGTACAGAAGAAGAAGAAGAAAAGAGGTCTCACTCTGTAGCTAAAACAGAGACCAGCTGAAAAGAGGATCTGCAGCAGTGAGAGAGAGCGGTGCAGTACAACAAAAATATGGTGTTTTTTGAAAATTAAACCATGTAAACCTATTCTGGTACAACCTTAAAATACTATTATGAACCTGAAAATGAGCATAATATGTCTGCTTTAATGCTTTATGCAAGATTTAATTGGCTCTATCGAAATGTCTCCATCTTGGATTCCAAACAGGATTCCATTGAATTAATGCAAAACTAGGAGGGCGCCATCATAAAACTAAAAATAATTAATAGGCTATTCATTTGTCCCTTTTGGTTTTAGTTTTTTCTCATAGGAAAACACAGGACTAGTGATGTATTTAGCAGATCTGCTACATATACATATATATATATATATATATATGTTGTAGCAGACAAAAGAAGTTCCATCAGAGACGTGTCTCAAAGTACTAAGGCTTTTTGAAAGGTTATAATTCTTTGGCAACAGAACAAACAGGAGCATTACTCGGTTTAGTTTACACAAAACAGACACAGACACATTATGATTGCACCATATAAACAGCCTACATTCACTGGATATAATATGCTAACATCTTAGCTTTAAACTTATTTTCCTCTTATAAAAATTTTTACTTTTTTTGGTCACGAGTAAAATTCAGGAGTTCTTTGATATTGATCAAATTCATAAAGATTGTATCAGGTGCGTAATATATTGACTGTTTTTTCATTTTGTAAGGATATGAAGCTTGTAAAGCTATGATCTAACTCTGACTGGTAGTGTGATTGGCTGCTGGCTTTGATTATTCTACATCAGACAACAGCCAAAGCACTGATTCAAGACAAATTACAAAAAAAGATGCAGAAACTGCATGGACCAATCAGGTCTTGAATGGTGCATGAATGTTACAGTACTGTCTTTCACATTTTGATTAGTTCTTCAGTGAAAAGAGAACAATGTCAATTCACAGGTGAGATATCTGCTTGTGATAACGCACAGTGTGAGTGGTGAGGTTATATCTCACCATGCTTTGTCTGTCTGTCTGGACTTCTCTCTGCTTTTGCAATTTCATCCCACGCAGGTAACTTTACCAAGAAATTATGTTTGTGTGCAGATGTGTGTGTCTCTGCATCTTTCTCCTCTGTTACTCTCTGTATATGCTCAGGCATTGTGTCATCTTTCCTGGTAGAGGTAGACTAACCACAAGTCAAAACTGAGGCAGATGGTTTGACAGTTTACAAGAAGACAGCTTTCATTCTTTTCTCTTATCTAAACTGATATCTGTCTTTTCATACAATAGAGGGAGACCCTCTCTGTCTCCATTGGCTTTCTTCAGTGTAGCAGACGCCCCTTCAGACACAGTCAGGCTGCATTTGAGAGTATTTCCACCCAACACAGCCGTGGGATCATTATCATGCTGATTTGGGCAAATCGTCACTTTGGCTGACAAAAATAAGTCCTTTGGTTGTGTCTCTTCTGCTTTAACATGGCTTCAGATTGCAGAGGTCCAGTTCCTGAGGCTTCCTCCTTCCAGAGCAGTGGTCTCTAGGTAGATTTAGACCATTCTCGGCCATGCAGCGCACTGGCCGCCTTTTAAAGCCCCTTCCACAGGACTTGGAGCAGTGAGACCAGGCCCCTACATCCCACATGGGACATGGATCACCACATGCTCTCACTGCTACAGGCCTGTCAGCACTGTCACAGTCCACTGCAGGACGCCCCTCCATGCTCTGGCACTGCACCAGCCTCTTCTGCAGACCATTCCCACAAGTCACTGTGCACGAATCCCAACTTCCTGTCACCCAATGACTGACCGGCCTCTTACCCATAATCTGCGTCTTAGCTTCTACCCTATTACTGTCCGCCAAGACACTATTATGCGCGGTGTGGCTTTTCTCCTCTTTCCGCAGAGTCTTCTGCTCCTTGCTCTCCTTGGCGATGTAGAAGGAGTAGCGCACCCTGGGAGGAGTCATCTTCCCTACCGAGAGCACCTCTACAGTCAGAGGTTCCTGCAGGGGTCTGGTGGCCTGAAGAATCTCCACGGATGTGGAGGTGCCGCTGTAGCGCAGTAAGCTGCCCTTCACTAGCAAGTCGCGCTCCACGGCTGACACCACGTAGTTGCCGTTCAGCAGGTACTTGCCGTGCCGATTCTTCACTGCTAAGTAGTTTTCATCGCTGACCATTCCTCGGTAGCCACGCTGACGGACGTCAATGTTGGAAGCTCCAACAGGCAGCATCACCACAAAGTTGTAGCCATGACTGAAAAGAAAGTGTGGCGATGTAGAGCATTAATAATGCTGAATGGCCAATGGTTATTCTTTCAAGATGATGGATGTAATGTAACTTGTAAACTTAAAAGCACTTCATGTATTCATAAACATCATCAATGTAAAGGATTCCAGAGAGTGAGTAGATCACAGTGTGTCACTATACTGGTATATTGGTTGCCTCTATTTGCAGATGCTCTTTTGTGCAAGTTCTGACCAGTTCTCACCAATTTCTCACGAAATGGTAAATCTTATTGTTTATCACTTCGTCTTTAAACAGTATCACGTTGTCTAATAAAGTAAACATAGACGATTTCCCACCAAATCAAAGAAGGTTTGGTGGCAAACAATCACGTGTCAAGGCTGAAAGATATTCTACATGAATGTCTCCACTTAAAGGAACACTGTGATATTTTGGGAAACAGTTGTTTGCCTTCTTACCCTGAGTCAAATGAGAACATCAATTCGATTTCTATGCTTGTAGTAGAGAGATTGGGCCAGGACATGGTTAGCCTAACTTAGTACAAAGACTGTTAAAAAAATACACATCTTATTTTCTTGTTAACTTGTTGACTCCAGCCACCAATACATTTAAAAGAGATGCTCCTTTCAACCACAATGTTTTGAATTCGTAAATGTGTTAAATACACAAGTTACATTGTGGAAATTTTGAAAGAGCTTAAAGGCCTCATTAACTTTGTGAGGCTAGCTGTTTCCCTCTGTTTACAGTTTTTAAACTACGCTAGGCTATGTCTTGGATTGTTATATCATCCAGTTTCCAGACCCAGATACAGTCTGCCTAAAATTTCCTTAAACCATTTCTCTTTAGTGTTTAGAATAACTCCACAAGATCCAGATTACTTATTTCCATGAATATATTGGGAACCACTGCACACTTCATGTCAAATGCCTACCTCTAGGCTATTCCTAAAGCTTCATTGATAGTTCTGCATTAAGAGGCTACGGTGGTTATGTGCTTAGGCTCTTTGGGTGCAGCGGCTACAAAAATACCACGTTGGGAAAACTGTGATTTGTGAGCATGGGCTGCTTGTATTTTCTCTTAGATGTTTCTGATGCCATTAGAGATTGAAAAAGCTCAGTTATCTTCTCCTTCCTTACACTAACACACTTCACCAAAGACATTTACACTACAAACCTCTTGACATCAACGTTGACATTCTGATGTGTCCCGGCAGTTTAGATGTAATACTATGTAGTGATGCAGTATGTGCTGATACTTACATAGGTTTGGTGAACATTCCTGAGACCTTCTTGCAGCCCTGGTTGTCGCCACCACACACACCACACTTGTCAAACTTCCTGTTAGAGTCCAGCTTGCCATCGCAGCCTGCCTTGATGCATTTTCCTTGAACACATACAGCTGAGGTGTCAGGAGAGCAGGGCGTCCCATCCACAACCTGCAGGGTTTGAGACATTACATCAAGCTGATCTTAAGGTGGATAATATGAGCAGGAACAACAGAGGGAAAGAAAGAGCAAGACAGAAAGTGTTGCCACATATACGATCTTCCATAATTACATACTTTATTCTTCTTTCTAAACAAACATAATGAACCAAAGAGCTACATAAATAGAAAGTCGCAAAGAAGCACCAGAGGGAGTGTAGTGTATCCTTTAGTGTAAACGAGATGTTGGCCTGTATTGCTGTTACAAGCTTTTTTTCTTTTCTGGTTGCATACATAGTTGCTGACAAGCCACAGCTGTGAAGTGATACTGTCCCTGCATGTTTCCCTTCCTCGACGCTCCATCCATCCTGCTGCAGCAGCAGCAGCAGCAGCCACTCTCTCTACTGCCACCAACATATCACCTTTCAATGCTTTGTTGTGGATAGAACTAGCCGTTACTTCTTGCATTTTGAATAAGGGCCGAATCATACCGAGCAGTTACACGGCAAACCTTTGTGAACAGAGAGCTGCTAAATATTATATCTAAATGTTTCAACTACACCTCCCATGAGGTTTTGACGCATGATGAGGTGTTCAATGACACAGAGTTCAGATTATATTAGCAATTACAGGAGTTGATACCCATTTATCTCAGAATATTGACAGAATTCCCCAAAGTCACGTCTTAGCGTTTTAGACAGATCTGAGTGCAGCAGGACTTTGGTTTTTATTCATAGCATGTACCATCTACAGGCTAAAACAACAGCTAGCAATTATTAGGCTCAAATCATCCTCCAGCGAAAGCAATCAATATGTAATTTGGCTAGTTGTAGTTTCTCTACTTTATTAACACAGGTTGTCTAGTAAATATATTGTATTGTCTTGTAGTAATTCCATTTTTTCGTGATTAGAAAAAGAGTTAATTATAGAAGATACAATTGGATGGTGTGGTTACAATCAGGAGGAGTGGTTAAGTGAATATACCAAATCCTAAAAGCTACATACCTTTGGAGCGAGGACATAGAAGTACCCAGTTCCATTGGCGCGGCAGATAAGCTTGCATTTGTCTTTGGGAGAGATGCCCGAATATTTAGGAACCCAAACCACAGAGGAACCTAGTCTGTTGGTGTTCAGGTTTAAGCCATTAAATGCCTCACACTGCTCCTCACGGAAACTCTTACCTGGAGATGTAAAAAGAACCTCAGATTAGTTGACAACTACTGCAATACTCTTGACCTTATAGAATGTGATTGCAGTTTTGCAATTGACTGTTCACTAAGCCCCTAATGGATTTCACTTCTGTGCATTTTATGATGATAATCGTGGCAGATTTGCTACTTGAAATTCTCAGTCAACAATGGGTCCTTGAACTTAGACAGAGGTAGACAACAGCAACTTCTAATTTCTAGCCAGATTTTATCAGCTGTAGCTAGTGAGCTAATTAAGCTAATGGTAACTCCATGGCCTGGTTACAAAACGTGTCTTCCTGTGTAAAAATACTCAAACAGAGACTAGTGTACCTGTTTCAGGACAAGAGTTGAAGTTACAGGAGCGATATTTGATGCGAAGGCCATAGCAGTATTTGCCTCCATTCTCAGGAACAGGGTTGTCACACTCCCTCTTTGCCAGCTGAACTCCTCCATCACAACTTCGGGAACAGTCTCCAAATGCTCCCCACTTCCCCCACCGGCCATCCACCTGGGACAAAAGAAACACAAACACAATGGTACATCAACATGTAATAAAAAAGATCAAGCAGGACAGGGTTTCTTTCCGCACTCTCTCACCTTGATGTGCATGGTGTTGTTCTTATCAGTGCAGGCTCCTCGGTAGCAGACCTTGCCGTTGCCACAGCTGGTGCCGTCCGCCCAGGGGAAGTGTCGGGTTTGGCATACCAACTGGCCGCGGGCCTTCCCGGTGCACCACAGCTTGGAGCAGGGCTGCATGTACGGGCAGGGCTTGGATCCGGGGCCGAAAGCAAGCTCACACTGGCGGTGCAGGCTGTAGCTGGAACCAGGCAGGTTGTCTGAGAGAGACAGCTGCCTTTGAGGTTGGTCCAACAGACAGTCTCCTACAGAAACAAACAAACAACATTGCAAACAATCAGACCGCAGCTGCATTCACTCACAAAAATTCACTTTAAACACAGAAAACTTAAAGCTCCACTAATTGATATTTTTGTATTTACAATGGGGAAAATTACTACGTGTAATATCTAAGATGTTGCTTGACAAACCCACAGAGATTCCTCATCAACTCTGCAGTTTCCCTCAGCTCGACGGAGTTCATCTTTCAGCTCATTGTTTTGGTTTTAAAGTGCTCATATTATGCTCATTTACAGGTTCATACTTGTATTTAGAGGTTATATCAGAATAGGTTTACATGGTTTAATTTTCAAAAAACACCATATTTTTGTTGAACTACACATTGCTGCAGCTCCTCTTTTCACCCTGTGTGTTGATCTGTTTTAGCTACAGAGTGAGGCATCTCACTTCTATTCCATCTTTGTTGGGAGTCGCACATGCATAGTACCTAGGTAAGGACTACTACCCAGTCAGAAGCAGAGTATGAGGGCGTTATAACGTGTTACAAAGTGACGCACGTTCGTCACGGAAGGCTGGACTACAATACCTATAACGTGCACAAAAAAAGATATATAACACAATAAAGGAAAGGAAAAAAGCCAAAAAGCATAATATGAGCACTTTAAGGCTTGCAACTTTACTGTTGTCATCATAGACAGTTAAAGAAATGGACAATGTGATGCCGTAGATTTCCATGGAGACCAGTGAAGTCTATATGAAGCACTTTTCCAGCGTTACTGCGCAGCCTCCAACTGAGCTTGACGACGTAAATGTGACATGAGCAACCTGTCTGAAAGTTGTAAGTCTTCTGGTAGCTGTGCCAAGAGAAATCTCAATCATTCCCAATCTTGCAGAGACGGAGAGCGTAGGTATATGTAAGGAGATAACATAGGCACAGGCTAATTATTGCTAACTAAAATGCTAGTTAACATTAGTAATTAAACTTAAACAGCTAATGTAAGTCGAAACTGCCTGCGAGCTTCTCCTGTACTGTACGGTAATTCCTCTACTATGCGACAGTAAGTCGCGTGGTTATGACACAATCGTTAGCCTAATATTAAAAAAAACGTCTGCTACGGAGCCATAATGTGAGATACAAGGTAATGGAGCCTTTTATACATTGTCGTGTTTCTTTAGAAATAAACAATGGACAAATAGAGTCTTTAAACGCTTCAGATGTAAAGTTATTCGCTGTCAAAGTGGCGCCAAAATGAATGGCAGTCAATGGAATGCTAACGGCGGGTGATGGCTTGTTAGCAACAAAATGGCGCCATAGGAGGTACGCTTTGTGGACGCTCGCTTACCCCCTTGGTTGTCATTCAGTCTCAGCGCTCTCATCAACCTTGTTTCAAGTGGCAGCAGGCAGCTGTTTTCAGTGCAAAGCTAATGAAGCCATTTAACACTACCCGCCAGCACCAAACAGCAGGCAGACAAAGTTAGCGACAAGAAGTTGATGGAGACCAAAACATAGAGCAGCTAAAGGAAAAATCAATATCAGACGTATGTTTATAGTGGACAGGAACATGAATGCTGCTGTTACTCTGTCTAGGCAACTGTTTGCTAACACATTCGCCATATCAACCTATTGAGGTGTTAATATGTCAATGTTTTTTTTTTATAGCTTGTTGCACTGCAACCATATGGCCAATAAATCAACCAATGAAGCTTTAGGGACAAAAATCTAATTAAAACAATGAAATCAATACCATGGCATTTTGTGATAATTTGACTGATGTGATGAAAATAGTACTTTTTATTTGCTAAATTTGTGGTTAACCAAATATTTCTACACTAGACCCACGTAGACTCCTTGTTAGTGAAGTCAGAATTAATAGAAACTGTGATTCATCAGTCCATGAAACTGAAAACAATATATCAATCAACTATAAGAGTAAAACAAACTTTGGTCATCTTTAAGTAAGAGGAACATATGTACTGTATCTATCATCTTTCTCGTATCAAATGTCCCTGAGAAAGAATGATACTGTTTAAAACTGTTATGCATTGCAAGAGTGCTCTGGTAAGTTCATGTAAGGCAATGACTAAATGTTGTACAAAGCGTCATAAAACTATGGATTAAAGCATTCCAATAATGTTTATGAAAGAGCTTAAAACTGTTAGTACGGTTATGTTCAATAACTGTGTCTTCAGTCTGTACAAAAGCAGACTGCAAGCTGTCTATATGAGACAGTGCAGGTACCAGATAATGTTAAGATTGGCTCATGAAGAAAAGACAGTAGTGTTAGCTTTGGAGTGTTGAACTTGGTAAAGACTAATTTGCTTATTACAGTAAGTGGGCTGGTTGCGAGGAGGTAATACATTGGTGTGCTAATTCTGTCTATTACACAGAATCCACTCACAGGCACTTACAGGAGTTTACACACAGACAGAAAAAGACTTAGCATAAGGGAGCTACTGAGAAGAAACAGCCAAACGATATTATTTAACTTATGAATGGTATATTGAATGTGGATACTAAAAGTGGCTAATGTATGTCATCATCGGCATATGAAATAAAATCTCAAGGAAAGATACTTCCTCGTATACACAGTTTCTTCACTGGGTAATGTTTATTGCACTCTTATTTCAAGTGTAATTTTGCCATGAAGTGTTTCACATTTCTGCATTTCTTGTAGATACATTGTAGTCTATTGAGGCTAGTGAGGATCTAGTATGTGCTAGTTCTACAAAATAATCATCTTTCTGGCTTAAAAATCTGACATTTAACCTACTTTTATATGCTCTCATCCACCACTGTAGTATATACTTTATATCTGGATGTGACAACATCAAAATATAACAAAATGTCCTCAGATATTACATAAAGAACATTTTCTACCATTTTTTAGCTCTGATTAGCATATAACAAGGAACTCTGTTAGTCTGGCATCCTCAAGCACTTAACTTCCCAAAGCCTTGCTTAAAGCTATGAGGACTCAGCTGGGTGCTGCATCCCTTCCAGCTTGTTGTTAAAACAGGATTTCTAGCCAAAGATCCAGAATTCTGATCCCATGTAAGGTAATTTAGCATTGGTTTTAATGTGCTATGGGGTGGATTATTCAATCATTTCACCATTAACTTGTCTTTTATGACATGACATGACAACTACAGGTGTCCACCAACCAAACGTTTTCTTAAAGCTGCATTCATTTTTTCTAGTTCCATCAACCTTCTGTTTTGCACCTAATCAACTCCCAGGAAGGAAATCTGCTAAATTTTCTACGTTTGCCAGCTAATCACTAAATTTGTCGTTTCATGTTTGGTACAGTAAGTGTATCAGAGCTTTTTTTATTTATTTATTTTTTTAGCAAAAACAGCTGTCTACTGTGGCTGGAAACAAAGTTGTTGAGAGTGCTGTGACTGAACCAAAACATTGAAGTTGTGGGCCAGAAAACCGAAACAATGAGCTGAAAGAAGCTAAAACGCTTTGCAGAGCTGAGGGAAACTGCAGAGTCTGGTGATACGTCTCTTTGGGTTCATCACTACAAGTGATCACTTTTACATTAGGCTACACATTTATTTACAGAGTTATTTACTGTGAAGTGTGTTTAAAAGTGTTGAAGTGTGTTGACCCTCGATATATAACTACTTTGACTTTTCTATTCCAAGATCCCATTTTGCGAGGATTAGGTACAAAAAAACACTCAAGAATAAACACTCGCTTAACAAAGAAAAAAAAATATTTTATCCAAATAGATACAATAGATTTTTTTTTTTTTTGAAAGTTGAAACTGATATTGAAATTACAAATGTAACCATGACGAACTAGAGCCAAGGTCTGTTATTGTGGGCGCAATTAGATTACAACCAGCTGAAAGCATGAAGCCTGGACAGAATTAGTGGTCCATCTGAGTCCAGAAACATATACAGGAAGTGTTTACTAACCATGACCTCTGTCCAGGAACTCAGTAATGATGGCTGCGCTGCACACAGACCAGGGCCTGCTCCTGTCGATCTGAATCAGTGTGGGAGACATCATGTGGTTGTCCTTTAGTTTCCCAAATACCTCCTCACACGCCTTCACATTGTCGTGGGGCATGTTGAAGACGTGGCCTGAGGGATGAGGGTAGCGTGGGAAGAGAGACAGAAGGTTATGCCTTTGTTAGCGTTAAGTAGTTCCAATATTTTAAAACACAATAAGCAGTTAGTAAGAGTTACTGGGCATAATTCTGTATCTGTGATGATGAAAATATTACCAAAAAAGAGAAACTTTTTTCCAGACATCACAGCACACATGTATGTATAAGGCAAAGCAAACTAAACTTGGACTGATTTGAAAGCTGATGTCATAGCAGACAGGAATGCAGTTAAGCATGGGAATATACAGCGTGGCTTACATGTACGTCCATGTTCTAAACCAGGCCTGACAGGGGAATTTAGTTCCCAAGGAAATCATTTAATTCCCTAAATATGGACATGCAGAACATTCCAAAAAAACAAAACATAGATGTGTTTCCGCGTATTCAATCATGAGACAGGACCATTTCGAGGGGAAATTGTGTAATGAGGACAGTGTAAACCAATGCCTCTCTTGGGGCCTCAGGAGTTACTTGTGCATCTGGTTTCAGGCATGAGTCTTGCTTCTTTTACATTCTCAACCACTGATTATTGAAAATGTGAAAATATGTAATTTGTATTATTCATAGGATTTGCCTTAACTAGACAGTTTTAGGAGTTTGTCAAACTAAAGTACATGCAGTTCATATATCACCCATTAAATGTCATTGAAAAAGCAGGATTAGCAGTGCTCCTTTTTTATGTTCACCTTTGACAGGTAATTTTAAGCTGCAAAAAGGAGATTACATACATAATATCAGCCTAAATCACAGATAAATATAAAGAAATTGCATCGTGGTAGATTAACCCTATTTGTCAAAACTACACCATCCACAGGAAGTGATAACTCAAAACTTCAGTATAAAGTCAGAATTCAGGCATTCTGGTTCACGAAATACCTTCTCTGTGGCCTAGCTGGGAAACAACAGCACACACTTACCATGAAACAGCTAACATTATGCCAATCAATATTGGTTCATTTTAGCTAGCTATTTAGCAATGCTAAAATCCTTGATGCGAATTGGAAATAAAAAGAGTGGGTCAGCATTCTTAGATTCGTATTAATCTCATATCTGTGGGTTAAGTAGGAAGCTGGAGCAAGGATGTGGTTAGTGTCTCTAACACAAAGAATCCAAACCTGGCAACCTCACTGTGACTACAAGACTTTGGGAAGCTGCGCACAGTTACAATATGTAGCAGTTAAATGCCAGGAAATATTTACAGCATGTGACATTTTTCTTTCTGCACAGGTTTAGCAAAAACGTGCAAATTAGTGTATCCCTTTCTTACAGTCCTTATGCTAAGCTAGGCAAACCATGCCCTGAGTCTTGTCTTGCTCTGTACATGCACAATCATGAGATTGGTATAAATCTTCTCATCTCATTTTCGGAAACAAAGCAAATAAGTATTTCACAAAAGGTTCAACTATTCCTATGCCATTTCCACGGCAACTAGCACAATCCACGTTTAATATCGAAGATCATATATGTGAGTGTATGAGTGTATGCTCAAACACAACTAACGCTCATACCACACACTTATAGTGGATTTGACATTTTCGCCTGAAATGCAAAGAGTCTCCTAAAGAGCAATGAGTGAGGGCTCTGTCCAGAGAAAACTGGGATGGCCAGTGTTATTTCCTTTGCTTCCTTCATCCTTTTTCATGCTTACATTCTCCTTTTCACAAAAGCATCCCAGACAAGCTGGAATGTTAAAGATAAGTGTACATGTGTTAGTATAATGTTATGTGAAATAATTCTAGGGTGACTGAACTTCAGATTTTTCTGTTATCTCTCACTTTCAATTTGCAGCTGCCAGTGTACAAAGTTATGCTGTGCAGCTGTAATGTCGAACATGCATAGATCTCAACCTTGGCCCAGAGACCTGCTGGTTTTGATTGTGCCAATCTAATGAGGGACTGATTTACAAACAGAACATCAGGTAAATGCAATTAAATCACTGCTATGATTGAAACCCAGCAGTGCACTGGGACTAGGACAGCCATATAGATAATCATGAAAGTTGCAAAGCCCTCTGGCCAGGCTAGTTTCTGCACTGATTATGCGCGTCTTAAACCTGACTGCAAAATTCCTTTGACATTTTAGGCTTAGGTTATATGCAACTCTTGTGCATTAGCATAAATCTAACATGCATAATGTGAGTGTGCAATCCCTGATGATGAATGTTTCTCACAGCAAATACAAACAACTTTCTTACCAAGTTCATGGGCAGCTGTGAAAGCGGAGGGCAAGCCATCATCTTCAATGACGGAGCAGCTCCTCTTCGGGTCACACATGGTTCCAACATCAGCCATACCCAGTGTATCACAGGTTGTGGCCCCGCAAAGATCCTGGTGACACAGAGACATGTTAATTGTAACACGCCTTTTATTTCATTCTCATAAAAATCTTGGAAAATCATATTGAACTTGAGCCATGTTCCAAACATGTTTCTGTGGCTGTGCCTTGAGCTACAGGATGAAGAGACCATGAAGAGCACTAATACAAAGCACATGGGTTTGTTTATTGTTTCTCTGTTCTGGCTTTTGAATATGTTGAAGCAGAGGGTCAGGGGAGATAGCCCACCACACATTTCCTCTTGGTGTTTAGTTAAAGAGGTAAAAAGAGAGTTTGGAAGGACAAGATGAGTTCCACCTGCAGCACACAGCTCAGGGTGAGTAAAACCATGACAAAAACTCCATGATAGTCTTATCTTTACCAGTGTACCACTTAATCTCTCACTATCTCTTCTTTTCTCTATATTGTACCTCAATTTCTGCTAATTGGCTATATCTGGCTGTATCTGGCAGTCTGCGGTGAAAGCCGTTCTTTTTATTGTTACAGACATTCATGATCCCCAGAGGATGAATCCTAATGACTTTGTTGATCCCCTGATTTTACCTTTAGCGCCACCATTAGGATGATAATTTGTTTTTCTGGTTAAAATGTCTTGACAACTGTTGCATGGATTGCCATGACATGTGTTACAGGAATTCACATTTCCCTAAAGTGTTGATCTCCTGAATCTTGCGCCATCATCAGGTGCTTTGGTTTATAATCAAATACTGCAGGTGACTAAAACTTATTTTGTCTCTGATTCAATATTTCTCGGCAGAACTGATGTTATTATGTTATATACAAATGACTTCCCTGTGCTTTGGTAGTGTTCAGAGTAAACACTAAAGTGGAGGATGAACTTATTAACCCAGTGTTACACTGAGGCCCAGTGATGCCAGAAGCACCCTCTGCCAGCCATGTGTATTCCACACCACTTGCTCTCCGTAACCTATTACAAGACTTTTTCCATCTCAGCAGTTGCACTCATTGTGCCATACAAGGACAACAACATCGGACCTGGACTTTCCTACATATAATTGCCCTCGGTAAATAAGGGATCTTTCCCCAGTGTTGGGGTGACTTTTAAATCGTTTTGTCCTTGAAGTGTTTTTGTATGTTGCTATGGAGTGAAGGAGAGAGGACATGTTTCAGATGGCCAGCCAGAGCCAAACTGGACCTAATGGAAAGCAGGCACCAATAACCAGGCATCAGAGTGGGCGAGACAGAGAGAAGTTAGTGACTGTGGAGAAAGATTTACTAGGCAATGGTGGCAGCTCTGGTGGCCACATGGGATTATCTGGCAGCTGTGACCAGCAGAATGCTTTAGATAGTGTCAATTTACATCATCTTGAATGAATGAAGAAGGAATTTGGATTCTAATTGGATTCTTAAAAAATGGTCTGATCATCATGAAGGTGCCTTTATAGGCAGATAGTGACCCAGTTCTTATTCTGTAGAAGCCGACAGAGGTGAGGTCTTTCATGGAAAGATTTGGCTCAGTTGCTCTTTTCCAGTGACTCATTGAACTAGAAGAAATGGGACTAGCAGGGCTGTGCGGTTGACAGGCTGCACCAACACACAAGTTAATAGATGAATAACTGAACGGGTACACAGAGCACAGACCTGTGTGAAGTGACAGTTAATATTTCTTGTTGTAAAGTTAATACAATTAACTTCACTGAGTAGTTTTGTGTCTCTGAGAGTATGGGAGTTCTGGTTCACCTGCAAAAAAGACTGAAAGAGTGTCCCTTACAGTCTTTTACATGTCTGTGCCCAGGGGCCCATTTTTGTCTCATAATTCACCCATGCACAAGTTGTGTTTGAGTGCAACATTACAATCCTTACACCACCAATGTGATGCATTACAGCTGGGTTTGGTGCAGCTCACTCCTCCCCTGCTTACCTGTTTGGTGAACAGTATGGCAGTGTCCCAGTATTCTGGGTGCTTGTCGCTGTGTTTATTCAACTTCTTCTGCCAGGAGCAGAAGTTGCGCAGAGTCAGGGCTGCATTACTGGAAACCTTGGGTCCCTTGTCAGCTTCATTTATAACCATGAAACCCACCACCACTATGTTTATGGAGTTGAGAATGCTGGGGTGCTTGTAAAGCCTGGCTGCTACTGACATCAGGGTCAGGAGGTAATGCTTTAGGTCATCCCCGTGAAATGTAGCCATAGATTCATCTGCCACCACCAGCACCTCCACAAACCTGGGGATGGAGGCAAACCTCTTGGACCTCCCCAAGGTTTTCAACACAGTTTCAGTAATGCCATCAATCGCCAGTTCACTGATGTGCTTGTATTTCTCCAGGGAAATGTTGAAATTGGTGTCAGGTGCAACTCCACACCTGCTGGTGAAGTTGCCGCCTGAGTGCGTAGCGCGTCTCCGGCGGCGGATGACATGCGTCCTGTCGAAAGAGTTTCCATATCCAGACGCGGCTGCTGCGTCTTCAGTTCTGGTCTGGCTGATGAAATACTCCATGCCGTTATAGGAAAAACCCCCATGGAGACCTTTACACAGGCTGAGCGCGGCGTAGGAGTCCGGTTCGGCGTTGACATCCCCGGAGTAGAAGCATTCCCGTAAGTCAGCTGTTGCAGAGGCGTTAGATGCTGAGGAGCCGCTTTCAGGCGTCAGGCTGCCCGGTTCAAAAAAACTGGAATCCGGCGTAAGATGGAGGTAAAGTTCCTGGTTGAATGCACTTAGTCTAAAAACTATCAGTCTTTCAGTCATCTGCTCCGCGCGCCGGTGCAGATGCTTTTCATGCTTTTGATGATCCACGCGAACAGGTATGCAGAAATCTACCTCCATGCAATATGTTAGTTTCAAATAAAGTAGAAACTTTGTGAAAATAATCAAAGAACTAAGCATAGCCATATTTGCTCCTGCTCAGGAAATTCTACTCAGTAATTCGGCTTCGGTGTTTGCATTCAATAAAGAAGTTGTGCGCAATTGCACAGAGCGCCGCTTGTGTCTTCAGAAAACTAAGCACCCGCACTGCCTTCCAGCTTGTTTGCCCATCTTGCACCGTTTCCACTCTGGCCACCAACTTATCTGAGCTGCTGAGCTTTAAAGTCGTGCATATACACCAATGATCACTGTTAACTGAAATCTGGGTACGTGCGCAAGAGAGAGCTCATTGGTCATGCGTCTCGGTTTGTGGTGCAGACCGCAGCCACTTGTAACTCTCCAAATATTATTGTTGCTGTACAGCATGTGTGACAGGAGCTGGAGCATCATCCCCCCTCCCACCGCCCAGACTCACTGCAAGGCGGACAGACAGGGAGCAAACACACAGCCCATGGTTTCATTTAGAGGTTTTTGACATTCATTTCAAACTAATGCGCCAGCACCATAACCTTCTCTAACTGCAAACCTGATGATGTAACATAATTATCCACAATGTCTCCGACAATCTCCATTGTCACTTCCCTTCCCTTCTACATTTTTTATTTATTTTTAACACATTAAATGAATACAGAAAACACCAACATACATGAGAGGAATTAGGGCTACGTTCACTTGAACACATTTATTTTTCTGTATATCATCATGCATAAGAACAAGTTTAAAGACACGTGCAAAGCGAAATGCAGGCAAAGAACGACACCTGTTTGCACTTGAAGTTAACTGGAGCGTCAGTGCGTCTAAGCGCCTGAACAAATGTGTTGTACTCTGGCGCCACCTGACGGCAAATGGGTTAAACTGCACCTCCATGATTACTTTTATTGTTTAAAGAGCTGGCATTCTCCTGGCACATAGTCTTAATGAAGTGCTTTACATGTTGCCTGGCGGAACATGTTTTTAGTCTTGGAATACAGCAAAAGCCTTTTAGAAAAGCCCTCTATAGCATCATGAATAAAATGCTCCAATTAGCAGCCGTCATAACCATGAATACAAAAAAGGTTTCAACTAAATACATAAATAAAAATGCAATAAATGCAATTTTAAAATTGGACATACTGGGTTGTTTAAACAGGTTTATTTGAGTCGTTGCTCCTTTTTCATTGAACCTCTGTTTGCTTGATCTTGATATTCAGAATTATTAAAAAAGTTTATCTGCAGAATATATATGGTGCAAAACCGCATAATTAAATAGCATTCTTCTTCCTATAGCTTTACTAATTAAACATGATTAAACATTGCTCAGTGTTTGCTCAGCCGTTCTCTGTCCAGCGGTGGTCTTTGTGCAGGGATAAAGCAGATCAGCCTATGGGGGGCTCCGGGCTCTGTGGGGTCCTGCCTCTCACACACTGCTCCGAAATAACTCAAGTAGCGGACTTCCAGCTATGTGTAGTATATATGCCCTCCTGCTGCCATATAGCACGCTGGGTTAATAATAGGAGCACGGTTGTCAAGCTATTTCAGAAGGGGGGAGTGTCGGTCTATTCTCATTGGATCCGTTTTATCCGCGAGTATCTCATAAAGTGCGGGTGGGAGGAGAATTTCCAGCAACGGAGGATATCAAAAATAAACCCCCTCATGTCCAGGGAAGAGCAGAAAGTATAAATACCCCCGATATGTCCAGACTGCAGCGGTGCTGGAGAGTGGTACAAGACTTAGCTTGGTGAGGCTATCAGAAACGACAATTCAGACAAACTGAAATTAAATACCAGACATAACTTTGACCAAGACTGCCTTCACAGCGCTGGGAAATCACTTTCATTTGAACAGATCTCTGATTTAAGGAAATAACTATTCGATTAGAGAAGACGCGCCATTACCAGAGATAAAGGACATACATTGTAATAAAATCTTTATTGTTACTACTCTTGAGCGCAAATTTCATTGCAGAAGATGTGTTCCACTGTGTGTTTGGTCGTTTTACTCCTGTGCGTAATAAACGCAGCACTTTCCACTCCATTTGAATCTGAGGATATTGTACCTGTTCGGATAAATGGAAGAATCAGCGGTCGCTTTTGGAAAAGAAGCGAGGATCAGCCGAGATTTATCCTCAGTGCATTTGGCAAGGACTTGACTCTAAACCTTATTCCAGATACCAGCTTTATCGCGCCTTCCTTCACCATACAGCGCATCAAAGCCAGAGATGTTGGCGCTTTACGCAGCTCTTCAGGTGCCCAACTTGTCGCTGATCTCCAGAAATGTATGAACCAGACAGAGGAGAAAGAAGGACAGCTTAGGAGCTGCTTTTACTCGGGGAATGTAGATGACGATCAAAGCTCGGTTGTGGCTGTCAGTTTGTGCTCGGGCATCTTTGGCTCCTTCATAACGGAGGGGAAAGAGTATTTAATTGAGCCCAAACTTCGCGGCGGCCTGGGGCCAGACTCTGCCGAGCAGCTGCATGTCATCAAGAGGAGGACATTCAGCAAAAACCACGGTGTTCCCCTCCTGTTTGAACACGCGGCGGCTGAGAGTCGAGCGGAGAAGCACAATGGGGAAAGTTTTACGCACGGCGACAGTGACGCACAGAGGGAACCTCGCCGGAGACGCTTTGTCTCCGCGCCACGGTTCATAGAGACCCTGGTGGTAGCAGACTCAACCATGACCCACTTCTATGGAGATGAAATAAAGGTCAGACACGATTAACTCATTATTTCCTGCACACACTGTTGATAGGAACCTAAACAAACCTTAAGTTTAATCCGCAGATTGTCCCATAAACAAAACGTCGAAGACGTCATCTTTTCCCTTTATTTCCCCATCCTGCTTGTAAGAACTCATGGCCTAGATATATAGTGGTAGGGGTTTGTTTTTCTGTGCTGCTTCATGAAACATGTTTTGGCAATGATGAGGCATGGGGAGGAAATCGGTGGGCTCCCTGTTTTCCACAGGCTGAGGAAGAGGTCATGCAACAGAATTGTAAGCAATGCTGAAGCACATTCCTAAAGACTTGGTCACGATTTGGCAGCAGAGCCTTAGCATCACCCAGGGAAGATTCACAAGGCTTACAATATCTATTCTGTTCTGGCTTTACTCTTACTTCATGCATTCATTTAAAGAACCCTCTCCTGCTGTACATCATACAAAACAGCTATTATGTAAATTGAAAAATCGTTGGATGGTGATACTATATGACAAAAAACTCCTGAAAGTAAGACAGTCATAGTATGACAATCCATGATCCTGCCACAACCTGGAGCAGCCAAGTTCTAGTCTGTTTGTACTTAACAAGTTCCTCAGCTGCCAGACCCTCTGCCTCATCCCACAGTAAGTAAGTTAAGGGAGTATGGAAAGGCTTCTAGGCACCAGGGTCAAGTGGACAAAGGTTAGGCTGATAAGTCGGGCTTGTGTTGGCGTTTCGTTACAAATCAGATTCCAATTTCATTACCCTGGTCTTCTATGAGCAGGGGTGGTTTTAGTGATTTAGAGGTCCCAGGCAAGAATCAACATGGCTCATGTAGCACATGTGGAAAACTTTATGTGGGAGTATCATCCCACCCTAGAAAATGTGAGTTCAGCAAGGCTGATGGAAGACTTTGCTATACACATCATGGCACAGTCTCCCACATTCGTTGTGATTTACCAGCTCTCCACTAAAACACAACCCTATGACAGCACTGTGGAAACCCCTGCCCATCACTACCTCCCCTGACACAATCATGAATAGTGGACAAAAACTATTTGGAGGCTGCGCTCTCAAATGGGAAATTTTCACTGAATTCTTCACTTAGAAGAAGAAGACAGTATGGTCTCAAATAAGGCTTCTGTTTTCCTGAACCTGGTTGCAAGCTTAAGATGCAAATACTTGTGAGTGTGTCTGACACATTTTTGCAATTTCAAAGCTCATGTGCAATCCTGGTGATGTGCAGCAATACTGTACATTATGAGCAGGAGAAATACAGGTAGTGTCACACTACAGTAAAGTGTGTTTATATCAAACTTGGTTACCTTTATTTTTGTTTATATATAGTATATATATACATATAGTGACAGTGATCAGTTTGTGATTTTGAAGAGCCTCGACCAATTACAGTCTGGTGTGTGCTTGAGCTGGACTGCTAAATGAAGCATACCAGTTGATTTCAGCTTAAAGCAGATAATATGGTATTGTCCAAGGACTAAAAAAATGAAAAATGAATATTGGCTGATGAAGTGTTATCAGGTTTTGTAAGTCTCAAATATCACTAATGGCTACAAAAATCTAATATTGTTAGGCTGTAGCCTGTGCAGGCAGAGACACAAACATTATATCATGCAAAACCTGTGCTGCATGACCTTCACCCATTTGGTTTTAACCATTCTATCTTTTATCCATCCTCCACTGTATCTTAAATATTAATTAAATGTTGTGTCCTGTCTCTCCTCCTCCACAGCACTACACTCTGACCCTGATGTCGATGGCTGCCCAGCTTTACAAGCACCCCAGCATAAAGAACTCAGTAAACATGGTGGTGGTGAAGTTGTTGGTGGTGGAGGATGAGGAGGTTGGCCCGGAGGTCTCCAGCAACGGAGGTGTGGCTCTGAGGAACTTCTGCTCCTGGCAGCAGCTCTTCAATCCACCAAGCCAGAGGCATCCAGGGCACTATGACACTGCCATGCTCTTCACCAGAGAGGTGAGGGCCAAGTACATAGCTGGTTTAGCTTCTTTACACAGCTGCAGAATAGTAATTGAGGTCTCTGCAAAAACATACCATCATCTACATATAATGTTTTAAACATTTGATGAGATACATTTTCTAGAATTTGAGCATGAAAGTTAATTTTTCACCTTGGAAACAGTAGTTTGACAAAAAAAATATCAACTCAAGGTCCACTTACTAGCTTTCCAAAGCTTTCATCTCCGATTCCTAGTCTTCTTCAGTGGATGGAGTTTGCTCAGTTATCACAGAGACTACATTGGTGAAACAACAAAGACCCAAGAGATTTAATGAACATCGGAAACAGACAACATAGGCTGTCTGTGAACACCAAAACTAGTCACAGCATCGACTGAGAAGGGTCAAAAGTCATCAACCAGGAGTCAGTGGATGGTCGGGGAAAGTTCAAGAAGGCCATTCACATCTGTATGACAACTGACCAAACTTCATCCACTGAGACAGACTGTGAGATGTGGTTGAACTTTTCAGAAAAAGCTGAAAAATGGATCTTAAGTTAAGTCAAATTTACTAGAACGTTTATTTAAATTTAAAACAGCAGTGGTGAAAAAAATAAATCCTTGTGGAACACCACATTTCATAATGAAAGGAGCACTATTATCAAAGGTTTCATTGGAAAGTTTGAGCTACAGTAAATACTCAATGTTTACAATATTTGGTCATAAAACTATAATTTAAAGATGCACTAATAATATTTTTATATACTGTAACTAATGGGTGAAATGCCTGTGTGTAATGTGAATGGTATCACTCATAGTGATGAACCTACTAAGAATTATCACCCAACTCAGCAGTTCCCCTAAGCACTATAAGGCGTTTTTCCATCTTCAGCATTTTGTTTTGTTTTCTGGCCTGCAATGTTATTGTTTTGTTTCATTCTCACCGCTCTTATCAACTTCATTATCAGCAGCAGTTTTCAGCAAAAAAACATTGATAAACTGACTGTACTCTACCTACTCAGCACCAAACAGCAGGCAGACAGTTAAATACTAACTGGTGAACATAGGAGCATTAGCAGCTAAAGAGCCAGATGGTTCCCCTGGGAGTTGGTGGAGACTAAAACAAAAGTAAAAGGAGAACAAGTATTGGACGTGCATTCTTCAGGCGGCAAAAAGAGCTCACACATTCAGAGCATGGTTTAGACTCTTTGGTGTGTGAAACAACTCAAACAATGTTGTGTGAGTGCTTTACAGTGTCATTAGAATAGATTGTCCACTTACACATAGTCTGGTATATTTTGTTCTCCATTCAGAAGACAATAACCCAGCAAGGATGAGTCACGAATTAAGCCTTGGTGGAATTCAGTCCCAGGCCAGCTGCAGTACAAAATGTGGTTTCTGAGAAGCAGTCTCAGCCACACATTTACTTGAAAGCAAAGTTTCTTACAGTAACACAGGTGCCTTTTAGGGCCAGTTACGTTTATAGTGGTGATCCAGCTGAAAAAGAGACTTTTGCTTGGGATTATTATTATTATCATATTTTGCTCTTTTAGCAACCAGGGAGCACATGTGTGAGATCAGTGAAAAAAAAATGAAACAAGGTGAGGTAAAGGAAAGCCTTTCTAGCCCTTTGGGTGAATTAAGGATGCTGAAAGGATGGAATAGTTGTAATCTTTTCCAAGCAGGGGGAATGTCAACAGAGAGCAAACTGTGCTTTATGGATGCTTCGACAGGAAATAAGTTCACAAGTCCTTAGGGTTTGAGTTGTGATTGGCTTGTTCTGCTGTACTTGGCTGCCTTCTTCCATCTGGTATGTGCATGTTGACAAGGTGTTAGCAGACAATACATTAGGCGAGTAACTTCTCTATTATTAAATTTCTACAGCCAAGTGCCCTGGTTGCAGCTTGATTTGATGACAGGCTTGGCATTTATCTGCCAACTGAATGACGTTAGCATGTAAATCTGACCCTGGATCAGAGAAATGATGAATAGAACATATGTTTTGTGCTGGATTTGTCAAAGCTGCTTTGCAAAACCCAGTTTTGTTTGTTTTTCCATTTCAGCGGAAATATTCTTTGAAATGTAGAGGACGGAAGGCTCCTCGTGGATGAGCTAACTTTAGTGTGGCCACAAATCAGCCCTGACATGATTAAGACACTTTAAATGGTCAGCTTGAGTGCGTGGCTGGGTCTGGGTCAGTCACAGTCTGAAGGCTGCTGCCACTACTGTCTGTTGTGAAACTGTAGTGGAAACATTTTTGTGGTCTTATACTGTATGTGTGTGTGTTTATCCATCTGTCTGCACTATCTGCAGTATCTGCAAATGTCATATAATAGCTTGTGCTTTGACCCATACATCTTACTTTGTCTGTGTGTCTGCATACATGAGTGACAGATGCTATTGTGGAACAAGGTGTACAAACACATGCTGAGCTGGGTTCAAACGGCAGCTCCAAGTCCAGATGTGTTTTGAATCACAGAGGCTTCTGCCTTGTGGTATTTTGGGTCTGAGGCGAGGCCATGGATGCTTCCGTCTCCGTCCTACACAGCCAGGCATCTTCTCGAGCAGGGAAAGATTTCTGATACACCACACTGTTAATTTTCCCAGATCACAGCTCTCGACAGCTGCATGCTGAGGATATTTATTAGCTTTGTTTTATGACTGGAAATACTGAGCAGCATGTTTTTGATTAGTTTCTTAAAAAGTGGCAGAAAAACAACTTACACAAATAGACAGTGAAGGCTCGCCATCCTATGTGATTAATATAACAGTCAGCCAGGGCTGCCCATATGCTTAATATATTTTGTATTTGATAGGATAATGTCTTTAACTCTGTGATAGTCCACTCTGCCAGCTGGTTCTCAGCAAATGTTCCCTACTTTTGAAGGGAAATAGACCTTATGTAGGTTTAGAATAACGGATCGAGCCAATATTGCGTAATACTACACTTATTGTTCATGACAAGACCTTAACCTGAACTGCTTTGAATGAAATACATTTTTAGTTGAATTGGATGCAATACAAGTATGCATTTTGGTTTCAGTGGAGAGTTTAAGTGTTCCGTCACACTGAAGCTGTTTGGCAGCAGTGACAAGACCAAAAAGTGGCTCATGGTACACAGCTCTTGTTTTAGTGGCATATGTCGATTCTTTTTGGTGAGTCACTGTTGATTTTGGTTTGCCGCTGTGGTTCCCTGGCTTATGGCACTTATATCACTCATGTTCCACTGGCAGATACCACTCTCCACCAGTACATACTGATTCTTATTGGCATACTGTATGCCACTGGTAATTATCATGTGCTGCTCTGTGTGTGACTTTGTATTAGTGTTATACAGGGATTCCAAGTAGTAAGTATGTCAGTAGTATCTTGCTGCCATTCGAATGGCACATACCACCCCCACTGCCCCAGATGTAACAATGGTGCCCTCGCAAAATAGATAGCGTAGATAGCGGAAGGCGAAGGACGGATGTCAGGCTTTATCCCATTAATAGGCTCGAGGCTTGTTAACCTTAATAAGATATAATACAGTTCGGGTGAATACAATTGCTCATAATTTTAGATTTAGAATTAGGTTTTTGAACGTCTGCTTTTGTATACTTTAATAATTATTATTTTCAAGTCTTACATCATCATCCTGACCTTGGTGTGCCAATTTCAGTGTTTTCTGTGTTTGGTTGTGTTGCAGGACATCTGTGGACAGAAGAGCTGCGACACGTTGGGTGTGGCCGATGTTGGGACGATGTGCGATCCCAAGAGAAGCTGCTCAGTTATCGAGGATAACGGCCTGCAAGCTGCTTTCACAGCTGCACATGAGCTCGGTTAGCTCACATTTGTTGTCATATGGGTGGGCTGGTGTGGGTGTAGGATTTATGAAAAAAGTTTGTAATGTAATAGGCAAGTTCAATTCTTTTTTACTCATTCATAACCACTTGTCTGTGCATCTGTGAACCTATATTTCACATCATTATCATTGCATTCTTTCCCACTGCAGGTCATGTGTTGAGTATGCCTCACGATGACTCCAAGACCTGTGAGAGGCTGTTTGGAGATCTGGGAGGACATTACCTGATGGCTCCTCTGTTTGTCAGCCTCAACAAGACAGCGCCTTGGTCTCCCTGCAGTGCTCTCTACATCACAGAGTTCTTTGACAATGGACATGGTAGGGAATACTTTAGGTTGTCGCACCAATCTGTCAAAAATTACACACTGAGGCCACATTTCCACCTGGTATTAAAATCCAATCTGATAGATCCGATCACAAGCGGACACCTCTTAGTACGTGTTTTCCCACCTGGATCTCACTTCCCCGCTTCATATGCAAATACAGTATGTACATAATATCCTGTTCCTGAGACATCACCGACAGTACGATAATAACCTCCAAAACACAAGATTCACTCTCAGTGGTTTCTGGGACATCATAAATACTTTGAATGAGTAGGTAATTCCGCTCACAGTTGAGTAGGCAGTCCTGAATGTGGCCCAGAACACATTGCTAAAAGAATGTGGTCATATGTGGCCTAGACCACCTTCGAATGTGGTCTGAGTGATCGGATCTCAATGTGTCCTCATTGCGTCCTGGCTGCATTCCCACCTATACTTAGAGATGTGCACTTGTGATTGGATCACTCAGATCAGATTTTAATACCAGGTGGAAATGGGTTTGAGTAAATCAAAAAGTAAGCAGCCCTGTAGAGACCTTCTGCCAACATGGACGTCTGCCAACACACTGTGGCTCTGTTATTAGCGCTGGTTCAAAGATGAATAAAACACACTGTTTTTCTCTCACGCTCTAACTATGGCTTTCCTGCTTTAACATGTTGCTCACCTCAAATTATGGGTTGTAGGGATAGTTTATCTTGCACTAGATTTCCACATCTTCTCTCTCCACATCCTCTTCTCTTCACTCTCTCCTTTTCTGTTTCTTTCTCTTGTCTCGCCTGCCTCTCCCCATCTCACGTTGTGCATCATGTATTGTTTGTATTCTTGCTAGACCTATCAGTGAACCTTCTTTTCCACTGAGTCATACAATGAACTTCTTCCTGTTCTTCACCTCCTCAGCCAAAAGCAACAGCTGGTGTCAGCAAAATATGTTCTTTATCAGTTTGAAAAAAAAAACTTGTGTGGCTGAGAATGTTCATTCTGAAAAGAGGACGTCATTGACAACTCTAGACAAAAAGCGTATTGAATGTAATAAGGAATCATTAGAGTACAATTAATAAATTCTGATTTGGAATAGCTGTCAAATGCCCTGATTCAGAACACCAGCCTGCCTATAAAAGTGCACTGCATTATTAATTTATATAGTCGGGACACAGCTTGCCCTGAATATTTTCCCACTGTTGTCATGCCACACACAAAGAGCAACACATTTACAATTGTCACTGTGCCACAAAGTCCATAATCTCCATAAACCACAAAATAATCATTCTCATACAGTGTTGCTTTATGTTGTAACCGCAGGGGACTGCCTGCTGGATGTCCCAGAGAGTACCATACCGTTACCAAGAGAGTTGCCAGGCACTAAGTACAGCCTGGACCAGCAGTGCCAGCAGATGTTTGGAGAGGAGTTTGTCCAATGCCCCAACTCCTCAGATAGTGATATTTGTAGCCAGCTGTGGTGTCAGGAGGATGGGACGCTGCAGTGTTCCACCAAGAACGGCAGCTTGCCCTGGGCTGATGGCACCCCCTGTAGCCTCAATGGAACATGCCTCCATGGAGCGTGCATGTCGACTCAGGATGTGATGCAGCCGCTGGTAAGACTGCTTCTTTATTCTTACAAATGAAAAGTTGAATTAATTAACAATAAAACACAGCCTTGTTCAATTCAATACACTCAGGAGTTTGCTGCTACAGCTTTTAATTGGTCTTGTATGACCAGTAGTTTATGGTGGCTAATGTTAGCAATCTTAGCTGTGTAAAAGACATCAGTGAGTCAGTTTGCTGAGTTTGTAACTTTTCTCTTCTTGTGCTGTTATGCTCTGTTTTGAACTGCCCTGCTGTTTCAATGAGTCACTTCCTTTAAAGTGCACTTCTCAATTACTCAGAAAAAGAGTAATCAAGTTTGTAGTCATAAAACACGTATGTCAGCAAATCTAAGACAATCTCCCTTAGCCAATGTCCATTGTTTTTTGGTTTCACATTGGGTTTTTGATATACTCAGAAAATATGACTAAAGTACAGCATGCCTGGAGTTTTACGGTTCTGCAAAACAAAAATCCTGTTACATATCTTGAATTAAATGCTCAGAAAAAAATGTAAATTTGAAAATCTAAAATTCTATGACAAGTGGGCAAACCCAGCTGAAGATTGTGTGATACACTTACAATACGTTGTTTGATGCAGACCTTCTTTTTTATCAAAAACCCAATACAAAATTTCCATTGGAAATCTGCTGTGTAAGGAAAAACTTCCAGGTTATCCTGTTAAGGGAAGTCATCAATACAAAACTCTACAGAGTAAATACAGTGTCTTAGGTAGTTGAGATATGGCACTTTTTCAACATCGCAGTTGTAAGAAGTTTTAAGTATGTTAGTCTTTTTCAGGGGTTAAGTAGTCCACTACACATTGTTGTATTTATTTGTCTATATTAGTGTGTGTGTGTATGTAAGGGTACTTGAAAGTGCTCTGTGCGTGTGTGTGTGTGTGTGTGTGTGTGCGTGTGTGTGTGTGTGTGTGTGTGTGTGTGTGTGTGTGTGTGTGCGCGCGCGCGTGTGTGTGCGTGTGTGTGCATACGTGGGTGTGTTATGGGGGGAATGGAAGGGGGGAATTGCATATTGTTAATTTGTATTTACATCTTTTTTTAGGATTGTTTTGTGTACCTGCACCTTGACCACCCGATTTTCCCTATTTGGGATAATAAAGTTTACTTTAGTAGGAATACATTTGTAAAAGTATGGATTACGGCATTGTTGGAATTTGGTGAATCCATTTGCTTCATGATGCCTGTTTATATTTCCTTGAAGAACATTTATACATCTCAATGTTTCATTTTAGCTTACTTGCCTAGATATCTTCTCCGTGTGTTATGATCACACATCTGTTTATGAATCCAGACGTGCTGGCAGTTGTGATGTTAGCTGGTCCAAACTCATAAAACTTCTGGAAAGGACACTCACGCTAGCAAACACACACACATATGCACACACACACTTTCAATTGTGCCTTACAAAGCTGCAGCATGGCAGGTTCCACTAGTGGTGAGTGACACATGTGGCAGGAATGTGGGTAGAGGCAGACAGCAGGCGCGTGCCGAACTTCAACACAGATTTAGCCTGGAGTCACGGCACGCCAACACACTGTGCAGCCTCAAACCCAGAAGCCCAGACTGTGGTTTAGGCTACACAGCTGAGATTGCCTTTGGCACTGAGCTCCAACCAACTATTCTGACTGCTCTTTTCCCCCCTCTTTTCTTGCTGTGTTTTACCACAGGTGGTTGTGGACGGCGGCTGGAGCTTGTGGGGGCCGTGGCAGCAGTGCTCCAGAACATGTGGAGGAGGGGTGGAGTTCTCCTATAGGGAGTGCACTGACCCTGTGCCTCAGAACGGAGGGAAGTACTGTGAAGGACAGCGGGTTCAGTACCAGTCCTGCAACACACAGCCCTGTGACAACAGCGACGGTAAGAAATAACACTATGCCGGTTTGTGAGGGGAGCAGAGCACATAAACGCTTTCTCTCCCAGTTCAGTCTATGCAGTCCACTTGACTCAACTTTGAATTTTTATCTTTCATATTTATTCCTTTCACTCTTATTCCATTATTCTCTTTATTGCACACTAGCTTTTTTCGCACAGCCTCAAGAGTATGCCACCCTGCATTTTACTGCAAATACTGTACTGTATGAGCATGTGACAAAATATACCTTCTGAATTGAAATTTAATTGAATTACATGATACATGTATAAGAAACTGCTCAGTATTTCAATAAAATCATATGTGGCAGGTAATCTTTCAATTAACTAGATGATGAATTAGTTTCATTTTCTCTCAATTGACAAATCAATTAATCGACTAATCGTTTTAGCTCTCTTGATATACAGTGCACTGCAGGTAATCCATCAAAACGTGTAATCCAAATTTCTACTAATATAGAAATATGAATATTGACGTATTGAGCATATTTGACTGTATGACTATTTTTACATAAATATATTTTTGTAGGGATGACTAGATTTTCAAGAGTTGACCTCAGTGTAATGAACGCAAGTTTTACTCCGGCTTTTACCTTAGGAAAGAGTTTCAGAGAGGAGCAGTGTGAGAAGTACAACAGCCCCAACTACCTGGACTACAACGGGAATATAAAACAGTGGATCCCAAAGTACGCTGGTGTTTCTCCCAGAGACAGATGTAAGCTGTTCTGCAGGGCCAGGGGCAGCAGTGAATTTAAGGTGTTTGAATCCAAGGTACAGTATCTGCACAGCCATTTTGCCAACACATTCACATTTACAGTTCAGCTAACATGTCCCAATATTGATCTGATGCTTTCCAATGAAAATGAACATTTGTAAAAACTCAGTCTGAAATAGAAGTTTGTATTATATTTGGATAAAGAACACAATTGCACCCTTCAGCACATACTCTTGAGTTTTTTTTGGTATTGCAATAACAAATAATCTTACATGACACATGGGAAATCTGGAGGTTTTCTGAAATAATGTTAACATTAACTCTAAGTCCACTTGCTATCTCTTCTCACAGTTAACCTAAAGTTTAGATTCTTTGTCAAAAGTCATTCTCTCTGCATCTTAATATAGAATAGGAGCTACATCTTAGATAAGCAATCATTAAACAAATCTACAAGATGCAAAGAATCAACAACACCTACTTGTTGCGTCGCTGCAGGTGATTGACGGGACGACCTGTGGCCCTGACACCACATCGGTGTGTGTCCAAGGCCAGTGTGTGAAGGCAGGCTGCGACCAGGTGATTGGATCCAACAAGAGGGTGGATAAATGTGGAGTGTGTGGAGGAAGTGGGCTCACCTGTAGAAAGATTACAGGCTCCTACAACAAAGCAACGTAAGTGCTCCAAAAAGTCCCTAAGATAATAGCTTCTTGACCTCAGTTAGATGACTAAATTCATACCACTTTCATAGCTGTCCATTCAATAAAGGCCCAGTAGGGATCTCTGGTACAACTTAACCTACTTCCAGGATGCATGGAGAAGGGGAAAAGTCAGAAGAAGTGTAACTCCAGCAACACTTGTAGTATACAGAACTACTTTTTTGTTTAGACCCATCCGTTTTGGCTTGTGGCCTTCATCAGAATCACCCTCATTAGATATAAGCCTACAGCCAGCAGCCGGTGAGCTTTGATAGCACAAAGACTGTAAATTAGGAAAGCCTGGCTCCGTTTGTAAGCGTGTTTCCCAAAATGTCAAACTATTGCATTAAGTAGTGAGCTTTACAGGTGTTGGTTAGGCATATTTCTGAGCATTTGAGAGGTAAGGAAGCAAAGTCTGTAAGCATATTACCCAAATTGTTGAACTTTTTCTTTAAATTAAGAAAACTAAGTGCATTATCTAAATCCAGTTCTTTGTTTTCTCTAACAGCTATGGATACAGCGACATTGTCACAATTCCCGTCGGCGCTACTAACATTGACATCAAACAGCGGAGCCACAGAGGGATCAAACATGATGGGAACTACCTGGCTATAAAGAGAGAGAGTGGGGGTTACATCCTCAACGGTAACTTCTCTGTATCCACAGTGGAGCAGGACATTCCTGTGCTGGGTGCTGTGCTCAAGTACAGCGGCTCCTCCACCACGCTGGAGAGGATCCAGAGCTTCAGGCAGCTGAAGGAGGCCATCACCATCCAACTCCTTGCCACTGCGGGGGATGCCAACCCTCCTAAGGTCAAATATACATTTTTCATCCCTAGAGATGTGACCTTCAACAAATCCAAAGAGAGGAAGGGCTCATCCCTGTCTCTGCATATGATCCATCCATTTGGTGTACCTGACTGGGTGCTGGGGGAGTGGTCTGAGTGCTCCAAGAGCTGTGGCTCCGGATGGTCCAGGAGAAATGTTGAATGCAGAGACAGTGCGGGCTTCCTCTCCAGCCAGTGCGACAAAGACCTGAAGCCCGTAGACATAAGGGCTTGCGGGGATCTGCCGTGCCCCATATGGCAGATGGGACCTTGGTCTGTGTGCTCACGAACTTGTGGCCAGGGGGAGCGCCGCCGCAGCGTCTTCTGCATAGACTACACTGGGAAGACTGTTGAGCCAGAGAAGTGCGATCTGAACAAAATCCCAGAGCCAGTCTCTGGAGAATGTCTCAACCAAGAGTGCTTATTAGAAACAGGAGTATAGTGAACTTTCTCTTTCTGATCTGACTGCACTTATCTACCATGGATGGATTACTGATTGGGCACACTGGGCACAGGCCCAGGGGCCAAAGGGGTCAGGGGGCAGAGACACAAAACAACCACAAAGAGACACAAACCGACCACAGAGAGAGACATAACAACCACAAAGAAACACAAAGCGACCACAAAGAGACACAAAATGACCACAAAGAGACACAAACCATCCACAAAGAGACACAAAACAACCACAGAGAGATACACACCAACCACAAAGCGACACAAAGCAAACACCAAGAGACACACATGACTACAAAGACACACAAAACAACTACAAAAAGATGCAAAACGATTACAAACAACATCTCTACGTCGTTTTTGTGTTTTTGAGATTGTGAGAGTTCTGGTCCAACTGTAAAATGTGGTTCAAGTGTGTCGTATTGTTTGTATTTGTTTTCTCTCTCTTTCAGTCTGGAGTTCTTGCTTTTACAGTATTTAGGAGGGGTTGGGGGCCTTTTACACGTCTGTGCCCAGGGGCCCATTGCCTCATAATCCGTTAATGTTACCAACTGATCGCATCAAGTCACATCAGGGGCATTAGCCTGAATATTGTTTTGTTATCTTTTGTTGACATTTAACAACCACTATTGAGATTTGAAACAAAGGAAATCTACCTCAGGATGTACATGTGATGCTATGTATAGATGCTAGATGAAGGTGCTGTGTGTGTGTGTGTGTGTGTGTGTGTGTGTGTGTGTGTGTGTGTGTGTGTGTGTGTGTGTGTTTATGTGTGTGTGTGTGTGTGTGTGTATTCTCCAGAAAGAGAAGTTTTCTTGTCCCTCTTTAAACAGAAACTTAACTTTTTGGATGAAGTCTGGTATAATCTGCAGTATGTTCTAAGTTACCTATCATTTAAAGTGAGGCTGGACAATGTTCTAGCAGCAAACAATGGCATGAAACCTGCTGTCGAACACCAGCACAGTGTAAATATACCTCCAATTGTCCTTCACAGAACTTAAACACCTATAAAGCTTTGATCATACCATTTACCTATTATTGAGGTAGGATCGATGCATTGGAATTTAAGCCTCTGGGAAATAAGCTCATGTTTGATTGCTTCTCTTTTCTACACACATACAAAAATGTTTTGTGTTAAATGATTGTGATGAAGATGTTTTTCAGTGACACTAACTCTGACAATATTTAGGACTTTAAAATGTGGTAGTTATAGCCTACATCAGAACCGATTGTTTCAATGCAGATCTAGACTTATAGAATTTACAGAAATTGAGTTTGAGTTTACACGGCATGTAAAATGAATTAGCATAGATAATGACCCATGACAGAGAATTTCCATCTGCCCTGTAGTTTAATTTTAGCCTTTTCCCAGGTGCATTATAATGCAGTTGAGAGGAGCAGTGGTACAAACAATCTGAAATGCCACAAATATGTCTTCAGAGGTGTTATTACTAAGTTAAGTGATAAGCATACTATCTATCGTCTATATGAAAAATAACATTAATTTTATTCGTTTCCAGACTTTTATTTGTTAATGCATCATATGCAAACGTTCACAGTTGTTTTCAGACTCTTGTATGTATATTTGATTTCTTCATTCCTGTTGTTAATTTACACTGTTATAAAACAAAAGAGATGGCACATTGGGCCTATATCCCTTCAGTGAAGGACCATACTATTTTATTATTACGGCTTCCTTTTTAAGCTATTTATTTTTTGTAAAATGTTTACCTTGGACATGTAATTAATATGGCAGATACTGCTGTCTTTGAGATTTTTGTCTATAAAAATGGTCAAATAAACACATTTATGTCAATACATTATTCTCTTTTACAGCCAAAAGGACACTTTGTGCTAGCCTTTTCCTTGTCTCTGTTGTGCACAAAAGCTTTATTACTTGAGGATCCTTGTTTCCAGGCTGGTAGGTACAACCAAATATCAGGAGGAGCCATACTTCAAAATGACCAATAAATTCCAAACAAATGTTCAGTTTTCCATGTTTTCCAGAGCACTCTTTTAGACCATTGTGGGCCACTAAAACCCACCACTGAAGGCCAGACTAATGGAATTTGTTTAAGTGGGTCAGCAGCTTTTAAAAGCAGGGCGGGGGAGATTTTATTGCATGGTTTACAAACTGAAACCCCTTAAGATGTTCAGTAAAATACTCCCACATTGGAATAATTTCTCTGTTCAGACATCTGAAATGAAGACAGCCATGTAAAAACATACTCAGCAGCAGTGGTTAGGGAGGAACTTCTTCTATCCTATTCTTAATGAATGTCTTATTCCATTCACAGCTGGTTGAGCTTAGTAGATGTGAAAGCCATAATGGATCACCAAACCAATAGGCCCATAATATCATATATATACGGAACAGTATACATCATATAGCCTACAGTTTGGGTTACTAGCAACATTCTAAAATATTTATAATATTCAACATATTCAACTTTTTTATATTATATTCGACTCTGTTTTCAGTCTATCAAGTTTTATCAAGATGAAGAAAGGCATTCGATGTCTGACACTACAAATGTATCATACAATATGGTAAATGGTAGATATAAGTAATTAAATATATAAATGACTATAAAGAAGAAATAAGAGAAAAAGAAAAAAAATATGACTATTTCTACAGCAACAACAAACATACTCATATTACACAAGATACAAGACAACAGAATATGCAGTACTAGTTAGTTAGAAAAGTAGGGTTTAGGGCAATATGAACACATTGCATGTTCTAGTGTGCCAAATAATTGAAGTGTAAATTATATTTTTAAAAATTCAGAATACATTAAAAAAATGAAGTTAAAACCACAAAACACATTTGCACATGTTATGATTAGGTTAACAGGGCTACAAAAGGCCATATATGCCTCATGTAAATTAATATAAACAGTGGAAATAGGTAAGTTGTGTTGTACATGTTGCTAAATGTCAGACTTCCTGTTGGGTTACTGTACAGAACCGTGAGAGATGCGCGTTGCATTGTGGGGATATAAATACAGCGCAGGACAGCTGGGAGCACAAAGGAATTATAACAGCACCTCAAACAACTTTTAACTTCATCCTGGTGTGATGTGAATTAATGTGAGCGTTTATTCAACTGTGAGTTTTGGCGGCTGGCAGGCTGACAACTGCCTGAGAAGCGCAGGGAATGTGAGTAATCGGAGGGAAGCGGCAGGGCGCACCGCTGTCTCCGACTATCGCTGCTTTTTGTCAGCTGAGCTGTTTGCATCCCGAGGCCCAGCCGATATAACGGGCCTCATCAGAGAAGGTAAATTCCCTTCATACAGTCTGTCTGATAACCGTAACCCCGCTGTGTGTACTTTAATACGGTTACCTTGTTGTCTAAGTATTGATACGGGCAAAGGAACCAACTAATAGTACTGTGTTGGTTCGGCTAGCGCTAGCTTCGTAGTTAGCTAATGTGCAGCAGCTGCTATCCAGGGTTATCCAAACCGGAAACGTGGCTAATTCGGCTTCAAAATAAATGGGGTAAATTGTATGAATTGTTTTTTCTATTTGCTTATAGTAGTTTGTTTTGTGTGTGGTGATGGTTGTGTATATGTATCAATAAATTGGAAAGGTAAAATATAAATACAATTATAATATTGTACACGAACAGATCTACTTTTACAGAACAATAGGGGTCAACAACAACAACAAATAATGGGTAA
Source organism: Sander lucioperca (assembly GCF_008315115.2). NCBI lineage: Eukaryota > Metazoa > Chordata > Actinopteri > Perciformes > Percidae > Sander > Sander lucioperca. The sequence goes on from NC_050177.1 coordinate 35,392,164, forward strand.
AACATTTAATTTAGGATACCGCACAAATGGTTAGCAATTTGCACTATAATGTTTGAACACGACTCTTTATTATATTTTATTTGGTATTTAAATAACATACCATGCTAAAAAGCATTGCCTAGTAGACATGTCATTTATTTTGGTAGTTAAAATCGGATGTGCTTTTCATCTCATGGGTGATTTGACATATTATCTTCTTGACACTGTTAGCTAGTGTTTGCTAAACTGTGATTGTTGTTGCAAACATGTTTGTTCAGCATCTTTTTCACGAGACAACTATCCCCCTGCCTTGTACACATAGAGCCTTTCTGCTTTTTGTGTGCACATTGATCATCAGCCCTCGGTAATCTGTTTCAGTCCAACGCTTGTAAACACTTGCTTACGTGATGTAAACAGAGTAAAAGTACCAGGTTGAAGGCTACGCCTCCTCTGCCCTATCGCCATCATGAATATTTTTGTGATGGATTGGAGTAGTTTGTAACTGTTGTCGCTGACTCTTAGTTACGTAATCATCCATCAATCAGTTGATAAGTGTATAAAATATGTATTAAGTCATAACAAGTGACCCAGTGATGTCTTCAAATTAGCTTATTTTGTCTGACCCAAAGAACAAAACAAAGCAAAGGTGTTCAGTGTACAATGAAGTGAAACAAAAACAATCAACAGATCCTCACATTTCAGAAGCTAATAAAATAAGGTTCTCATTTTTCTTCATGAATTCAACATCAAAATAGTCAATGAATGAATTTCTGGATGTAGCCATTATGTATGTATGTATGTGTGTGTGTGTGTGTGTGTGTGTGTGTGTGTGTGTGTATATATATATATATATATATATATATATATATATATATATATATATATATATATATATATATATATTAATAATTTTTATTTTTTTATTTATTTGAGCCACACCACATGGCCTTTTAAGATTCTCTTTAATTAGGTATTAGACCAAGGTTTAGACACTTACATTGGAGAAAAAGATATAGCAAAATGTATTTGTTTTTTGTAGAATAATGTTATGTATCCTCTCTTAAAGAAGTGCAGACAGTGCAAGTATAATCTTTTTAATCGGGTCGTATTTGATTTGTATGCATCATTGCTCTCTCAAGTTAATGTACTCTTAATTCCTTTTTGTCAGGAAGAACTTAATGGTAATCATGTAGCTAAATAATTCTCCTACAGGAGACATTTTAGCCTTTAGAAAACCCCATGGTGGAATTTAAGCTCTTTTCTCTTCACCCTGTTTGCTGGTACAGGCTAGGCACTCTCCTGTTGCACCTCCACAGCCCAGGTCTATAATTCACTTTGCCTTTACTGGGCCAACATAGCCCACGAGTATTTTCCTGTGGTCTGTGTGTGTGTGTAGAGGGGAGCGCGCTCTCCCTGCGAGAGCCCCTTCACTTGAGCTTTTGTTTGATGGAAAATCTCATGCCTCAGAGAATCCACATGTCTCGCAGACAGCTGCTGAGCATCCTGTAGTGCACTGGTCTCCACATGGGTCTGGCTCGCATCGCTGCGCATCTGCTTTGATTGTTGTTACATAACTTGGCATCTTGTCCTCAGTGCTCCTACCCTGCTTTCACGCCCCTTGCCTTCCCCAGAGAGTACCTTAGTATGTTTCTCTACCTACGTCCACTGCCTTCCACAATGTGCTTGGCTTTTTTGATCCTGTCTTGGTCCTGTCTCTACTGTGGGATTGGTGTTTTGCAGAGTGGTATTTGACATCTCATTTTGTCTTTGTACTTATTGCTTTCTTATAGAGTGGTTTAGTGAAAGTCCACTGGGACATGTGTTATTTCACACCTGATTCTTTAACTGCTAAGCCTGGGTTTTGTTTAGTATAGGTAATCATTAGAAACATTGACAGTGCTATATACAAACAATACTGATGTAAAGTACTCTGTTTTTTTCCCCCTCCCATCTCTCTGCAGGACGTATTTCCTGTACCCAGTCATAAACTGACCATCATGGGGGTCAAAACCTTCACCCACAGCTCAACCTCCCACAGCCAGGAGATGCTGGAGAAGCTTAACGCTTTACGCAATGAGGGTCACTTATGTGATGTCACCATTCGGGTCCAAGACAAGCTCTTCCTGGCCCACAAAGTGGTCCTGGCCTGCTGCAGTGAATTCTTCCGCTCCAAACTGGTGGGCCGGCTAGAGGAGGACAAGTTTGTGTTGGACCTTCATCACGTGACCGTTAGTGGCTTCGCTCCTCTGTTGGAATATGCCTACACATCTACCCTTTCTATTAGCACAGAAAATATAATAGACGTGCTAGCAGCTGCAAGTTACATGCAGATGTTTGCTGTTGCTAGCACATGTTCGGAGTTTATGAAGTCTAGTATTCTGTGGAGCCCGAGTAACAACAGCAACAGTAACAACAACAACATTACAGCAGATAAACCACATGAATCAGCACCAGAGAGCGCCTCATCAAACTGTGCCCTGACGCCGTTGGATGGCAGTGTGTCACCTGTTTCGTCTGACTGCAGCGTGATGGAGAGAAACGTTCCTATATGCCGTGAATCACGACGGAAACGCAAAAGCTTTGTAACAATGGCATCGCCAGAGAGTCCGCTCAAATGCACTACACAGATGGTCACCACCTCGCCGCAGATCCCCAACCCGTCCCCTTCATTCTCAGACAGCACAGCCCAGCCTGTGGAGTCCTCCCTGGCCTTCCCATGGACTTTCCCGTTCGGTATCGACCGGAGGTTCCACTCAGACAAATCAAAGCTTCCAGAGAGCCCTCGTTGTTTAGAGCAGGGCACCCCAGGGACCTCCGAGGTGATAGTCGGCCGGCGGCTCAGTGACTTCCTAACGTGTGAAAGCTCCAAGGCGGTGTCGTCACCAGTGCCGGCAGAGGAGGAAGATGTGAGGGTGAAGGTGGAGCGTCTCAGTGATGAGGAGGTCCAAGAGGCATCCTCGCAGCCGGTCAGTGCCTCCCAGAGCTCGCTGAGTGACCAGCAGACGGTGCCAGGGAGTGAACAGGTCCAGGAGGAGCTCCTCATCAGTCCACAGTCCTCCTCTATAGGTGGGGCTATTCTCCTTACCTTAATGATCCACAGCATTTAGAATTGACCACTAAACCTTGCCCCCGAACAGTGATTTTCCAATCATAGCTTAGCAGCATTAACAAGGTACAGCAGGTCTGTCAGTCTTTACGGGGCATTCACACCAAAGAAAGCGCTCCGGCGATTTTCCGTGGGGTGAGTGTCAATGAAACGGCCCATTTGTATGACTTCCTGTTGTGTTCTTAAACCCCCCACAGAGCACAGTAGACTTTATATTTCACAATTACTGTTTTCCGTCAGATCGTTTATAGATTTTGACGTTTTCGACCGCTCTATGGTGTTTTAAGCCCCCAACGTCTCCTTCCAGGCAGCGCTGCAACCATTGACTTCAAGGCACCTAACCCTAACCCTGCCAGTGCATTGGGGACAGACTCACTGTCACACCAGTAGTCCCCTTGTGCCCGTGCCCCTCGCAGCGGCTATCCCGGTCGTTGTGTTTTTAACCATAACCATAACCATTGCCTAATCGGCTTCAAGGCAGCGCTGCGACCGTTGACTTCAAGGCACCTAACCATAACCCTAACTATAACCATAACCATAACCATTGCCTAATCCTAGTGCTCCAGGCAGCGCTGCCTGGAAGGAGACGCTGGGGGCTTAAAACACCGATAAACTTTTCGACCGCACTTGAATGCAGCTTTATTTCACAGGAGAGAGAAAGAAAAGAGACGAGAGAGACATAGTGAGTGCTTTGTTGCAGGAAATATTCAGCTATTACACAAACTCCCAGGCAGTTCAGTGCTTGTGTTTCATTTTTTTTTTACCCTCCTAGCATTTTAAAACTTTCCTGTGGCAGCGATAAAGGCAGTGATGTTTGCTGTTAGCTGTACGGGATTCTCACACCACCTCAAACCATAGCTCAAAACACACCGACAAATCGTCGGTTACATGATTGGCCACCGCAGCGTGACGTGGGGTTGCGTTCCTCCAAAAGTTGAGTCGGTCGCAGGCCCGCTGCGTCCCCCCTGCGGCAACCCCCGACACAGTCTAAATGCACTTGTTTGCCAAACCTTCTGGTTATTCCTCATCCTCAAATTGATTGCTCTTATTAAAGTGAAGCATACTGTTAAAAATGTGAACATTAAAGATTCTTAGTAAACACTGTGTTGGTTGTCCAAGTATGTTGTTCTATAGTAAGCATCCAAACCATCCAAGAGTTATGTTAATAATATTGAATAACATTGATTACATTTTCATAAATAATACTAGGGCTAACTAGTTCTACCCTGCAAAGCAAGAACAATGCTGTTGCTTTATTTCCATGTGTTCAGCATGGATCATTGACTAGTAAGGTTGCTGACTCTTTGCTTGGGACACCATTTACCTTTGCTAGCCCCACACCATGTCTGTAGCAATCTAGTGCATATGTAAGACTCTACAGGTTTCTCGTTTAAAAATTTAAAACATTAAAAGAAAATCAGCTGGAGACAGTTTTTTTTTTTCCAGCTTGTGGAGTTTTAGCATTAGCTAGCTTTAGCTGATGAAGTCTGCTCAAGACAATTGTCAATTCAGCCGATAAATTCACGGCCATCGGCTAGAAATGAGATGTATTGGCTTAAAGGTGCAGTTAAAGTGTTAGTGATATTGTAGTCTTGCTTTGCCAGACTTTCCTCCACAGAGCTGCAGAGGAGGGTCTGCTAGTCCACACAGCATTCCAGGATGGGAGAAAAACGTGCTCTGGTTTATTGGCATTCCTTTAAACCAATCACAATCGTCATGGGCAGCGCCAAACGCCAGACAGAGCCCTGGTGCCGCTGCAAAATAGCCCCGGGAAGGAACTTGTTTTAGTCGTGCAACAGAAATCTCAGAATGAACAGATAGTTTAGAAGTGGAACGTCGTGGATATAGACTAGTGATATTGTATCTATCATTGCTATAATAGAGGCTGCGTCCTGACCCAGTTAACACTGACACTTTGTAAAACTTCCGTCAAACCTGCCTCACCCAGCCCTCAGAGCTGCTTACCCACTTACAAGAGTTTTATTTGTATTGGTTTCTGTGGAAAGTTTTGTCTGGTGGCCCAAATGCAGTTTAAAAAGCTCTTTTGCCCCACCATAATTAAAAAGAAAATGGAAACACAATTTTTTCCTAAATTGTTGAATAGCACAGTGAATTGGAATCTAGCAGCATCAATCCTTAAATACGGGATTAGCCCTCAAAGACCTACAGTCTAACCTCATCCAACATGCTCAGATTTTCAGTAGACAGCTACCATATGAGTAACATTTCTTTCTAACTCTTTCTAGGGTCGATGGATGAGGGAGTGTCTGAGGGCTTGCCATCAATGCAGAGCACCTCTAACACTGGAGGACACGCAGAAGATGATGAAAGGTATCGTGATTTGTTTCAACTTGCAACAAGGCAAGTCATAAGCTGTAAAGAATATCTAGACATAAACTGGATGTATACTGGATGTCTGAGCAACACCTGTTTAGATAATACATTTAGATGTCATGTTGAAATTATTGACTATAATATAAAGAATGCTGGTTGCATATCGTAGCCTCAAGCAACATGAGTGATACATTTTATGTGAAAGCTAACGTCTAACGCTAAGCGTCTAACTGGAAATCGTTGAACGTCCTGCAGTCTGACGCATATCACTATCATCGCTAACAACTCAGTAAATAAATGTTCCAAACACAATTTTTTAAATGACATAATGCGTGGACCCTTTTTATTTTTTATATGCAGGGAGACAAGCATATTACTCTGGAAGTTACTTCATTGCCATGTCATAGTAGATGTTTTTCCAGTATTCGAGATATATTTCACTTTCATTGAATAATGAAGCTGTCCGTATATGAATATCACTTTGATGTTTCCCCTCTTTGTGTTTCAGGTTAGAAGGTATTCAGTATCCATACCACCTCTATATCAGTCCCTCAGCCAGGCCTGGCACCAATGGCCCTGACAGGCCCTTCCAGTGTCCAACCTGCGGAGTCAGATTCACACGCATTCAAAACCTGAAGCAGCATATGCTCATACACTCCGGTATGTGAATTGGGGAAAATTAAAATTTTGGGAAACTTTGGAATTTAACATTATGTTTTTTAGTTTAAGTTAGAAACAAAAGTCTAAAACTAAAGTCTTTTCCGTGCGGTAACAGGCATTTGTGACACAATCTCCGGCATGCGCCTTCTTGAATGTTCAGTACAGCCCAAACACTTTCATATGCCAAAGAAAAAACCAAGAAGTCTACGTAACTCTTAGCAGACTTTTCAAGATAGTGTAGGACCATACGCCTACAGTTGCGGAATAAACTATTGCCATACTTGGCTGTAACCAGACAAGAATGGTCAGGGAGAAAGGCAACATGGATTGGTAGATAGATTAATTAACTAACAATTGAGTAAGCCTACATCACAACAAAATGTGAGGAAAATATGTGTAAGTATGGGAATGCATGCTTTAATGCATTCCTTTTAAATGGCAGTGAAAGTAGTACTGGTGGACTACCATTGAAATAGTACATATCATTCATAATAAAATGAGTCAAAGTTACTGAGCAGTTTGTTTTACAAAAGACAATAGATATATCTTACTCTGCTGTATAAAAAAATGTGGTGAGAGTTCAGATTTAAATGTAAACATTTAGTGTGTAAAAAGGTTTAAGGTGAATCATTTTAAATCCCTCATTGAATCTATGTTGCTAGGTAGTTTGTGGAAGAAACCATTTCTAGGAGCTACAATTCAAAGATTGATAGTCAAAGAACTAAAACTCAAATTTGACCAGATGGATCACATATTTTGCTCTTTAGCTAAATGACCATCTACATGTTTTATTCCTTTTCTTAGCAAGTGGAAAATTGCCTATTGATTTGATAAGAGATTCTTTAGACTTGGAGCTTAAGAGAGAAGTTTTTATGTGAAGACTTGGAGCTTAATCGGGCGTCGGGCCGTCTGGCGAGGTCAGTGACTCGAGTCTGTTCGGTGTGTTCCGTGCCGTCGGCCGTCCGAGGAGCCGTCGGCCTTCATTTGGGCCGACCTGACATGTTCAGTCGGAGACAGGGCAGTCGGGACTCACCCGGAAATGGGGAGCGGATGAGCCGCTCAAAATCTGACAAATCTTTTAAACTGACCTTTGTCAATCTGAAATGAAGACCGATTCTACAACTGCATGGCTTATTTCTCGCTTAAAATGTTTTCATAAACACGTTTCGGTGAACTATTTTAGTTCAATATGAGATCGTATTCTGAACAAGCCGCCATGACAGTCTGGCTGTGAATTTCCGGAGAAAAAAGAACCACGTGATGCGTTCGTCCAATCAGCTGCCGGTTTTCATTTTCTGGGAAATAATCAGACTGTTAATGGAAACAATACAGAGCAGCGCCGCCTGCTGCTATGGAGACGTATTACGTTTCGCTCAAGTCGGCATCGCCTCAGTGTGTTCTGAGGCATTTTTTGGACCTCGGGGACCCGACTGATCAGTCTGACTGGCTTTTCTGCCGACGGTCGGACCATCTGGTTGGTGTGTCAGGGCCTTTACAAATATCTGTATGTATACGTTTCAGAACTGGATTTAAAACTGACCAGGGGGCTGTTTCACAAAAGCAGAATTTATAAATCCAGGATAACCGATAAAGCAAGGCTTGACCTAGTCTAATCTGTGCAGCCTGGCTTGTTGCGTTTAATGAAGGCCAAGCCAGGCAGAGGAGGAGTGACTAGGTCAAGCCAGGCTGAAGTAATTTGGATAGATGCGCGTTCACGGCTTTCCTTAACAGACCGCAAGGTCGATAACAGATTTACTGATGCTAAAATGGAGAATATGCATTGTACATACTTTATACAGAGTGAGCAGCAGCTTCTTGTGGAAGGATGATAACGTGAAACACATTATTTGTAAAAAAGAAACACGGCCGCTGTAATGAAACAGCGAGAGAAGGCGTCGCAGACGATCGCAGACCGACTGAATGTAGCCTAAAAATATACACACTGCTCTGAATTGAACCCGTCATAATCATACCATTCAAGGATTAGGCTACTGATCATTTGCACATATTAACCGTTGCACTCTTTGCCTTAAAAGTAAGCAGAAGATAATGTTCCTCAGGAAATTAACCATGAAGATCAATTTTCTACAACGCTAGAATATGATGCGTAAATATCTTTCACTCTTTCTCCCTCTCTCTCTCTCTCTCTCATGGGCTAAAATATAAATTTCCTAAGTCATATTAACTTCCACTGCTCGCTTTTAATGCAGAGTGTACAACTGTTTATTTTTGCAAATGACAGTGACTCATTGAATGGTTTCAGTTTAGAGCAGTAGTTCGTAAATGTATATTTTTAGACTATCATTCAGTCGGTCCGCTATTATCTGCCACGCTTTTTCTCGTGTGTTTTTTTTATATTTTTTTTCCTTCTTTACATATTATATGCTTTGCTCCCTCGTATATATGGACATAGAAAAGAAAGTCACTGAAGAAATTGGACTCTAAAATCTAGAAACTATAAAGATAATTAAGTGATAAATATAATGCACACTGTAAACATGAATGTAACGGAGTATATTCATCAGTTATTTCCCCCCAGCAAAATATAAGGTCAAAAACCATTGAGGTGTCCTCTCCCTGTTGTTAACATGGATGTACAGTAGTCTACAATATATAGTTATTACTTCAGTGAACTAAGACTGTAATTTGGGAGGATTGTACAATTAGGATATGTTCTTAAAATTGTACAATCCTCCCAAAAATAATGGTTGTTAAAGAATACAAAAAAATGATCAACTAAAATAATTTGAGGTGCATTGGTCCACTATAGAAACACACATGTACAACACTTTATATATTGCCCTTAGTAACAGACTTCATTTTAAACACATTTGGCAACTTTATCAGCCTTTTCTAATTATCTCAACAACTGCAGTAATATATTCATCAAACTTCTAACAACAATATGAACAGCAGTCTTCATACAGCAATATAACAGTAGCAATGACTGTCACATGAATAATTATAAAATAAATAATGGTCACAACTTTAAATAATAACTTAACAGTACTTAAATGAACAGCAACATGCACCTGTTGTATTTTAATGCATGCTGATAACAATAAGGTAAAACCACTGCTGAGTGAACAGAAAAGGCTCCAGGATTAATAAATCCTGGCTGTTAGCCTGGTCGGGACCAGGCTAGCTGTACAGAATAAATCTCCATGGTAACTTAGGTGCCTCTGCTTTTGTGAAACTGAGTCAAGGCTAAATTGAGCCAGGATAACTGGGAAATCCCGGCTTAATCCCTTATCTTGGTTTTGTGAAATAGCGCTCTGGAATCCACCAAAGTCTACATAGAGAGTTGTTGTTGTTATTATCAGAAGTGCAGATGCTAATGGAAATCTAAATAAAAGGATACATGATAGTGGGTTGCTGTACTTTCCTACAACTTGTTAACAGATTAGTGATGAATGAATGAGGCTTTTTGTTCTGGGCATTCTGGGAAACAGCGATTTGGAAAACAGTTGGGGCTAAATTTGTGGTAAGATGTTGTCATTAACCCCCTCCTTTAACTTACCTCACCCAACACATGTGACGCTAATGTACAAATCAGCTGAACTTTGTTTATTTATTTCCCCCCCAGGCATTAAGCCTTTCCAGTGTGACCGCTGTGGGAAAAAGTTCACACGGGCCTACTCCCTAAAGATGCATCGGCTGAAGCACGAAGGTAAACGCTGTTTCCGGTGCCAGATTTGTAGCGCCACATTCACGTCCTTCGGTGAATATAAGCACCACATGAGGGTCTCCCGACACATAATCCGCAAGCCGCGGATTTACGAGTGCAAAACGTGCGGGGCCATGTTCACCAACTCTGGCAATTTAATTGTACACCTGAGGAGTCTGAACCATGAGGCATCCGAACTAGCAAACTACTTCCAGAGCAGGTGAGGAGTCCGGGGGTGCTGACCCCCATCATTTACTCAGATCTCACCTGGATCAAAAAATTACTTCAGTTTAGATTCTAATACCTGAGGTTCATTTGATCTTTTTTCCTTTTATGAGTTTGGTTGTGTACAATTGTTTTTGAGATGATTACAATTGATTTGAATGCTCAGATCAAGTGTACCTGAAGTATTCGATTGTATTTGACTGAGAGAAACAGTTGCACCTTTTTAAAAAGTGCTTAAACGTTGGACCTGACAAAACAAAACATCATTTTGTTTGTATTCGAATTGATTTTCCTTAACCAAATAGAGCGGGTTGTTTGTTTTTATCAGCAGCTCAGCCCGCAAAGCCTTGTGAAAGTCAGAACACAGTGTCTTTATAAAGTGGACGAGTGTTTTTATTTCCCAGACTTTTCCACTTCTTAATCAACTCAAGCCCTCACAGGTCGGCAGGACTCAAACGGGCCATTGACTCCTCAAAAGTTTTATAGTAGAAGGTCTACGCCTGAGATCATAACAGTGTGGAAAATTCTCTGGCAATCCAGTCAGACTCTTAACTCCCATCCACAGTCTTCACATAAAAAGATATGTTAACTACGTTGTATCTTTTTTCCAAGTTGCTGATTTGCAGACCAGTTTGTGAGATTCAGCTGTCATCTGTGCTACATATGACAGTTACACCCGACCTTAACTATTTATTCTGGATACTGAGCTCTAATTTCCACTGTGCTTGATAGTAGTGGTAAATGATGTTAAGCTGCATGACTGGGGATTCTGATAAATCTAGTTTACAACGATGCTCACACTTTGCACTCACACATTTTTAAAGAGCCCCTGTCATAGGAATTTAAATGGAATTGTGTAGATATAGTCACGTGGGACCAAGCTAGAGTGGGAATACATTAGTGTATAGATCAAAATTCATCAAAGAGTTGAAGCGACACTCATCTCAGTGTTGACTTTAAAGGTTTGTATATCCATATACATTTTTCTAATTGGGCATTATTTGAAGCATTTGTATAGACACATCCTCTGGTGCACAACATATTATGGCAACATATTAAGGAAATATCCACCCTATATCTAATTACACTTAAGCTATCACAAAAAGTTGGTGCCTTAGTTAATTCTGTTTGACAAATAAACTGTACCCACAAGTATGCGTCAAATGCAAATAATATGTACAGAAGGTTGGAAAGAACATGCATGTAATTATTATTTCAATTAAAATTGAGATCTGAATAAAAAGTAACTAAGATTTTGATCTTGTTTTTTTTGACTCAAAAGAAATGAAGTAAAGATGAGCCTCCACTTTTATTCTTTCTTCTTTAGCACCAAAGACAATAATCTTAGTTTTGTCTTTTATTTAATAGAAGATTCTGGTTTATCCAGCCATTTATTTGGTCAATGCATTGATGCAGCAAGTCTATTGGAGCAAAGTCAGTCGGTGAAAGTTTTACATAAAGCACAGTATCATCCGCATAATTATAAGCGATGTAATTGTTTTTTTATAATTCTGCCCAAAGAGAGCATTTAGAAGTTAAAAAGCAGAGGTCCAAGAATGGAGCTTTGAGGAACTCCACATCACGCTAGAAGATGCCAGATAGAAGCGAACTGTTAACTATTTTCAGCAAATCTGCTGACAAGCAGTTAAAAACATTTTTCAAGTTTGTTGGCAGAGCATCAAGGCAGCAGGTTAATGGCTTAAGATGTTGCACTTTAACCTCTGCCTGGTTAAACGGTTGTCTTGATGTTAACAATCATTACTTACTGGTGGAGGCAATTATTCCTGAAAAGACATTGAACATGCATGTATCTTTGTGAAAAATTAGCTAATATAACATATTTTAAATTGTCAACATGTACAGTTTAAATAAAAAAAAAATTGTGTCAAGATAGTAAATGGAAATACATTGAACTCCTCTGATTCTCTTTGTCTTTGCAGTGATTTCCTCGTGCCCGACTACCTGAGCCAGGTACAGGAGGAGGAGGAGGCGCTGGGAGTCCAGTATGAGCTGGAGGAGTCCGAACATCACCCCGTCTACCCGGGCAGCACCTCCACCACCACTGCAGCATCGTCCTCCTCCTCAGTCCAGATGCCCGTCATCTCCCAGGTCTCCTCCTCTACCCAGAATTGTGAGAATTCCTCCGGCTTCCTTTCACCCGAGCCCCTGGACCCCCTGGAAGCCCCAGCCTCCCTCAAGATGGACGCCGATGAGACGGCCGCCATGACAGAGGACACCAAGTTGGACAACAGTGTAGACGGCAGTTCCCCAGAGGTGTTTGAAGAAGAGCAGCAGCAGCATGCCCAGGGCAAGGAGCTGGCTTCCATTACCATAGAGTGATTCAAGCCTTCTACTTTCCCACCATGTCTTATTTTGCAGTCATGTCATATGGGAATATCTGTTGAAATGCCTTCGCGGCTTAAAGGGATAACTTGGACATGTGCACATGTTGAAACCTCATCATGTGAAGCCATCAAGACGCCATGATTGAAGTTTTTCCACACGCAACACATGCACTTATTTGAATTCATGTTTTACAACAAGCTAAATCCAGCAAAGTAAGTTAGAATTTTCTTTGTTGTCTTTGAAATGATTTTCCCCAAACTTGACTGAAGCAATTTTGTTGTTGGTGACATGAGGTTTCATAAAATCTGAGTTCAGTCCACCTCCGAACCTGACTTTCAAAGTAGTATTTTTTTAGCGATGCACCAATCCCATTCTGATATTGGGCCGATTCTGACTCAAATACCTGGATCAGGTATCGGTGACAATAGGGCCGATCTATTCAATTCAAATATACAATATACATTATATACTGCATATGTATGTTGCTGCATATAAAAAAAAGGTTTACACTTGAATTGTAAGTCCTGTTAATTTAGTTTATTAAGTTTTTCTTACCAAGTTGAAAGAAAATGTTAAAGTCGAGCCTGATGTTGCCATACATATAAAAGAATGATCCCAGTCTCTTCCACACAGTGAGGCATACAGCTTATTAATTTAACACTGGTATCGGAATCAGGACTGAAAAAGTTGGATCGGTGCATCCCTAGTATTTCTCAAATGAAGCAAGTGAACAGTATTTTTTAAGAGTCGTTTTTAGGAAGGTTTCTTTTTCCCATATGACGTGAGTGCAGCTCCAGCTAAAGTCATTTCTGTCTTAGCCAGTTTAAGGTCTGTTAAATCCAAGCCTTGCCCTACTTTTGGAAAGTGCCTGAGAGTTCCCATTTGAGCAAAGCAACATGTAGAGGAAAAAGAGGTCTTGACTTTGCCGACAGTGACAAATCAAGTCTTTGCAAACTGAGCTAAAGAAAAAAACATTGTATTTCATTTGTAGTGATATTGCTAGTTTGTATGGGCAGAGACTGTGTTATTCCTTCAGTGCCGTCGCTATAGGCAAACTGTTTAATGTCAATATTATCTATATTGCAATAGCTTGTACTGTAGTTTTACTATTTGAATGCTGTGTATGTTGGGTGTTGTGAAATATGATATGTCAGGTGTGTGTGTATGTGCATTTCTTTTTTTTAATCTATATAAACAAAGTACATTTCATTTTTAAATGTTTAAAACTTGAAATTATATTGACTGAGTATTCCCTTAAGACATTTGTGCAGTATATATTATTTTCTGACACATTGCAAGTTCTTTTTTTAACACTGTTGTAAAATCAAATATTGCATCTCCAAAAAACTAAATGCTAATAGTTTAGTAAAACTTGGATCAGCACTGATGCATCTTTTGTTTCAAAATAAACCAAATAAATGACCGAATAAGACAAAAATTTATGTAAAACACAAATTTCTAATTTGGATTTTCTCACAACTGCAGTGTTACATTCCCACTGTTGATAATATGCCATTTCATCCCAGTTTAACTTAGGCCTGCTTGTGAAATTGCAATTTTGTTTCAAAATATTTTTGTGCTCAGAATATCGATATCTCACATGGCTTTTAATTTTTGGTCATCCTGATTTACCAACAGGTACACTGCTAATATTCTAGGATATTGCATGACTGTTGAACTGATGTTTCACTTAGGTACGACATGATTGTCTTTTTTAAAGTTATATCCTCGTTTGACTTTGTGAGGGATAAACCAAGAATATTATGTTGTGTGTGTGTGTGTGTGTGTGTGTCTGTGTGGATTAACCACCAGAATTCAGTTGTTTTTTTCTTTACCTAAGTTATCACAAAGGGAAAAACTACATTGTGAAAAATTCCCTGACTAAAATTTCAAAAATAACTATGTCTGCAGCCAGGGAAGCAGGAAGTGATGCAAACAGATTATGATTGCTATCTGTGATGGCCCGTTTACAGTCAGAACAGATTACCAGGTTGTTGGGTGGCATGTGATCATATTGCTTTAAAAGCAATAAGAGCATAATAGCTAATAAGTGAATGTGAATACTGTGAGTTAAATCATTGTAAATGATAAATAAATTGCAAGAGCTTGTTCTTAAATTGATAGCACAGTTCGGCAGTTGACGTTACTAATTTCATTAACTTTTTTTTTAATGCTGATTTTGGGTCAAACTTCCAATTCTTGGTATCTGTGTTGTGCCAACATGGTTGTAATTGTCTACTTGTGCCTGTATTTTGAGAAGATAATGATGCCCATGGTAATAATCCATGAGTTGAATGCTACTGACTGTGTACGTTGTTTATTGTTTATTTTCTGTCACCCCCTGAAAGTAATACAAACAGCCGACATTAAGGATTATCACAGCAGGATGTTACACCTCATATATACAGGGTTGATTGTAAATGTAAAGATGAATATTGCTGTGATGAGGAAATCAGTATTACCCTGTCCTTATCATTGAAATTCACTGAGAGCTGTCTTAATAAGAGCGTCACCCTGCGCCATCCGATCAGTCACTTTTTCAAAGTTGTGCCATTTGCCCTTTTTATCTGGGTACAAATCATGCTTTTTCCTACAGGACCAAATGTTCTCTATCTCATTGGGGATTTGCCATGGCAATCAGTAATTGCACATAATAAAAGAGAGATAATCATTCGAAATGGTCCATGCTGTTTAGCAAAGGGGTCCTGCTGTTTCGCCCCTTACACTGTATGATGTGCATTTGAGAGGCTAGCCTTAGTAAATGGACCTATTAACTCTAGTTGCACAATATCAACATTTTAAAAATGTTTTCTATTCTCCATTTGTATGTCATGCTTTTCATCTGTTGTGTTCAGTGTCTATTCAAACAACTTTTATAATGAAATGCTGCTGTTTGTTGAAACGCAAAAGTGCCCAAAATATTTTTGTGAACCAATAGTGTGCAATAAATAGACCGGTGTGGTTTTAAAAGATTTCATTTTGTCTTTGGAATGGTGAATTATATATATATATATATATATATATATATATATATATATATATATATATATATATATATATAAAAAAGAATGTATAATTTAGCTTAATTCAAATGTGACTGAAGGTGAATCAAATAGGCAAGGACCCCATTTGATCTGTGAAACAAGGAACAAAGCTTCGATATCAAACAAATGGTTCTATTCAGCTCCTTTCTGTTTGTTTCTAATGTTGCATGTTCATATCGTTCTGTGAAGTGGAGAGCATGTCTTCAGTTGCCGATGCATTCTGTCAAGGCCTTATTTGTCTGACTTTTCATCCAGCTTTGATCTGTTGTTCAGCATGCCCTCTTGTTTTCTGTGCGTTATCCCTTTTAAGTGCAATGTTTTAAAATATGATTATATACAGGACATGCCTTCTCAATGTACACTTGATGTTGTATATGTTTTCCAGTCCTTATAGTTTATTTAAAAGTAGGAAAATATAAGAAAAAAAACATGGTAGCTCTTCATAATGACATATATTTTTGGTGACTTTTGTATTATGGTTGCTGTTTCATGGCATCTTTGGATATTCTTGTTAAATGTGAATAGAACAGCTTAGTTTGGTAGTATGGGGGGCCTTGGTAGTCTTCAGTTTGTGACTGTCTGCAGTGTGTGTATATATATATATAAATATACAGTATATATACACTCATACTATGTTGCATATTCTTTATACTGTAGGCTTCTTGATTACAACCTGCTTTGAGACAGATGTTGTATTTTGTGTCTTTGATACTGTATTTAAACTGTAGTTTGGAGAAACTGTACAAAAACATCCCAGATAGTAATGCAACGTGCACATTGTATAGGGAGAAATGACGTTTGTGGTGTTGAGTGTTTTAACTGGATCATATTCCACAGTTGGCTGTTAAAAACTGACAAGACCACTCTGTATTTTAGAGTTTATGGTTGTTTTGAATATTTGCTAGTGTTCTGGCTTTGCAGTCCTGTTATTAAAAAGAGTCGTTTTTGTAAAAGTATAAAATGTAAATAAATAAAAAAAAAAACTATGTCCGAATAAGTCTATAACTTGTCTGAAGTTGTTTGTTTGAGCACACATTCTTTTTTGGTAATACGTGACGCTCTGCATCATCACAAAGCAAAGGCTGTGTTTTTAACTGTCCAAAAGAAGCAAACGAGAAAATAAACTAACATTTTCTGAGTTGCTGTGATTAAATTATTCCACTAGCCTCTACTTAGCAAAGTAACTTTGTATTTTATTTAAAAGAGCTGCTGGGCCCCTTTAACTGTCACTAATAGGACTTTCTCTTTACACTTTTTCTATGCTGGTATACCAAGAGCCATATTTGGCAACTTTATTCAAGCCAGTAATGGTGTAATTGAAAGTCTTAAAACTCGATTTTGACATGGGGGCCATCCTCAAGATAGGGCCTTATCATGTTGGTTCATACTTTGCTTTTTCAAATGACTCATCTTAGTTCAGTGCAAAAATGCTTTCTAACGCTAATATGGAGCTTCAGTTACAGCTAGAGTTACACAACTGAAGTGTGTATCTTCTAAACTTAGTCTTTTCCGATTGAATGTGATTGCATGATCGGCTTCTTTGACCCCTAAGCCACCAGGACACACTAGAAACCCTAAATTTGACTATTTTCTGCAGGAGTTTGGATCAACCAGAACTCTCACAGTTGTTCTGGGGAAGTTTACTGGCTCCTATAAGGAGTTAAAGTAGTCAAACACCATTGTTATGCTTATGAGCATTCAATGTTTTGAAGTTCTACACTCCGTGCAGTCACTGGCCCAACATGAAGTCACTCACAGAGTACAGAGTGTAGAAAGGACTCACATCTTGTTTGCTCCTCATTATTTCTCATCCTGGAGTGAGACGTGTACATTCAAAAGTTGTTTTAGTTGTGCAACAGAAAACTCAGATTGGACAGATAGTCTAGCTAGCTGTCTGGATTTCCCCTGCAGAGATCTGAGGAACAGTTAAACATAGTCTTCATAAATCAACCGGAGTTTAAAATGCCAACACAAAGAAAGAGGAAGGTAACGGACATCCGGGCTAAAAGAAGGACATACGGCAGAATTTGCGGTGGCACCGGAGCAATCCCAGAAGTGGACCGTCGTGGATATCTAAGCTTAGATGACTTTGTTATCATACTGTTACAAAAGGTCAAGAATGAACCTCCACACTCAAATTGTTAACAGTGTTTTCTCCACTGTCTGTGGGAGGAGTTTTGCTGCCTGTGATTCAGAGATGCACAATTGTTACAACATCGCATTACCTGTCAATTTAAAAATTGTTTTCAACTTTAGAACTTTGCACAATAAGGCATAACAATCTCAGCAGTCTACAGCACCCAAGAATGCAAATGTTGGATGGCACCGTCGTCTCTCAAAAGCATCAACAGCACCAAATATGTTTTACCGCTAATCATGTGCTGTCACAGTGAACAGCCTCCGAGCCAGTCATCTGCTTCTTCTTCATCTGCACATTTGTTGATGAAATGTGAGTTCTTTCTTTGTCTGATTTGATGACAACTGCTGCCAGAGCCAACTACTGTGTTTTTTTCCATTTATAACAAAAAAACCCACAGTTATTGTCTCCATAAACATAGAAGGCATCACTCCCTGAGGATTTTCCTGACAAAGATTTATACCATTTAGAATCAGTTTAGAACAGAAAAAAGCAATTAAGAACTGACTGCATGGGATTGATATTTATAACTCAGTGGTAAAGAGTAGAAAAAGAAACATTACATAATTACTTAAAACTTTGAATATCAGTTTGTAGGTACCTGTGGCTCTTACAGCAGGACATGAACATTTGGCAGAAAAAAAGGCAAAAAGTAAATCTGTGTTTTGTAATCAACTTTATTTATATTACTGAAGTCTTTTGGTTAAGAGGAAGAATAAATTGGTGGACGACACTGTGTTTTTGGGTTGATAATGGGTAAGATCAAGCTTATCTATTCCGTTTTACAGTGCCAGATTTGTGTTGAATTTGGCCTCTGGTAGACTCTCGACCCATCAGAGAAAATTCTCTACCCCAACTTGTTTTTTCAATTGCTTACAATTTAGGGAACAGAAATTATTATTTTTTTAGAAAAATACAAAATGTAATATTCCTAGAGCCCTTGTTGTCTTCTCTGTGTCTAAAAGGCTAAAACAAAGCTACAGTTTATCTGTTGGAAAAAGACAGGTGGATGAATAGGAGTTAGTGGTTGATGAAACCCATCATTCACTCCCCCCTTCACCCTGCATGCATTGCCTCCATTAAAACCCCATTGCGTAATGCTGGGCTCTTACTATGTTCCTTGTAAACTTTTACTGCAGAGCCAAAAATGTGTTTGCAGATGCATTTATGACTTGTTTACATTTTGGGCTTATCTGTTGGACGTGCATGGCCGGAGGGGGATTTTAGAAAAACTGGATACAGCAGTTTGTGAGGAGAGTGATAATGCTGCGGTGAGCCTTGCTGCCAGGAAAAATAAAACACACTGCATGACTAATACACATGTCATACATTCCCAATCAATGGAGGGGTTGGATTCAATGGAATATTCCACAAATCACATCCTTGCCAGATTCATTAGGCTTTTGTATCCACAGAAAATAATAGTTAAACATTCAAACTCTGTATTTCGAGAAGTGACCCCAGGACCTGGGTAATGTTACTGGCCATTCCTGTGGCTGATGTCTTGCAGTTATGCAAGAAGTGAATACATTTGTTCTGTTATTTTCCAAGATTCAGGAACAGCGATGACAGGCGTCTGAAAAGTATTGACCTCGCTGATTTGTCCCTTTTCCACAGCTCAGCTCATGTCTGTCCACCAGTAGCTCCACTTTACCAAATACCTGCTAATAGAAGCAATAAGAAAATCAATTCATCCAATTCCAGTATTATGTCAATTTTATTTGATTTCTAATGAGGTTCTCAGACCTTCTTTTGCTGTTTGATTCTTTCCACTATGGCTAAGAATTGAATCTGCTCTCTAGTGTTGGAAGAGGCTCATTTTAGCCAGACATGGAAGATCCAGCCTTCATTCCAGTGTAAATTCCTTCGAATCACGTGATGTCCCGCAGTGCGTGGATGGAGGAAGGAAGAGAAGGTAAACATGAGGGCTGTCCAGAGGGCCTGTAGAAATTAACCAACAGCTCATACCTTGCCGTACGGCTCCACCTTGCATTTATGACTTTTAAGAACTGATAACCACACACTTCTGTTTTCAACATCCTAATAATGATGCCGCTGGATTATCTATCCCCAGGGGGAAATTCACATGTTACAGCAGGAGTACACAGACGCAAAGAATAGTGCAAACATCAAACACAAGTACTTACAAAAAAGTGATATGCCCTTTTAAGTGAATGTGTAAATTGCAGGAAAGTGTGCAAAATGTATGTAATTATACCTTAGAAGTTCAAAAGTTAAAGCGAGGATGAGTGATACAGTTTTATGGCCATCGGCAGGAATGGTGCATGGCTGAAGACACTCATCTTCTCAACCAGCATGTCATGGAGGGGGTGGGAGACATTGTTCAGGATGCTAACCAACTCTTCTCCATCACCGCTTCCAGAGAGTCCATCTGAACTCCTCCTCGTGTCACTGAGCCTATCTAACTAGCTTTTTGTGCTCCTTCCCCAGCGCACAACAGCATAAAAGATAGAGTGGGCTCTGGCCCTTCTTGTAGATGGCCTCTGTGTTTAGGTGCAGGGGTCAGCGGAGGTTTAGTCCAGCGGAAGTCCACAATCAGATCCTTGGTTTGCTAATGTTCAGAGTAAACAGGAAGGGGGAGGGGACAGTCCCCTGGGCCCCTGTAGTGCTCATCACTGTTCCTCAGTCTTACAAACTGTGGCCTGCTGGTCAGGTAATCCGTTATTCAGGATACAAGTGGAGTGTTCACCTACACGGTCCTGAGCTCGTCTTCCAACATGAGGCTGTATGGTGTTAAAAGCACTGGAGAGCACTGGACACCCATGACATCACTGTAAGGAGAGCTATCTGTTTGTTCAAATAGTTCCCTAGCCCACATTAACATTACACCAGCCAAACCAAAGCTTGTGTTGTTTAATTTTCATTAGACAGGCCCTCGCATCAAAGTAAATTGCTTTGTTTTTTGAATTTCTGCACCTTAAACGTAAGAATGACATTGACAGAAATGTCAAACAAGATATATTCTCTGCGGATCATGTGCCTAATTGAAACTAACATCATGCTTTCCCTGCAGAACATATTGCTCTTTGTCTGTGCAATGTGTCTGATCAAGATGTTCCAGACACTTCCCTTTGCCATTTTAAATAAATTCTCAGTTTTTTGACCAATGTGTCTGCAATTAGGTCATTACTGTGATGTTTTTATACTACACCTCCCATCAATCAACCAGTGTGTCAGTTCTGTAATTTCTTTTTGTAGCAGAGTAGGCCAAGGAATTGTGTTCATATTTAATAATTCCACACCTCAGGATTTACGGTAATTGCCAATACAGGAGGCAGTGTGCCATTTACAGTAGCCTATGTAGCAAGGCAGAAAGTAAACGTGAGTCTTGAGTTTGCGTCTTTTCACAGCCAGAATTAATGTTTGCTTTTCTTAGCCATGCTAATGACGTGGCTATATGGATGGCAATGTTAGTTTGGTTGGTCAGTTAACAAGTTTTTGTCCAGAATGAAATAACAACTCCGGGATGTATTGCCAGAACATTTTGTACAGACTATCATGTTTCCCAGAGGATGAATCCTACTGATTTTGGTGATCCCCTGACTTTTCCTCTAGCGTCACCAGAGGGTTGACATGTTTTGCTCTTAGTGAAAATGTCTTGAGAGCTGTAGGATGGATTGCTGTGAAATTTGGTACAGATATTCATGGTGGCCAGAGGGTGAATTGCATTGACTTTAGTGATCCTCTGATGTTTCAACTAGTGTCGCCAGCAGATTAAAGTCTTCACTTATGCAATAAAACATCTTGACGTCTACAAAACATAAGTGCAACATGTTGTAGATATATTAATGATTACCACATATGCATATTCATGACTGAGGTGATCCCCTGACATTTCTTCTAGTGCCATCATCAAGTTGACATTTGTGACTTTGAGTGAAATGTCTTGAAACTATCGATGGGTTGTCATGAAATTTGGTACAGGCATTCATCATGTCCCCCTAAGGATCAATTGTAACCCTTTTCCTTTCCCTTAATTTTTCTGCTTGCGCCATCATAAGATAACAACTGTATTCTGTCAAAACCAATAGCATCCTCATCAGCTTCAGTTGTACTTTGTGTTGAGTGCTAGTTAGCAAATGTTAGCATGCTAACACGCTAACCTAAGATGATGAACATAGTAAATATTATACCAGTTAAATATGCTCAATGGTGTTTTTTGCCTCCAACGGCGCCTTCCAGGCAGCTAACCCTAACCTTAACCCTAAACATAACCATTGCCGCGCTGCCTGGGAGGAGACGTTGGGGGCAAAAAACACCAAAGACCGTTAAATATCAACATCAGCATGTTAGCAATGTCATTGTGAGCATGTCACTGAATGTCACTGAATGTAATTTGGGTTTTTTCATTGTCATTTAATTTCAGCATTCCTGGTGGGTTGCTTTTTGGATTTTTGCCGCTTGTAATTTGCATCTCTGTAGGCAGCAGTCTTTCCCTGTGAGCTGTCATTACTCCTCACGCACACTACCCAGTTTCTCCAATGTTTATTCGAAACAGAAGCATACAGTGTAACAAAAAACTTTCTTTAATCAAGGAAAGACAAGATGGCTTGCATTTGCAACAGTCAATGTAAAAGCTTTCAGTTACTGTGTGATAGTAAGCAGTAGCAGTAGCAGTAGCAGCAAAGTCTATTTCAGATTCTGTTTCCAAACTGGCCACCTGTCTATCCTTAAGCCAGCGGCACATTTTTCAACAATATCAGCAAGCCATCCATCCAGTTACACAACAAAATCAACCTTTAATGCATGGCTTGGTCACTGTACAGCATGGTTGCAACCTTGACTTCCTATTTAAGTCCTGGGAAGGTGGCGTTCTGCCCTGAGACTCAAATGATTTCTGTGAAATGAGACCTGGCTGTCTCACATACAGAAGCTAGAGCCGTCAAAGCAGAGGTCCTGCTGTGTGCTTCAGTGGCTGCTGTCTGCAGGCACACCGCAGATTTCTACTTGAACTAATGTGACACAGATTTATTGTTTTAATAGAATCAATTTGAAGCTGTTCCGCGTGGACCCTTTGTTGTAATTGACCTATACAATCAGACTGTAAGTCTTTGTGTGGCTCTCAGGGTTTGACTGTTTTTTTTTAGGAAAATAGTTCCATGTATTTTATTGTTTTTATATAAGTCTTTACAGACAGGAGTAGTTTGTCTTCAGCATTAACCCTGCAGTGTTAGTCCCAGCTGAAAATGTATGCCATTGGATTATTGCAGTGGTCTCCTGTGATTAAATAACAGCATGAGGCTTTCAAACTGACCATTGTTTTTTCCATTTCCTGTATCTTTTGTCATCTTTTCCCCCCTCATTTCATTTTGCCTTTCCCTTTATTTAGGTTCTGCTCATCAGTAAACCGTAAAGACATGGCAGATTATGAACTGTAAACATTCCTCAATATACTCTTTTTCAGTTTACTTTCTGTAAAATGTCATTTGTTTTCATTGACAGTTTTACATTGTGTGTGGTAACTGATATAAATACATTTTATCTCATCTGCAGTGTACCGGTAGCTCTTCAAAGTTGCATAAACAATAATTTTTTGGACATTTGGGGGCAGTGGAACTAGTTGTACCCTCAACATTGACATATTATCTCTTATAGCTGAAATGGTGAATGTGTTAGCATGCACTGGATTAATTGCACCTCCAGCAGACCTTAGCATTCATTTGAAGTTGTGTTTCTGGCTACCTGGAAAATGTAAGTCCAATGTTCACTTTCTTTTTAGTTGTTTTGGTCTCCACCAACTGCTGGGGAAAATATCTTCAGCTACTAAATGCTCCATTATGTTTACTTGCTAGATGCTAACTTTGTCCATCTGCTGTTTGGTGCTGTGCAGGTAGTGTGGACAGAGGGTTTATAGAGCTTTTTCGCTGAAAACAGCTGTCTGCTGTGGATGAAAACTTAAAACAATGAGCTGAAAGACAAACGCTCCGTAGCGCTGGGAAAAAATGCATGGTTGGTTGATAATTCACTATTAGTGACCACTTTTACACACAGTTATTTGATCCATGTTAACATAAACATATTGATTAGAGCAGCAACGATAATTGGTTTATTACTACTTGAACAAAAAATAATACACAACATGCTCAACTCACAATAAGACCTTAAAGACTGAGTGTTGGATCCTTAATATGGATGGTATTTAGGCATCTTGCCCGAAATTAGAGTGCTGTCTTGCCTTCATATAACAACTTGCATCTCATTTTCATAGCTGTAGCTTTCTTTTCTATTAGTTCTAACATAGCATTCGTCAAGTTAGTTCAATCACGAGAGACTCATTTAGAGTGAACAATTATTTATTAAAATGTGCACAGATGAAAAACAAAGTATTTGGCGATTAGACCCATCGTGATGTCATCATGATGGAGGGGAAGAGAAGCTGTGAGCAGAACTAGATACTCCGCTGGATGTCTTTCCTTTCAACCAGATGTAAGTAAGCTGGTAGGGACCAGAAGAGGGTTTGTGAAGTAGTCTTCCTGGTTGAACTTACGCTAAGCTTCATTTAGTTACTTAGAAGTGGTCAGCACCTTCTGATATCCAAAAAATAATAATAGCTTGCCTATTTATGAGCAAGGTGGTTAAGTATCCACTCATCCAGAGTCCATTTTTTTCTGTACAGGGCACAGATTTGCTGCTTTTTACTTCTAAATTGACACTTTCTGTTTGTTGAGATGATGCCCTACCGTTCTCTCTACCTGCCACAATTTATTTGGACAAATGAGGGAAATCTATGACGTCTTAGGTTGGATGGGGTGTTCTTTTCCATTCCAGCTCCATTTTGTCAATTAGGCTGATAGAAATATTGTCTAGTGTCATACCAAACTTTGCCAAGAAACTTGAAAACAGACATTAATGGCGTAATAAATGCCAAGCCTGGTGACTCTTAAAGTACAGCGACAGCATGGCTGCGGTGTTGGACGGGATTTCAGCTTCAGATGATACACTGTACTTCACTGCTGCTGCATCTTGTCTTTGTTCTGCAGATGTTTGGCAATTTAGGCGTCTTAAATGTCAGATATTCTTTGGAACATTACATTGATGTTCTTGCATCGTGGAGTAAGACATGTTTTATGATGCTGTCTAATAGCACTCCTAGGTACTTACGTAAGCTTGATTTATTAAAGAGGCATTTGGTATGTGTGAATAGCATGTGTGAGTGTTTGGGTGACTTGTAGGGGCTCTCCTTGCTAACCGGCAGGATTTCACTGCAGTGCATTCCTTTAGACTGCTGCCTTATATGGTCTCTCATCACCAGGTTACGGGTCCATTGTCTGCCTGCCTGCTTATTCACTTTACGCTCTACATAGAGGAGGTTCACACGGTGAAAAGCAACATTAGAGCACTGCAAAACTTGGACTGGCTGCATACTGCAGCATAATGTCACTATCTGTCAGTTATTGTTCCAGAAGCCTGCACATAGTCAGCTCAGTAACACTGAACTGGAAGTGACGCTCTGCTTTGACAACTCTGGGTGTTCATTTGCAAAAGTGTCACCAGGCATACGCCAGATCCTCTCCTCATAAGGATGGGCAAAATGATTCTACAGGCATAAGTAAACTTTGGCAAAAGCTTTATTAGGTTTTATGTGTATAGAGTACCTACTCTAGCCTACCTTTCACTAGATATTTGTACAAGTAAAAGATCCTAGAGTTTGAATCTGTCCCATTTAATTAAAGTCTATCCATAGAAGTTCACAATAGAAACTTGAGAATGTCAGCATCATTTGTTACAGTATGGAAATTAACCTCATTCATCCTGGTACATGACAAGCTGACAAACTAGCTGTACAGTTTGAGATATTACTCATTAGTTTGACTTAATGGTGGCGGTGGGATTGGTATCCAGGCATTTAAAGTAGACGCTGACCAAAGTTGATTTTTTTGAGGCAGATACTGATATCTACATATATTTGTGGGGGAAAAAAAAGATTATATTGTGGCCGATATTTATTTTTAACATAAACACATAACAGTAATAGAAGAGGCGCACTAGAGACCTCTGCTGGCCCAGCTACTTCCGGTTAAGTGTCTGCTAACTTGAAAAGGGATAAAATGATTTAATCATGCAAGTCTTTTAGACTTTCCAAATGTTATAGGACTAAATGGATCGAATTCCGATAGTAAAACTTCAGTCAGGAACACTCTCGTCATAGATTTAACCATGTATTGCAACAAATGGAAATACAGCTATTCTTGGTGATGAAGGCTCTGTTCTAATGATGCTCCCTGGATCAGCCAAGCAGCATGCTAAGATGACACAGGGAGCACGCTGCTGAGACGGTCTTTGGTGTTTTTTGCCCCCAACATCTCCTCCCAGGCAGCGCGGCAATGGTTATGTTGAGGGTTAAGCTTAGGGTTAGCTGCCTGGAAGGCGCTGTTGGAGGAAAAAAACACCATCGAGCTGCTGAGACCCCCCTGTGCACAAGAGTAGGCCCAATCCAAGACATCAAAACAATTTCAGACATAGTTATGATGACACCCAAAACTGGGAAGGTGGAGGCTGGGGTGGTGGAGGCAAGTTTTGCCAGCTGGGTGTGAGGCAGCATTGAAGTAGCAGGAAGCAGAGAGGAACCCCATTTCCCAGTATGGTATATGGTATCTACTGTATAAGGGAAGCCTTTTCCAGTAAAACCATCACAACCTGCTCTGGAGTATCACTTACCTTACAGAACAGAGTTGACATTTATGAGTCTTTTATTGCTCTGTATCCCAGCAGTGTATTCCATTAGTGTTAATGCTCCTGAACAGAATGGTATGCTATAAGGTGGATCTCTGGAAGTGGGAGTGAGGGGAGACTGTGGTCTATGCCCCGAGCAATAGAATATGTCATACAGACATTGGCAAAAAGACATGCATTCGGTGGAATTTCCTGCGGCACCGGAGCAATCCCGGAAGTGGAACGTTGTGGATATAGACTAGGTGCAGATAGCCTTTAGTGACCCACACAGACAGGTGAAAGTTAGTCTATATCTACAACATTTCATTGATGGGATTGTTCCGGTGCCTCAGCTTTTCTTGCGTTAGCAAACTATACTCCGGTCGATTCAGGAAACATCCTCCGAGCTAGAACCGACAATCAAATTATATTTATGTTTTTTTTTTGAGTAAACTTCTCATTACACACTTGACAGCCATTTTAATTCCAGGGCCCGCCTCCCTACGTACACATGTTCCACCAAAACAAGTTCCTTCCCGAGACTGTTTTGCTGAGGTACCGTTGCTGCATCCCGCGATTAGTGCCGCCCAAGAAGATTGTGATTGGTTTAAAGAAATGCCAATAAACCAGAGCACGTTTTTCTCCTATCCAGGAATGTTGTTTGGAAGGGCCAGACCTTCTTCCGCTGCGCTGTGGAGATAGGTCTGGCAATGCTGGACTAGGTGATAGTTGACATAACGAGAGATTTTAATTGAAAGTCCTTTTTGCAAGCCCCCAGGAAACTAAATGACATGGTGATATATGACAGGCCTGAAGTCACTGCACACTCTGAATGGTCACATTTCCATTAATGCTCTTTACAATTTGTGTAATGCAGTGTAAGGCTGCCTATTTTCCAAATGGTTGGTAGAGGTATTAAGTATTCTGCATAGACGTAACTGATCTTGATCTTGATTCTCCATTCATCCTGGTTCCCTAAATGAAATGTGCACTTTTTCAACAGCATTGACGATAACACCTTTTAACAGAGCACCTCTATTTAAACAGGTCTGTAGACACTAAGCAGGAGCCAAAAGCTGAATTTAGCCTGACTTGAGACAGATGATATGTGTGGCCATCAGAGACCATTCTCTGTACATTTAAGCAGCAATTCATTTGGCCACCTGGGGGCACATTCTCTGCATGTTAGCAAACAAATGCTTATTTACGTGATGTCATGAGCAAACATTTGGAGTCGAAAAACTGATTTTCATTCTCATCTGAGCACAATGACAATAAAGATCTATCTGTCTAAAACCTACTTTCATTTGACAACTAAAAAACAGTTGTGGTAAGTTAAAACAGGTAATTTAACATTGTATTTTGGAGAGTATGAATCACATGTTTTTGCTACAAGAGATAGTTTGCATGAGTCTACACGTGAGCATAAATCTCATGTATTTAGTCACGTCCTGGTTATGCAAAAGAAAGAGGCAATCACATTTATTTTCTCTTTCTGGCAACTTCTTCTTAAAAACATCATAGTTTTGGAGATGCTCAGCATTTGAGTAACAAATTCAGTAACCAGAGCACGGCGTTGATAATTGTTGTTAGTATTCCAGGAGCTGTGTCTCCAGATACAAAATTAAATCAAGGACATAAAATAAAAGTAAAATATAAAGAAAAAGAAAGTTTTATCTGATCCTGGATCCTGTTATAAGCGGTGAGGAGAAGCAAGTTTCCAAGGGTGTGAGTAGGTAGCAAATAACATAAAGTTACATAAGCTAAAGAGGAGAAAGACTGTAGGCTGTAGAGAAGTATAAAAGTTTCACTGTTTCACTTCATGCCCTTTCAAGCCATCTGCTCATGTGGAAACACCATTAAGTTCCTGCTTCATCTCACTGATCAGTTGGTGTGAATAGAGAGCCTGTTTCAGCAGCCTCACTGTCACACAAACAATGCACCCAAACACACCAGAATATGCTCTTTAACTAGCAATGAGTCAGATACTCCTGCTTTGTAGACCCTGCTATGTCTGTGAAGGGTTACTGATCAATACCAGGAACTCAATGATTGCTTGGCCAGGCTTGCTAAGGTGTCCAGCTCTCAAAGCTCCTTTTCTTGTCTGTTTCAGTTTGTTTTGTTATTATTGTGAGGAACGGGGGACATGTCTGGACCATTCTACTAAGACATAGACTTTTGTGTATTGTCAAAATAAAAAATATCTTATTTTTATTCTATTATTATTAATGTGAACACTATTACCTTATTACTTTTACTCAAAAGGTTTGCAGCTACAGTACAGTAACACAACATACTTGAGATGTGCCCCCTAAAGCAGAGCTGGTAAATTCAAAAAGTGGCCAATCAGGTTAAATTATTACCCAAAGTGTCTGTTGTAAACATTCATCACGGTTTTTTTTTTATTCATTTATTTTATTTTATTTTTTTTTTTTTTTTTTTGGCATTTCTGCCTTTATTGGATAGGGATAGGAAAGCTGAGATATAAAAGTGGGGAGAGAGGGGGGAAGACATGCAGGAAAACCGTCAGAGCTCAGATTCGAACCCTGGACCTTCTGCGTCAATGAATAAACCTCTGCATATGTGCCCCCACTCTACCAACTGAGGTAATAGGCCACATTCATCATGGTTTTTAGATCAACTTCCTGGTTCAACTTTGATCAGACATGCTTACACTGGAAACCCAGATTTAGTTCAGACAATCGTATGTGTATTGTTTTGATCACAATGTGCGGAATTACTTTACGTTGCCTATTTATTTCTATTTCTCACCATTAATCACCGGCGTCTGTACAGCATCAAAAAGGGTCGCCATTGTTGTTTATGTGTGTGTGAGACGTCAAAAACTGTAACTGGGAGTACAACGATCTGGTAAGAGTTCACGGGTAGTAAGTTACGGGTATGACTGCCGTTCCAGGGCACTTTCACGGGTAGAAGGTTGTGAAACACGGGTTATGGGTTGCCTGGAACGCAGCATAAGTTTCTGTATGGGAGGGGCGGGGTCATTTGAACTGCGCAGAAGCGTAGCAAAAGCTCATGGGAAAATAGTGGTAACGGTTTCTGTCCTAGTTAAAGTGTGTTTTAATAATGTTCTGTTCTCATGTTTTGGGTGTGCATTTATGTTATCTGGGTTTTAGTTTTGTATGGTTGATTTAGTGTTCATAATCTTTATCTACATTTATTGTTGCACCATGACCGAGACCCGGGTGGGGACTGATGGTCTGGGCATTGAGATGGCACTTGATGACTCATACACATTTTGGAAATTAGTAGTTCTGTTGTCTGGATGAAACTCCCCATGCAGCATAACTCTTAGAAAATCCCAATGTTGTCTGCATGTTGCTTCACACTGTTTTTTTTTTTTTATAGTATATTGTTATTATAATTATACTGTCATAAAGTAAATAAAATAATTTTGACATGAAATTATTATTCTTAGTAGTAATGAGTACCCTAATGTTTCATATTTGTTATGTTTCTTTGCATGTTTAAAGTTATAGTGTGTAGTTTCTGTCTCCCCCATGAGGAATTCTAAGTAATGACAACAAAACTGTGATACAAGCCATCCGTGATCGTGCACCACACCCGCCCTTCCTCCACGCAGTTGCTAGTAGCCAAGGAGGACACGGAGGATTAAAAAAAATGTGATGGACTCTTCAGAAGAGGTAATTATCTTGACTTGAGTTTCGGATGACACCAGTTTCTGAAAATAGCCATACTGAGAAATACACAGAGGGTTTTATGGAGCTGATAGTCTTAATTAGCTTTGTATCAACTCATTTGGCAATGGCTTGAATGTAACGGACGTACATTAATATAAAAAAGTTACACGCTAAAGCTTTAACTTAACATGCTTATTTTAGACAACATGACTCTAGAAATAAATAATGTATATTAACTAATTCTTTTTTGTAATGTCTACTAATGTAAACTTGATTTGTCTACTGCATCAACTTACCACTTTGTGTTGATACAACTTGACCTGTTAAGTTTCACCTTGTGTAAAAACGACGGTTTAAGGCAACAAGTTTCCACACAAATTTCTAGTAAAGTCAACTAATTTGGGATATCAGTGTACCATAGTTGTGCACATGCACAGTTTTCCTTTGCAATGAGGGGTTTTAACCAACATTTATTAATCAGCACTTTGTGGTATCTTGCTCAAGGACACTTTGACACGTAAAGTACACAGGAGGAGTTGGGGAGTGAAACACCTACCCTACAACAAATACGTGGCCAACCCACTCAGCCACCTCAGCCACTGGTACTTAGTTTTAACGATCTCATCATATTCCCAGATGTCAGCAATTACTTATTTCATGCAATCATTTTAACTGATAGAAATAATGGCTTAACCTATAAGATCCAAGTGGAAATTAAATTGATTTATCTTTTAACAGATCATATAATGTAGATAAAGGATATGGACAGAAAAAGGAATTAAATATACAGTATATTCTCACTATATTGCATATAAAGGTCTGTATACTTCCTCTGCTCGGAAAAAGGTCTTCTGTCTGTGATTTTTCATGATCCTTCCCTTTTTTGAAAAAATATCCTACACTTTTATTAAAGTTACTGTAAATGGCATCACAATAAGCTTCCAAAGTAAGACAATAAAAACCATAATAGCCAATTTCACTAGAGTGGAACCTGTTAGCATTTTTCTCTGATTCCAGAGAATCAGTACTCTTTCCAGTACTTGGGGGGAGTAGGGATGAAATTAGTGACTCACAACTGAACTATTCAAAGTAATTTCCAAGAATGTGTTATTCTTGTAACAATACTGGGATGAGTTTCTTGGCTACGGTGCTCTCAAAATCGTATTTGTGATCCAGTGTTTTCCGCTGTTGCTAAGGACACTATCTCTGTTTGACACATGAATCTGACATCAAACAATGGTCTCATCTTCCCAAATAATCCTCCCAGAGATCTCAAAGGTACTGCCTGGATAGTTTATCCAGCACAGGCAAAGCATGTGACTGTTTTTTTTCTCTGTAGCATCATCATTTCATTCACATTCTGTGACGTGTTTACTTGCACAAGCTGTGAGTGATGCAACCTGTTCATGTATGTGTTGAAAGGAGGCTCTTGAGTTGACAGATTTGTGAAATTAGGCACGTGCTGGAGATATCAAAAGCATGCTTTCACTTTTTCCCTCATTAGTGTGCAGCCATTGTCTGCAACACAAGGTTGAAATTTATATCAGACAAATAGGACCAATATTTGGAGCACATGAGGGATTTCTTTAAGCAATGCGATGATTTCCAACCAACCATCAGAAAAGGGTCTGGAGCAGTTTTTTCCATTCTTTCATGGCAAAGGCTCCATTGCATTTCTGGGAAGTCATGGAAAAGCCGACCTGACAGCAGTGACAGTAAAACGCCAATGACACCTGTGACATTTTCCAGTAGTCCTGGTGTCAGCCAGCACATGTGGCCAATTTGTGGAGGCCAGAACCTGCAAATGAGTTTTGGGGAACATGGAGGGATATTTTTCACCATGATATCAGACTAAGAATGTATAAGGAGTTGCTGTGCATACTCAACACATGTCTGAATGTAACAAAACCTGAAGTAAATGTGATGATTTTTGATTTTACAGTTGATTTTACATATTCATTTATTTTAATCAGCCTTAAAGATCAAGTGGAAGTTTCTTGAATAATCCATGTGAGGTCAATTAGGGTAATAAACTCATATAGTTTTTATTATTATTATTATTATTATTATTATTATTATTATTATTATTATTATTATTATTATTATTATTATTTCTTTGTCAGTCAACTACTTCTGCACACTTTATCATGACATGTTATGTCTTTAGAATGTTTAGATCATTTATGACATCTGTGAATGCATTCAGACTTTTGATTCATATTCACAATTCTTCAGGCATTTCGTCCCACTGAAATACATAGGAAGTTACATTTTGTTCATCTTTGGGCCTTTACAACTCTCCTCCTCTTGAACCTATTCACACTCATTTGAATTATCACTTCAAAACTTTATTCAAACTTGAGCAGCTTTTGTACTTTGTCAGGTTAGTTCAGCTTTTCCTTTTTGTTTTTTTAGTAATCACAGCTAACGTTTCATGCTCGTCAGACCTTTTCTTTCCTTTTTTTCTTCTGTTTTTTCCCAACAGTGTGAATTGTGTTTCATGTTTAGACCTAGAGTGAAATCACACACTCTCTTTCTTTAGCTATTTAACTTACTGACACTTAACTAGCCTAGCCCTAACCCTTGTGGCACAAGTGGCACATCAACTTTGTTGGAAATTTCAATTGCTTTCAGCCTTGGCACTCCTTACAACTGACACTATTTACAGTGCACAATCTCTGGTGCTGGTGCATACTCTTTAAATGACAGTTCAACTGCCCTACAGTTTTTTTGTAACTCAAAACATCCTATAGGACTTAAACTTCACATTAAAACAGATTTGAACTGCTCCTACATTTCAAAAATCACTTGAAACTCTTTCAGTGCTTCAACTTTAACCTAAACTCCCATTCACCGTCTCGGATGCAAACAATTCAAATCTTAAGACAGAGTTTGAACCTGCGATAGGTAAACATTTAGCCTTTTCTAGTTTTCACACTAAACTTTGAGCAAAATAGACATAACAAGAGGTCATTTTAATGCTTACTTCATGTTTGTTCCTTTTTGTAATGTTACAATTATAAAAAAAAAAATACCCAGATTATCAGATAGCCTAACCTTTCTGATGTAGCCCAACATTTCAAACTTGTGTTTCCCAGCTCACAGATAGTGGAGGTATGTCGAAGGGGCTCTCTGAAAGTATTTACTAGCAGATTTACAGGTCCTGTAATGAGCACAATTAAAGTTTATGTTCCTGAAAGCAGTGTGGAACATGCTCATGAGGGATGCAGGTATTTTAATGTAAGCTATTTTGTGCTTTTTAGCAAACAGCGCTGTGGTTTTCCCCGCTGTAAAGGCAGCACCTCCAAATGATTTGTTGGAGAATGGTGGAAGAAACAGAGAACACTAAAACATGGTTTAGCTGCAGCCACAATATATATAAGTCTGTTTGAAAAGAATTAAAGGAGGAGTTGTCTGTGTAAGAAAAGGCCTATTCTTGCCAAGACAGCTGTCTTATGAGTGCACTCAGCACAAATGTTTTACATAGTATGAGACATTTTGAAAGTTTTCCTTATAGCATATGATTAACTGACAACACTGGTGTGACAGCTGACACCAGTTTGTACCTGGGTTTGTGCATTAGCAGATGTAACTCATAACTAACTAACAATAAACTTGCATAGTTGTGTAGCAGAAAATACATAACTGTGTCAAAGAAAAAAGACTTGTAACTTTGCTCAAATTGATCTATCAATCAGCCTGTCTGCAGAGAGCTCTGCTTGTTGTCCTGGCTGATAAGTGCGGGGGGCGGGGGGATGAGTCTGGGTCTGGATCCCTCCTCATCTCAGGAATGCGTGCAGGTTTCTCTCCAAAAGTGCTGACGTCAGGAGTGGCCTTGGATTGAAAAACAGCCAGGTCACAATCGAAATGACAGGCAGATAGGTTGTGCTATTCGGCTTATCTAATTAAAAGCTCATCTTAGGTTTGTCATTTTTACGATTTGAGAGCAACAATTAAGTTTAATAGACTCTTTGTGTAAGTAAAGTTTCACTGAGGCATTGTGTAATAAGTTAATTTATTTGTAGACCTGAGCAGCGGCTTTGTATGTCAGTGTGTTTTCACTTAAGATAGAGGTGAGCACTGTTGTAGAAGACATTTATTGCCGTTGCTGTAACTGAGAAGCAAGTTTAGGAAAATTACCATTAGATGCATTTGAATTGTGTAAAATCATTAATGTAATGATGTCCACTTAATTTTAGGAGTTAAGTGTCATTTCTTTTTGTGTCTGCACTCCACCCTGAAAATGCGTCATTTCCTTCTACTTTATTTTCCGTCTAGTTGCCTTTATCAGAATTCCATAAGACCCCAGGGAAAAACCTTGGCTGAGTTAACAGTTTTCATTGAGAACAATTTTCTACTGAAAGAATAAGGCCAATGATATTCTATACTTTTGTTATTGTCATGAAATCCCATGAAAAGACCAAAATTAGCAAAGAATTTGTCTCGCATTGCCAGACCTATCTCCACAGCGCCGTGGAAGAGGGTCTGGCTTGTCCACACAACATTCTGGGATAGGTGAAAAACGGCTTTGGTTTATTGGCATTTCTTTAAACCAATCACAATTGTCTTGGGCAGCGCTAAGCGCCTGATGTAGCAATGGTGCCTCTTCAAAATAACCTCGGGAAGAAACTTGTTTTGGTGGAAAATGTGCACATAGGGAGGCGAGCACTAGAATTAAAATGGCTGTTGAGTGTGTGATGAGAATTTTACTCCAAAAAAAACATAAATATAATGTGAATGTCGGTTCTAGCTCAGAGGATGTTTCCCGAATCGACCGGAGTTTAGAATGCCAACACAAAGAAAGCAGAAGTTGAGGGACATCCCGGCCGAAAATGAGTGACATCTGGCGGAACCTCCAGCAGCACCGGAACAATCCCGTAAATGAAACGTCGCCGATATAGACTAGCAAAGGATTAATCATTCTAACAAGTGTTGTCTGAGATAACTTCTTCTTCTGCACCATTGAGCTCCTTTGTACTTCATTACCATTAACACACACAATGTAGTTTATTTTGTGATTTTCTTAATATTTTTCAAAATAAAACTATATTGTGATTTCTGTAATTTTTGGGGTTATTGTATTGGTCATTTACATCCTCACGAGGAGCAAATGTGCTTGGGCCTGAATGCCACTACAGCGTTGGGAAGTTGGCGCCGAGTAATACATTAATTTTCATTGGATTTGTTGTCAATGAGTAGCTTGGATGCCAGCCGAACTTAGCCCCGCCCACAACATTCGAGGTCACATTCTGACTAGAATCTGAGTATGACCATGTCAGGCTAGTCAATGAGAATAATATAGAAAACAACCCAGTCATCAGCCTTATCCTTTATGTTTGATTGTCAACTCACTGCCTGTCTGCAGAATAGCTTTCTTTCTTTCTTAAAAAAAAAAGAAGACATATTGCAGCTAAGATTAATTTTTAACTATGTGTATGTCTAGATACCATTAGGGGTAAGTAACAAAATATGTTCTCAACTCTGCCCTTTTGTAAACACAGCAAACTAGATTTAATCAGTTACTCTAAGTCTTCCACGGAAATTATGTTGCAATGACAGATTGACACAGTGTGAGTGGGTAGTTGCCATGGTAATACTCTCACATCCATGAATGATCCAAACAAACATAAGAGGATAAAAGAAGGGATTGTTGACAAAGTAAAGACGTCACTTATATGAATCAAGCATGAGTTAAGGTGAGATCACTCTGCTTTGTCACTCCTCTGTCTATCTACTTAAAGCTGCAGTATACAATATTGTTATAACAGTAATGGATCCAAAAACTCTGTGTAATGTTAAATGTGCCGTCGGTAGAATCAAGCCCACAGAGAATTATCCCTTAACTCTTTAGTTCCCTCAGCGAATGTTTTTTAGCCTCTTTCAGCTCATTGTTTTGGTTCACTCTCATGGTTCTCAAGAAACTTGCAGACAGCTGTTTTCAGAGTTTAAGGGCTATTAGTTTCGCAAAATGTTTATTTTTCATCTATAAGTCAACGTTTTTTTATTATTAGAAGTGTACATATACCTGTTGATTATTTGGTCAGAAGATGCCTACTGGCCCTTTGAGGTGGAAGCAAGGACCCCTGTCCTCCTGTCTACATGTGGAAAATCTCACAAGGAACAATGTCATTTTTAATTTAGTAACTTAATAAGATTTACTTTGAGGTCATTTTAAACTTTTCAGTGTTTGCTAAACTATTTCTACGTAATTAAATGTGCTTCTACTCAAGCAGAATGTCAGCAAAATAGCAGCTCTTTTATTCTGAGCAGCATGTTGGTAGCATTTCAATCAGTGCACCGATGATATCATCTCTGTGAGCTGAGCAGCCAAGCAGCCCCCCCCCACCCCCCAACACACTCTCACACACACTCTCACACACACTCTCACACACACACACACACACACACACACACACACACACACACACACACACACACACTGTTGTTATTTAAGTAAACAGCTCTATACACACTGTACCAACCCCAACCCTGACCACAGAAGCACCTGTTGAGGAGCACTTGCAGGTCTACACAGGTGAGTAAACCAAACACACATATCTGGGCCCTGAGGGATGACACTGTACATACAGGAGTGATTCAAGCAAACTTTGGGTTCTGTTTTCTTTTAATCCTTCGTGTCAGCTCATGCTAAAAGAAAAGTCAATTGACAGGCCCACCTTTCTGTGCTTTTGCACACCAAATTAATTGAAGTTGTCAGGCCTGCTTCTTTCAGCCAAAAATTTATGAAATACAGTCATTATGGGTCTGTACGTTTTCATTCATGAGGTCAGTTTGAAAAGCAAACAGACGATGTGCAACATATTGAAAACTCAAGCTTGCGCACAAGAGAAATGAATAAAGAGAGGGTTAATGATGCCTGCTACAGTGAAAAGAGAAATACTTAGTGTACTGAGACTGAATCAACATTTGAACTTCTTCAATCAAGAGAGCAGACAGCCAACGCCTGCCCCCTCTGTGCAGACTCCTTTCCTTACATAAAGAAACATCTGGAATTCAACTCCTCCAACATCAGACCTCAGAGTGCCCATGGCAAAAGGCTTCACAAATGGACCACACGTACATTACTTTGGTTTGGACATATTCTTTTTCAATCGTGCAGGTCTCACTTCATATGTCATTACTTTCCGCGTTTGATTTCTCTGCTGGCCAGCTGCTCTGCATAGCATCAAATGAACAAAACCTCATCTACAGCCGCATAGCTGCTGACGACAGACTATGAGCTTTAATATTGGCTCAGCTGTTCCAGCACTTAACATGAAATCCAGACTAAACATCTTCCCATATTAGTCCAAATAGTTTAGTAGTGTTCGTATTAGTAAAGACAATCGGGAAATGGTCGATTTATAAAAGTAATTATGAGGTTCTGAACGAATGTTGAAAGCAATACAGCATCAAACATGAATAGTGGTATGCTGCATTCCTTCTGTAACATCTGTCATTTTCAAAAGCAATGTATTATGCAATATTCAAACAAGCACGCAGAAGTAGCAGGAATAGTCAAGCAAGTTGAGTGTTTATTTATCTTAAAGCTGTAATATTTGTTTGGGCCACTCTGTGGCAGTGTAACAAACAGTGGCATATTAGCACTTTAGAAAGAAAAAACATGTTAGCAAAAATTGCTTCATTGCACATCTGTAGAACTGAGGAAAACTCAGGCTACACTCACACTACTACGTTTGGTTTTAAAGCGCATATACTACTACTACTACTACAAGTCCGGCGTTTCAGAGTCCCTGAAACAGACAAGCTTGGAAACACTGCTCACGCCTTTTTAGTTTGAAAACTCCGGGGTTGCGTTGTAGTCTTGACTGGCAGAAATGGAGACCTTTGGAAATGATGACGCAGACACAGAGGTTAGTTCTAAGACGGGGATCGTTTTCATGTCTTAATGGTGTGGATAGCTTCAGACTGGGGGGAAATTGTCTGTAAATTTTGTCACAATGAGCAACATCTTTCACTTTATACATAGTCAATTGTTCCATTGTTACTGTAATATAAAATATGGATCAGTGTAGCTTTAAAGCCACTATGTAGAATTCAAAAACTTCAGATTTTGGAACCGGTCGATTGCTAGACTGCATCAACTTGGTGGATTTCACCAGGGCTTTTTTTCTACAAATGAAGCCTAAAGCCATCAGATTAATTTGAAAGACCCTGTAAAAAATTGCACAGGGCTTTAAATAGTCATAAATACACAGAGCTATTTTGCTTCTGAGTATTCCAGTCTGACAAAAACCTTGTGATCAGCTCATTAGTACTGTAAGGCTTCTTCAGTAATGCTTCAGTTTGTTTCTGAGTCTGAGTAGAAATTAGCCCCGGTTAACAGATCAGGGTTGGCTTTGTTTTCAGGATCTACTAAAACAGTGATTCCCAACCAGGGTACGTGTACCCCAGGGGGTACTTCTGTAGTCACCAGGGGGTAAATGGAAAGATTCTATCCAACTACTGCAATTTGAAAATTTTGAAATTATGATTTAAAAAAACAAACAATATATCCACATATTAACATTAAATCAACTGTAACACCTCAACACCACATGTTGCAGTTATGTAAGAGAAAACTAGTTAGCAAGCGAGCACAGAAGTTTTAACAGGTAGCTAAAAGTAATGGCTAAACAGTTCAAATGATTAATTATAAGTACTGGATAAATGGTTGTAATTGTTGTTTACAGTAAAAGTAACATTAGTGGATAAAATTGTCAAATATTCAGCTTTATTCTAAGTAGTAGCAACCTATTAGGCTAGTAGTACGATTGCTGACCAAACCAACCGTAATACAGATAGTTGTATGAGAAACAATATCCACTTTTATATGAATAGTGTCATACATTTGAAAAATAGATTGGGAATCGATGAAAGGGTACGTGAGTTCATCTGACAGGGCTGTGGGGGTACCGCAGACCTAAAAGGTTGGGAACCACTGGACACTGGGTGGCCTGACGGATTAATGCACCCACTATTCATGCTACTGTCCGACCTCACAGCACTGTGTGTATGTGTGTGCGTGTGTATGTGTGTGTGTGTGTGTGTGTGTGTGTGTGTGTGTGTGTGTGTGTGTGTGTGTGTGTGTGTGTGTGTGTGTGTGAATCAGAACTGCAAAGGCCTTTGCCAAGGTTGTGTAGTTCCATTCAAGGAAACTGAAGCTTGCCACAGAAACTGGGTGAAAGAGGCACATATTCACACATCAAGTGAAAAGGCAATATTTATGGTGTGTCAGACCACACCTTATTGCCCTTTCTCTTATTGCACTTTCTCCCTCTCTGTGCTTCCCTCCCGCCCTTGTCCTCTTTCTTACGCACACAAGCACACACACCCATCACAATACACACAACCTCTCGCCCTTAAACACATTCCTACAGTTGTTACAATAATTCTGCGTGTGTTTTTTCTGCTGAACCTGCAGCATCTGCTGACGTCTAGCCACACCACCTGACGACCTCTGGGGCCAGCAGCAAATTGGCCTGTCTGTGAACTGAGGGTAGCTTCTGTCTTTGAGCTGGGCCCGGCTGGTACTGTCATGGGGTGAATGTAAACATTTGCTTCAGCTCTTAATCCCCTAATCACACCAAATTGAGTGTATGACAATCTGCCTGGCCACAGGAATTTTCATAAGTTGAGCAAAGTGTTGAAACTCACAAGTGAGAAATGGATTGTGGGTGGACAAAATAACATAAATACGAGAAGTCATTTTTCTTTATAGGCTATAAATTAAACCCAGAGTAGTTTTTAATCCTGGTTTAAAGAGAGATCTGGAAAATGCACTATTTTTTTGTCACTAGCGGGCAAAAAAAAGCAGACAGACACACAGCCCTGACATACTTTAACCTTATCATGTTGTTATGGCTAACGTGTTTGCACAAAATAGCCTTGTCATACATCCAGTTCACCAGCTAGTTGGTTACTGTGTATCTCTTGGTGTTGGGCAGTTAGTGTACAGCTTGTCCGGCTTGTCTGAGCTTGTGCATAAATGGCTGCCTATGTTTATTTATAGAGGATTGATGACAGCAGTAAGGTCTTAGCAACCCAGTATATAAAACCGCTGGTGGGATTGCTCAGACTCACCCATACAGTATATGTGCAGACCAGAACCAAAAGAATTAACTAAAAGAGGCTAAACGTTGCATAGAGCTGTGGATATGGGAAAAAGCCAATTGGTTCAACAGTAGGTGTGACTCCTTTCACATTGCCTGATTTCATTAAATAGTATTGTCAAAAACACTGCTGCTGAGTGAAGCAATATAAGTTTATAACAACAGTTGAGCACTTCACATGCCTGAGGATGCCTATAGAAGCTGGAGAAGAAAACAAAAATCCCATATATTGGTGAAATTAGACCTTAACGTCACTCACCATGATTCGTAATTATTTTATCCAGCTGTTAATTATTTAAACCATCTGCTCGCAGTCCGCCATTGGACAGTCTAAGGAGCCGCAATGCATTTTGGGGTGATTAAGTAGGTCTGGTAAGGTGACGTTGCATACTCAGAAATTTTTGTTACATCTGGACATATTTAGGGTACACAAAATTCACATACTATGCAGTTGGAACACACTACATACTCAATTTTACGTCATACTGGGATCATTATGTTAGTATGCAATTTCGAACAGATTCCAAGTTTTGTTTTTACAAGAAAGAAAGCTTCAATGATAAAGACTAAGTGGTTTAACTGGTTGGTTTGGCAAATGCACGACTGGTTAACGTTCCCACTTCCGCTAAAGAGCAGTAGCCTACACAGCTGCTTCCCTAAGTTTTTTAATGGGAAGCAAATAGGACGAGGCTTTACCCATGTCTGGGAAAACACCAGAGGATTTTAACTTTGTGGAACATATTAGATTGAATGACATGCAGTTTGTCTATGGTGTGCTCTAGACTCTTCCTCTTGACGTATGAAAGTATCCAATGCAAGTATGCAATTTCTTATTCTTTTTTTGTTTGGCCAATGCACCTGCACTTGGAGCACTGAAGATTTGGGCTCATTGGACTTCTGTTCACTGCCTCAACCAGCTGCTTTGCTGTTAAAATGCTTTGGAGCTTTGGAAACACAATATTAAATATCTTTTCATCACTTGTCTCCATCATAATCTTACTAAGTGTAATGGTAGTGTGCAGGATTATCTGTATTGTCAGTATTACAATGGGATGATACCATGTTGATAAGGACAGTGTTTATCTTCAGCAGTATGGTTTACCTCATATTTCCATCTCTTGCCTCATCCACAAAGGTCTCTGCCCAAATAATGTGCCCTGCTCACTCTCACTCCTGCACATTCAAAAAGAGAAATTGTTTATAAAGTGCTGAAGAAAAGGATTAGATTCCCTTCAACTTAATATGTTTCCATGTGCTTA
Source organism: Sander lucioperca (assembly GCF_008315115.2). NCBI lineage: Eukaryota > Metazoa > Chordata > Actinopteri > Perciformes > Percidae > Sander > Sander lucioperca. Next base: position 35,433,368 of record NC_050177.1, read on the forward strand.
TCCAAGAACTGGGTACTGTAATATATCACTACTTTTATGTAAGAGTACGCCAGCTGTCTTTTGTTGCTCAAATTCATTGGTTTTGTGACGAGCACATTTCCGTTTTACTGTAATGTGATAAAATGTGTTATTGATTGAGAAGTGTGACTTCAGCTAATTACGGCTCGCTGAGTCGTGTCTGTGGAGGTCAGTGGCTCAACATGTCTACACTTTTTATGCATTTTGGTGGATTCTTTCTCTTATCCATATTTAGCGAAACTGGCCCTTTTGGCAGCCATGAGTTTAAATAAATAATGCAGAGATGGAATATGATGTAGATCTTCATGGTCTCCCCCAGTGATTGAGCGTGGAAATACTAACGTGCACTAAGATTGAGTATTTCTGCGAGGGACAGATTCATGTGAGTTGTCCTCCTTGTGCCAAAGTGATGCGAATATCTGTGCAGGCAGGGCTTAAATAAACATTTATATTACCCCACTCAGCAAAACACATCTTCCAGACTCTCTGAAGAATTTAAAGTATTTCTCTCGAGTGTGACGAGGCACTATCATTTCCAAGAAAGAGCAAGTGGCCGGGGCTCAGAGACATACCAAATCTTTACAAGCTGGAATTTAGCTTTATGAGAATAATCCCTATATGTGCATGCTACGCACAGGATCCCACGAAGAATCCTCTCCAATACAGCTTCCTCCTCTGTCCGTGACAAAATACTCTGTCCTCTGGAAAATTCCACTCAGCGGTCCAAGACCATGTCCTGTGATAAGAAACATGTTATTCCTGATGGTGACAGAGAAAATAACAATTTGGGATCTTTTTAAGAGGCTGAAAATCCAAAATGAGTTATAAAGTTTAACAAGGTTCTGTTGGCTTTGTTATAAAATGTGACGGTCCAGCTGTAAATGACAGATATTTCTTAGTCACAGACTCCAAACAGACACACGTTAAACTGACAGAAACCATCAGGTCAGGTTTCATCTCGTTTGTTGCCTTAATAAGTGGTCAAAGAAACAAAAGAACGTACACATATTCAAACTGGTAGATTGCATAATAGCAAAAATATTATTTTTCAGAAAGGAAGAGTCATACTTTTGGAGACAGAAGGCAGGACTGCTGTTTCTCAACATCAACTAATTCTTATGTAACAAGTAGCAGTGGAGAAGGGAGGACACTCTTGGAGCATCTCTTTCTAACAAGCGACTTAAGAATATACTGTAGACGGTCAAGGATTGGAATGATATGAATTTGTGAAGGTGATATGGATATTTTATATCAATGGTTATGTTCCAGGGGAGGAAGAAGTACTCAGAACGTTAATTTAAGTAAAAGTAGCGATTCCACAATGTGTAAATACTCTGTTACAAGTACAAGTTCTGCATTAAAATTTTCAGTTGAAGCAGCAATAACCAATATTTTTCTATTAACAATTGATCATGTGTATAGTATGTGAAAAGTATCAGTCATTGTGACAAACCCACAGAGAATTACTTTGCATTTGCCCTCAGCCCTACAGAGCATTTGAGCTCCTTTCAGCTCATTGTTTTGGTTTTCCTGCTTGCAACTTAACTGTTTTAGTTTACACTCACCGGCCTCATAATGTTTTTTTCCAGCCGCAGCAGGCACTGTACACTACCTGCTCAGCACCAAACAGCAGACTAACTAACTGGTAAACATAGTGGAGCATTAAGCAGCTAAAGAGCCAAATATTTCCCTCAGGAGGTGGTGGAAAACAAAAACAGAGCTAAAAGAGAGTGAATATTAGACTATTCATCATCATATTCATCAGGCGGCCGCAAACACGACTCCAAATGAATGCTAATGTTGTTCCTTGTCTGCTGGATGTATACTGTAGCCCACCATATCAACACAAAAGGTGATAATGTCAATGTTGTGTTCACAACTTGTTTCTGCTGCCCCTGAGTGGCCATACAATTAACTATTGCAGTTTTATAGTACAGTACAAATACCTGAAGTATACTTAAGCACAGTACTTGTGCAAATGTTCTTTGTTACTTTCCACCACTGTTGTATTCAAGTATTGTTGCTGATTTATTACCTTCAAAAATCCTCATGTGCGGACCATCATTAGACATTATCATGATCATTATTGGTATGATTATTAGTAGCAGAGGCATTTGGAATATCATGATGGTGACAGTAGCAGTAGAAGCAGGTGTTGTATAAGTAGATAGTGGCTGGCTGAGATCTAGTTTCCAATAAAAAGCTTGGCCTGATATGTCAGCCTGACCTGAGCACAGTCTGTACTTTTTTGACAGTGGAGACTAAAAGCAGCAGAGGAGATGTGTGATCAGACCCAGCCTGTGGTAAATCATGACTCAGCAGTGTAGCATGATAAGCAAAATCTGTTTGAACAAGCCCAGATGACATAGAGATGAGAGAAACTCCTCCTATCTGTCTGACTCTTTCTATTGTTTGTCTGATCTAATGTGTGTGTTTACTTCATGTATCCATGGACGTCTATCATTCCATGTATCTGACCATTTTGTTATTGATTTGATCTTTCCTGTGTTTTTTTTATTTTTTATTTCCAGTCCATCCATTCACCTGACTGTCACTGCTGTCGCCGTTAGACTCTCTTCTATATTGAGTTGTCTCTTACTGCCCTCTAGTGGATAAACTGCATAGTGTGTCAGCTGTTATGACGAAAGGATTCCACTAGAGGTCAGCTTAGAAACACACAAGTCATTATTTTAGTGAACACTCATACATGCCAATGACTGTAAAATAACATAACGTACTGTAGATCCAGTTCTAACTTTACACTTAAATTAGTCGTCTGTGATATTTCAATTTCTAAAACTTCAATAATATAGTTCTATTCTCTTTTTACAGCTAAACAGTACAATAAATATGCTTATGAAAACATTTGAGGCGAGGATATAGGGACACTTATTTTTTATAAAAGTGACCAACTGCGGCATTACCAATATAAAATATACGTTTGCATATGTATTTACGTCCTTTAATAGGACACACCTAATCATCACGGGTGGTTTTAGAAGTCACATAATTAGTTAAACGTAGACCACCTGTATGCAGTCAAGCAGAAGATTCAAAGTCTGCACTTGTGTTAAATCTTGGCAAACCATGTTTTCTATGTAAAAGCAGAGTAAAATTAAAACTGTGTTAAAAGAGTTCAGGCAATGCATTCAAAGTTGTTATCACCGCATCCCTGCATGTACAGTCCTAGAACACAGTTGGCAGAACTGCATCAAATCCAGTGTTGGGAGTAACGCGTTACAAAAGTAACGCAATTACAGTAATGTATTCCTTTTTGCTGTAACGCAGTAATATAACGCATTACTAATTCAATTTCGGTAATATTATACTCGTTACAGTCTCAGTAACGCGAGTTACAACGCATTTTAACGCAACATTTAGTGGTGCGTTTTTTTTAAGAATTCACCAACACCGCGACACATTTCTTCACAGGAAAAAAAAAAGCCGTATTATTTTCCTGTCGCTGTATTCGATGGTTGAGATGACTGCAGAGACAAATACATTTGCGAGATGGATATTATTTTCAGGAGTTATTACACTGCGTTGAAGTGAGCTGTCCTGTTTCTGTTCCCGTGGTCAGAACCAGAACCAGAGACGGTACGGACAGCATGTATGTCCCAACAGGTAACGGTACGTCAGCGGCTGACAGATATAAACATGTCGGGAATTAATGCTGAGGCTTGCTACACGTAAATATCATTGCATTTTATCAGCCGTGGAGAGTAACTCTGCCTGTAGTGGAATGGCTTCTAATGACGACCAAAAGCGCTTGTCTTTTACTGTGACCATTTACTGTTCAATATGTTGCAGTTTTACAAACAAGAAAGTGAACAACTTGAGTCTGACGGACATGTTGCATCTCAGTAAGCTAGCAAGAGTAGGCTACACAACAGACAACTTCCGTGTAGCCTACTTCAAAATAAAAAGCACTTCCTGTGAAAGTTCGCAGTAAAACTAAATTACTGTTAAATAAGGTTGTGTAGGCTACTTTTTCACAAATCAGCTGTAAATCAAGTACTGTAAATAATGTAAATAGTGAGTTTTAATCACACTATAATTGAACATTTCCTTTAGAGTGTTTTAAACTAAACAACATGAATTTCTTATTCAAGTGCTATAAACAAACATTTTACAACAATGCTGTACTTTTAATTGAGTATTTTCATTTTCTCCTAATTGCCTATTATACGTTTTACTTATCTATTTTTTATAGCTTTAGTTACTTTGCATATTTATATTAATTATACAAAATATGAATAATCTATGATGTATTAAAGTGGATTCACAAGCTAGCTGCCAAATCAAACTCCCCCTGTTATTTTGGTAAAAGTAACTCAAAAGTAATGCAAAAGTAGTGTAACGCATTACAATTCAGAGACAGTAATATTGTAATATAACTAATTACTCTCAAATGACAGTAACTAGTAATCTATAATGTATTACATTTTGGAAGTAACTTGCCCAACACTGATCAAATCAATAGAGAAAAACTGTAATTAATATAAAATATTATGATGAAAAAGATCAAAATGTCATGGAAGTGCATGCCACATATTACTTCTGATCTTTGGTTTTAGTAGGTAAGTTGAAAACTTCCAAGTGTAAACCACATTGGTGCTTTTAACGCATGTGAATCCACATTGGGTATTCATGTCTTTTATTTCATTGAGTAAAACCTACTATAGTAGTGAGCCTCTTTGATGCACATTACTTTTGCCATATTTTCCATATAATGCCTACAACACAGTCTGTTGCCTTTGCATTAGACTGTAAACAGAAGAAAAATCACTTACTGTTCACCAAAGACATTTCCCAGGAAAAAGCTAGCTAAGAAAATTGAACATTGTTTACAAGATCAAATGGAAATGTTTTATTGAAAAAACCAACTGTTGTGTTTTATGGAATATTTGACACTGTAGAGTGTAGGCACTGGGCAGTCATAATTTGGCAGACTGAGACACTGTACAGTGCGGAACAGTTGGATCTTTTTCTGCCTCTTCTGTCCGTTGCAGAGGAGAGCTGTGCATTCCTCTTATCTCTGAGTCATTAACTGATAAAAACACCACACAGCAGTCAGCACACATTACAAAAGTACAGTACTGCTATTGACGAGGAAGTCAGCTCTTGAATTCCACAGCAAACACCAGGCCTGACTAAAAAGCTGTGAAAATCCCCTAAATGTTCCCCATTGTAAAATGTAACTGAAATTCAGAATTATTTACAGCATAAAATGCTGAAAATAATATGCCAATTCTTCTAATCTAATCTGTAATGTTTGTGTTTATTGCCTATAAAATGATACAGCTGTACAATGCATAGGTGTGTTATAGTAAGCCATTCATTAAAATGAATACCACAATTTTATGTTTGACACCTGAGTAGTTTTTTATTGTGTATAGGAAGTGTGTGGAAGGGGTTTAGACAGCTTGTTTTCATCTCCAGTGAGGATTAAACAACAAAGTTCCGGTTCAGTTTTGTGTGCTTTTATATGTCTAGGGCTGCAGAAATTTTCATTAATAATTTTTTTTTAGATTCATTGTTTAGTCAATAATATGTCAAAGAAAAAAAATCAGCTTCCCATTATGAAATTCAAGAGACCAAATTTTCCTGACCAACATTCCAAACCCCAAACATAAGACATGTACAATATCAAACACAAAAACACAGCAAATCCTTACATCTGGGAAGCTGAAACTAGAGAATGTGTGGCATCATTTCTGCTTGATAAATTCTTTAAATTATAATTTTTAATTGAAAAAAAAAAAAAAATGCTTTCGCATTAATTAAAAATAGGTTCTCCTGCACAGAGCCTGTCCCACTTTGCATACATGTACTAGCATGCATTTTGTGTGTGCCTTGCAAAGGCAAACTCTAAAGACCTGCCAAGTCTGAGAATTGACTTCTTTTCCTGGCTGTTAGATGAACAATGTATGTATGCAGAATCAGGTGAAACAATGGACATCCTCGTAGCCACTATTAGCAGCTAAGCTTGACATTTTTAGCAAAACAACCATAGCGATTGTAATGTTTTTTTAAATTACTGGTAGTGATTGGCAGAAATACTACTGTAAAACGAATTACATAGTTACTGTTGAACAGTATTAACTAATGTTTGCCAGCTAACATGCTTAACTAAGATAGTGACCATGGTAAACATACATGCAAAACATCGGCATGTTATCATTGCCATTGTAACCATGTTAGCATTTAGCTCAGAGCACCTCTGTGCCTTATAGAGCCTCACAGAGCTGCTGGCTGTATGTAGACTTATTAAAAACTTTTAGTCTTCCTAAAATGTGAAGGAATACAAAATAGACAGATTGTGTGTGTTGTGTGTACATATTGGGAAGTCATTTAGCCCGGCCTATCATATTGCTTGGGGTGATGGCGCAGTGGATATGACACATGCCTTTGGTGTGGGAGACCTGGGTTCAATTCCCACTGCGATACATCAACCAATGTGTCCCTGATCAAGACACTTAACCCCTAGTTGCTCCAGAGGTGTGCGACCTCTGACATATATAGCAATTGTAAGTCGCTTTGGATAAAAGTGTCAGCTAAATGACATGTAATGTAATGCACAAAAGCATTATTACTTCTGTCATGCTGTGGGTTGTATTCATATTAACAGTCTATTATTGTATTGGCCAAATTACATATGCATTGCATGCATAAACTAAGAAAATCACATTGCATCAAAACATTGGGCATCTTGCATAAGGATCATGTTTTAACAGCCAATCCCAAAAGTAAATTAAAGGGATAGTTCAGATCTTTTATAATATATTTCCCCTGCTTTACCTTGCCGTCAGACAGCCCTTTCCTACGGGAAACTGAAGCTGTTATATCCATCTATGCTCTCTTCAAAGCCACCAGACTCCTGGGACAAAAACAGTAGTTTTTCCTCGCTTAACATGGGAGTTGCTGCTGCCTTGCGTGGTTAGTTTGTTTGTGTTATTGTGTTTTTGGTGTTAAAGGGTTAGTTTGGATTTACCAAAGTCACACAATAAAAGAAACCAACTAACCAATCGTACCCATCTACTATAAGTACCTCATACAACCCCACTTCAAAATATCCAAACTATCTATTTAACTTAATCCTTTCCTGCCTGAATTCCACTCAATAGTATAAAATAAAATATATGAAATATCGACGATATTAACATTATTTCCCATCATCACTTTTAATGATTAATGAGTGCTTACGGCACTAATAACGCTAAAGGACTGATTTAGCCTGATGAAACGCTGGTTAATACTGCAGCACCCTGAGCTGCTAAAACTGCTTGTAGTTTCTTCAGCATCCACTGGTGGAGTTAGTTCACGTAGCAACGACAGCACACAGAGAAAACATTGCATGGGAAACACTGTGACACATCATTCCATGGAAATAAGGGTGTGAATTGGAGACTGTTCCTCTCTGTCTGCATAACTCGGTTGATAGAGAAGACCAAGGGTGTCAACAAGTGAAGCATCTACTTAGCCTAGGGAGTGAAATAACCTAAACATACTATAAATACCGAGGTATGGCAGATTTAATCTTGCCTTCAGTTAAAATGACCATTTGGAGGCACTGTATGGATAGTTGTAAATTCAAATTCAAACAGCTCTATGGCTCTCATAGTTGCTGAAGTTCTGAGACCTGGTCCAACATTTTTTACTCAATGTATAACATTCTGACTCTTTTATAAGCAGAACAAACTACTTTTCCAATGCTTCATTTCTCCAATTATATTTAAAAAAAAAGACTAGTACAGGCTTTATTAATGTTTGCTCATTATTATTTATTATTTATTTACCAGTGAACGCGTCGGCTACCACCAAACTGGCATACCAGCTACGTTCGTACATACAAATCAGCAATATCTCAAGTCTGTCAGTGGAGCTGAATGTACTCAACATAGTGACAGTATTTCTGCACCAGGTGGTCTAGGTGACCGTCACTGTGATTCAGATCATACAGTCAGCATGTGACATTTGCAGGCTTCTAACTGGGACTGCGTTAAGCACTCATCATCAGAGTAGCATTTGCAATAAGTATTTGGATCTCTGATCGAAAATATTACACCCAACTGCATGCAAATTCAAGTAGGCATAAATGGTGCCACTTTAATGTTTTGCCAGTTTATCTCACTGGTTTCACTGTCGTTTGGCAATGGAGTGTATCAAGATGTAACCAGGTTCAATCTTTATTATGTCATCACCACACAGTATGCTCGTGTACATTTCCATTGACACTATTCACATTTTAACAAACTACCTGAGTCACAATCGAAAGGCAAAACATTGTGAGGTTCAGACAAGAAACAATTAACGAGTCAGATGGGAGTTTCGTTATAAAGCCAGACAGAATTTTTTTAGCAAAGCGTGCCTCCAGCAATTCTCCCCTCTCCTTTAATCACAAAGTTGAGATGATTAATTTGTTTTTAGTTCGCTCAATGTCTTTTATACAAATGTCATAACATCAATTTGAGTAGAAAATTGCACAATAATGTCCTTTTATGCAAAAAATGTCTCATTTAAAAAAATCATTGGCAGGAGGCATCAAAGTCTGTTATCAACTGTCTGACCTGAGATGCCATCACTCAACCTGCAAATGCAAAAAAAAAAAATTACATTACATTACATTACAAAAGTACATTCTAAGCTGTTACTTCTTTTCTGCTTGGTAAAGGTTTTATTTATTCCAGAGATGCCAACGCTTAAACTGAAACAAAACCAGAACCTATCCCACAAATCAGCAGCAATACGCCAAAACTCCTGCAGCTACAAATCACAATGTGGAAACAATATATCCTTTTGAATTTGGATGATGAGTGGGGGCTCAGGAAGGAGTGACATGCTGCTTCCCAGTCTCTCTTCCATGCCCCTGATGCTTCCAAACCCTAATCTTGACTGCAGATGCAAATAGTCTAAAAAACGTCCCTACCAAACATTTGCATTTAAACAAATAGATAAAGGTCATTTTGAAAAGCTGCCTCCTCATGACTGCAGTGTGAGGTGGCATGTTCCATGTGTCCCTGCCCTCCTGACAACATAGTTAAAGCTCCCATCGTGGCACGCCACACAGTATGGTGCTGCACACTGGGATTCAGCTACTGTAGGCAAATACAGCAAAGGGAGAACAGAGAGGCCTCTGTGTGTGTGTGTGTGTGTGTGTGTGTGTGTGTGTGGGGGGTCAGACTGGAACAGCATCATGGACACAGGTAAGACACACTCATTCATATACAGGCTGACAGCTGCTCCTGCTGTCATTCCTATGCTTATAAATGTTCTATGTGTAATGTCTTATATGACGTCTGCTGCAAAAATAGATTTTTTAAAACCTGTTAAACATTTTATTTTTCATTTTCATTTGGCCTTTATTTTGGAGAGAAATTTACTAGGATATTTTTTTGACAATGCAATTGGTATTATGTCTCTTATTCGATGATGTGTGCTTATTAAATCAATAGTTTCCTTTCCTAATTTCGATTTCCCATAAGACAGGGATGTATTAACAAGAACAAAGTAAGATGTCAGTAAATCTCTTCTCCATACACTTCACATAAATCAGTGTATGATTTGAAAGATGCTTTCATATTAAACATGTGTAGGTTAAAATATGCTAATTGATAAGCTTCATATTGTAAGATATATTTAAATATGGCCTATAATACCTGAAAGGAAGATGTGTAGTTTGCGCAAAGTGCAACATATATATAGAACATTTAATATTTTCGAGAATCTCCTTGGCAAAGTTGGGGCTTATCTAAAATATCCATTCAAAAAGCTGGGATCTTTTACATACGTTTTTTTGCATGCAATTTCCGTTTGCATAATAAAGTTTGCATTTTCATTGAGTTTATGCTTCTGCTTCCCAGGAATGTCCCCAAATCACACCAGCACACATTAGAGATTTGTAAAGACCAATTTAACAGCAAGTGAGCTGCTTCTATGATGCACGAATCTTGAATTTCTAATCTTTATTTAACTTTATGTAATATTTTAGTTACCCCTCCAGTCTTCCTTCACTGTGAGGTTTCAGCCAGTGTTTGTAGTAAATTGTCTCTTTTTGTCAGTCCATTTGCATTGACCAAACCCACGGCAATTTCCATGATATTTACACACCAATCCCAAAGAGTAATTCGCCTATATGAATAAAACTGTGAAACATTCAAATGAACACACAATTGTGGGGATGGATGAAAATTTGTATGAATTTGTGTTACCAGCTACAAGTCAAACTGTCTCTGGATTTGTATCAAATGTGGATTCTCAAAGTGTTTTTCTGTTCCGTCTAGAATATTCTAAGAGAGTGTACCAAGGCGTTAGAGTCAAGCACACAGTCAAAGACCTTCTGGCCGAGAAGCGATCCCGACAGACAAATGGGCCCAGATACAACGTAAGCACAATCTCCTTTAAACCGCTCTGCCTTTGTCCCATCCTGTCTCTCCCCACTTCATTTTTCTCCCAAACCAAACAGTGCAGCCACAGTTGACATTCTGTTGGTGGCACAATTAAGAGGTCGCTTTTCAAAAATCTGCTCTCCTTGTTTACATTTTGGCTTGTTTTGTGGACTAAGGATCCATTGACCACCTGTACCTCCCCCTTCTGTCTTTGCTCTCTTCGAGCGCTTGCAAAGCCAATCTGTAAATAGCTGTGCACGATGTGTGTAGAGAGAGACACAATGCGCGGAGTCCCATCCTGACCTCACAAAAGAACACTGACACAATGCATGCAATGGTGACGGCCATGATCTCCTAAAAAATCCCCCGAGGTGGAGGCGGGGACGGTTGAGGTGGACAGGTATAGCATAGAGAGACAGAAAAAGGGCAGTGAAGGAGGCTGCCTATGCAAAGTTTGATCTATGCACACCTGCCAGCTGACATTGTCCTCTGCCATGCATAGGCCGCAGACAAGCCTTCTATTGTTGTCTCAGAAACACACTCTCACACACAGTCAGAGAAATCAGGCTCTGCTTTAGACACCTGCATGCACGAGCAAGACTGGCTTTTCATTTTCCACAAACTGCCTGTCAAAAGGCTTTACAATACAGTATCCACTGTTTGTTTTCTATTTAGCATCGGCATGTCCACTCTATAGATATGCAGGCTGCTATGGCTCGCATAATGAGGGGATTGTGTGAGAGACAAAGGAGAAGATACCATCAGATGCAACAGACAGGTCTAAAAATCAATCACCTTTCTCCAATGAAATTTCCAGCCCTGACTTTTATTTAGAGTTTTGTAAATTTAACTTTGTGTAACAAAGATGGCCCAACCATGAGGTCTGGAGTTCTGAGTTGGTGGACAGCAGCTGTGTTGGTGACAGATTGAAGTTTTATCTAAACACAAATTTTGCTCTGAGAGATGAAATACACATGTGGAGTTCTGCATCAGTTGGCAAAGCTAAACAAACACAGTTCAGCTAACTAGCAACTTTGAGCTAGCAATGCAGCCAGCCTTATTACCATATATCATGATTTTACTGCCTTTTATATCTCTTATTTAGAGTTTAAGCCCAGTTTAGCTAACTGTCATCAAATTCCTTGAAAAGACCAAAATAAATGATAAATTGACCCTACGAACAAGTGTTTGTGTGTGTATCTAAAGTAAAGCCTGATATATCGTATTCCTCTATTCCTCTTCCACTGTTGTCCAAAAGCTAAAAGTACAGAAATTGCTCCTGTACAATCACCGGTTTCAACTTTGACAAATAGCGTGGTGTTTAGGACCCCATCACTCGTAGTGAGAAGCTGAATGAGAAAATTGGTTTTCAGGGCCTTTAAACACATCATTGAGCCACAGCTTTGCATTGGGTAACATGTTCTTTCATTATCATGAACACACACACACACACACACACTGCAGTTTATTTTGAGTCAATCTCAAATTCAATGTCTTCCTGTCTTAATTACTCACTAGCACCCCAAATCCACAGCTGAAAACAGTCCCCAACAAATGCACTAGTTACTTCTCATGTTTCCTAAAAGATTCAGTGTCCAGCTGTTATTGAGCTCTTTGGAAAATTAAACTATGTTTTTTTTGTGTTGCCATGTGGGCTTGTGGCTGAGAGATACAAACAGGGTAGAGAAGTCAGAAAGTATTGATAAGAATTAATGTTTTTGGTCTTTTCATGGGACTTGTTGACAATAAGAAACAATTGGAATAATGCAAGACTTATTTAAATCTGCATCCACAGCTCTGCATCTAAAAAAATATTTATCTCAGCAAAACTACAAGTTGCATTGTTGTGTGGGACTGCACTACATTTCTAAGTTTTTTGCAAAGTTATGAGTACTGACATCATTTAATGAAGCCAGGACTGACTGGTGTAAAAGCAGAACAAATTGTCCAAACCTGACTTTAAACCATGACTTACTACATGTGGAGGCAGCAGTGTCTTGAAGAGGAGAAACGTGTCGCTGTCAGGGGTTAGTGAGTGCACAGATGAGACAATAAAAAGGTTTCTGCTTTTGTTACTCTTTGAAAACAGCAACTGTTGTAATGAATTTTACAGCTGATCAGCCTTTTCTTATAGAGACAAAAATAACATTTGGCTTTGTATTTATGCTGTTAAAAGTGTCATTTTAATTTTAAACCGTTAAAATATTTTCAAAATAAAGTAACATTTTTAGAACAAAATAAAGAATATAGCATTGAAGCGAGACTACATTATATAACCTTTGAAAGAAGAAATCTCACATTCTCACTCTTACAAATAAAAAATGTAATGGATAAGCAATAAAACACACACCTTTGCTCACTTCAATACACTCAGTGGTTTTGCTGCTACAGTCATATTTTGTGTGCTATGACCAGTAGCTTATGGTTAGCTGTTAGAAAACTTAGATTAAAAATATGAAATAGATAGATATAGTCAGTGTTGGGGAAGTTACTTTTTAAAAGTAGTGTTTACTGATTGACTATGAACGAGTCGAGCGCAGGATGAATGCACATCAGCAGGTCATTGGCGTTACACAGTGTTAAGTGTAATGTCTGTTTCAACTTGTACCGGTCGCGCAGCCACGATGGTCCGTGCATTGTCGTAGACACATGCAGCCTCTTTTCTGGAAATCCTTGCGTGTCCGTGCAACCGACACAAGTCCACAGCGGTCCGCTGCGTGTATGTATGAGGCCATCTCCACACCATCCATCTGTGAGGTTGTCAGCTTTGTGTCTGCCTGGCTCAGAGCGCCGTTCAGCAAAAAAACACAAAGCTTAAAACGCTCTCAAAAGTTAGCTTTGGCTGCTTCTCGCTTGCCATGATTACTCTGCTACCAGCCTCTGTCACGTCCCGAGTGGAGCTTGTGAGCGCGCAGCTGAGAAGGCAGTGTTGCTGTCAAATGTTCCTGGGAAAGTAACGTTGCGTGCCTTGAAAAAGGAACTTAGTTTCGTTACCAAATTTTCAGTAGTAGCGCGTTACAGTACTTTTTACCCGAAAAAAATAGTTACGTTACTGTAACGCGTTACTCCCAACACTGGATATAGTGATGTATCTGACATTGCTGATTCAGTTCATTGACTTTTTCTACTTATGCTACTGTTACACTATATTTTAGCATTTATCATTACCCAATGTAGTCACAGTTCAGCCAAAGAACTGTAGTCTAACTTCAAGGCAATTAAACTGTTAGGTTTTCTATGAATAACAACCAATATTAAAGTAATAACCTGGTGCTGTGTTCTTATGGTTACCCATATAAAGTAGTTTCATTATAAAGTAATTTCAAGTGTCCTATATCAAGTCAAGCCGGCCATACTTCCATCACACTGGGTTGCATATACAGGTAATTCAGCACCTTTTCAATGTAAGCTTTATACATGACACATGAAGTCCTACTGATGCACAGAGACACACAGTAACTAAAGCCATCCACATCCTAATGTTAGCTAATGCCGCCTTTTATCTCGGGGAATAAAAGGCTATTTAGAGTGAAGCAAAAACTCTGACCACAGAGTCAGTCGCCTCGTGTTGGAACACGGAGTCGAAGTATAAAGATCTGACATCATTTCACTTTGTCTGCTTCTCTTTTCTGAGGACATTTCTATTGTCTATTGCTGTGCCCAAACATGCTGCTATTACCGTACATAAACGATTTGGGACTGTGAAAAGTGGCGTGTGATGCAGAAAACTCAAGTCAGTGACATTTATAAGGCTGCAGATACTTTGTGTGAAATGTCTCTTTAATGATCCTCGTAGGGAAATTGTGGTGCCTTAACAGCAAATTGTGATCAGTCACAAAAAAGTCCTGAAAGCAATGGACCAAGAAGGAAAAATTAAACTGTATATGTAATATGGGAATATTCTCAAACAAAATGTGTGTGCATGTTCACTTATTATAATATGAAATACTGTAGGTGTGACTATTTTAGTGGGGAAATAAGATAAGAAGGAAGAGCTTTTTTTTCTGTGAAATAATGTTAATAAGTCCGTCATCATTAGCCTCCACCCCCTCCATCCAAACACACAAACACACACACACACACACACACACACACACACACACACACACACACACACACACACACACACAGTCTGAGCTTGAGGTAGATGATTTCCATACACAGCCTTCAGAGATGCACTGAGCCGTACCTGGGCCACATGAGGAAGTCTTGGCACTGGCAAATCACATTCAAATTTAACCCTCAAAATTTGCTTGCCTCCCAGCCAACACAGGCTTAATATCAACTCTTTGATGTTAGCACTATGCAAACAAGAGAGCCTGTCAAACGCTGCCTGTGTGTCCCTGCACTCTGCACCAATCTGTATCTGCTTTTAGAATAGAAACAGATGCACACATTATTATTGTTGTTGGTTAACAACATTATAACATTAATAATAAGGATTAAATCTAATATTAATCATATATCAAATAGTATTTATCAAATATGAGTACATGAACCCGCTAACTATAACAAGATGCAGCACAGAAAAATAGACAATAAGGGAATACAAACTTTTCAATATTGCACAAAACATTGTTCTAATGGAGTTTCCACAGATACCAAATATTAAAAGCAGGAACTGTTTCAAGAACTTCAAACACACAATTTAAAATTTCTGATGGAGGTCCTAGAATCTGGAATTCAATTCCCAGTCTTTTTGTTAACTTATTTCCAGATGTTAAAAAAAACAATATATATATATATGTGTGTGTGTATATATATATATATGTATATATATATATATATATATATATATATATATATATATATATATGTTTTAAGAAATTCACAATTGTCAATTCTTAGTACTGCAGATTCTGGTTTGCACAGCTTGCTCCTGAAACATGTTGTTGTTGTTGTTGTTGTTGTCATGATGATGACATTTGATGCTCTACTAGGGTAACCACACAACAACTCTGCCTGCACATCTCTTGATGTGTATGAATGTATGCATATTTCCTTGTGTTTTAACCTGTTTTAATTTGAATCTTCCCCTTGATATGGTGCAAATAAGATAAACAAATGTTAGGTTAAAAATGTGTTTAAAATGACAGACAAGACATCCAAAATATTTCTATTTGATGGAATGGTCTCGGGTTTAAATATACAACATGAACGTCATATAGCTTGTAACAAGAGCTGGACCAAACTGACATTCAATATATATTAGATGTAATCATGCTGTGGAAAAGGAAATAAGAAAGTGAGAGAAAAATATGTAGGCTATCATAACAGTTTCTCAACGTCTTCTGGATTTCCATGTTTTTTCCAGCAGTAGGTGAATCATCACATTGTCATGTGAATTTGAGCATTTATTTTGAAGAGCACAGAGTGAGATTTAGATCGTTAATAACATTCAGTCAAGTACCGAACTTAAGTACAATTTTGAGTACTGCTGAATTTCTATTTTACAGTACCACCATTTACTTCTACTCCACTACATTTGTCTGACAGCTGTGGTTACTGTCAATGTGTCCGGTGTAGTTGGGGCTTCTGGTGACAGGTTTCTATCGGTTGTAACTGTTTCACCAAAGACGCAATTCCCCTCTAAACTTCACAGATGGTTTCATTTCAATAACAGTTTGAGGCCCAAATAGGAATTATCCAATATTTGACAAGAAAAATAATAAATCATAGATAAGTCCAAAACAAAAATTCATGCAAATTTGTGCAGCAGATTTTTCTTCTTCTCATCCCTACTCCATTAATCATCTCACGGCCCCTCAGATTTATCTTGTGACCCTTTGGAGGGGCCCAACCCATACGTTAGAAGCCACAGGACTAAACTAATTGTATATAAAGTAGTTAAAAATAGCTCCTTAAGTAGCTGACAGTACAATGCTGCTTGCAGCCCCTCATCACCATGTATTATGTCAGTGAGGTATGAGCAGTTTAATCAAGAGCGACTTTTTTCTTTCTTTTATTTGAATATTTTTCAGAGAGGTAAAATGATCCAGTAACCACAAGAAAAGATTGCAAAGATCGAAGGAAAGTTTAAGGGGGGGGGGTGAAAACCTTGTGTGGGAGTGGCACTGGTTGCCAATTTCTTTTAGAATCCATTGTAAAATATTACTTGTTACATGGTGGCTTTATGAAACTCTGAAATCTGAAGGACATACATGTGGATTCATATATTTACAGCCTGTGAAATTAAATGTGTTGTACTAAGACTCTGTAGCCAGATATGCATGCTATATGAACACAAAATATAGGTATATAATTGTGAAATCTATGTGAGATTCATTTACATTTATGAGGAAGAAAATCTGTGATGTAAATCTCCCCAAAAAGGGCCATGAGCTAAAACGCGTATACAAGCTCCTGCACTTCATTGACAGAAAAACATATATCTCATTTCAAATGTGTTTGCAGCTCTGTTGCTTTAATGTGATGGCCTGTTTGCTCATGACTAAAACCAGCACAGAGTGTGCTTCAAGTGAATTTGACTAAAACAAATGGTCAGTGTTGAGGTCGAGACCACCTAAACCTAGACCAAGTCATTACCAAGACCTGAGTGTATTGAGACCGAGACTTTGAGGGGTTGAGACCGAGTCAAGACCAAGACCAGATTTGTGTTAGACAGCCAGAGATTCTTCCCGTGTCTCCTACATTCACTTTCTTGGGAGTGCGTGTAAAGGGGGCAGGGACAAGGGGGTTTACGGTAACAAATTTCAAATTAGAAATAAGTCAAGTAATTGGTTGCATTTGCAAGTTTTAACACATAGGCATAAATCAGACAATGCACAGGCAATTTAGCAAAATCCCTGCAGTTGTGGTCTTGACCGGTCTTGAGATAACATCCCGAATCCTATTTAGCCGAGACCGAGACAAGGCCGAGTAAAAATGCGGTCGATTCTGAGATGAGACCGAGACCTTCAAAGATTGGTCGTATGACCGGTCTTAAGACCAAGACCGATCTTGAGTACTACAACATTGCAAATGGTCAATACAGAATCTGGCATGTGAAAGAAATAATTCTTACAGTATTCCTGTCACTCTCCAAAATCTTCACTTTTACGTGTAATTAACGTGTCATCCAGTTTGCACGCCTTATTTCAAGTCTTATTTCTCTGTCACAGGGAGGATCGACCTCTCCGCCTTCATTTGTCCAGATGCCAGGTGAGACTCTGCAAATCAAATGTAACATCAAAAATCTTCACCACTCGCTCTTTACTGCCTGCAAGACACGCTCAATCAGCACTCTCATTAACACCATAATGAATACTTAGAGGATTCCTATTTGCATATTGACTCCGTTCTCAGTGTCTGCGAATTTCAAGAATTTGAGGTGTGTCAACACTGTGGTCACAGAGCGGTCTTCTACTGCTGTCATGATGAAGATGAGGATTTTATTTCTCTCAGTCTAAAAGCTTCATATTGTTCTCTGCAGGGTCTCACATGCTGCCCGGCTACTACAGCATGAGGCGTCCCTTCATCTCAGAGTCAGACTTCTGCCAGTCCACCAAGCAGTTCTCCCCTGACGTGTATTCGCCCACACTGGGTGGCAAACCTCTGGGCTGCGATCCCTCCACCATGACCAGCTACCCCTCCTTCATTGACAGCTACTACCCAGAGACCTTCGGAGATTACCGCAGCGCTGCTACCTTCTCCAGCTCTGGAGGATCCTTCCTGCCTTCATCGGCCCTCTCATCCCTGCTGCCTCCATTTGGTGGAGAGTCCTCGCATTTATTTCTGGTAGGATGGCGTCCCTTTGTGTACAAGTCTGTGACAAAGAAGAGTGAAGAGGGGAGGGAGGTTCATAATCATCAGTGTGGATTTAGTCAATCGTAAATCTACCTAAAATTAGAAAAAGGAAACGGTTTCAATGTTCTTCTAGGCATCTGACTATTGCTATTATACTATTACTATCTGCTTTTTGAATGCTTTTATATAGGCCTTAGTGGTCCCCTAATACTGTATCTGAAGTCTCTTTCCCGAAATTCAACCTTGGTGCAGTATTACAGCCACTAGAGCCAGTCCCACAATAAGCTTTTTTTAGTATGTGCCATTTCTGTGTCTGGGGTTGGTGATGGTGCAGTGGATATGACACATACCTTTGGTGTGGGAGACTTGGGTTCAAATCCCACTGTGATACATCAACCAATGTGTCCCTGAGCAAGACACTTAACCCCTAGTTGCTCCAGAGGAGTGTGACCTCTGACATATAGCAATTGTAAGTTGCTTTGGATAAAAGCGTCAGCTAAATGACATGTCATGTGATGTGTCTGTAGCTATTGAGGAGGAGAGAGGGGGGGCAAGGTGGAGAGTGGGGGTGTGGCCTTGACCAACTGCCATTCTTCGCTCATTTGCAAGCTGTGATGTCTCTCTCTTTCTCATCGGGGGGCGGGCAAAGCAGAGAAAGGGGAGGTAACCTTTCCCTTATGATGTCATATAGGGAAGATTCCAGATTGGCCCATCTGAGTTTTCATTTTCTCAAAGGCAGAGCAGGATACCCAGGGCTCAGTTTACACCTATCACCATTTCTAGCCACTGGGGGACCATAGGCAGGCTGGGGGAACTCACATTAATGTTAAAAAACCTCATAAAGAGAAATTTTCATGCCATGGGACCTTTAAGATAAACTTGAAACATTGTGAACCTATCTTTCAAACCTAGTGCATGCTGGGAAACGCTCCACAGGTTTTAAACAACACCAGCTTGTGAAGAAAAACAATAAAACTCCACACTGTACCTCCAGTATTTTCAGACAGTTCAAATATGAAACCTCAGATATTTTACTTCTGAAATGCTACTCTATCTAGTGTTAAACCTAACCACCATACAGTGGTGGAATGTAACTAAGTACATTCACTCAAGTACTGTACTTAAGTACAAATTTGAGGTACTTGTACTTTACTTGAGTCTTTTCTTTTCATGCTACTTCTACTCCACTACATTTCAGAGAGAAATATTCTACTTTTTACTCCACCACATGAATCTGACAGCTTTAGTTACTAGTTACTTTACAGTATAAGATTTTTGCACACAAAACACACATAGTTTATGAAATACAATGTTTTATTATAAATTAAACAGCCCAACAATATATAGGCCTAGAGTACAGCTCAAATGATAAGCCGATTAAACACTTAGTTGATTGACAGAACAGTTTTTATCGTTTCCAGTTTCTAAAATGTGAGGATTTTTCTGCATTGAGTACTTTTACTTTGAATACGTTAAGTACATTTTCCTCATGATACTTACATACTTTTACTTAAGTTACATTTTCAATGCAGGAACTTTACTAGTAACTGAGTATTTTTAAAGTGTGGTATTAGTACTTTTAGTTAAGTGTAGAATCTGAATACTTCTTCCACCACTGCCACCGTAGCCTTTTAACTGTCAAAAACTGCTGTGTGTGTTGTATTACTTCACATTCTCTGAGATGGTGACAATATAGATACAAACAGGGACTGTGGGGAGAAAGAGAGAGGGGAATGACATGCAACAAAGATCCCTGGTCATAATCAAACAAGGGACGTTGCTGTTATATGGCATCTTAACCAATACTCCTGTTGTTGGTTTTTGTGGACAACTGGACAAGCGTACGGTAAATGTTGTATTTAGCATCAATAGACTACAACACTTTAGTGTTCCCCGAATAGTTTGTTTGTTATTGTCTATGCCCATCCTCCTGACTTTGGTAAAGTGCTGCATTTGTGTGAAAAGCAAAAGTAAATTGTGAAATGTTGAACCCAACTAACGTCTGTGAGTTTGAGCTAACAAGGGGGAAAAACTTGGACAGGCACAGTGAAATGTCTGCTTATTTGCCTTCCTACAGGCACCAGACACATATGCAGTTAGACACATCTGTGCTCTAACCCTTCATGCTGTACTGAAAATCTCTGTGATCCGTTGCAAATCTGTTTTCGTTTTGTACCGATTTCGAGATATCTGTCTTTGAGATTTCTTCTTCAACCTTAATGTAATGGAGGTTAATGTAATTTCATTGTAGCAAAGAAAAACATTTTAAAAATGACGGAGGTTTGTATTGTCTAGCTTTTTTATGTTTTTGTCATCAGTGTTGGCTGATTAGGATTATTTATTTATTATTTTATGAATAAAAACATTAAAATGTACACATTTGGACACATTGGATTTACCATGGTGGATTATTGAGAGTAACAGGGACAGGATTTCTAAAAAGAGATGTTGCCGTTGTCACCACTAACAGAATTCCATTCACGTCCATTATATCGTTATGTTGAGGAAGAAATCATAGAGACGTGTATCTATCGCTATAAAACCTGGACAAAATACAATCAAAACTGTCTACATGGATAGATATCACATAGATACCACTAGGTGTCATTGAGGAAATACGTTGTTTTTTAATTAGTGTCAACCAACCCTTTAAAATCCTGCAACATAATTAACTGCAGCATGGATGCCTTTAACCTTCCTCTAGGCATTCTGGGAAACAGGAAATCAGGAGTACAAGAGTTGAGGCAAAATATAAATGACATCATGTCATCACAAAAGCACTCCTGTTCTGATATGAACAGGCTGTCTGACAGTATCTGATGGCGGGTGCTTCCTTTAGTCGTTAGAGGGAATGAATGAATGATTTGTCTTCTCCTCCTTTTGTCTTCCTGCCTCAGAGAGACTCATGGGAGCAGTCAGTTCCAGAGCCAGTATCCCAGGTGGAGGCTCTGTGTCCGGACAGCCTCGCTTCCGTCAGCGTCCCGCCCTCCATGCCCAGCCCAGAACCCCCGGGGAGCCCCTCCCAGTACCGCTCCCCCAGCCGAGGCTCCTCCATGGGCCCCGGCTCCAGCAGCCAGCCCTACATCCTGCACTCCATGGAGGAAGCCCACTACCACCCCTTAACCACCAGCAGCTCTTACCAGGTCCCCTCCACCTCCTTCCCTTGCCCTTCCTACATGAGCACTCCTATCAGCGACCTGGTGTCCAAGATGGTGACAGAGGAGGAGGCCGACAGCCACACCAGCCTCCCCCCCAACAGTGAGGCTCACTCCTCCTGGGCCAAGGAAGATGGAGTGAGCTCCTGGTCGCCCTACGAGATCAGGAGGGCCTACTGACTAGAGGACGGGCCTGAGGGTCAATATTTATAAGAAGATGGAGGTTTCACAGACAATTAAACTCAACAAGCACTTGACACGCCTCCCACAGACCTTAGTTAGCTGGAACACTTTAACGCCACGTGCTGTGCTTGAGATTATGAAAAACTAGTTTGCATATGACCTGAGAAGCTAAGATACATGGCTGCAAATAATGGATAAATGGTTGAAATTTCCAGTTTCTTGTCATCTACGTGGAAGTAGTGAAGACAAACTTGACCAAATCTACTGAAGAAAAGTAGCCCAGCCCAAACATAGACAGCTCCAGGATCACTATGTCTTGTGTGTGAAAACATTTTTGCAACAGCATCCACAGTGTAACAGAATACATGATGTAAGTTAAAATCCTGTTTAATATCAGTTCAGATAGGATGAAATTAAACCTTTCTGATCTTGGGAAGCCAAAGCTGGTAACACTTTACCTAAACCCCACTATAGCATTTAAAATATCCATATAAACAATTAATAGTTTATAACACACTGTTAATCACTATACTGTAGTTGTAAATAGATTTAAGGGCTTTTGTCAGTGTTTCATAATGTTTTTGTTGACAACTTAGACTTAGCTAACAAAAAAGACAGTAAAGCTGCCATTCAAGATCTATAAAGTTCAAAAAGACAAAAGAACAATCAGTAAGACCAAAAGGCTCCTTTAATAATTCCTCTCATCCAATTTGACAAACATTCTTTCACAAATTTTATAAGCTTTGCTCTTCTGAAAAAATGTTTGATGAAGTGAGTCTGCACTGTTCAATGTAGTCAAAGATACTTTTCACTTAAGTTTTTTTATGACTCCATAGTGTGTTGGAAATCATTTAAGATGTTAATGCATCATTTACTCATGCGTTTTGGGGATTAATACATATTAATATTAAATTAAATGTGTGTTAAGCATTACGTGGAATTAAAAATTATTTAAAATGTTGTGGTAAACTGTTGGTTTATAGGGTTTTTTTTTAAAATAAATTTCTTTACAAAATGTAGACACTGGGTGGTGACAATTTACTATTACAACCAATTACTTGTGTATACATTCAACAGTAAGTTAAACTGTATAAAAACACATTTAAATCTAGTGATGACATACAATTGTTTATGATAATATATGTTATAAGTTGTATATATTATACACTAGTTATGAATGCTTCATGGGAGGAGTTATAGATGTCAACAAAGACATTATTGAACTATTACAAAAATCCTTATATCTGCTTAAACCTGCACTATATACGCCATTTAATAATTGCTTACTATATAGCCTACTGTTTGTAAATGCTACATTTAGGGGTTAAAATAAAGTATTATCCAAAAGGATTTTAGACACAATGGGGTTTTTTGTACATCAAGCTTTTTTAGTCAAGCAACTGACAATAACATTAGTTTGGATTCATTGTCTGGAAAGTAACACTTTATTATGTTCAGCACATGAGGAACTGTGATTTTCAATAAGCTCCATGTTTTCAAAAAAATGTTTGTATACCATCTAATAAATGACACGCCTTTGTTTAAATTGAGAAACTCATCCCAGTAATGCTCTTTTGGAGGGACTATGTGTGCAAATACTGGTGGAATATCATCACACTGTATCCTTGTATGTGTGTGTGTAGTCTAAGTGATACGCATGTATACGCAGTATACCCACTAAGAAAGCTCCAGGATTTCCATATACCCACTTAAAAATGCCCAATGACACGCAACAACATACTTTCCATTATAGTTTTGATATATTTTGAATTGTCATCTGTGTTTTACTTTCTTCACATAGGCTAAATAAAGGTATTTCCACCATAAAAAGTGTATCTCAAAAGGCAGATTCGGGCCAATATATACAGTACAGTATACCCAATACAATACATTAGATTACACCACTGGTAAACGCATACACTGCTACTACACACGGACGTGCAGACAGTGCAGCTGGGAAGAGGTTCTGATTTCTGACCACTAGGTGGAGCTCCAACACCACTGCTGCAGCGGGAGAAGGGAGACGAGGAGACGAGGAGCCGCTGCGCTGCAGACATGGACAAAAGCCATGCATGTGATGGGAGAGCAGAGCAATGGGAAGAAGGAGTTTTATGTGTGCACTAATGTGAAGAGGGAACTTTACGAACAGTGCTTTAGATGACTAACGATGGCTTTTAAATGGGCGAATATTAAATATGAACATGTAATATTGATCAAAATCTTTAATTTTCTTTATAGAGTGGGGATAGGCTACTGCAACTACTAGCCTACTGCAACTAATAATAGCAATAATTATAATAGTCATGATAACTACTAGAGTAGTATTAATAATAATAATAATAATAATAATAGCCTACTAATAAAAATTCCGGAATTTAATGGATAACGTTTGACCAATCTGAGAGACAACATTGCTCTCAGGACATAATTAGTGTAAACTATTTAATTTTGCTGTAATTTTTGATAATTGTGTTACTTATCATGTGTCTCCCAATTAAAAAAAAGAAGAAAAAAAAGTGTATTGCAACATTTTATACCGGCTGATGTGAATATATTGCTGCTGTCTGGTGCACGAAGCTGCCAAAGTTCTCAACGCAACCTTCTATAAAGGATTCGAAAATAAATGCATTTAAGCTTTAATGAAATTTATATGGAAGTGATTTAGTGTTTGAATTAAGAAGGTATATTTAAATGTGAAACGATTCCCTGTCAAACTGTGGATCCTCACTGGGAAATTTTCTTTCTTTTTTTTTCTTTATTTTTTTATAATGTAAAGTGTCTAAAAGGTAAAATTATAAACGCAAAGAGCTGCTGAGTCTCCCCCCTGCATCCTTCAGCAGGTGGGTGTACTCAGAGCACTTGATAGAGGAGCTGAAGGCCTGCGATGGCAAAGATGGCTACTGTCATTTGCCACGCCCACTTCTTTGCCACTTTCACATGTTTTTCTATGAAATAAAGCTTAAAGATATGTTTGAATATATTGTGGGCATGTAGACTGGCCGCAGTGAATGCGTGATCGCAGATATAAGGTGAACTGCTGTGTTAAAGTTGTGTGCAAAAAGCATATAGGCCTGTAGTGCTTAATGAGGGGGTGTGATGCTCTGATATTGCAAAAGGAAGATAAAATTAATAAAACTATGGTTTATTTTTGGTCAAAGTGTGAAATACTACTATATTACATTATAGTGAACCGTATACAATGTTAATGTGGAGTGTTTTTTATTGAAAAATCGATAAAACTCTGTTGCCTCTGAATATTCAAATTGAAAGTAACGCGCAATCAAATCATTGTCAAATCATTGAGTTCTAGGGGTTTTAAATAGTAGGCATGGTGGGAGAAAATCTCAAACTAATATGTCCCCAGCTATATTACAATATTGTTCTATGCTCTGGCTCTGCTGTAGGACATTTGTGTTGAGATTTTTTAATACTTTTGCGCAAATTTCATTCTTGGCCATTTTGCTGAGGCAGAAAAGGACGTTGTGGAGTCCCACAGGTCTTCTCCAGGGAGCCTCTCTTCATCTCCACCATCATGTCTGGTGAGTTTCACATCGAGTTTTCGTCTGGAAATCATTTTGTGGCATTTTTTCCTGTTAGACAGAAAAGAAAAAAGAGAAAAAGGGAATGTTTAGTATTGAAGTTAAAAGCACACGTACAAAGGGAGGAGGTTTTTCCTGTAGATGCACATTTTAATCACACTTTTAAATAATATATAAGATGGCCAAAATTTTAAAATAAACTTCAAGTGATTAATCTTTGTACTTTAATGCCACCTGTTTCCAGTTGATGGGTGGAACAGGGGGCCTTTTCCATTCAAACAGTCCTATACAGCTTTACCGACTTTTATGGATTTATTGTGTTCAATTCCTATGAGCTATGTCTGTTTACACACGCTAGGGCATGTATATTTGTACTTCCAAGACATTTTATGAAAGATTAATAACTACTAACTACTAACATTTCAAGCGTAGCCTCTCTGTCCGCGCTGCTTGTGCGTAAGAGGACGTTATGAATAACCGTGTTAGAGTGGGATGTGTCTGCCGTGTAATTTTGGCCCACTGTTTGCCACATTTAAGACAAATCATGAAGTAGCATTAACTGTATGAATATTTATCAGATGATGTTTCGCTGCCGAGGCTTCGTCTCTTTATCAAATCGTCTTTTTGCAAATGGTTCGCCACTCCTGGGTGCTTTAAATTACGCCTTTAGGCATAAATTACGTGCACCTATGCCAGGCGTTATTTCTGGGTTACCAATCAAGCCTCACCTATAGGAAAAAATACTGCCAATTACTCTCGGTAAAAGCGCCATAGATTTTCACTTTTAACATACGTACATATCCAAGTTGGAGTAGAGCTTCGGTTTGAATTATAAACAGCATGAGGCTGAAATCGCTCTTAAACAACAATCTGATTAAACTGAAGCCCAAACAGAACTTTCACTGGATAGCCGGACACCGGTAACATGGAGCTGAACTGCGTAAAGAGTAGAGATTACTTTCCTGGATAGTTGTGGCGCTGCTCTAACCGATACAAACTTTACATTGGTATCGACTGTTATACACAGTTGTATAAAGCTGTATATAGCTGTAAGTTTGATTTACCGATCGATTCACAGATTATTTTCAGCTCTCTGTGGGTTTTACGCGATCGCCCAGAGTGCCTTTATCCAACTTTACCAAACGATCATACACGTCATACAACATCTAGATTGATCCATGTTTACCATTTCAACATTAATTCAGTCTTATATACGTTAATGGTCATAAATATATAGGCTACTTACGGTAGCGCATTTTGTGCAGCTTTCCTTTGTTCCTGGTCTGGGCGGGGTGGCTGTGGAGAGGGGATCACAAACATGCTGCAGTAAAAGCGTCTGCTCGCGGCGTAAGAGGAAACGCTGAGCCTTGGGTTGCCGTAAAAAGGGAGCCCTGGCCGGGAGCACTGGGGGCTCTTGGGTCGGCACAAGCGGGCGAAAATACACGGAGCCATAGCGCGCACTGATCGATGATAATAATGCAATTTTACGCAACAC
Source organism: Sander lucioperca (assembly GCF_008315115.2). NCBI lineage: Eukaryota > Metazoa > Chordata > Actinopteri > Perciformes > Percidae > Sander > Sander lucioperca. The sequence continues at coordinate 35,459,892 of NC_050177.1, forward strand.
GGATTCGGACAAAACTTTGACTTTCACAGTTAAAACTACAGTTTGACATGTAATATACTATCTTATATATGTTGCTACCACAAAGTATTACATCCAACATTGTATTAGGGTGTAGGACAATATAGCGACATAATTGTTTCATGGAGAGATTGCAGTTTATTAGGGGGAAACACAATGTATGACATTCATTTTTTATTTAAGGGAAGACAACATTTTGTGTGCTTAAACTGACGGATGAGCTGGGGGGGGGGGGGGGGGCTGACTATTGTGGAGTGGAGAGGAGTCTGCCATTGTCTACTCCAAAGGAGAGTGTTTAGTGACATGTTGTTGTCTTCATGCAGATAAGAGGGTGTACCAGGGCGTACGAGTGAAGACCACAGTCAAAGAGCTGCTGCAGAGACACAGAGCCCGGGAGGCCAACGGCAAAAAAGTTAAAACGGTAACCATTCCGCCCTCTCTCTCTCTCTCTCTCTCTCTCTCTCTCTCTCTCTCTCTCTCTCTCTCTCTCCCAACCCTTACAGTCACTCTGCCTTTCTCACTTCCTGGCAAAGTAGAAGAAAAAGAACACTCATTGAGCAAAGCACAAACAGTCCCTGTAAATGATTGACTACCCTTCAGGTAGAAAAGATCCCAATGTTTTTTTTTTATTTTTATAAACAAAGCCATTCATCACGCACATACGCACAAACACAGATACACACACACACACACACACACACATTTGCAAGGAAAAAAAACCCTAAATATCGGAACAACGATATCTCTGTCAAAGTCAAATATCTAATAATGTTGTCTTTCTCACCCCTCCTCCCCCTTCTCCTCCTCCCGTCTTTCTTCTTCTTCCTGTTGAACAGATATCACAGATATCACAGGCATGCTTGGATCTTCAGGATCTTTGCGCGTCCACTTTTCCAAGTAAGTTTACCAGCAGCAATATCCACATACAGTGTCAAATATTAAATCAACCAATGAAAGCTGTCAGATAAAGCCCACTGCAGCATTTGAATCCAACCTGACTTAAAACAATTACAGGCTACACCTACATTGGCGATGTACACATTGCAAATTTAGGTCAAAAGTTGCTCGCAGTTTGCAGTGATCCTAATTTAAAAAAAAAAAAAAAAAAAAAAAAAAACAGCCATAACCACAACTACGAATCCCATTGTTTAGTAAGCTGTTGGAAAATCCGCACTGGTTGCAGTAAGACAACTGAAGCAGGAACTGTAGTTTGATTGATCTGAAAGAAGCAAAGTCAAAAACATACAGCATTCCTTGACGACAGACAGCAACCTGCCATGACCCCTCAGAACCAGGAACAACATACTCACATGAAAGCCTCAGTCACTCAGGAAAGTCAACTTGTAATGCAATTCTAGTCAAGTACTGTAAGCTCAATTCCAGAAGTGCAGCGTTTCGTCTTATAAGGCTACATTCAAAACTGTTGGCTGATGGTGTCATGACAATACACTCTGAACTTATATGCCTATTTAAATGTCTTCCTGTTGCCATGCAGATATTAGCATGCAACTTTTTTTTTTCACTCCCCCATTCACTCTATATGTCGGTAGATTGGGTCTAGGCTACTTATATTCATTTATTCTAATACTGACAAATTTTATTTAAAAATGCAGCAAAAGTGGGCGGATCTATTTTCTAAACTTTGGTGTGCAGCCGAGATTTATATGTTATATATTACAGACATGTGATGCTTATAGCCTGTGAAACGAGTTTCCCTTTGTTATAGGCTACTTGTTGAATATTTTGTATTTATTTAATTCCGTTAGGTCGCTATGTGGACCCTCCTCCTGCCATCCCCTCAGCGGACGCGAGCAGCTGTGGAGCGCGAGCCTTCCAGCTGCGCGCCGCTTCGTTCCCCGTCCCTGACAGCTCGTGCAACACCCAGATGCCGGAGAGCACCTTTAACGACATCCAGCAACAGTTCGGGGACATTATGTCGCACAGCAACGGCTACAGTAGCAATAACACCAACAACTACACCGGCAGCAGCTACAACGCCTCCCTGCCTCCCCCTCCCACCTTCCCGCTGCCCTGGTGCCATGGACTCTCCTCTGATGCGGACTACTATGACCATGGGATGGTAGGTTTCTCCCACTGACACTACCAAACTCCATTTAAAAAAAACAGCGTTTTATTGCAACAACAATGTATTGCAATTCTGTATTTAAAACTGATGTGTCTATTTCTAAAAAATAAATAAATAAATACATTTAAAAAAAAAAAAAAAAAGACTGTTTGATAATTTGGAGTGTTTTCAGTGAAGAATTATGGTCTTACAGTAATGAACGCTCACTAATGCTTCAGGAAACATACAATTGTATAGTTTTGGAATCTAGGTTTGGCATGGCTGTATCTGCTTTGCAGAGACCTGTGTTGGGGCTTGAAATCAGCATGTAGTAATTATATTTGTGTGGCCTGTGGGTACAGTTGGAGTGACTCATTTTGTTTTGTTGGTAATCAGATCAGTTTGTTTTTGCTTGGTAAAATAATCCAATCCTAAACAAAGTCAAATTGAGTGAATATCCTTAGTACAATTACACATCACCAGAGGAACATTATTATTACAGTAGTATAGAAAAGGAATAATTAGCTTATTTACACTGAAAACTAAAACACCACTCACAGGCGTCCGGGGTGAGCCTGTGGCCTACATTTCAATGACATGACACATTTGCCAACTCCTGCTCAAAATAATCCTCACCATCCACCATGTCTTCTTCCCATTCAGGCTCCCTGCTCCTCACCGGAGTCGCTTAAGCTCTGCAACCCCATGGATCACAACAGCTACTCGCCGCAGGACTCTTTCTCCTCCTCTTCCTCCTGCTACGCCTCACCCACCAGGATGGAGTCCAGCTTCCATGGCTTCACCTCAGAGCACTTCCACTATCAGCACTGCAACCTCCAGGACTGTTACTGCCTGTCCCACTGTTGGCCAGGCCAGCAGGAGAGCATCTCTGCCCCTGAATATCCACCTTACTACAACCCCACAGACTATCCATACACCTGTCCCGTGGAAGAGAACTATTGTATTAAGAGGGATTTGCAGATGAGCTCAGAAATGTGTTATAATACGTTATGATTGGACCTTCAGCAGTATTGTTTTGTCTTTTGACTGTAAATATTCTTTTGTTCAAGCACTCAGCAAAGCAGTTTGATTGGATGGTCCACTTTGCATTTCCCTGTGTGCTCTGATGAATGCAGAATGAATGGAAAGCCCGATATATTTGTATCAATGACCCTTTTTTACTACTAAGATTTATTTTCGTACAAATAACTTGTTGCTAAATAAAAACGTGTTAAACAATGTGCATACAAATCATTTTTCCTTTATAGGCTGATGTAGCATTCACATTTTAAAAAGTCATAAAACAGACACAGATAGTGTTATTTGGACACACAGGTGCTGCGCGCCTGCGTCAGTGTCAGTTCTTCTGTTAAATCAAGAACTTAGTCAATTTCATCAGGATCTGGTCCAGTAGGCTCACAGTTTACTCCCTGAGCATGCCACCACAGTTCTCTTCCATGTTGCTCAACATCAGGTCTCCTTCATTTACCATACACCTATCATAGGAAACTACAAAAATGTGGGAGGAGAGTAAAAATCAACAACACAGACTGATAACGTGTTGGGGCTGAACTGTGCTGTATTACAACACTTTGCACTGAAGTGAAGGAATCCTGAAAGATTTCACCTAACCTGCAGAGATAAAGTTGACTAAAAGGCACACACAGAAAAAAAAGTGCACAGATAACAGGTTTTTGATGCATATTTATTGAGAGGTTGAATTTGAATCATGCTGACATGATGAACCGAGTAACATATGTGCATCTCAGACCATTTTGGATAAATACTTGAGCAATTTTACTTCATGTCCAAACCAATAACTTTAACAGGCACCAGAGGTTAGGGGTTTCATAAATAACCATAAAGCGGCGCATGAAAACAATAGCAAACATACAATACTTAGGAAATGTACCAAGGGAAGTTGTATCACTTCTCCTCAGCTTATGTAATGACCACATGTCTGTCTTGTTCTTTGAGCTACTTGAGGTTCTTGACTTACTTAACTATCTCAACTGTGATAGCTTCCTAGGAAACTTGACATAAAACATAACTTAATGAGCAAAGTGATGAAGGCTCTCTTAGTTCTGCCTTTAGTACAATGTTCTCATTATTTTCAATGGTTGCATTATCATAAATATTACAGCAGCACAAATGTAGGCTGCAGTGATATTTGTGGAAATCTGGTGGGTTTCACAACAGTTACATTTTATTATTACACATATTTAAGGTTGATTCTGGCTAACTAAATATACAAAAAATGTGTTTATAGGCAACAACAAAAAACTAAATTCCCACCAGCATTACATGCATGTAAAAAGGGTACGGAAAGCTTTGAAACAACATTTGAACCATAATGCATTAAACAATACATTTAAAATATAAAACCCATTTTGATAGTTGAATTAAATGTACAGAGTTTGACATTTCAATGTCATTATGTTAACATGACCTAGATTTACAAGACCACAGAGGCAGCATAGGAAGCAAGTCTCCATTTGCCTTTTCTGTAAGTTATAGAATGGATCATGGTTTCACAGTGAGTATTACACTGCAGCACTGTTGAGAGGTTTAAACCACCAATCAGAGCGAGCTTGTTTGCTCATTTGTAGGATATTCATTCTTTTATTTACTTATCATCTTTATTGTATTGCATTTGCACATTATAGTGTCACTGCCCACTTTATTTCTGTTTCCTTTTGTTTTTCTCATGTCCATATGAGGGGTCATAGTCAAAGTCTAAATCAAAGACATGACAAAATCCAGGCTACTAGGATCCTTAATGAGAATACTGCCTAAGGCTGTACCAACCCCCCAAAACACACACACATACACACACACACACACATTCTGTTTTATGAGGAATCATGCACAAGATGAAAGAGCTGATGGGATTGCATTTCACTGGAATTGTACCTCGTACGATTTCATATGACAAATACGATTGATCGATTGAACATGTAAATCAGGTCATTCAATGTCGTATTGTTAATTGTTACCATGGCAATGCAGTAAACCATGTATCTCCACAACAATAACTTTTCAAAATATAATAAAAACATAATCAATAATGTTGTATAACATAATCCAGGTTTTCTTTACCCAATAATCAGGATCATTTTCTCAACCGTATAAAGGAAAACGTAATCCTTCAGTTTATCAAAAAAAAATGAAAATCATCAAATTTGGAGGTACATGGTTTGATATTGACTACTATTCACTACAAATGTATCTTCAGAATAATAATGATACTAATTAGAATTGGGGAATGGCGATGTCAGACTGTAAATTCAAAATCAAAATAAAGAACTTTGAAAGAATGTGTCGGACACAAAAGCAGATGAAAGGTATGTTGCCGGCTGCACTCCAGTGCCCCAGGGGGCAGCCAGAGGACGCAGCGACACCACACCTCCCCTCCATCTGCAATGTAGGCTGAAACCAGTGGCCATTGCTGTTGTCAGAGGGCCCCAAACCTGGCAAAAGTTTGCCCCGGGCTAAATCCATTGTTTTGCATGTAAGGAGCATATCAAATCCCATCATTGGCCATTCATGGTCATTCATGTGCATGTTGTGACATGGTGTGTAATTAGTAGATAGCAGAGTTTTGAAATGGAGAGTGAAATGAATACTGCAGATGTATTTATTGTTTTTTTCCCCCACTGCATCCCACGCATATGTGAGAGATTCCATGTGGTTCTGATTCTCCCAGGATGCCAAATTCTGCATAGAAAGTTGCTTCTAGTTTCTTAAATGAGGGCCTAATACTTGGGTGTGAAAACCTAATTCTTACCCTAGTTGAAATGTAATCATGTCTGTCTAAACCTTTGTGATCCCATACCTGCCTTAGGCCTCATAAACTGCTATAAACAGCTTCTTTTAACATTAAATCCCCCACCCCCAAGCCTAACCGAAAGCTGATCGTCAAAGTTGTAATCCCCTGCATGACACACAGTGAGCTGCTGCAGACAGAGACACGGTCAGGGCTCTCAGGCATTAAGGTGAAAGGCCTGGGGAATGTGGGGCTCCTAACTGACAACAGTGTTTGAACAGATCATGATATGATCCACCCTAACCTGATCTGTCTGCAGCTCCTCACTCTGATCTATAACTGTAAACAAGTCCCCACCATTAACCTCCAGGGTCACCGCAGCAGCCCTACACTTGCAAATGGTTTAACAAGGCAGCATGAGAGTGTGTGTGTGCGTGTGTGTGTTTGTGTTTGTGTTTGTGTGTGTGTGTCTGTGTGTGTGTGTGTGTGTGTGTGTGTGTGTGTGTGTGTGTGTGTGTGTGTGTGTGTGTGTTTTGACATGCTTCATCCCTGCAGCTGTGTGATAAGGCTCTCATAGCCTCTGATGAGAAAGTAGAGAATTAGTGGCTCACACCGTCTAGCCTGTTGTGAAGTTTCAGTCAAAATATCACAACACCACGCGTCTCCATTTTGGTTATCTCTCAGAGCTGGGGGCTGCTATCTAAAGGAGAATGAGTAAATTAAACCAATCTGTAAAAACCAAAGTCAGGGTTATCTTGATTGTCAGGGGTTCACAGAAAAGTCCCTGTTTCAGAACCAGAGCTGTGTCTGTATCAAAGTGGTGACTATATTATACTCTGTGAATGAATTGTTTCCCCTTTGATCGATCAAAAGTTATAAGTGTCCGAAATCTTAATTTACTGCTCGCTACACAATTAACTAATGAGTTTTTCGCATATTATGCTGAAAAAATTGATGAACGATTTCAGACACTGCACAGGTTTAGTGAAAGTCTGTCTGTTACTGTAGAATCAGAATCAGAATAAGTAGGTTTACACTTACAACAAATTTGCCTTGGTGGTTGGTGGATATAAACATATTACAGTTTTTTCTGATTGCTTAAGCACATTTTTTGTAACTATTGGCTATTTTTGCAAAACTCTAGACACAAATAAGAAAACCATTCACCCAATTATCAAAACATTGTAGTTCTCTTGCAAAAGCGAACACAGCTAGATTAACTCTTCACACCTTCGTAAAAATGGTGTTTTCGTGTCAAAGAGTAAACACAAGCCATCATCTACTAAGCACACAATGTGGCAACTACACACTGATGGTATGAATACAAAACACATCTGGCTTTTGCTTTCTCTGTGTACAGATGTCAATTTGAGGTCATACTTTTGTCATAGTGTCATGTAAACATACAAGGATCCAAACTTCAAGTATTGGTGTTTATTCACACTCATCAAAACCAAGACAAAGTCAGAACACAAAATAGTAATTTCACGAAAAAAAAAAAAAAGTATAAAAGACAATCAGTCTACATCATGTCGTCTTTCTGGGTCCGGCCACAAAATTTCATCCACATCGCATGCGATATCCTCCAGTCCAAGGCACCGGGGAAAATATCTCCTTGAATGCCATATCCAGGCTTGACATGATGCCTGATCAATATCTCCACATGCCTCCTCCATTGCCTGTAAAAGGGCTACCTGTTGATGAGGATGATGGTCGTACACTTTCCAACGCCAGGCAGAGAAGAACTCCTCGATGGGATTTAAGAATGGAGAGTATGGAGGGAGGTTGAGTGCCATGAAGAATGGGTGGTCCGTAAACCAGTTGCGGACCAAAGCAGCCCTATGGAAACTTACATTGTCCCATATGATGACATATCGGGTATGCTCTGGTCTCTGAACAGTGAGCATGTCATGTAAGGTGTCCAGGAATGCAATAATATGTGCAGTGTTGTATGGGCCTATGGTTGCATGATGGTGAACAACACCATTTAGGCTTATAGCTGCACACATGGTTATGTTACCACCACGTTGTCCTGGGATATTGATGATGGCACGGTGTCCAATAATGTTCCTGCCACGTCTCCTGGTTTTACTGAGGTTAAAACCGGCCTCATCTACAAAAAGTAGCTCATGTCCCATGGCATCTGCTTCTAGTTCCATCACTCTCTGGACAAGACAAAACAAATGCAACACATCAGGCCCATGCACAGCACTACAGTATGCACTTCCAAATTCAGAACCAATGACACTATAGCTTACCTGCACATAGTCATATCGCAGTTGCTTTATACGTTCTGTGTTTCTCTCGAAAGGAACTCTGTAAATTTGCTTCATTCTTATTCTGTGGCGCGCAAGTACACGACTTAGTGCAGAAATGCTTACACTGTGTATATTTTGAAAGATGGTGTCATTATCAATTATGCGCTGCTGTATTTCGCGCAGTCTTATTGCATTATTGGCAATCACCATGTTCACTATATGGGTCTCTTGCTCTGGAGTGAACATTCTTCCTCTGCCCCCAACATCTGGACGTCTAGCAATTCTGTAAAGTAACAATTTCAGTATTTTTGCATGTATGGTACTGTTGTGTTTCTCATTAGAGTATGGCAGTGCTACAAAGTACTTACCGATTCTCATTTCGAAATGTCCTAATGATGCTTGCCACAGTGTAGCGGCTCAAATTAGGCTGAACGCGTTGGCCAGCTTCCCTCAGGGTCATCCCATGGTTGATGACATGGTCCACTACTGTAGCTCTGATGTCATCAGTTATTCTATTTCTTACTCTTCTTACCCTTCCTCTTTCCCCTCCTCGTCCTCTTCTTGCTCCTCCTTGTCCTCTTCCTCTAACTTCCTCTAACCCTCTCGCTTCTTCAAGTCCATGTCCTCTCCCTCCAACTTCTTCAACTCCACGTCCACGTCCTCGTCCTCTTCCTCGGCCTCCTCTGATTCTCACTCTTCTCACTCTTACTGCTCCTTCCATTGTACTCCACACAGACAGCTTACCTGTGGCTTATTTATAGTGCTTAGGCTGATTGCAAAGTGAACTAATTATCTAAAACAGTTTTCACATGTGAATGTGTGCCAGACAGTTGGCAAAATAGTGTTAATGATAGCCATACATGTGTATAATTTTGCTAGTAGTGTGTTGGAAATGTGGTAATTGAGTGTAAGCACAGAGTTGTGTTTAAAGTTCTGCAAAAAGAGTGTTGTGCTGTGAATTGTGCCTACAGTTTTGCAAAGTGTGTGTTACAAAATTGCAAAATGAGTGCAAAGCAGTGTTTGTGCTTTTAGTTTTGCAAACTCAGTGAGTGGTTTTGCTATACGTATTAATAGTTTTAGAAATTGTGCTACAAGATTCACGATTAGCGCTTAAGCAATCAGAAAAAACTGTAACAGGAAATAAAAATAAAGTTCTGCAACAGTCAAGAGCATAAATATAGAATAGAAAATAAACAATAAAAATATGAATAAATTAATAAATTTTGTAAAATATATTTCCGTAATCTCCTGGTGTCTTATATAACTAAAAGGACAAGTTGAATCAAGTTATGAAAACTGAAACGTGATTAGTTTTTTAACTATTTGAAGTGTCAAGTGTTGACTTGTGCCCTGGTGCCAGATAGGCTCATATGTGCCAAACAACAATCAGTATTTAATCCAGGAATACAGCACAGTCTGAACTAAACAAACAAACAGAATATCAGAAATCTAAAGAGGGTTTGTGTTTTCCTTCTATGGTGCAATTTGCATTTAGCAAACATTCCTGAAACTAAATGTAGTGTGCTACTGTAAAGTTAAATACTGAGGGATTGGTGTGCATATTTGTGTGTACAGTGGGTATTCCACATATTCTGTTGGCAAGCTCCCTAATGCTCCTGCTGAACTAGCACTTGTGGAAAATCCCCCTGCAGAGGCTTGGCAACACCTGATCAGTGCAAAGAAACACGCACACTCAGGCTTTAGCAGAGCTCCTCAATCAGCTTTAGTTTACTTGGTATTGATGTTTCAGCATGCAGACAAAGACAAAAAAAATTCTAAGCGCTTTTAGATAAACATATGTAGGAGCTGTGTGTGTAGTGTTTGTGTTTGTGTGTGTGTGTGTGTGTGTGTGTGTGTGTGTGTGTGTGTGTGTGTGTGTGTTAGTAATGTAAAGCAGCGAGTGACGGCCAAACCAGACAACTTGTTGCTAAAACGTAGAAAGCTTCATAAAGCAGAAAAGTGTTAGAAAAGGTCAAGTTTGATGCCTAACTTTTAAACAAACACGGACAAAAACGCCTAAAAGTGCAATGGAGAAAATCAGCAGCAGCTACAGAGCTTGACTCCATCTGCATATGACAATTGAGCAAACTCCGCCTGGCGACGAAGACTATGTGACTATGTGTTGAAAGCTCTAAAAAAACTAGAAAGTAGTCTTTGAGTTTGGATTGTTTTGGCAAACTGTTAGAAAATGCTGCAAAATCACATTTTATAAGAGCCAGCATTTAGTAGCTCATGTAGGCTTAAGTGTTAGGCATGTCGGTGAAGCACTCTCTTGACTCCCTACTGTTACACTCACAACTGTCCCCTGTAAAACACCAGTAAATGGGAATGGGAACTGAGTGCGTGTGTGAATGGGTGAATGAGAGGCAAATTGTAAAGCACTTTGTCCTGTGAGGTAAAAAAAGCGCTATATAAATGCAGTCCATTGACCATTTACAATAACTAAGATGACACTATCATAACATTTTCAAACAAAGTTCATGTTAAAAATTGACCGTTGAAAAATGTGACATTACAAATGTCAAAATCTGTTTGTATAGCAGTCCCACTAAAAGTTGTTTTCATTGCACATTTCGTACAGTTGAGAGGACGATGGCTTATGACAAAGTTCACTATGAGGCTCCAGCTGTATCACTGTACTCACAGAGCACAATACATGTACTATACACTCCGTAAGTTACGCTAATGCTCTTAATCAAACTGGATGTTGTACATAGTACTTTATGAGACTCCTTTGAAGTTTTATGATCCAATTCATTGAATCAAATCCTTTGTGTCTAGTCAAAGTGCTGCCTTTGTCCTTGTTAATATCTAAGCAACAGAATGTCTGACTATTCACCCCCTAAAATGGGTGCCAGGTGAGAACAATCCTCCAATTGATCGGATAGATGTGAAACATTAAACTTTGGCATCCTAAATAAAATGTTATCAGTCGTGAAGAAAAGGTGAATGGTGAATAGTGTAAATAACATCACTCTGAATTTCGCAACAACTGATAAGTGAGTCCGTCACCTGTCTGTATTCCTATCAGAGGGTGTTTCTTTATTTAGTAAATCAAGGGCTGTTTACATTCATTCGTGTTGCCTTCACAAAACCCAAACACACACCCAGGCATGATAACAGAGACTCACTGTGCAGCCGCACTGCGAAAGTGAGAGGAAAGCCCTATTTACACATCAAACACAAGGTAAGTGGATGGTGAACAAACCTGATAGTACTGTACTGAGATAGTACTTTTTCTATTTGTGAAGTAGGTTAGTCAACACTATTAAAGTCATAGTATTCATATAAATAAATTGCAGCAAAAACAACCATGAAGTGATTTAAACTGATTTCAGTTCATCAAAGCTCTTTTGCTTTTTTCTGTTCGGTGTCTGGTAGCTCTTTGCAATTAACAACGCTCTGCAAAGGAAGTGATGCGTTTTATGTGAATGGTTCATTTACCTACTAGTCAGAAAGCGCCACCTATTGACATTTCTATGGAAAGTTTACCTGACATGTATTTCACAATATACATTAATCTAAATAACACCAGTGGGAAATAATCATTAAACCCTTCTTTATCACAACATTCCTGGCATTAACACTCTACCTGCATTGCCCCCTCATTAGATAACTGTATAGATATCTTCTAGGCCGACATGTGAGAACCGTTGAAAAAATGACAAAATGTGAGAAAGCAATAACATGCAGGCTCCTTTAGACCTCCTCACGTTTGTATTTGTGGCCTGCTATCTTGATGTGTGGTGTCGTGGACGGTTTAAGGGATAACCTTCCCTTTTTTTGTTTTCTCTCAGAGCGGAAGAACAGGCCTCGACATGCCTGCACCGGGTCCAGCACCACTTCTGATGTTGATGTTGGGCAAAAGGCAGATGAAGACCAAGATAAATCAAATGTGCAAGTAGCAAATACAATAATGATAGCTGATGATTGGCACTGTTTCTGTATAAGATGACCAGGACGTTGACGCCCTGTGGGCGTTTAGGAAACCCTTTGGAACGCTGTTAAATGTTTTCAAAATTGCTTACCAAAAACACCTGCCTTCGGGCACCTCTCAAGGTCACTTATGTTATTTGTTACGTTATTCATTTGTTTAATTGGGGGATTATGTGCATGTCCCGGCCAAGAAATAGTCCAGCACATAGCACCCTGTAAAACAGTGAATTGCCTTTTTTATGGTTGAGTTTTTATACGTATTGAACAAATGAATAGTAAGTGATCTTAAGAGGACAGCTGTTTCCCCCGTCTTTATGCTAAGCTAAGCTAAATGACTGCTGGCTGTAATATTTAACGGACAGACATGAGAGGGATATTTCCTAAACTCCAAATTATTCTTTTAAATTCTGAAAACCCAAAGTAAAAAAAAAAGATTGCATGCTAAAAGCCAGTTTGGTGGGGTGTCAAATATTGTTGTCTGGGTTTCCCCCCCTCATCCCCTACAACCAGTCAGACAATTTAACATCATCAATAAATTTAAACAAAGCACTACTGCTGCTGGTGCTACGCAACTCGTAAAAGGTACAACATAATATAAGGCTGACATCATAAAATGACATCCTGTAAAGATGAGTGTACTGTATTATGCTGTTAAAGTGCAAACAAAGTGTTTGACATGATTTGATAGTACAGGAGTTAAAATATTAAAAGACCACTTCAGCAACTTAAGAAGGCAAATAAACTCTGCCATTTTAGCGGGGTAGTGTTGACAAGGTGAGTCACAGTGTTTTTCTCCTGAGTCACTGCTATAAATTTGATTTCTATGGCAACCTGACACAGTTCCCAGGTTTCAGACTTTAATTAACTAAGATGCACAGCACAATAACGGCTGGATTACCATTACTGGGCAAAGCAGGCAAAAGCCCCCAAAAGCCCCAAATGCATGGCAATTGGTCATACTTTTGATAAATTGTACGGGATGGGAATATATACTATTTAAACAAAACCAATTTCTTTCCTAGGAGGGAAAAGTCATAATCTGCCCCAATCTGCCTCTGATTGGCAAGTACTCATTGCCTTCGGTGGTTGGGTTGATTAGGTTTAGTCAGAGTAAGACTGGTTAGGGCTAGGGTAAGAATATCATGGTAGGACAATCAAAGGCAGATTAGGGCAGAGCATACCTACGCCATCCTAGGAAAAGAAATATCCACAGACAAAACACAGACGATGGTCCTCACATGTTTAGACCCTTTTTTGAAGAGTGGCCCTTCAGCGTTAAAACTAAATTCATTATTTCAAGTGATATTATACTTACTGTATGGCACATATTTCTAGCTTGTAGTTAAACAATTATCACACAGCAAACCTAATAACTATGATATGACATTCCAGTAAAAAAGAGAGAGAGAGAGAGAGAGAGAGAGAGAGAGAGAGAGAGAGAGAGACAGAGAGAGACAGAGACAGAGACAGAGACAGAGACAGAGACAGAGAGGGAGGAATAGGGGGTTATTAAATTTTATTTATAATTTTCACACAACCTCTATACGGGGTTGGTTGTAACTATAAATGTTAAAGCCCTTTTGTAAGTGACTTATTAACATGCAGTCGTTATAAACCCTGTATAAAAGGTGACTTTACAAAGATTAAGATGTAAGCTTGTAATAGCAGCAATGAATATGAAAGGACTCTAAATTGGGGCGTATTGTGAAATGTGTATTCTCAGCCTCCATGGGCTGCCAGTTTTCTGAGACCCTGGGGCACAACCTTTCCATGAGAAGCCCTGGCGAGGGCTCCATGTGTCCCACCCCTGCATGCTATCAAAGGTGCTGTACAGGCATGTTTCTGCAACGCCTCTTGGCCCAAAGTTGAAGTGCTTTAAAGGGACTCTCTGTCAGACACTGCAGCTCTGACTCTGCATTTGAGATGAAATACATGTAAATTATTAGTCTGATGCGCTGAAAGACTGGACTGAGAAGTGTCACACATGACATTACCTTTCCACACCGTTTATCTTCCATGTAGCTGCTGAAAACAGTGGTGGAATGTAACTAAGTGCTCAATTACTGTACTTAAGTACAAATTTGAGGTACTTGTACTTTACTTGAGTCTTTTCTTTTCATGCCACTTTCTACTTCTACTCTTTTACTTGAGTAACTTTTTTAATGCAGGACATTTACTTGTAACAGAGTATTTTTAAAGTGTGGTATTAGAACTTTTACTTAAGTAAAGGATCTGAATACCTCTTCCACCACTGGCTGGAACGCCCTAGGGCATGTGAACATGAGCCCTGTCAGCGAAGCAGCAGAGAACCAACTGCCCCTTCTTTAATCCACTTTAAAAACAACACATGCTGACTTCATGAGTCATCAGATAAATCATTTCCCAAGAATCAAAGAGAGTGGATAAATGATAAAGGTTGCATTTGAAAAAGTGTACATGAGCAACACAGAGGATTGATTTAAAGACACATACTGCCATTAAACTTCTACGTTGTCACATTCATACAAACATACAGTGTTCAAAACAAACATGATCTTGTCAGCCGAAACCTCTGAAAGCCTTCATGTTTAGTTTATTTAGGTTCTTGAGTTACAGTTATTCATGCTAATATAAAAAGAAATAACAAGAAATAATAATAATAAGAAACTTTAACTGTTGGAATTATGCAACCCTCTTACACATGAAAATTATATACTGTAATTTTGGTTCATTATCTCTTTTGTTTATTTTTTATTTGTTTTACCTGTTGGTGCCCATTTGGAGTGTCAACTACACTCTGAGCATTCATTTTGTTTTCACATTTATGAATTCTGCATGAAAAAACAGAGCCAAAGCTAACTTCTCTTAATATGTTCCCAGCACGTGATATCCCCTGTGATACGATCTTTGGTGTTTTTTAGGAATGAGATTCAACAAAAGAGTTGCAGCCCCTTTCACAATGACAGTTTCCCCTTGGGAAAACCCCTGGGACTCAGAGGCCTTCCGTGCCAAGTGCAAGCACAAGTATTGGGACAAAATCTTCATCCTACAGTACAGTGTAAGATGGTACAATGCACTCTAAATATATTTAAAATCTAAACATTTGAAACCATAATTCAGTTTGAACAACAATCTGAAATAAAGGTTAATTTGGCCAGAAACAGTTCCTGAAGTTTAAAGTTGCATCAGGCACGTTAGCGTATTGGCGTTGTTAGCTTTGTTTTCTCATTATTTATTTGTCTTAAGTAACTTTTCTTTCTTGTATCAGCAGTAGCATGAATTTACAGTCTTAGTTATCATTTGACATAAAGATCTTGCCTGATGCAGTTTGAGTTTGAATGAAGTTAGTTTAAAGTGGCTCCAGACTCTTGTTAACTGACAGCATTAATTGCAGATTGTATCACTTTGAGAGACACCTCAGGAGGTGGACAACACTGAAGGCTAACTGTTTTTCAGAAAACTGCGACTGTCTCGGACATAATTTCTATTGACAGAGACAGTGTCTTTTTTATCCTGTTTTTCAATGCCAGACTTTGCTGCAAAAAGGAAACAGCTGCATGAACATACGTCAATTACAGCTCAAGAAAAGCATTACACAGAACATTAATACAAATTATAGCCACAGTAACAAAATGAAGTTGTAATTAGGCCAAATTATCCTTTAATGGTTCCCCTGAGAAACAAACAGAAGAAATGCTACTCTCTATGAACAGAAAAAAACTCATATTTTCAGACATTTGGAATGAAGAGCGGGCTGCTGTACGAGTCTTTGTCCTCGTCTTCGCTATCACCCTTTTGATCCTCCAGAAGTTTATCCAGGAGGTTCGGTGACTCTGCCTCTAGACTCGAGCTTCGAGACTGGCCTTGTGGCTCAGGGTCCAGTTGATGTTCCGAATGCTGCGGGAGATCCAGTATCTGCGGATGAGGATGACCTCCACCCTGAGCCTCCAGCTGAGGAATCATGGTGGTCAAAGACATGGACAAGGGCATGTGGACCACAGGTGACCCGGGCAGGGCTGCAGAGCCGGGGGCAAACTGGACTCCCGGGTTTGGCATGGTAGATATGGTGGTGATGGGCTGGGCCCAAGGGAGGTAGGTCAACCCTGAGTCTGGGAGCTCCATCTGAGGGAGGGAGCCTGGTGCTGGGGCCACAGGTATGTTCTGAAACAACAACACATGACTAAAATGTTAATGGTGATTCCAAAGGAATTTAAACTAGCAAAGACACAAATATTTGCTCAAAACTGTAATTGCCTGTCTTGTTTAGATTGACACTGTTTTAGAGACTGAGGTTTTTGAATTGAAATATGCTCTCAACAGGCTCTGCCAATCAGATCCTTTAGGTCAGTGACCCGGTACCGGTCCATGCAATGTTGATTACCGGAGCACAAAGATGTGATCTGACAGGAACCGACTGATCATCCTGGTCTAAACCCACACCCATACTACTGGTCTGTGTGACCCCTGCAATAGATGGTTAAAGATGGTCAGTGGGTTTGGAGAAGTGAAACTCAACCTCCACCCCATATGTATCTTGTTATATATTAAGAAGAAGAAGAAGAAAAAGAAGAAGAAGAAGAAGAAGAAGAAGAAGAAGAAGAAGACATACTTTAATTCCACAGGGATAAATTACATTTACCCACTTAGTGTAGGTTTGAAAGGTGGGTGTTTAAAACTGAGAACAGCAGCTGTTGTATTCATGTCAGTATCCAATGCACTGCAATGATGACAATGACCGGTCAATATTTAAAGTTTCATCACTTCCTGTGGATTAAGACATGATGATGCTGGACCCCAGGATTCTTTCTCTTTCTTATCCCTCTAGAGATTTAGTCAGTGCATTTTTACAAAGTCTCACCAGGTAAAACTTTAAGCAAACGTTTGTTCACATGCAGAGGTTTATCCTACTCACCCCAAAGTTAGTGAGCAATGGTGTGTGTGTGTAGGTCAGCATGGTGTAGCTGGGACAAAGAGTCTGCATGAATACATCAGCAGTGAGGGTGGGGGTGGCTGGGTAAGCCAGAGTCTGAGCTGAAAGGTCCTGCTGGTAGTCAGATGAGGACCAGGGTGTTACTGCAGGCTGCTGGCCAGCGCTGGTGGCAGCTGGGACAGATCTCCATCCTGCACACTGCAGCCCTCCATCACTGACTTCAGTCAACGGCTCGGCTGGGGAGCCGCCAGCAACATCAGAGCCAAACATGCCTGATTTTGGACGAGAAGTTTGAGTGTGAATCTTCAAAGACAGGAAGAGACACATGCTTTACTTCCAAGAATCAATTTGTGTCAGGTAACTCTCAGATCCAGCTGAACATGTACCTTGTGTGTATAATGACTGGTTGTTATGCGTGACCACATCCTAAAAACAAACAAAGATAAAGAAAAGGGAGTTGAGCATGTCATTAATTTGCAGTAGAACCATAACCACATGTTGCTGCTATAGAACTAGTCTACACTCTGATGTTGACATATAAATATGCAGTATTTACACTTGTACCGATCAAGTCCAGGTGTGAGCAGCTGCTGAATTGAGCATACAGGTAACGTCTTGAAGGGTTTGTCTTGTGCAAAATGTCCAACCTATTTAGCGCTACTGCATCAACATTCATTTTTCCCATTGAAAATTGATATTTTGAATTACATATCTGTGGTCCACAAGATTATACATATGGACTTTTACAGGCAGAAAACAATGGATAAATGTCGTCCACAAACCCATCATTTACTGGAAACCTCCAAACTGCAATTTAATAATTGATCCAGATTGCGTAAGTGGATATGATATTCCCTGAAGGCACAACAGAAACCGTTGTCTTATATTTAATAAAGAGAGAGGGTGGAGTCCAGCTGCAACCACAGATGGAGGTAGATTAGGAAGGCTATTAACAATTCTCAGAATGTACAAAGATCTTACAAGTAGTTTTTATTTCTAAAAAATAAAACTGTCAAAACCTCTTGAAGAATAGGTTTACATTTTTTAAGTCTTAAAGGAGCAGTGTGTAGGATCTAGGGGGATGTATTGGCAAAAATGGAATATAGTTTCCATAATTATGTTTTCATTAGTGTATAATCACCTGAAACTAAGAATCATGTTTTCATCATGTTGTTTCTACAGTAGCCCAGAACGGACAAACCACTGACTTTAGAGAGGGCTATTTTTTATGTTACCTGAAGGCACTGTAAACCCGGATTTAGTTGTATTAAACTTTTAAGTAGTCACTATAAAACAAAAAAATATAAACATATTGATTACTAAATCACATTAGTTGTTTGTAATAATCATCTTAAGTATGCAGTGCACAGATCATATTAAGCAGAGATAACTAAGGGTGTCAAGTTTCTGTATGGGAGGGGCGGGGTCATTTGAACTGTTCTGCACTGAAGCGATGCAAATGCTCATTAAAAAAAAATGATATGTTCTGAATGGTTTCTGTCCTAGTTAAAGTGTGTTTTAATGATATTCTGTTAATGTTTTGGGTGTGAATTTATGTTATCTGGGTTTTAGTTTTGTATGGTTGATTAAGTGTTCATGTTTATCTACATTTATTGTTGCACCATGACCGAGACCCAGGTGGGGACTGATGGTGTCTGGGCATTGAGATAATGTTCAGTATAGAGTTCACAGATTGGAAACCACAAACTTTGTTTCCTGAGAGAAATTCTTCATGCAGCACAATACACTGTAGAATTACAATGTTTTGAGTCTGTTGTCTTCATTTTGGTATATATTTTAAGAAAGTGTATTGAATGCATTGTTCTTAAACTCATGCTGTCATAAAGTAAATAAAATAATCTTAATATAAACAAATATTTTTGTTAGTAGTGAGAAGAAGCCAAATGTTTCATATTTGTTATGCTTCTTTGCATGTTTGAAGCTATAGTGTGTAGTTTCTGTCTCCCCCATGAGGAATTCTAAGTTATGACAACAAAACTGTTGGCGCGTCCACATGATACAAGCCATCCGTGATCGTGCACCACCCCCACCCCTCCCCCAGACAGTTGCTAGTAGCCAAGGAGGACACGGAGGATTAAAAAAAAAAGATGGACTCTTCAGAAAAGGTCATTATCGTGACTTGATTTTCTGTGCGTGAAAGTCGCCGGATGACACTAGTTTCTGAACATAGCCATACTAAGAACTACAGAGAGAGTTGTATGGAGCTGATAGTCTTAATTAGCTTTGTATCAACTCATTTGGCAATGTTTGAATGTAACGGTCGTTCATTAATATAAATAAGTTACGCACTAAAGCTTTAACTTAACACGCTTATTTTAGACAACATGACTTCAGAAATACATAATTTATGTTACTAATGATTTTTAGCAATGACGACTAATGTAAACTTGATTCGTCTACTGCATGAAGTTACGGCTCTGTGTCATTACAACTTCACCTGTTTCATCTTGTGTAAAAACAGTCGGGTTTCCACGGGAATTTCTAGTAAAGTCAACTAATTAGGGATAACAGTATAGGTTCTCCTACAAGCTTTGAAAGAGAGTGGTGAGCAGAGGGGTATTCAGTTGGTTGCAATCTGCAACCTCACTGCTAGATGCCACTAAATCCTACACACTGCTCCTTTAACACAATGCTGCCATGCCCATATAAACATTGAAAGTGTTATTGGTCGTTATTGGTTATGAGGCCTCAGCAGTTCTTTAGTTCTTCATCCTAGTATTCTTGTGGGCCCTTCTCAAATGAGGGCCCTGTACATTCAGTCCCCCCCCCCATATAAATGCCTTAATAACTCTAGGTTAACCTTATATTTATACATTTTACAGAAATGAATGTCCAGCTGTAAACAAAGGACTCTAATGAGCCAAGCAACTGCAAGATGTTTTATGGTTTTGTCTTGATGCTTTTATGATTTGTCTGACATACTGTCTGTCTTTACAGCCTGGTGCTGAAGAAGAAAAAGAAAATCAACTGAAGGTTCAATGATTCTACCCAATCATCTCCTTTCTGCTTCCAGTGTTACCTCTCTATGTGTTGAATGTGCACACCCAGTGTGTGCAGTGCAGAACCATCTGTGTTTAATCTTGAACGACATGTGTATGCATGTATTTGCTCTGTATGGTCTCTATAAGGGTGAGTGGGTAATAAGCAGCGGTACAGTACAGAATCTGTAGTGAGAAAACAGTAAGACGGAATGAGAGAGGCAGCAGCAGCGGCAGCAGTGACAGTCCTGACAGCTCGTGTCAATTTTTGGGTGCTGCTTGAGGCGAGCAACAGTGAAATAGTGCATCCACCTGCAAGCAGCCAGCCGGCAGGGCATGCTCACAGGCAGCAGGGCATGTGCTGTCAGGTGCCTGAAAGACTGCAGAGGTGCTGAGGTTATAGTGTTACAGCTTTGACAGCAGGTGCAGAGTTACAACGTCATTACACCAAACTCCTCTAATGACACATTTTACTTTAGAGCTGAGGGTGCTCGATGGTGTTTTAAGCCCCCAACTTCTCTTCTCTTCTTCTCCTTCCAGGCTGCGCTGCAACCGTCGACTTTAAGGCACCTAACCCTAACCTTAACCCTAACCATAACCATAACCATAACCATAACCATTGCCTAATCGACTTCAAGGCAGTGCTGCGACCGTTGCCTTCAAGGCACTTAACCCTAACCATAACCATAACCGTAACCGTAACCATAACCATAACCATAACCATAACCATTGCCTAATCCTATTGATGAGATGTTGGGGGCTTAAAACACAGATAAACGCTGAGGGTTTATAGGACTTGAAAAATCAATTAAGAAACATTAACAAGCAGAACATAAACAACCTATTTGGTCCTTGAAAAAGGACTAGGGTAGGATCAGTTTTGACATCAATAAATCTAATTCCATTTTTGGTAAGGTATTTGCTGACTGGGTGTGTTCGACTGTAAACTGAGTGAGGCACTATGACAAATACAAGGATCTCAAACCAAAGCTCTGTCTCTAAACCAGGGATCTTCAACAGGGGGTCCGGGACCCCTAGGGGGTCCTCAGAGTCAATGCAGGGGGGCCCCCAAATTATTGATAATTTTTGAACGTTTTTTCAGAAATTAAAAAGTCTTAAAATTAATCCAACGTATTATTAGCAAATATAAATCCCCCACTGCTTACTGGTCTATAGGTAAGGTGGTCACTAAGGCCATCCACGGATACATTCATCCTAAGGATTCACTGTGTCACATGTATGTTTTTATTTAAAACATGGTTTATAAAACCATGGCAACAATTATTAGGCCATCTCTGTTTCAGTTAGGAGTCCTGTGCTTAAAAAACGTTGAAGACCCCTGTTCTAAACAATAATCCCTTGTACATTATGTCAGCCTGCTGCCATTTACATCAGGCTCATCTGCAAACAAAATAAAATAGCCTGCCCTTTGATTTAAAGTGGTAAACTGTCAGACGTTAAAGGGGCAGTTCACCCCTGACAGTGGTATGGCCATGGAGATTATTTTGAGATATGTATTCCTGAGATTACTGTTTACGGATACAATGACAGTAAATGGAATTTTGTTTGTGGTGCTCACAGTAATATAAAAGTTACATTTAAAACATTCATCAGTAACATCTTTTTGTCCCCATTACAACAATATTTCCTTTATTAGCTATACCTAACAGCACTGTAGCCTACTGGAGATAGCTCTGCCGTATAACGACATGCTGCGAGCTAATCTCATCTGGATGTTTTTTTATTGTATGGAAATGCACTAGTGGCATTTTAATGCATGTATGACAAAACATTTCTTGAATCATGGAATCCTAATAGCTTAAGTGTAATGTATTGATTATTACTTTAATTATTTTTAAAGATAGGTCAACATTTTTGGAAATATGATTATTTGCTTTCTTGCCAAGAGTTAGAAGAGAACAGTGACAGAGTGTTGGATAAATATGAAGCTGCTGGTTAGCTTAGCATAGCATATAGACAAAAAACAGAGGGAAATAGCTTGTCTCTGTCCAAAGATAGAAAGAAATGTGTCTGCCAGCACTTTCAAGGATCACTAATTAACTTGTTACATGGTGTTTTGTTATCTGTACAAAACCTGAAGTGATAAAACAACAAGCTGTATTGTTATGTTTTTTCTTCACTGTGAGGTTGCAAGGCCACCAGCAGAAACTCCTGGAAGTCACTGTGCCCTGTCAAGAAATAGCTTCAGCACGTAAAACCCTGTAAGACCGCCACGTTTTTTACATGTTTGTTTTTCAGGGTACACATCATCTAGTTCTTGACAAAAAAGTGGACAGACGGAGCTCCAAAATGTATCTACTGTATGTGGCAGGATGAACGTGAAACGCAGTATTACAGTGGTTGACAACATCGGATTGATTGATTTAAAATTGGAGTAAACTGAGGTTAAAGCACCCTTGAATGATATAAAATGTGAGTTTGAAAAGCATTTTTCACGTTACCGTGAAAGATGAGTATTACACTTAGTAACAAGAGATGCGTCATGTTTTTTTCTGTGTGTGTGTGTGTGTGTGTGTGTGTGTGTGTGTGTGTGTGTGCGTGTGCGTGCGTGTGTGCGTGTGCGTGTGCGTGTGTGTGTGTGTGTGTGTGTGTGTGTGTGTGTCTGTGTCTGTGTGTCTGTGTCTGTGTGTCTGTGTGCCTTCTTCCTCTCTGGAAGGCGTAATAAATAGCAAGTGGGAGGGCTTTTGGCAAGGCTGCAAGTAATTTTGCATAGGGCTGTGTGCCCAGCCCTGTAGCCATGCAGGGAATGGCTGTAACTGTCATGGAAAAACACCTTTTCTTTCAGCTCTTGAGAATTCCATCTGTAATTTGTTCAATAATGTTCCAGTTGGAAAACATACCCCCCACAGAACAAACCAGATATGTTGTGTTGCAGCTTCTGCTCCAGAAGCTCCCATTATTACAATCAGCATTATGCATCTGGATGTTCAGCCCATGTGCATTTCTTTTGATCTCTGCAGCGGCCTCCCTGCTGCAGATACATAAAGATCCTCAACTCCATTCATCAACATGACAGTTTTACTGAGTGAAGATGGTCAGCCTGGAGACTAATGATGACAGATCATCACAATGCAATAAAGCAAGCGTTGTTAGAAATGCAACATGTTATTTAGAAATGATTCAGTACATCAAAAAGTAGCATAAATGCTCATGTGTTTGTCATGGAAACTATTCTAAGAAGAGTTCACGAACTTGAGTTCAGTTAAAAACCTAGCTGTCACTGTCAGAGCTGACAATAAATGTTTGTGGGTTTTTTTTTAAGACATCCATCTAAAAGTAATTCTGCTCCTTTTTGATTTCATCATGTACAGTAAATGCATGTTATTGTCATGTGTCATGGTGTTCTCACCGCAGAAGAGGGCGCTGTCTTGATGCTGAGCGGCTCCAGACTTCTCTTCCTCCTCAGCAGCTCCTTGACCGGGTCTCTGACGCGAACACCTTGGTACGGTCTGGACCTGGCCAGTGCTGATGGTGACGCTAGAGACATTAAAGAGACATTTACTGCTAATGATCTGCTCTATATTGGCCTGCACATTAAAACAGACACTGACAACATGTTAAATAACACAGGCCTCTCATTTTAAGTTAGGCGATTAACTGATTAACATATATAATTGCTAGGTCTATATGAGCTGCTATCCTTTTTAAGATCTGTCATTACAATAAGAAGAAAAACTATGTTGTTTATCAACAGACTGAGAAACGATATTCTGATATGTTTGTGTTATATTGTGCTGTCATGATGTCATTTACAATGTTTCAAATGCATCACGAAAGTCTAAGCTCAGTAAATTACAAATGCATTGCATGCATACATTAAGAAAGTCACACTGCATCCAAAAAAATATTGATAATCTTGCATAATGATCATGATGCAACAGCCACCCATACTAGTTATTGAAAGCATGGGTGAAATGATTAGGGGCAATTGTGATACTTCTAAATGATGTTTTTGCAAAGTATCATAATATATTATGAGAGCTTATAGCAACTCTGCATGTGTTATAATGTTTTATGTAAATCATCTTTTCTAGGTAACAACACAATCATAAAGATTTTCTGTACATATACCAGAGAAGGTTTAGCAACTCCTGTGTCACGAATATCATCTGAACATTCAGGCACTAAAATGGCAAAATAAAACTTACAAACGAGGCTGCGCCCACTTAGGAGACAGGGAGTGCGTACCGTTTCATACAATTGGTGCAGCGTGTAATGCGTTATCTTTAGTAATGGAGAATCTTTGCTTATACACTTGAATTCATTTGAATATTCATATAATATATAAACATCTGATTTCAGCTGCCAGTAGGTCCAAATGTTTACACCATTGATTCCCTGCAAGTATAAGCATGAGAAGAAATGAGATCTGACAGAGAGGGCCTCTTTAAAATAAATGTAAAAGAAACAGTACTGTGAAACGTCAGACAAGGGCATCAGTCAGTACGGCCCGAGGTTACAAAGTCACTGAGAGTTATGGCATTTTCCTCCGCTGCGCTGCAGCAGTGTGAGCTCTCTGCAATGGAGGCTGATCTTCGTACATGCACCACATCATGGCTCTTGAATTCCGAATAGACAAAAAGGCTACAGGTCCCTATTTGAGTGGGGAGGGGAAGTATTTGTGGTACAATATCTAATTATAGTCACATGCTTTATATTTGAATATGGACTGTACTATATAGCTTCAAATTGGTTCAAAATCCCATCCATTCTATTCATCTGACACCAGAATGCAGTGGTCTGGACAGAATTTGACCTGAGCATCCATCTGCCCAATCTGCCTGTACCTGCCTCAGATACACAACCATAAATAAAACCATGAAGTAATCTGAGAAAGGCTGAAAGGTATGTGAAATTACACCCTGTGATCTGCACCATTGTTCTCCATCACACTGACTGTCACCCTCGCCCTTCCATCTTCCTCCACTGTCACTTTTTATCGGTAAACAGAGAGACATGTAGCTCCACAAATTATGTTTAATAGACTTATCTTGTCAGTCGTACATACATCATGTTTGTTTACAGCAGTGTTCCCAGATCTACGACACACTGAATTTGTGCTATAGTTTAGCCCATGTTACGCTGTATTGAACTAGAAAGGTTAAGTCCTAACAACACCTTAACACCTGTGCTTATGTGGCATTAAGAAATGAATTACATGCACTATTATGTCCTCAGACTTACTAAGTCCCATTTGAGCATAACTCAAATTATCTTAATTTATTATTAACTGGCACGGACAGGAAAGTCTTAGTTATGTTGCATACTAGCCTGAAAATGTTGGAACCATGGACCATGGTATTTAGTAGTTGTACTAATGAATTGCATTATGAAATATGTTTTGGAACTAATGTTTTAATTTGATCATGTACAGCTATTATATGTCAATAAACTACCCTAAGTAACGAACTATGACCAATAATTCTAAAACCCCCAAATTTAACTACTTTTTTGAGTATTGAGAATAAGCATTTATTAGCATGCTAATGGTAAAAAACAGGGCTCTATGCTTAGACCATTAGCATGCTAATACATGCTTATTTGCACTAAACACAAAGTACAGCTGAGGCTGTGGGGGATGCCATTAGTTTTACAGGTATTTGACCTGAGGATTTTCATGGCAATCCACCCAACAGTTGTCATGGTATGCCACTAAAAAACAAAAATGTCAACCTGCTGGTAGCGCTAGAGGAAAAGTCGCTGGACATTGCTATTCATAGAGCCAGGCCGCTAGAATGGCTTAAAATGCATAGTGTAATAGGATGCATAATGTATGTGTTAATATATTATGAACTGTGATACAGTTCTTTGGCACATATTAGTATAAATTGCAAACTCTTTTTTTGTACATTATTTGGTACCTGCTAATACTAATTCACAATTTTGTAAAAATTTTAGGCCTTTAGTATTGTTAAAAGTATCTTGGTTTCAACATTAACATCTTATTTGAGTTAATTAAAGGAAGGATAAACAGTCTGCGCATGTG
This sequence comes from Sander lucioperca, assembly GCF_008315115.2. Lineage (NCBI taxonomy): Eukaryota > Metazoa > Chordata > Actinopteri > Perciformes > Percidae > Sander > Sander lucioperca. Next base: position 35,485,850 of record NC_050177.1, read on the forward strand.
TTGCCAAAGGACTATTACTGTATATGCGTACTGTTGTGGGCTCTGACTATAATTGCAGAGACGCAAGCAGCTCCTCCAATGTTGAAATGAAAATGACACACATCACTTGAAGTGACAGATTAATAAAGGGTCAAAAAGTCAGTAGTTTGACAGCTATCTGCTAACAAGCCATCTGCAGGTATGAAGGCCCTCTGGCACTTTAGTTTTTGAAAAATGAACTCTTGTCCTGTTAGGTCAAATCCCTAAGTCTGACTGCCATGGAGAGGAGTATCACATATGGCCTAATTTAAATGTGCCTGGTGTTTGTGATTACCTATGGGAAATCTCTGCCAATAGCAACTGACATAAACAAAATATAGACGTAAAAAAGATTTCTCTTTTGTTGGATTTGGCAACATCCAGTGGCGATTACGTCAAGTGTGATTTAATACTTATCACAAGAGCTGCTTTTGACACAAAGTGTGCATTGCTGAATGTTTGTAAGTTTATTTGATTAGGACAATGCACATTAATCAACATTTCTGTAAATGCGCCAGTGTTAGCCAATCGGCTAATTTTCAACTGTAGTCCTAATTACCTAGCATGCATGTCTTTATGGTGGGAAGAAACCGGAGCACCTGGAGGAAACCCACGCAAACACAGGGAGAACATGCAAACTCCACACAGAAAGGCCCGGAACGACCTGGATTCGAACCCAGAACCTTCTAGCTGTGAGGCAGAAGTGAGTGCTAACCACTGAGCCACCGTGCTGCCATATAATGTAAAAAAGAGATTCTCTTTTGTTGGATTTGGCAACATCCAGTGGCGATTATGTCAAGTGTGATTTAATACTTATCACAAGAGCTGCTTTTGACACAAAGTGTGCATTGCTGAAGGTTAGGGATGGGTGGCCGGGGTACAGTTAAGCCAGTGGTTAACCAGTACTGGTGTACAGTTAAGCTGGTACTTGAAATGATGTGTTCACACAGGCAATATGGTGGTTTTACGACTAGTTCAGCACCCCCAACTTTTTGTTGTGAGTTTTAATGTGTTGACTGCCCTCACAGTGAATCAGCACAGTCAGTTTACTGCTACTGGCAAGAGCTTACTTAGCTGGGCTTGATTTAGTAACTGACAAGTAGAGCTACAGCTTCACTGCTTAAGAAAGCCCAAATTAAACACTCAATGCACAGTTGGCCGTCAATCCTTAAGATTTCTATTTTGTTGAATTTGGCAACATAGTGGTGATTACGTCAAGTGTGATTTAATAATTATCACAATAACTTCTTTTGACGCAAAGTGTGCATGCTGAATGTTAGGGAGGGATGGCTGGGATAAAGTTAAGCCAGTTGTAAACCTGTACTGGTGTACAGTTAAGCTGGTACTTGGAATGGTGCTTACTTAGCTGGGTTGATTTAGTAAGTGACAAGTAGAGCAACAGCCTCACTGCTTAAGAAAGCCCAAATTGAACATTCAATGCACAGTTGGCTTAGCTAGCACAAAACCTGCACTGTTTCTTTAAACCTCAAGTAAAAATGGTGCTTGACTGATAAGTTGAATTTACTACCCAACAGTTTCTGTTCAAAGCTCTCTAGACAAACAGCGCGGGTTAGACAAGTCGCTAAGACCCCTCCCCCCCTTAGTTACTGTTGCTGTGAATGTAAAGCTTTCTGTTCTCGCACAGCACATATGTATTTTACAATAACGGTAGCAGATTTATTGCTCAAAATTTTCAGCAGTTTATAGAACAATGGTTCCCTGATTTTAGACTGAGGTTGACATAAGCAGTTTCTCGCCAGCTGAAAATGACAACTGTGGCTAGCAGATTTAATCAACTGTAGCTAGCTAGCTAATTGAGCAGCATTAGCTCCATGACTTTGAATGTAAAAATTATCCTAAATATACTCTACATGATATTGTGCTAAAAGACTAAAGAAAAGCTAAAGCTAACTGGTTCCAGGTACAATGTCAGCATCCACACCAGGTGATGACCCATGTAGAAGACGTGGAAATAAAGAAAAATTGAAGCACTGATCTTGTATTGCAGTATAGAACTAGTCAGTCCTATAGTAATATAAGTATGATAAGAAAAAAACATCAAAAATAAGATGATATCAGTCTCGTTTGGCTGCTTAGCTCATATACTTGACAAGGCGATACAGAGGTTGGGTTTGTGCTTTATAGTTTGCATTTTCAAACAGTTTCACTTTTAACGTTACAAAAAAATGACGACAAACCAATGTTCTTTGCGAACAAAAGGATTCTCCAATGTTTTCTCATTTAGCCTTTTAAAATGATATCAGATTAGTAAACAGAATGTGCCTTTGGAACATTGGATGAATGGTTGCTGATAATGGGCAATGTAGATATTGCATTAAAGATCAACCACTTCTGTCTACAACAGTCGAGAACCCTTTTGCAATTATGTAAACACATAATGTAATCTGAAAACTGCTGCCCTTATTAAAAAAACAATGCAACTGATCTCAGCTGGTATTCTGTCTGTAATGGAGTGGAATTGAAATTTCTAAGTGACCCCAAACTTTTGACCAGTAGTGTACGTTATAAAACATTATTTAAACTGAAGAGCTCAGTGGAAATGTTATCAAGTAACTCTATATTTTGTTCATCCTGGTTATCCATTTGGACAAAGCCTGGGGTTGAGAAAGAGGACTTTTCTGTAAGTGTAAGATAGCTCTAGAATTTCTTTCCCTTGTCACTCAGAAGGTGTTTTATAAAGATTGATAGCTACTACTGGAGATATTTGAAGATATTTATAGAAAAATATCATAATCTAGCACCTTCCATTTGTTTATATTTATTTTTTAAGGAACTTTTATTCTGAAAAATGTGTTTCCGATATACAGGAAGCTCCATTTCAAAAAGCACAAGGAAATGGATGTTACAGTATAAATCTTGAACTGAAACTTAAATGAACAGAGGATGTTGTTATCTTTCATCTCTCTCTGTTTTTAACAATTACACATGAACACACACAGACAGACAAACAATCACCATGGCACATACATGGGGACTCAACTAACAAAAAAGAGGAAGCTCCACAGCTGCGTTTGGAAGCCTGCTGCCATTTTGCATTTTATCAAGATTACAGCCCAATAGCAACACACAGCCAACATCCAAATGACCACCTTCCTCTTTCCAAAAGAGTCCGACACAACAGCTTCAATATTGTTACTGACACAGTTTACAACATGAAAAGTTGGCATATAGCTACTGTTCTTTCCACACAAAAACAAACTTCCAGACTTGAACGTCTAAGTAAATGTTCTAAATAAATAAATAACTTTACGTTTTACATTTCTGATCAGCGAACAGTCAAATTAATTATTACAATTGGCCCAAAATACAACAGCGGAAAAGTTGACCTTAATCAAATTTTATCTCCTAACAACAACCTCAGATCTTCAATAATGGACATGGATGAAAAGAAAGATCAATTGTGCTAGACAAAGGTTGCATGTATTGCAAGGCTATCGTACTGACTTGCATATTATTATACATAATATTGTGTTCATAGTATTGTGTTTACCTCATCTAAGTGACAGGAAATGTAATGTACACACAGGTGAAACCCCTATTTGAACAATTCAGTACTTGTTTTAAATTTTAGAAAATGTTCTGCTGCTCTTTTACCACCTTCAATGAAATCGAAGCAGATTTAAAATAATTGTTCAAATCAATAGATTAGTTTTATATAAGATCATGGCAATCTGCATCAAGGAGCAAGTATTCTCAAGATTTTACAGTTACTGTGTATCATATAGAGAAAACAGCAATGATGTGTTGTACTTACATTTCTCCCAGTGCATACTGCTTATCTGGATTATGTCATATAGTTAAACTGAAGAAAATCAAAGTGGCGGGTGACTGACGTGCTTTATAGCAGCCTGAAGCTGGCTAACTATCCCCCTGGGATGTCAGCTCTCACCACAAATCTCCCTCATGCATATAGTTTCAGTGTTGATGCTATTTAAGTTGAATCATAACTACAAGAGATAAAACCTTTTAAAAAGAGAAACAAAAAGGCCACAGTATGCCAAGATGAAACAGAAGGAGGGTAGCATTTTAATGCATCACAGACAAATTAAGGACAATCCATTTAAAAAATCGCTGATGCAAATAATGTTTTTGTATGTGTATGACCGACTTCCTTTCCGGCCTTCCTTATCAAACTAAGTTACACAGAATTGTAGACATTAGAAAAAGCTCTTGATTTCTTTCATAAACAACAGAGTTAAAGTTGATACATATAGATGTACTTTAATCAAATTATTTGTTTTATGTTGTGTTATGATCTTGCCATGTGCACATTGTGTGCAACTTCCCCAAGTCTTGTTGTCGCAGTGAGGCTGCTAGATTCAGGATCATTGTGCTAACCTAAACCACTCCCTGTGCACATTTAACTGGCAACCTGTTCTTCAAAGTCGGACATGCTGCACCAAACTGCTGTGTGGAAGGATAAACTGTTGTTCCTCAAGAAATAGCTCTCCCTCAAAACATTTCCTTTTGAGTGCAGGTTAAAAAGTTGGGCTAACTACAGTATGTCCTGGACCTACCTCTGCCATTAATACTGACATGAGAACCATATGAAATAGTTCAATACATTGCTAATGTGTTGTAACACGAAGATGACCTGATACTGCTGCTGGAAATGAGAAGAAATAAACTTGCAGTTGGGGCATGGGGAGTGATATGAGCCCTACAGCCGGATCTTACTGGCTGCCATATCTGGCTGTGGTATTTTGAAAATGAGAGTTTTGCAGATGCTGGCCTGTTTAGGCATGTGAGTAGAGAATTAGTCCAGCTTGCAGTGTATGTACTACATTATGAGAAGATCTTGATAAGACACAGCAGGTTTGGTTTCAGTCAAATGTCTCAGCTGAAAAAATAAGGTTAGTCAACAACTTGTTCAAGTTAATGTGCTGGTCAATCACACCAGGTCACACCTGGTCAAGTGTCTACAGCATAATCAAACATTTCAAAACATATTCTTTCCACTGTCCTCTGATTGAATGATCAGAGACAAGTGTTTTCTGGCTGGCTGGGATTAGGGATCAGGTTCAGGTTAAGGTTAAGGTTAAGGTAAGGGGGGAGGCGTATCAACAATGACAGACTGACACAACACCTGCTCCCGCTTCATTGGTTCTTAAGCCGGGGAATCGACTGGAGTTCTAGTGCACTTGCCCTAGTACAGTACTACAAGCTCCAAACAACTGCAAAGCTAAGAGCAGAGAGACCCTGCTGTGGTTGATGGTAATTTGACCATGGTTTGAACACAAACACAGCATTACAGCCTGTGCTGAATGCAAGTATTTAGCCAGCTTGCATTTAACCACAGTTGGTTTCGTGCTCAGCCATAGCTAAAATACACTGTAAAACAAGATGCATGCAAGTTATATAAGTTGGGGTAAGATTTTACAGTACCATGTGTTGTAAAAACTCATATTTACATGTAGAGTGGATGGCTGTAAAGAGATATCTCACATTTAATTAAAACATATGTAGTCGGTTGTTCACTTCAAGTTCACTGTTTTAGACAGGTGCAAACTAAATGTAAAAAAAGTGTGCTTAGATGGAGTATGGTTCCGATACAGCAGGCAGTTGTGCTGTTTCCAGTCATTTCATTGTCATTTCATTGTGCTTCCTCATTTCGAGACTCGAAAGAGGTTTGTAAGACAGCCAAGCTAAGATGAAAGGTTTTACTAAAACATAAATACATTGAATTTTACTTCAAAGACTTATTTAAGATGTATATCACATACTAAAATTATATTAGGGGTCAACAAGAATGAGATATGGAAGACTAACAGCTGACATTATTTGTTAATACTAGGGATCTCTACATTTGAGAGAATTGTCAAATCTCTTTTTCAAACAAAACAGAAACAACAGTTTGATGTTCCACTTGGCTGCATTTTCCTTCTTTCTGAGGATGTTTACTCCTCATTTAAAGATTGCAAATAAGTTGATTTTAACATTATTGTCAATGCATATTTCTACATCATTACTCAAGACAAAAAAAAAATGCAATTCAATCTTGGGCTAATGCTGAGCCTGAAACTGGCCTGAGTTGTCTATGGAGCAGGCATGAGGGAAACACCTGCATGTACTTCAAGGTTCACTGACCAGCAACGCATAAAAAAACCACAAGCAGAAACTCAGACACGGCTGCATGTTTCAGTGCCTAAATAAACAATGACTTATTTTTTTAAAATATTTACATGTCTTTTATTTTGTAGGAATTAAAAATATAATACATTACATTTACTTTGTCAGTGATAAACTGTTGAAATTAGTTGCCTATCTGTTGTTAATTGCCATCCACAGTCAATGATGATAAGAAAGCAAACAACTGCCATTACAGGAAAAAAATGCATATCATAAGTTTGATGCACATTTAAATCATAAAAGTATGTGTGAGCCTTAAATACATTTTAACTAGGGCTGTCAATCAATTAAAAAATGTAATCTAATTAATTACATACTCTGTGATTAATTAATCGAAATTAATCGCATACATACTTAACGGTGTCTGAACCGATACTTTTTAAGAAAGTAAAAAAAGAAAAGAAAACAAAGGGTACTAAACAACAGTTGGTGACATTAAAGAACGGCTTGTTTATTGCTAAGGCCATATGGTCAAAATGAAATTATTTAATAATAATGTATAACAATAACAATAACTTATTTCACTAGTAAATTGCTGTTGAACGACAAAAACAACCACCAGATGGGAAAAGGACATTTACAATAACTTAAAATGCACCATGAAGCTGTAGTTTACCAGCTTCATTGAACGCACCGTCTGTGTTGTTTCTCCGACGGCAGCTGCAGATTGTTACATACCGGTGTTGAACCCTCTACAGTAAAACACAGTCAAACTTTACACCATTTAGCGTTAGCTGTCAGCATTTTAACCGTGTTTAATCCAGCTACTAGCTAGCGGTAGGCTAACGTTAGCTGCTGTCAAGTATAGTGTTAACTAGCTAGCGGTAGGCTAACGTTAGCTGCTGTCAAGTATAGTGTTAACTAGCTAGCGGTAGGCTAACGTTAGCTGCTGCCAAGTATAGTGTTAACTAGCGTCCCGTGCAACTGTGTTTGTGTTGCCTGTTTCAGAGCATCAGAGAGAAGTGCAGACATATCAGTGGCACCAGATTTCGGTAGCCAGGGTTGGCAGGAAGAAGATTTTTACAAGTAAATGTTCCAATCAATGATCCAGGCAGCACATTCTCGTCTCCCTCCTTCATTTTACAATCCAATGGTGGCTGAACGCTCCGGCTCAAACGTCAATATGGAATGGAATAATCTACGTTATTTTTTTTAACGCGTTGTTTTTTCTCAGATTAATTAATCGAAATTAACGCGTTATTTTGACAGCCCTAATTTTAACCTTTTCACTGCAAATGAAAGGTGGGTTAACGACATTCCTAACACTGCCCCTCATGCTGTTCTGAGCATCATGCTAAGATGCTAAGCAATGTAAGACACAGAGCAGAGAAAAAGCCCAGACTTACATCTTCACACCAGGTGTCATGACAGTTCCAACACGTCCATTACTTCACTATGTGACTTGACTTCTGTGTGCTGCTGGATTTTGAATGTGTGCAGTGAGTGATGCAAAGTGTGGTGTAATGTAGATAGCTGATGCAAAGAGGGGAGAGCTCGGGCTTGTGTTCGTTCATAATGAGATATTTACTCAGACACAATGGTGTTCAAATAAGTGTAGTCTGGATTTGCTTCAGCATTATGTCAGTCAGAGTGGAGATAGCTGGTCTCCAAAGAGAATAAAAAAAGAGGAAAAGCTGAGAGAGATAGAGCCATCTGACCATAAAAGCAACAGTCATTTCTCACTGTAAGCTGCAGTTTAGCCTGGGGGCTGGCTTTCAGCATTAATAGTATCGCCACTGCTTACAATACACGTTAACGGCCTGGGCTGGTATCTCCATCAGTAGCTTTACTACTGACGCAGACAGTAGATTCCTATCTGAGCTTCATGTGAAGTGCCCTCGAAACACTGAGGATCCTAAACCCAGTTAATTCTACTACCTGACTTTAAAAAAAAAAAAAGTAAGGTGTCTCACCTGTGGATCCCTTTAGATCTATTAATTAATGTTCAACACATCTGTATTTCACAATAGACTGACTTTCCATACCTAATTATGTAATGACTTGTTTTAAAGAATTTCCACAAGATAAAAGACAAAAGGCAGTGCTTAGTACTTAAAAAGAGCACATATGTCAAGTTAGATAACATCTTATTGTATACATAAGGAGAGAAGGGACCTGAGGACACTACAGTATACACAGATTCCTTCAGAAGGTCCCCAAGGGCAAAGTCTTGTAAGACTATATGTTTATGCAGGTAGAATAGGTGGGTGGGAGAGGATGGGTTGCACTTGAAAAGAGAAATTGCTAAACAAGGCAGAAGGAGACGAGGCAGACTCAGTTAACAAACATAGTCAATTAAAACAATTTTAATAGGAAAAAAACTCCAGGAAAGCACAGACGGATGATTGCTAAAATGTAAATGTTCAAAGGTGGAATTTTCCTTGAAGCAATATGTTTCATCGCTCAGGGTTTTCCAACCAGTTTACCTTTGGCAAAGCCCCAAAACTTACAAACACTCATTATTTTCTTTAGACCCTAATTCCTGTCAGAGTGGAGAAGCTTACAAAGCCATGGAAAACGAAAGTGCTGCATTCAAACCAGGAATCTTGATAATACCACTAATAATATAATATAAAATAATATAGCTACAAGCAGCGACGTACTTGTCTAAACTTGGAACCAATAAACTAATTAAAGTAAATTTATTGCTGCACTAATAAATGTTTTTATATTAATAGTGGATCAAATGACTACTGTATTTGTAAGGTGAAAGGGGTCAATCATAGTGACAGACTTGGAGAGAATCATCACCAACTCTACAGTTCTACAGAGCATTTGAGCATCTTTCAGCTCATTGTTTAGATTTTCATGGAGCACAACTTTACCGTTTTATTTCAGTCTCATTGCTTTAATCCACAGCAGACAGATACAGTAAGAGACTAGCTGGTGAACATAGTGGAGCATTAGCAGCTAGACAGATATTTTTAGATTGCTTAAACATGCTGTATAGCAGCTAGCATACATTTAGCATATTGTTATCACATTTGACCTGCAGGGTTGTAGCTACAGTTGAGGACACTGAGGTCATGGCCTCTCTCTGTGTGTGTGTGTGTGTGTGTGTGTGAGAGCATGCCAGGCTCCAGCTGCTTGGTCTTGACCTGTGTGTACATGCCAAGCCTTAAAGGGCCTGAAACACGCCTCAACCTGCAGAGCAAATAAATCTGCTCTGGGGGCTGTGGCTTCACTTTCACCTTTCTTTTAAACTCTCTCACTCTCTAAGTCATGCTCACTTCTCTCTCACACACACACACACACACACACAAACACACACACACGTGTCATGTATGTTGCACGCAGTCCATAAAGTGGGTGGACAGTGTTGGTTGTCCCTTCACCTGAGCATGATCTTAGCTCAGAGCCCTGAAACAAACACTTTGAGAGGAAAGAAACTGCAGTGCTTGCACAGCTGCTCTTGTTGAATAAATAGCCAAACAGTGAGAGGGGATGAAAGAATATCCAGCTAGTGTTAGTATTCTGTCATCACACAAGTTCGTAAGTTCATATGACTAAGTTAGGACAGGCAGTCACTGCAGTGGAAAGACTATATCAGGTCAAAGAAAAAATATGAAACACACCTGGAAAGTCCCTTGAGTTGACTGAATTAGGTTAATAATTACCTTCTACGCAGTGGAATTACTTGTATAGTCAGATATTAAAATCTGGTCACTTATTTTTGATTAAAGGCCGGTCAATCATTCATGGACTGTGTGTTTTTTTCTGTTGTTTCTGCAGCATGACAAAGAGCAGCATATAATAACCGAGCAATGAAGCAAAAAATAATGAAATAAAATGTAGATTCTGCTTTGAGCAGATGCAGTTTAAGAGAATCAAATCAAATATAGCAATGTTATCTCATCTGAAACAAAACTTGTTAACAATTATACTGGTGACTCTTTTCATGAACTAAAAAAGAACAAAAAGAAAATGCATGTACCAATAACAATAATTGACATAATTTGAATTGTCCCCCAAAAAAAACATCAACCCATCTATCCATTTTCTCCCTGCTTACCAGGCCAATGTCATGGTGGAGATATACTATATTGTGCATGTCCTGTGGACTGTATCTAAGTACATTCGCTCAAATACTCTAAGTACAATTTTGATGTAGTTGAATGTGAGTATTTCCATTTCCTGCCACTTTATACTTCTATTCCACCACATTTTAAAGGGAAATATTGTATGTTTTACTCCATTACATTTATTTGACAGCAGGAGTTGCTAGTTAAGATTTTACCTTAAAAGCATCAGATATCATAAAATGTGACATATAGTTAAAGTTTAAACTGCAAGAATATATCAAACTAGCAAAATTAGCTCGACAACACTAAACTGCTACTTACACATTCATTCATTCATTAGCAATAATAATATAATGATATTAAATGTAATAGTATAACCCTCACAGGAGCCATGAAATGGTAGTACATTTACTAAGTACAAAGTACATTTCACTGATAATACTTAGATACTTAAGTCACATTTTGATTTCAGGATTTTTACTAGTAATGGGGTATATTAACTCTGTAGCATTGCTCCTTTTACATAAGTAAAGGATCGGAATACTTCCTCCACCACTAGTCCTAGTCCAGGCTCAAACTACTGAACTCCCATCATGCAGGGTGAAGCCAGCCATCCTAATGCAGAGTAAGCACAAAATACTGTAAATACTTCAGAAAAAACACCTACAATAATACCAAGCATACATAAAACATAGGGAAAATGATGTGACATTTAATCGAAAGAAAAGGGCTTCTTATGATGTAGATTTCTTTGAAAAATAAAATGAAATAAAAAATGTATATTAATATTTGCCAAATTTGATGATCTTTTGAAGACATCCGTCAGCATGGCAGCCATTTTCAGGAAGTTATGGAACTTCCCTTTGCAGTTTCTAAGCAAGGGGCACGGGTAACTGCGCCAGGTGTTTTTACAATTTATCTTAGTTAAACATTAGCTTCCCTCAGAACTGCTCTGCCCAAGTCACCAGTCACATGCATGTGGCAGACAGACAGGTTGCCGTCACACTGCACAGCCTTGTCCCATTATCTTATTATTAAAGAGAAAAAACTGAAACTGGCGGACAACTGACTTTTGATGACATTTGAGCACTCATAACCATCATATAAAAAGAAGATGATTTGCAGGTTAGATTCAGGTGACGAGGCAGCACAGCTTTGAATTCAAAGAGACTAAGACTAACTAATGGATCAAAAATGTATCTGGTTTCAGTTATGCATAAAATAATAAATTGTCATTTCATAGGAGTAACTCATAGTTCAATCGTGGGTGGTTTCTCATTAATTTAGTGGGATGGAGAAGCTTGGGCATGCACTCATATTAATTTGACCAATCCACATCCAAAAAGCTGTGTTTAATATAAGCCAGTCTTCATATTATTACTGATGTAACACCAACACAGACTTACATGTAACTACAAGGAGGTGACTGAACTATGTTACTGCATGCTTGTGTGGTGTTATTTTTCTTTAGAGAAAGTGTCCAGGTTAAATATTTTAAGATTAGAAATTGCTTAACAGCTTTGGCAACTGTTATCTCAGAACTAAAGAATGTGAGAATGATGTTTTGCGATAATAATCGACATGAGCCCATTATTAGGAATCTATCCAGTGACTAAGGGTACAGCACTGTGTGGGTTCTCCTCAGTCATAGAGTAGGAAGGTTCCTCACAATTGCATGTGACTCAAAAGCATTGCCATGAGCTGCAGTGAAAGTATTCACCGGCTCTACAGAAACTCATAATGAGCACTACCTGCACATCTACACAAGTGAGGGCTTGTACAGTTTCTACAGTAGGAAACAAAGTAAACCCTGAAACCTAATACACACACACACACACACACACACACACAGTGTCCTGTAGTTCATATTATTTGAGGGCACAATGGTGCACACTGTGCACCATTTTTCTTTTTTTCTTTTTACCATGGAGGCATTTTATCACATTTGTTTGACTAATATCAATCATAACTTGTGTTTCATTGTGTGGCGGGGATGTCTGCAGAGGCAAACTCACTATTTAACTGTTTCTTTCTATTTTCACCGATGGAAAGACAGACAGGAACAGCTCTTTGTTGCCCTGCAAAAGTAATAGCAAACGGATTCAGAATAAGAAATAAATAAAAGAATATCAGCATAATTTGCAGGAGCCCAAACAATGTATCCAAAAAGTCCAGGAACAAACTCTCAGAGGGGCCAGTCCACGCTGAAAAGAGTTACATTCTTATACACTACTGCCACCTGGTGGTAAACCCCAATAGCTACACATCATGCAAACAAACACCTTGTGAGAATATCCTAAAGCACTAGATGGCATTAGAGGGCTGGACACAAACTCTAAAGCTCCAAGACACCATACACACGTCACTTAAACTGGAGCTTGATAAGAAAGATGATGCAAGAGAGGTAGAAAGTTTGGTTGCAGCAGCCAGTGGAGACATCATTTCATAGTGGGTAATACATGAGCAGTCAAACAGACCATACTCAATCACAACCAGTCCAGAAGAACATAATGGTTTGGAATATTAAAATAATGACTTCTAAACTGATTTTTGAGAGCTGGAGGATCCTTTTGTTAGGTGCTAAGACTATCATCCTGCTGTCAGTTTTGCAGCTCATTTTAAATCTAGTGTAGGTTTTATACAATGGACAGTGCTCTTCAACGCAAGGTGTAAAATGCCACAGGCGGAGCTTTATATAATAGTAGGCCTACAGTTCATATCTGGGGGAAACATCAGTGTGCTTTACGTGAAGATTAGTACAAAAATAATAAGAGAAAAAGAAAGATAATAACAATAATGTTAACAATAACAACAGCAACAATAATCAGATGGTGTGTACTGGATGTGGTCAGGGCATTCCTGCAAAAGAGAGGCTTCCTCTCAGTGAAGAGAGTATGAATGTATCCAACGGCTTCAGTTCCCCGTCGTAAGTCGTAAAGGGCTGTCTGATGGCAAGGCAAAGAGGTGAAAATATTCTAAATATCCACGTCCACAGCAGTACATTGCTTTTCTTCCATGTTGGTTCTCCTGTCTGCGTCTCCAAACTGGAGGCGTGCCAACCGCCAGCTACTGTAGGTAATACTCTGACTATAGATAAGTACCTCATACAACCACACTTCAAAAAATCTGAACTATCCCTTTAATCATCACATGACCCCGTAGATTGATCCTGTGAGCCTTAAGAGGGGGCATGACTAAATTACCTGGCTAGTAGCCTAGTTAAACAAGGTCCTCCTTGAGCAGCTACAACAGTAAAATTATGCTTACACATTGATACATCAGTATTTCCAATCTAATAATCTAATAATATATTAGTCACAGTGGCCTTTTTTCTGCAGAATGATTACTTTCGCTTTTGATACTTTAAGTACATGTTTAGGATATTAAATGCATTTTTGCATTGTGGAATTGGTATTTTTACTAAAGTAAAGGATCCGAATGCTTCCATGATAAGATAAGGCCTGACCACCTCATGAAATCTTACTGAATGATTTTTGAAAACATGCAGAATAAAAAGAAAGCCTCTGAAAATCCACAATGATGTTTCCAGTTATTCTGGCTGATAACACCTCCGCTCAGGGTAAAGATGGGCCGGAGCTTTGATGACATTTTATTAGGTCAGATCTTCATCCATCAATAAGGAATGATAAATGTGTAATTTGTCCCACCCTAGGTATAACAAAGCTAACAGGAGACTCAGGAAGATGTCAATCAATCAATCAATCAAAGTCTATACACACCTACACAGTCCTGGGAAGAGGTTTATGCAGCCAGATTAACTGAAAACACCTGTGTACTAGTGTTCAGAGCCTATAAGAAGAACAGCTGCCTCAAGATGTATCTATCCCCAACTGGAACAGAGAGTTCCATGAGTCTGTAACCTTTTCAACTTAATTGTCCTTCACCAGTCAGTGTTGCAACACCACTTCCAGTCATGTCTCCCTCTCTGAGGGATTTCACTGTTACGCTCATCATGCTGTCAAATGAAAAGGCTTTTAAATCTGCAGATGAAGTCAGAAGTGCATAATATAATTATTTTTCTTTGTCAGACTGTCAGTTACTGCAGGCAGAATACTGAGTATGTTAAGTGCTCTGCTTTTGTCAACGCAACTCGTCGAACAAAGGAAGTATCTCTCTGTAAGCAATTATTCTACATATTTTGAGTCTTGCATTGAATACAGCCATTACTGGTGTCAGTAAAAAAACGTATTTATGTGATCCTTGCAAATGCATTTTTCTTATCTATAACATGTTTATTTATTTTGGCTCTTCACCTATATTTTTATTTTTCTCCATTGCTATATGTGTGTATGCACCATCAGGATTGGTACTTACTACTTGTTTTACTTCATTGAGCAATGACAATAAAATGAATTATATTCAGTTCTACTAATGATTGATGATTCCTCACAAAGAAATAGCTAAGTTTAATCAGAAATAATACTTGTCATATGCATGATGCTCGCTAGGTATTAATACTCATTTATGCATTTCATTAATGTCAAGATGTATTGTGGTGCACTGTCTTCAGTAACACTATGATGGGACCCAAACACTGAAACTAAACACACGGTTTTACACGTTTATTTCACACGTCATCAATGTATCATTAAACATAATTTCATAAGGTACAATGATCATGTATGAGCCGTGTGAAATGGGGAACCCCAAATAAGCTACTAAAAGCTTTTCAGAGGGGGCCTGATAACAATAAACAACAACAGATAATATACAAACCAAAACTCAATTTACCATAGACACAAAAATAAACAATACAAAATACAACAAAATACAGATACTTAGACCAGACTTAGACATACTTAGACTAACATAGACAAATACTACAAACAGACAGACGGTCTAGACAAACTATAGCATTTAAAAAATAATCAACAATCATATGTTACGAGCAATTTTTCCTTGAGACTTTTCTTTAAGATGGAGACAGAATACGACAAGTTTTCCTCAAGCTCGTTCCAAATCTGCGGTCCCCTACAAACTATACTCAAGCTCGTACACTTCAACCGTCGTTTTTTGCCAGTGATTAGGTGTTTTTTCCTTGTGTCATAAGTGTGCAGTGGATGACTGATTGGAATAAGCACACACAAACGGTAGTTTAACCTATGTATAACCTGGAATATCATGCAGGCATTCTGAAAGACATTATTTTCGGTAAGCCTTAATAAACCCAGACAACAAAATAAAGGACGAGTGGGGATATTGGGCTCAGACCACGTTAATGCCCGTATGATTTTTTCTGTAGAATCTGTAGTTTTTTCAAGTGGCTGGGAAAAGTGTTACACCATATGACATTACAATAGTTTGAATGGGGCTCAAACAAAGTTTTGTATAAGGTGAGAAGTGCTGAGTGTGGGAGAAAATGTCTTAACTTAAAAAATAGCCCAACATATTTAGATATTTTTTTGTTAGATGATCAATATGGCATTTGAAGTTTAAACATTCATCAATATATATATACACAGTAGTGGTGGTGATGGTAAACACTGATGATACTGCTCATTTTGGGACGTGATATACTTAGAGCTTTAATTGACTATTATATGGTTGATGGTTATGACAGCCTGCAAACTGTGTTCTCATCTGGTTTTTGCAAGATACACTGTTGCAGATTAAAGCTTGTCTGTTGGTAAGGCTACTTGATTAGAACTTTGGTGTAAATTAGTTTCTAGGTAACTTCCATTGATTGCTCTCTCAAATTATAAATACATAGTGGAATAAATGTATAGCTACAAACTGGAAAAAAAAAAAAAGATCTGCCAGCAGTGTGATTGCACTGATTGCCACCAACGGAATTTCGTTGTGTTCATACAATGACAATAAAGCAATAAAGTATCTTGAATCTTGAATGTTTTAGCCTGTAGGCTACAAATTAGGCCTACATACAAGTTAAAGGTGCAATATGTAATACTGACAGCTAGTGTTCAAAATAGTTACTGCAGTACAAATTCAAAATACTGGAGAGAGTCGTCTCCCCCGCCCCCGTCCTCCCCAGACTTCACAGCACAGCGTAGTAGCTAACGTTAGATGCTGGCTATATTGACATTGTCATAAAAGCCTGTGATCACACTTTTTCGGCTTAGAATTACTGTAGGAACCACTAAAAATAACACAACCTTGCCGTCCTCTCCACCCGACTGAACACACTTTATTGGCTTAGAATTATGGCAACAATCGCTAAACACACTGCAAACTCACGGTCCTCTCTTCCCGATTTACAGCCTCCCTCTCTTGGCTTAAAATAACTCACCGTTGTCGGCTACGGCTGCTGAACAGGCTACACGTTAGCCGCTTTCCGACCGGAGGGATTTTTGCAGTTCCTAGAGCATAAAATTCCTAGAACCCTTTTTTTCTTGTGTTCCAACTGGACCAATTTGGGGATTTTTAAGTCCCTCTGGCCGCAGTTCCTGTAACTCTTTCAGCTCCTACTTCAGGGCAGGGTCTTTTCTCTTTTCAGCATATGAACCTAGGTGAACGAGGGTCAGGTTTCCAGTACAGACAGACCAACAACTGGACAATTTTAACAATTTTCGCCATCTTATTCATCACTAATTTCACGAGAAATTAACTGTTTAGATTTCAAATATAAATAGTCTTGCGAAAATTGATACCGAATTGACAATTTGCTTCAAAGTTTTCGGAGTTGAGAAGCTCCATGAAGTGAGGCGACAGCCAGCAGGCGCCTGCCCCGGCCGCTAACTTGTCACTCGGCCTTGACTGGCTCAGAGACCCCGCTGTAAGCTGGAGGTCTCTCAGACCGGTCTCGTAAATAAGAGGCTTTTATTTCGCCATTGACGGTTCGTTTGTTTAAATATCACAACACATGTCCATCATAAGATTAACGGAAACCTGTGGTTAACTGTCTTTTCGGAGTTAAACTCCACAAGCGTGTCCTGCGGCTCGCCGGCCGTCACACACACAGTCACACACACACCTCCGCAGCACAGCAGGCAGAGGCGGGGGAGAGAGAGATACCCATTTCTCTTCGGGAGACTTGTTTAAATTATGACAAATATGCTATATACATTAGATTTAGTATTTAGTTCATACTTTTTTTGGTGTATTTGTTTTCTGATTTTAACACTATAAAAGACCGTTGCCGTGCTTGCATCACTCCACCACTTGGCCAATGCGAATGCAATTGGAAAAAACGGTTTTGGGGGAGAGTAGTTAGTAGATCTGTTTAGAAGTGGACTTTTCCTATAACTACGTTCCTGTAACTACTTGGTCGGAAAGCGGCTGTTGTAAACAGCCGTGGCCTGCTTGCCTGGTCCTCCGGTAACGTTAGCAGTTAGCAGAGTTAGCATGGCAGCGTTAGCCAGGACCAGTCGGGATCACTTTACTGTCTGTGTCTCAATTGTTTTTGCAAGTAACCAACTCGGGTAACGTTAGCTAGTCTAGCTATATTCAAAGTGAGTACACAAATGTTGAAATGACATAAAATGCCCGTCTCTTGTGCCGTGATAAATTATCCTGAAGCTAACGCTTACCTGTTCAGGAGGAAATTAGCCAACTCTGCGTCTTTTGGGCTCTAAGCTGTCTCCATCTTTCAAATACATCTTCAATATATACCCAGGGTTTGTTACGTCTCTGGTTACGCAACTGTCAGAAACATGCCGTTTTTTTAGGTCAGGTAGAATCTATCTCCATTGATCCTGTTCGTTTGTTTGCTGCTTTCATGGCTGTACTAACGTTACAGTTGTAGCGCGCTGGGTTTTCGTGTTTACAGGTATATCTGGTTACCCGGCCTGGCTGTCAAACTGAGCAGTTGATAACAACAAACAGGCCAAAACCCAAACAGAAATTCCGTCACGGAACGGAAATCCGTCACGAAAAGGAGATAATACTGGCATTAGCATTGTTGTCAGAAAAGATAGTATTTCAACTTAGCATGTTTCTTTAATATCTGATGACGCATTGGGGTCATTTTTGGATTTTTTTACAGTAAATATATTACATATTGGACCTTTAATGTTACCTTCAACCTATAGTCTCGCATTGCCAGGTCAATTTAAGAAGCTCCTGAGACCCAGCCCATTGACTTATGTCCACTGTAGTGGACATTTGAGTTTCATCCCTCTCCTTGGAATCTTTTGTGCAAGTCTCTTAATTCCTGCTGTACTGTACAGAGGACATCCTGGGCTTTTCAGTGATATGTTATTTGATTGACTGGGAGGGAACCACCTCTATCTTTTAATCCAAAATTGACGGCACAGGAACAAGCACATTTTATGGAAAGGTAAGAGGTGAGTCAAATATTGTTTGTCTATGGTTTTTGTTACAGACTGAAACTGTGTCACTACGGGTACGGCACCCCGGAACCTTTATTAATCAACCCAGGTTCTGTTAGAATATATTTTGTGAAAGTGTTGAGAAAAGGTTTTAGAGTTCATGGGGCTGACCTCAATGTCTCTGTTTCCCTGGGTTAAAGGAAGGGTGAGAAAGAAACTCTGATCAGGGGAGGGAACGAGGCAAAACAATGGTCAGCACTATGCAAGCGCGGGATTTGTGACACTGTATGGAAATGACCTGGCTCTCATGAAAACTCCTTAAAGTTTGCTGGAGATTAAAACACAGGTGTTCAGAATCCAACAATAGCGGCTGGCTTCTTCTGAGCTGAGAATTGGAAGTCAAGGTCATGTTTTTTATACAGTGTTACAAATTAGTCAGGAGCCGGCTGGAGCCAGAAGATCTGGACTGGATCCAAACTGATGAGGGCACCACCAGGGATGGGACAGAAATGGATAAATAGACAGCATTTTAACTTAGCAGCACCTGATGCTAGGGGAAACGCTGTCGGTCCGTTAGGAGATAGACTTTGCCTTGTATCAGATCCATGTACATGTACTTGTATTTCTGCAATATCATTCACTAAACTTGTTATTAACTTTAACTGGACGAATCCTGGTCTTGATTTGATTCCTGAGTTTTATTTATCTGATCTACCAGTAAACGAACACAAATCAGGTTAAGTCTGGCCTTTTTAGGGCCAGACCGGTCAAATCGGTCACATTTTAGATTAAAATCCTACAGTTCCCCCAGTGACGTGAAGAGGGGTACCCCGCCCTGTTGACATGTGCCGCTACCTGCGTGTTTTTTTACCTGTGTAGCCTATGTGCTGCAGACGTTAAGTAAAGTCTGTTAACCGTTCAAAGTGTGCGTGCATTATTAACCATCTGAGGTTATAACACTGGCGACGAGGATTAAAACCGAGTTAGGTCGAAGAAGAAGTTTCCGTGTAGTTTAAGCATGGCTACTGTGGGTTCACTTAGTGAATATGTCGAGTCGGACGGTGACTGGATTGAATACGTTGAGAGACTGGAGCACTTTTTCCTGGCGAATGACATTACAGAAGAGGAAAAGAAATGCTCCATCCTCCTCAGTGTGTGCGGGGCAAAGACGTATAAACTGATACGCAACCTGGCTACGCCGCGGAGCCCGGGAGGTATTTGGTTTAAGGAGCTGGTGAAGATGGTGCAAGACCACCACAACCCGAAGTCATCTGTAATTGTTCAGCGCTTCAAGTTTCATACTCATGCCCGCAGGCCAGGAGTTTCGGTGGCTGCGTTTGTGTCGGAACTGAGACAGTTATCAGAGCACTGTGAGTTTGGAGCGACCCTGGTTGACATGATGCACGACAGGTTAGCCTGTGGCATCAGTGAAGACGGCATGCAACGCCGGTTGTTGGGGGAAGCTACACTCACGTTCAAGAAGGCGTTGGAGATTGCACAAGCAATGGAAACCACGGCAAATAACACTAAAGACATTCAACAGGCTAACGGGAGTGTGCAGCAACGCGCCGTTCATCAGGTGTTCAAGGAGAAAACGGGCAAGCCAGTAAAGTCAGTTGAATGTAACCGGTGCGGAGGAGCACATTTTGCTAATGACTGTGGTTTTAAAGACACTGTATGTCATAACTGTAAGAAGAAGGGACACATTGCAAAGAAGTGCAGAGCTGCTAAGAATAAACAGAGAAAGGATTGGGGGAAATCAAGGCCCAACATGAACACACATCACCTGGAGAGGGAGGAGGCTGAGGAGCAGATTTCCTTTAACATGTTCGACCTCAGCGAGCCTCGGGCTGAGCCCTTCAATGCAACATTGCAGTTAAATGGAAAGGAGCTGGAAATGGAGGTGGACACGGGCGCCTCAGCATCAGTGATAAGTCAAGCTACCTACCTCAACTTGTGGCGCTCAGAGGAAGCGCCTGCACTCAAAGAGACTAATGTCAGACTGAGGACATATACGGGTGAGTGCATTCCACTTCTTGGAGCTACAGAAGTGAACATTGTGTACCAAGGGCAGGAGGCTACAGCGAGGCTGTTTGTGGTAAAGGGAGAGGGGCCAAGTTTGCTTGGTCGTGACATCCTGCGGAAAGTTTGCCTGAATTGGGGGGAAATCAAGCACATGAGAGTGATTGAAGACATCCTAGGAAAGTACGCAGATGTTTTTAAAGATGAGCTGGGCACCCTCCATGGCACAACTGTAAAACTATGTGTAGACCCCAAAGCGCAACCACGTTTCTTCAGACCTCGCCCAGTGCCATATGCCATGAAAGCCAAGGTGGAGGCAGAGCTGGAGAGGCTCCAGCAGCTAGGTGTCATTGAGCCTATTGAGTTTTCAGACTGGGCAGCCCCGATTGTGCCAGTTTTGAAAGATGATGGTGAGGTACGCATCTGTGGAGACTACAAACTGACGGCCTCACAGCTTGATACCCCCTCTGCCACGGGTGGAGGACCTGTTTGCTACTCTGGCAGGTGGAAAGACATGCACAAAACTGGACATGAGTCACACGTACCAGCAGCTGGACGAGGAATCAAAACAGTATGTCACCATCAACACCCACAAAGGGTTATTCAAGTATAACCGCCTGGTATTTGGCGTGGCATCCAGTCCGGCTATCTTTCAACGCACCATGGACAATCTGCTCCAAAACATTCCCCATGTGGCAGTCTACTTGGATGACATTTTGGTCACCGGGAAAACAGAGGAGGAGCATCTGAGTAACTTGGGCCAGGTGTTGAAGAGGATGGCAGAAGCCGGGCTGCGGTTGAAGCGCAGTAAGTGCATTTTCCAAGCTCCAAGTGTCACCTACCTGGGCCACAGGATTACGGCTCAAGGTCTGTCTCCTGTGGAAGAGAAGGTGAGGGCAGTAAAGGAGGCTCCAAGTCCAAAGAATGTGGCAGAACTCAGGTCGTTCTTGGGCTTAGTGAACTACTATGGCAAATTCTTACCTGACTTCTCCACTGTACTGGCCCCCCCTCTATCAGCTACTGCATAAAGACAGCTCATGGAAGTGGCAGCAAGCACAAGAGGCAGCATTTCAGCAGGTAAAAGAACTGTTAACACTCTGATCCACTGCTGGTGCACTTTGATCCAGACAGGGATGTCATCCTGTCCTGTGACGCTTCGCCCTATGGTGTGGGGGCGGTCCTTTCGCACCAGATGGAAGACGACTCTGAAAAGCCGATTGGATATGTGTCACGCACTCTCACTTCAGCAGAAAAAGGGTACTCGCAGTTAGAGAAAAAGGGACTAGCTGTGGTTTTTGCTGTGAAACGGTTTCACCAGTACCTGTATGGTCGTCCCTTTACCATCTATATAGACCATAAGCCCCTTATGGGTCTGTTCAGTGAGTCAAAAGGCATCCCGCCGATGGCTTCAGCAAGAGTACAGTGCTGGGCACTAACCCTCTCAGCGTATCAGTACAAAATAGTGTACAAGGCGGGTAGCGAAAATGCCAATGCTGATGCCTTTAGCCGACTCCCGCTTCCAGACACACCGAACCAAACTTTCCTGCCCCCAGAGACTGTGTTCATGTTAGACAGGCTGTCTAACACTCCAGTGACATCAAAGCAAGTAAAAATGTGGACTGAGAGAGACCCAGTGTTATCTAAAGTTAAGAGATGGGTGATGCAGGGCTGGCCAGAAGCTGTTGAGCAGGAGGTGTTTAAGTCCTATTTCAAGCGTCAGCTAGAGCTAAGTGTCCAGGATGGCTGTCTCCTCTGGGGATCCAGAGTGATTGTTCCACCCCCAGGGCAGGCACAGGTGATGGACGAGCTGCATGACGCCCACCCTGGCATGTCCCGGATGAAGAGCCTTGCCAGGTCATTTGCGTGGTGGCCGGGGATGGACAGCACTCTAGAAGAAAAAGTAAAGGCATGTGCACAATGTCAAAGTAACCAAAAGATGCCAGCACCTGCCCCGCTCCACCCATGGGAGTGGCCTGGTCGCTCGTGGTCGAGGCTTCACCTGGATTTTGCTGGTCCATTTATTGGTCACATGTTCCTAGTGCTGGTAGATGCACATTCTAAGTGGCTGGACACACACATCATGTCAAACATTACTGCCTCAGTCACCACAGAAAAGCTCAGGAGCATCTTTGCTACTCACGGGTTGCCAGATACTCTTGTGACAGACAACGGTCCCACTTTCACCAGTGAGTTGTTCCAAGAGTTCATGGAGAAAAATGGTATCCGACATGTCTGCACGGCTCCCTATCATCCGGCCTCCAATGGCTTAGCAGAACGAGCCGTGGAGACCCTGAAAGATGGTCTACGAAAGATGTCAGGACATACACTGGAAACTAAGCTTTCCCGCTTCTTGTTCCAATATAGGATCACTCCCCACACAACCACAGGCGTCTCCCCAGCAGAAATGTTAATGGGGAGAAAGCCCAAATCTCATCTGGATCTGCTCCACCCAGGCGTCGGAGCGAGAGTTGTCTGGTCGCAGGAAGAGCAGAAAGTGAGGCGAGACCAACATGCTAAAGAGAGACTTTTTAAGCCTGGGTACTGTGTGTTTGTCAAGAACTTTGTTCAGGGTCCTCCCTGGCTGCTAGGACTCATCAGCCGCCAGACGGGACCGGTGTCCTTCATGGTGGACTTGTTGGATGGACGGAGACCCGCAGGCACCAGGATCACCTGCGTGCTCGCCGTGGGGCTGAAGGGGAGAGGCCTCAGAGTGTTACACGCAAGGACAGTGTGGACAGCTCTGCGGCTGATTTTGAGGTGCCAGTAGCACCACAGCTAACTGATGGACTGTCTGTGCAAAGTGAGTCTGTACAGGTTGGCCAGCCCGTCTGTACCCCAACTTGGCTGGGAGTACACAACCTGCTACAGGACCTGTTGGTCCCACAGTGGGACTGAGGAGATCTAAGAGGCAGCACAAGCCTCCAGATAGACTGGCATGTTAAATGGTCCAAAAGCTAGGACAAAATGTTAAATGTTAAGGTATTAAAGCACAAAGCATCTGGCAGATTGTTGTTTAAGATTGTTTTAAAAATATTATGCAAGACACATTTCTGTAAGATAGGAAAAGGCCGTAACGTGACAGAAAATATTTAAGTAAATGAGTTTACAAAGGGGACCTGAGTTGCATAGTTGTATTTGTTTACATTATGTTTTCACTTAAAGGGTGAGAAGTGTTACATACTGAAACTGTGTCACTGTGTTTACGGGTACGGCACCCTGGAACCTTTATTAATTAACCCAGGTTCCCCCAGGGACGTGAAGAGGGGTACCCCGCCCTGTTGACATGTGCTGCTACCTGCCTGTTTTTCTACCTGTGTATGTGCTGCAGACGTTAAGTAAAGTCCGTTAACCGTTCAAAGTGTGCGTGCATTATTAACCATCTAAGGTTATAACAGTTTTGTTACTATGATAATCATATATTTTTACATCTTGTTCATTAAGGTGTTAGGAATCATATATTTAGTTCTGATAGCAACTACATTATGTATCTTTTGAAAAATTTGCCATTTTATGAATGTCAATTATAGTGGACATCAGGACTATCTTCATGTAAATAATGACTAAGAAGACGGTGATGAAGAAGAGGAAGACGACGCAGAAGGCTCAGTTGAAGGGACAGATGCAGACACAGATACAGACAGGGCAGAGCAGAAAACTCGACGCCATCTGTGGGCCAGGAGTAACATGTATGTTTCATGCTGTTCCACAATTTTAAATTCAGCTGCATTGAGTATTTAAACTGTCATTATTTATCATTTATTATTCTTTTTTCCTTCATATTAGATTTGCACCTGTGTTACCTGGGCTTCCTGTGTGTCAAGATGACCCTACAACACGTGCAGACTGGAGTCCAATTGAACACTTTTCACAGTACATTGACAACAAGGTCTTTGAAGATTTGGCAACATACACAAATCAAAGAGAGCTGCAAAGCAGAGGAGTGTGTATGAACACTACGCCACAAGAAATAAAAATCTTCTTTGGCATTTCAGTCCACATGGCCTGCCTTGGCTATCCCAGAATTAAAATGTTTTGGGCCAAAAAAACTAAAGTAACAGTCATAAGTAGCAAAATGACTAGGGATAGATTCTTCAGGATAAGAAACTCCCTCAAGATTGTCAATGACCTGGCTGTAACAGAGGAAACAAAGAAGGCAGATATTCTTTGGAAAGTCAGGCCAATACTCGATCGTGTGCGGCAAGGCTGTCTCAGCCTTGCAAAGCCAGAAAGGGTCTGCATTGATGAGCAAATCATCCCATTTACAGGCAGACATTCCAGTCAGGCAATATGTTCCCGGCAAGCCAAACCCTACTGGCCTAAAGGTCTTTGTCCTCGCATCCCCAAATGGTCTGATGCTTGATTTTGAAGTCTACCAAGGGAAGAATACCTTTACAGTCCAAAGGTTAGGAGTTGGCAGTGGCCAGAAAGAGTCCTGAGCTGGCCATCACAAAATGGTTCGACAACAAACCAGTGCTCATGGCATCCACTGTTCATGGGAAAGACCCGGAAGACATCTGTACCAGATGGTCCAAGAAAGAAAAGCACCTGGTCCAGGTTAAAAGACCAGCAGTAATTAAGCAGTATAATGACAACATGGGTGGTATGGATCTTTGTGATCGCATGCTTAGCTTCTATCGTATGTCAAGCAGGACCAAGAAATGGACATCACGTGTGATCAGTCACTTCTTTGATGTTGCCATCACAAACTCCTGGATACAATACAAATCTGACAGCAAAGCTCTGCACAGACCATCCGAGAACACACATCAGTACCTGGACTTCAAATTAGTCCTAGCTGAAGAGCAGTTGGAGAGTCCGGAACTGGATAACAGCTGTGAAGAGAGTGAGGATGAGTATGAGCCACCATCTAAAATGAGGATACCACAACCAGAGCCATCTGTGTGCAGACTAGGAGCCATGCACATGCCTGAGATGATGGATACCAAGCATGCAGAAAGATGCAGAAATAAGGGCTGCAAGAGCAAGACATACATGAGATGTACCAAATGCAAGATGTTCCTCTGCATTACCAAAATGAGAAATTGCTTCCAGGACTATCACCACCAGGGCATGAAGTTAACTTTTTTGACCACCAGCCACTGTGGCAGGTGGATTTTTAAATCCACCTGCCACAGGGACTTTTTACCAGCCACTTTTTTTTTGCGTCATAAAGGTGAAAAACAGGAATTGCTGTGACTCTATGATCCTGTCCTGTCCTATTGATGGTAGCCCGCCTTGATAATCCTGCATAGGGGCCCGGTGTTGGCTCGTTATGCCACTGCATATAAGAGATGAGATGACTGACAAAATCAGGAGTAGCCTACGCACACCACAACAACAACAAAACACTGGTGAATGCGCACCATAACACATGAATGTTTTTTGTATAGTTCTTAAAAATAAAAAAATAAATAAAAAGGAAACTTGTTTTGGGGAGAAGAATACTTATTACTATTAATTAATTACTCTAGGCTGAGATTTTCTAGGAACTTTACCAAAAAGGCTCAGGATGCTGCAAATGTTGGTAAAATATGAAAAAGGCTGGTGGATTTAAGACACAAAATAATTTATTGGATGAATCAAATATGAACATATCTGTCATTGTCATTGGCTTGTTGATCTTTACATCGTTTAGTTAATTTCCTATCCTGGCCTGGGACACACATTCATACGGTTTAATAAAGGACTTATTGGACTTTAACTTATCATTACACTTACAATAACGTAGCTGTCCTCAATTTAGGTCATCCTGTACGTCTCATCTGCGTTTTTTCCTGCATCCACCGTGTGCGTTTGTGTGTGTGTCTGTGTGTGTGTTTGTGTGTGCGCGTCAGTCGCGGGGGAAACGGAGCAGCCCCGCCCGCTGCAGAGAGCCGACAATTTGAAACAGCAGCGCTGACTTTAGAGTGAAAAATCGTTACAGCGTACACTGATGTTAAAATGTCTACAGGTTGGCAGGACGGTCTGAAATGTTTTGCACAGTCTTTCGCTGTACGTTTTGTTTGTAATGTGAGATGTTCGAATCACATACACGTCTCGTCTTCATATCAGAAACTAGGAAATTAATTTAACCCGTTCTCACTCCCGCTTGGTCAGTGGCTGCACGTGGGATGCTGGGATTGTGTTAGTAATGAAAATGCGATATGGGGCCCCGGCTGTCAATCAATGTCTTCCAGTGATGCGGGCCCCTGATTGGACCAGGCCCGTAAGCAACCATGTACCCTGCTTACCGATAGTTACGAGTCTGAATCACTCAATTCTCATTGGCTACCGCCAATGTGGCAGGTAGATTGACAGTTTCACCCGCCAATCACAAAAGTTACCCGCATTTGGCGGGTGGGCGGGTGCCAATTTCATGCCCTGATCACCACTAACAAAGAACAAACTAAGAACAAAATGAAGAGTGAAGGAAAAAACTAGATTGGATTCAGTTTGACAGAAGAAAAAAATCCCCAAACAATCAGTTTCACATTAGTTCTATGTTCATTGTTCAAATAACGCTAAAAGGATTCAAGGGGACCAATAAAAGGATACGGACATAACAAAGTGTTAAGCTTTAATAGTAAATATATCCTTGCAAAATGTAAGGAAAAGGATTCAAGAATGATAAATGTGCCTATTGTATAATCAAAATGTCTGTATTCTTGGATAATAATCAATTTACAGCCCAAAATGTATGTATTCTTAGTTAAAAAAAACAACTGGTAACATTTGTATCTACCAAATGTGTCTGTTTTCGTACTCAAATTATCCTGTTGTCCACTACAAAGGACATGCTGTAAAATAAAAATGTGTAAATTGTAGGATGTTTTTTTTTTTTAACCCTAAACAGGTATGGAATCACAAAAAATATGATTAGGAAAAAACTTATTTTCCTTGGTTCTCAGGAGGCTATATTTCTTTTTCACCTGCGAGACTTATCTCCACAGCACTTCAACCCATTCTCAAACTAATTTATTTCTTCCCTTTTTCAAGTTTTTAGCCACTAATGTCGGTCCGTCATTCAGTCGGTCGGTCCACCAGACAGAAATCTTAACCCTCATGTTGTCCTCGGGTCAAATTTGACCCGTTTTCAAAACTTCTATATCAGAAATATGGGTTTCTTTTTAACCAAATTACCCAAAAAGTGAGTTTTCAATTGCTAGTCCTTGATCACTATAGTGAAAATCAATTGAAATATATAATCTAATATCCAGAATTCAATGAAAGTATATTTCCATTGAATTCTGGGTATTAGATTTTATAGCATTTGATAAAAAGTGAAACGGTTTCAAACCTCTCCTCCTGACTAAACTTTGACATACACACGTCTGTGATTATCCATCATACGTTCCTCTAATATTAGTCAAAATTATTCATCATTTCAAAATCAGGTATAATTTCCTATAAATGAGATTTATGAACGTGAATTCCAAAAATAAGTGTAAACTAGTGGTTTTGGTGTTAGTAATGTTAGTGAAAAAAAGCGTCGATAACCTTGAAAAAAGTGAACAAAAAAAGCGTCAAAAGTGCCAAAAAGAAAGTACAAAAACATCAGAAAATGTGTCAAAAAAACATCAAAAAAGGGTAAAAGAAAATTTAATTTTCGATTTTGACCCGGGAGGACATCAAGTGATCGACAGGAAGACAACACAAGGGTTAAGACTATTGTATGAGTCCTACTGATTGGCTTGTTGCTTCATTTATTATGGTTGGTTATGTTCAGTTACAGGTACTTTTGAAATTTCCAACTATATTTTCTGAAACCACTCTGTGTGGGCGTCGACCTTTCCACTAAGCAGTAGGCGTGGTCCTCTTCTGTCTTTGGTACGTGACATTTAGGCCTACGTCAGAAATGATGTACTGAGCAGCAGAGTGTTTTTAACTATTTTAACATTAGAGCTAGACGGCTGCTGAACTCCCGTTTTTCTCACTTCAACATTTCCTTTTCAGTAGTTGTACAAGATGAGAAGACTGTACAAACGAAAGGAGCCACGAGAAAGAAGTGATGAAACAACAGACACAGGGGCTGGGCTCTCTCCTCTACCAGGGGAAACCGCGGCCGACCTGGCCGAGCCACACACACCTGTTTCTGGTTTGACTATCCAGGATGTGGACGGTCGTCAAAAAGGTATGGCGTTTACCTATAGGCCTATGGCAGGCGTTTAAACATTAGATTGGAATTCTACATATTAGCCTACAAATGCAGAATGTTAATGTTCCAATACTCTCATTTAATGCGTGTTAGACTGAATTGTAGACACGCCTCTGTTCAGTTCAACAGTACAAACAGCCTCCAGAACGTACAAAACTTTGAATCAACACCTCTTGAAAACAGTTAACTGAACATTATAACCTCCACGAAGGTAGGATTTATTGAAGGACTGTTGTTTCAGATTGATTTAGCTAATAAACTGCCAACTGAGTATGTTTTTGTAAAATCATCAACTGAAAAGTAAATAATTATATTATAATTTAAAATATCACGTAGTGGATAAAGTTGCATAAAATAGAAATACTCGAGTTAGTGCAATCAACTCAGTACTTAACTTGACATATTCAGTAACTTTCCGCCAGAGCTGCAAAACTGTTTGAGCAGATATTGACAAATGAGTCGTCTTATGTTACTAGGCTACGATCAGGTCTCCATTTTGGTAACAGTAAAGATCAGGCAGAGGATACAAAATCATGTTTGCGCCTGAAGTGTTGGGAAGGTTTTTGCCAATTGATGTCATACTGAAAGAGCTATTTCAAGCCAGTTTGAGCTTGTTCAATTAATAATAATCTACTGTGTTTACAGCTCAAATAGAGTCAGAGAAAAACAGAGTATTAATAACTATCATTTGTGACAGCAAGCTAACTGTTCCTGTCATCTAAATGCTGGTATTAGACTACAACTAGTCCAATTATGACCCAATGCAGAGTCAGACATGAGGCATTTGGTACAGCAGTTTGCCTCCTCCATCTAAAGTTGTGAATATGAAAGGACAGCTGATTCTGCATTGGTTTGTCAATGTTGTCTGATCCTGCATGGATGTTAACCATCCATTGTTTCTTCACCAGGTGCAAGAGTTTCCATGTATGGGGGGGAGAAGGTCTACCTTGGAGTCCGTGTCAAAATGCCTGTAAGGGATCTACTGAGAAAAATCCGCATAGCCCAAGGCTGTAAACCTCAAGATTTTCAGGTAATTTTGTCAAAATGTAGACACAGTCACTAAGAGTTAAATCACATTTGGTTTTATTTTTACACCAACTCTGATGGATACATTTACTTTCTGTATTGCATGTTTACAGTTAGTTTCCTGGTTGATTGGTTGGTTGGTTGGTTGGTTGGTTGGTTGGTTGCTTGCTTGCTGCATGCAATTCCAAACATGTACTCTAATATGAGGAAACGTTTCCTGATGGTAACACTATAGCAACAATCTTACAAATCATACAAATCATCCACAAGTGCTTTAGGTTTTAAAGTTTTACCAAAATGTCTGATTGTAGTTGATACACAGGGGACATGTGGTTTATGACTTGTGGTATTGAATGATCTTTATTTATCAAACCTTTTTATTTTATCTTTATTTTATTCTATGTATTGCTTTTGACAAAAATGTGCCTTTCCATATATGAAAATCCACCAAACTTACAAACACCAAACTGTGGGAATACTTTTCCTGATGGTTGCATGTTCAACTGTCTTACAATGAATCCTGAAAAAATATAAAAAAAATGTAAATCGCATTTACGCTTAACTTTGTTTTCAGCATGATTATCAGGATATCAAATGTCACCCGCTTTATCCTTATTCTGAAAAGATTTTAGACTCCTTCCCCATATTTGGTTACAGGGACTTTTTATGCATGGAAAAAACTACACTACAGTTTGCTTAAAGGATAACTAAGACATGTCTTTTCAGTGCATTTATTTGGTGTAACCAGAGTTGGAAATGTGTTTTTTACCTGCACAAAATATGCTAAGCAGTAGGCGTAAAAACTCCAGACCTCAAGCATTTTCTTTTGGTCTGTTAGACATCTAATCTATACTATTATACGTGCAAGCAGGGAATGTTTGTTTGTTTCTGAAAAAATCTGAAGCATTTAAAAGACAACTCATCCTGATTCAACTTTTTTTCTTTTCACATGACACAAATGTGTGAATGCAGGAGATATACGGAAAAACAGTCAAAGGTCAGTAAAACCTACATCTATGAGCGTTAGGAATTTATGTGTGGTGTCATGGAGAATTTTGTTCCTCCCTAGAGCTACACATTCCAAAGTTTGGATCACCTGCCACAAAAGCCTGATTGGGTCCAGTCAGGGTTTGTTTTGTACATGGAGAACAAAACGCCGTGCAATTGTTCAACTGACTGATTGATTGATTGACTTCAATGGACTGACAATCGAAAGGGTAGAAAGAGATAAAGATACCTCTGAGCAACAGTTAAAAAAGAATAGAAGAAATCGCCAGTCATTGGTAGAAGAAACTGCAGCCTATAACAAGCTGGAACTAACAGGTGTGTTGCTTTAGCAGAGCTCTTCTTCAGACTTCCCAATAGAAATCTGAGGTTAGTCTAGGGTTAGCACTATTGGAACTGGATCAGGGAATAACAGCTGAACATACTAGATACTAGACTGACAAATCACAGTTTAAACATATTCAATCTAACCACTGAGTAGTCTCCAGAGGGCCTAAAGAAAAACAGCATCCCAAAATATTCAGAGCCCACGTGTGGTTCAATAAGGATCAAGGCTCACTTAGGCTTTTCTGGACTGGAAAACAAATTCAAAATCCAAGTTCCAACAGTGTGTAACACTATGGGGACACCGACTAAATGGAATTTTTAATAATTTAATTCTTCTTCCTTTGGGGGTAAAACTATCATCAATATACCAGCTCATTCCAAACTTGTGAATGGCAGTGTTTATTCTAGATAGATACAGAGGTTGTGTGGCTCATGAAACAACAGGAAGGAACAAAAACCTGCAAGAACCCTGTCTGCAGTATGCTAACTAAACTCGGTTTCCCTCTACTTTTAAGTGAAAACATATTGAATGAGTACTCTCAGCTTTAAACTTTTTCTTCCACAGTAGACAAGCAACGAGTCAAAACTAGCAAAGGACGCCGATCTACCAAGGTGAGTGTTGAAAAGCCCAGACCCCAGGAAAGCTGCAAAGCTGTAAATCACATCTCAGTTTTGAGGATTTTTTTTTTTTTTTTAAGTAACTCTAAATACCTCGGCTGCCTTTGGCTTGCAGAGAAAACGCCCCACCAAAAGCCTGGAGGAGCTGGCAATTATTGTTGAGGTGCTGGAGGAGGATCTCAGAACTGGCAACACCTGCCTGTCCCCTCCCCAATATTTGTCCCCCTCCAAACCTCCAGTGTCTCCTGAGTGGTCTCCAACTGGTAAGTCATGGGGACCCGATCCACATTTATATAGTTACTCTTTAAAATATAACTTTGATAAATATGTTAACAGCAAACTACTACCACCCCTCACGTGCCATTTCTTCTCACTAAGGTTCTGGGTACAATAGTGATGAGTTGGACGAAATGATCCCCAGCCCCCAGTCCTACATGACCTACTCCCCAGGCACAGCAGAGTACCAGCAAGCCCTGTCCCCTCCAGGCTCCATGCACACCAGCCTCCATCATTCCAACATCAGAAACATTGGAAGAGTTGGTGGACGAGGGGAGGAGTCGGCTTATCCCCAGGTCCACGACTGGAACCGGAACAACTCTGCTTTCTTTTGGGCCCAGCTTCAGAAAGAAGAGAGCCAGCTCAGGGACATCTCTGACGCTGCACTGCTGGCCCCCGATGGACATGGCAGGACGTAAGTTTGGTGTTATTGTATGCATGTGGAAATTATGCAGTACATTAGGGCTGGGCGATATAGAGAAAATCAAATGTCACGATATACTTGACCAAATACCTAGATGTCGATATTGCAATGATATTGTATGGTTGACTATTGGTGCTTTAACAAAATGTTATTTACCCAATGAGTTTTTTGATAAATAATCTCCAGAAATGATTTAATGACTTAGTGGGTAAAGGTAAATAATAGAACAGCTAGAACAGTCTGGTAAGTTCAGAAAATTACATCACTTTACTGTAATGCAGCCTGTAAAACCAGGAAAAGACAACACTTACCATATTACGATATCCAAAATCTAAGATGATATCTAGTCTCATATCGCGATATCGATATAACATCGATCTATTGCCCAGCCCTACAGTACATCCACTAATTGAGGAGGATCTCCATTGTAAAAAGTGTGACATTTAAAAATGAATAAAAACAAAAAATGACCCCCCAAAAACCCAGAGCGCTGTAACAGCCAGCTATGAGGCGAGATCAGCAGTTTGAGTCAACAGGCTGCCAACAAGTTCTTTGGCTTTCCTTATGGTAGTGGTTTTGCCGAAACATGTAATTCTTTATATAAGTTTAATTTGTGCTCCTCCGTGCTTTCTCTTTTAATGTCCGTCTTCTTCATAATGAATAGGTGATCTGTGTTTAATGTCTCCGATCTGTGGTTTAAAGACATGAACAGTTCTAAAACCAGGCCTGAAATTGTCGTATCATATTAGCTTTTTAATGCTATTAATTAATTATGAAAATTAATGATGCTGACGTTTTGTTTTTAGTCTTGACTTTTCGATTTCATTTTAAGTTAGTTTTAGTCAGTTTTTAGAGTGTTTTAGTATAGTTTCAGTTTTTCAGGAAGGGTTAGTTTTTATACGTTTAGTTTTACAGTAGTCTCAGTTTTTTTTTTTTTTTACTTATTGTCAAGTCTGTTCAATTTCTGTGGTTCAATGTCATGAGTTGACAGAAATGCATGCCGTTTTTCAGTAGTGTTATAATATAGCTGGAATATATAACTGAAATAATTCATTTTTATTATATTTCTATTAGTTTTTTAACCTGACAATATAGTTTTAGTTTAGTCTTTCTTGAAGGTATTAGTTTTCATTTAGTTTCAGTTAACTACAAATATTTTACTGCTTATATCCTGTTTAAGTTTACTATAAAACCCTGCTTACTGGGACACTTACTAGTAACACGTGCTTTTCTTCAAAGTCAAAATGGCTGCTGTGAAAAATACCTACTGTGGTTCAGTTTGTTGATCTCACTTAGGCCCTCAGGCTTCTTGCAATTGTGTTCTTCTTTCTCAGCTTGCTTTATGAAACGCCTCTACTAACTACACGGTATATAACCCATGTTCAGACCTGTTATCCTCTTACAAGACTGTGTCAGTGAATACCTTTACTGTGAAGTACTTCTTTTTGTCTGAAATATGTCTGATTGTTCTTGTCCCTTCAGAGCTCTCCATAAAGTGGCGTGTGTCGGGAAGAGGGCACTGGGCTATGCGATCGCGAAAAAGATGGCCGCATTTAACAGCCTCGAACTCAAAGACTCTGAGGGAATGGTACAGTACAAGACATTTGAGATACAACATTATTTTCCTTGTGATTATTTCAACCACATTTCAGGAGCTTTTATGTACAGTGTATATACAATATATATCAATGTGGCACAAAAGAGAAATTTGTTGTATTTTCCTCCATGTTAATATGTACAATTAGGTGGTAAGTCTCATAGATACTGCTTTAACTGCAATTGGAAAGCCAGTTTACACAATATACTGTATCATTGCATGATGCATACTGAACAATAATGGCAGGTGTATTTAAACATATACTGTATCTGGATGATATTTAAGTAGCAGCAACCTAAAACTCTTCGCTTTCATTTTAAAGCTACATTTACACTGGTGCAATCAAACATATTAGTAACTATTCAGTGTTTAAATGTCTGATGGATAACGATTCAAATCGATTCAATATCACGATGCATCCCGATGCATCACAATGAGTCACCTCCTCAATATAATTATATATTGCTACACATGGTTTTCGGTTGGTGGTCTGTCACTGCATCGATGCAGAATCATCCTTGTCCGCATCGCGATGCATTGATGCAGTGATTAATTTCAACACCCCTAGCCTTAACCACAACAAATTAATTGTTAAATGTAATTGGATGTAAATGGATCTCTGTTCACAGACCGCCCTCCTCCATGCAGCAAAGCACAACCACCACCTGATGGTAGCAGATCTGATCCATTTGGGGGCCAACGTCAATGAGACCAACAACTCAGGAAAGACCTGCCTCCACCTCAGTGCTGAGAAAGGCTACATCAGAGTCCTGGAGGTTAGAGCCTCGTTTTCGTCTCTACTGATCAAAATGTGTTGTCTCTGTTTGTTTGTTTTTATGTGACAAGCGGTATTTCAGACACCACTGATGGGAAATGAGCAAAAGATGAGCGAATTATGCGCCTCATCATTGGGTTCCAGGATTTGAAGAATGACACTGATAGGCAGCAAATTACATGAACGATTTTAGAAACTAACGTTAAAAAAAAAAAACGTCAATTGGGCAAGAGAATGACTGCGTGCGGGACAACCTGTCTACTGACTGTTCCTTTTTTTTTTCCTCATTACATTTCATTTCTGAGGCTCGCAGTTCACAAGCATTGCTCACATATCGGATCATATTTACTTTTACAGAGCAACATGAACCAGTTTGTCAGAAGGTATTGAGTGCTCCAGTTATGGTTTCCTTTGATCCAAACTAACATGTTTTTCAGGTACATGTGTCATCTGTGTTGGCATTCAAGTTGTTAAAACGGCTCAGAAGAAAAGCTGTGACAAAAACTCACGTAGCCGGTTTTGCAAGACACACCGACTGTGTACAGCGTGTCATTTGCGTTTCATAGGTGAAGCAAAAAGGAACATGTGTAACCTACCATTATTCTTTAAAGTAAATGTTTTCTTCCAACTGTGGTCACTTTTTTAGCACAGCTCAAATGAAAAAAAAATCATCGATTATGATAATCGATTAATTGTTTAATTTCAAAAATAAAAAAGACAAACATTAGCTGGTTCCAGCTCGTCAAGTTCAAGGATTTCATTGTTTTCCGGTATATCTTCTGTGTTTTGGTCAAAACAAGCATAATGTTTTTTCACTATTTTCTTTTACATTTTATAGACTACTAACAAATCAATGAATCAATAAAACAATAGGCAGATTAAGTGATACTGAAAGTACCAGTTTGTGTACAGCACTATTTTAGACGATACATTGATCATGCATTCCTAAACCAGTGAATACTCTACATTTAACTGCACAGCAGGCGGCAGGAATGTGTTCCTTGAATGCCACGCATTGCCAAAGCGTTGTGCATGCTAAATTAAGTGGGTGTACCTCAGTTAAATCTTGTGTAACCTCCACCAATCACACAAACAGATGTCCTCTTGTTCACATCCTACTGTACCTTGCTTTCTAGCTTATGTGGTTCAGTGTCAGCAGTGTAGAATATGATAATAATAATAATAATAATAATGAATGAATATCTATAGTGCTTTTCAAGGACTCGGTTGCTTTACAGGGCTAGGTGGAAAACAAAAACATAACAAAACAAAAACAAAACAAGATTCAGGCACAGATATATATGATGATGTTGTAGGGACACATCTTGGAAAGGTTTGTTTTTCTCAGTAATCTACATTACTGGAATCGGTCAAGACTTCCATTGTCCACCAATCTGTTTCTGTTTGCCACAACAGCTGTGGTACCAATGTCCGGAAACATGGCAACATATTTGTGCTGCCTTATACTATATTCACATTTGGACTGCTTTATTGTAACTCTGCACATCTCGGACAAGAATCTTAGTTTGTTTCTGTGCATGAGCTGCTCTGAACTCCCCTACCAAACCAAACTATCTTTAACCAGTGTTAACCAATGTTTTCTTTAAGGTTCTGAGACAGGCAATGATGGACGGTGTGTATGTTGACGTTGAAGCCACTGATAACTCTGGTAAGTACTGTAACCTTTCAAATCCCTGAGGCTACTAAATATTAATAGTAAACTGTATTTATAAAGCTGTTTTCCAAAAACAGGTGTACAAGGTGCTTAACAATTAGAATAAAAGGGATGCACATATTAGGATACATAAAACGGTAATAAAATTATCAAAATGAAAAACTTTTAAAACATAACAATAGAAAAAAAAAGTTTGGTTTGTTTATTTGTTTCACACACACAAATAAAAATCACATTAAGGAAATATAAAATACATAGAGGTGGTGGTAGAAACATGTAAAGGCTTATATTAAAAAAAAAACAGCCAAAGGACATACAAAACGTAAAATGTAAACACAGTCACCAATAGGCCTACATTTTAAGTATAAGAAGGTTTGTCTTTTATCTGCATATATAATTACCAAATACATGGTTCCCAAATGGTTAAAATCCTTGAATGTTTGCGAATTAAAAAATGCAAGGCCTTGAAAGTTTTTTTTAAATAGACATAAATACATGGGTCATTGAAGGTGCTTGCATTTATTTATTTTGTTTCAATATTTTGTGTCAATATATTTGTTTTACTTAATGTTAGTAAATAGTTACTAGATAAAAAAAAAAATGTAACTGTGAATAAAACTAAAAGACTGCGGAAAAAAGGTTGAGGAAAAAAAGCGCTGCCATAACGCTGGCTCTTCCATTTCTACCCTTCACAATAAAGGTCCATCTTAAATTCACTTGGATCATTTTGCTTAGAGGAAACTCAATCAAAAGGCATTTTTTGCTGACACTAGATCATATGGACATTATATCGTATTAAGTTGCTTTGAGCTGTAAATTCACCACTTCTTCCTTCCCACTCAGACTCGCCCTCTATGCTCACCCTGGGTCCCCAGTTGTTCAAGTGTGCTGCTAACTTATAACACTAATAACATTACCTTCGGCAAAATACCCCAGCGAATCAAATCCATACTTCGACGAAAGAGACAACACTAAATTGTAGTTAAAGAAAAACTCTTTATTTGCATTGCCTTCTCTCTCTCTCTCTCTCTCTCTCTCTCTCTCTCTCTCTCTCTCTCTCTCTCTCTCTCTCTCTCTCTCTCTCTCTCTCTCTCTCTCTCTCTCTCTCTGAGTCCGTCTCTGTACTGTGTCCGGTTCTGGTGGTTGATTAACGCAGATATCTGCTGATTGCTCTCATTACGGGCCGGATTGGATGGCGCACCGCCATCAGTCCATAAGGCAAATGTCTGATTACTCCACATTTAATTGTGATGTTTTGTGATTGTTTTGTGTTGTCTGTCAGGGAAATGTGGTAGTACAATGTTTTTCTCTAAAGTAGGAGTACACAGTAAGTCAGTAGGAGGCTAAACAGTGTGGTTGCTAAGTGCTTTGGGGTCCTTCTGTAACTAATTTTGGGGTACAATGGTTCTAGAAAGCTTCAAGCAGCAATACCACAGGCCAAGCAGTCGGCCCGTTCCAAACAGGCATATTTTGAACGGGCACTGTACTAGTATTATAAATAATGCATGTTTGCCATATTCAAATATTAAGATAATGAATTAAGCCTTAATGAATTAGCCTGAGTATGAAACATTGCACTGTTTGTCCTTCTAGAATAAGTTTAGAATGTTCAGTTGATTCGTTTTTTTCTTTGTCAATTACCATTTTACAGCTAGGATTAGATATGGTGAGTGTATTATCAAGTCTTTATTACAGTTAGTTATTAAAGTTGAAGAGTTAGGGAGTGGCTGTAGTGAATAAAAGGCTCCTCAGAAGTCCAGTCATCCAGATGTTTGTGTTTTCAGGAATGAGTGTCTTCCAGTGTGCTTCTGTGGCTCTGAAAGCCACAGTACGTGAGCTGGAAAGCAGTAAACCCCAAAATCACATCAGTCTCCACACACTTTGCCAAGAGCAGATGATGGAAACTCTAGAGTGTCTGCTGCAGATGGGCAGCTACTTTTATACCATGGTATGATAATAAAAAAAATTTTTTTTTACATGCAAAAAAACATTGAATCAGTAATGTCACATAATGTATTATTACACTGCAATGACTGGAAATTAAGTATGATCCAAGAGAGATCGTTTTACAAGATGCACAGACAGCTCAAACTGAAAGTTGAGCCATGTTTTGACAGCGCGGAGCTGACTCTGATATGCTATAAAGGCCACTGTACAGACAATAATCCTTTTTTGATTTAAAGGTGCACTATGAGTTCCTGCATGGTTTCGGCGCAATTTAATTTTTGTCTCAAATCGTAGGCATCTCTCCTTGATCCGCTAGCTGCCTGCCCCCTGAACAACGGTCGTAAACGTCAAACAAACACTAGAGGCACAGGCTGTGCACAAAAATACAACAAACCACTCCAGCCAATCACCGACAAGATGGTTGGGGGAGGGGGTGGGGTTAGTGACAGTTAGTCAGTTAGTCATAACAGTTACGGAAACATGGGGGTGGGGCGAGCTTGCTCTGTTTTGTTTGAAATTTACTTGGAACGTCAACAGAAGTGACCATGCAGGATCTCATAGTGCACCTTAAGTAACAACGTGGCCTTTCTTCTGACACCTCCCTCAGGCCAAACATGACCATTTATGTCCTACTCATGGTAAGGACCTCAGGAAGGTTTTCATCCACCAATTTGGTTTAATGGTGTGTAAAGAGCATTATATACTGGTTGTTTACTCATAACTCTCTCTAAGCATTGACCACTGGTTCAACCAGTCTAATTCCCAAAAAGATTGCGATTAAGTTTCTATTGCGCTCAGTTGAAAGAAACTTGGGCTTGCTGTTATAATATTTACTTCAAAATGAGTCTTTTTTTAGAGAATTATATATTGCTTATTTTTAGGCTACTCTATCTACGACACTCATTGTACTTTTGATACAGACTTTTGATGACTAACTGACTTCTTTCCTCTCTTTCTCAGGAGAGCCAGAGTATACAACCTAGAATTGGTTAATCCTGGCACTTCAGCCCGGCAGGGCTTTCTGGAGACCCAACAGTAATGTTCCAAGTTAGTTTAGGCTTGAATTCAAATGGAGAGAGACCATAACCAGTGGAGTTTGTTTTCTCTCAAAGCTTGATTTCAGGCCTGCTATGTAAAGCATTTAGGGTTTTGTGTGTGGGAAAAATGCCTGACTTGCAATCGGGTATTTATTGTAACCTGCACAGAAACGTTAGGTGCCCATTAGTTGGTTTCTGTGAAACTTCCATTGTTTGTTACATTAGAGTAACAAGATGTCCTCACTTATTGTGTCTGTGAAGATCAAGATGTAAAATCCTTAGAGAATATTTTTTTAATATGATAGTGTAAACTATTGGCTTGTTCGTGCCAGTTTTAGGGGTCCAGTAGTGTTTTAAAAGCCTGGCCCCAAAATACTCATTTTTTTATATATATATATATACACAAACAAACAAACAAACAACTGGGGTCCAGCTTGATTTTTAACCGAAGAGATTTTACATGTCAGATCTTTTAAAAGGATTTTTGTACTAGAGGACAATGCATGTTTTAGTAATGTAATGTATCTTGATGGGGTGTAAACCCAGTTTTTTTGGCTTTTGTACACCTGTTATTTGTACCTTGTCACATGTTATTTGATGTGGTCTGTCTTTGACCTGTTGCTTAAAGAAATAACTGGTTGCTTTCTTACAGTTAGAGGAGAGTATCAGTGTAATGTCTTTGCGTTCTATAGAGAAGCATTCAGAATGTGTTTAGCCTAGCTAGCTTAGCTCAATGACTGGAAGCAGGGGAAAGAGCAAGCAAAGTCAAAGATGCACAATAACAAAAAGGTGTGTGTGTGTGTGTGTGTGTGTGTGTGTGTGTGTGTGTGTGTGTGTGTGTGTGTGTGTGTGGTCCTTGCAAAGGTTTTAGAAAATGTAGTCATATATTATTACTTTCTGCCATTTCTCAGGTGTTCTTGGGAACTGTGACTCCGATTGGTTAGAGCCATATCTATGCAGTCACTAATTTACTTTATTGTATTTTAAGTGAGTATCATGAGTATTTTTCTAAACTGTTTGCTAAGGAAAAGATGTTAGTACAAGTAGTACAAGGTGTAAGTAGTTATGTGATGACCTATTCTTTATAGTTTTGTAATGTGGTGATGGGCAACAGTGAAAAGGATAACATTAATGTAACCTCACAACATGAGGGATTTCTATACAGAAAACAGGAGCATTTTTACTATTGATAAAGATGTGAGTATTCTGAATTATAGATGGTCACTAAGTGGTGGACCACAGTATGAAATGTTATGACTATGACATACAGTATGTATATTGATGACCAACAGGGCATCTTTTATTGCTAAATAGTCATTTAATCGTGAGAGAATCCTAAAATGTAATCAAGAACTTATTTACTCTCGAATGAGACATAATTGTGTTCATTTACAGTATCTTACATATTCATTTATATAATTATGTGGGGGATTATAAGGAATCAGTTCTCTTCTGAAAGTGCAATTGAACACTTAGATGCTGTTTTTTGTTTTGCCTTGCAGGGATGTCATAGTTCATCCACCTTTTTGTGTTAAGTTTTTACAGTTGTGTTAATGTATACAGACGGTTGGGGATTCTGATTTGTATTACTTTATAATCTTGTGATGTTTGATGAATCATGCGGATTGTTATACTGTAGCTCAGGCTGAGTTGCTCTCAAAAGATGTCATAGTTTTTCGCAGAGTTTTCCTCAATACCACTAACAGCAATTCATGACATCTGATCACAAAAATAAAACATAAGTGCCAAGGATCACGATCATTTCCAGCTGCTAATTGCAGTGTGATAATGCAGTAGTTATTTAGCAGTTTATGTTTTGACCAAACACGATGTGTAAAACTGCATTTCTTTTAAATACAGTGACTCACATTGATGGTGGGTTTTGGTTGTCATTACAATTCATGCTAATGTAACAATATGTGCATTTTAATCTTAAAGAGCTCAATAAACTTCTAGGTAAAGTAAACATTGTCTTTCAATTTATTTATATCTGTCTCTGAAGAATGCATTGAATAATCCAAAGGAAGCATAACATGATTTAAGATACAGAGGTAAACATGTTTTCTACTGATGCACAAGCACATAGAAAACACTAGGAACATAGGCTACAAAATATGGACGTAGTCTCCATGATGCCACCAAGAGGTTTCTAAGAAGCCGAAACTAAGCTCTAAGTAGACAGCTCCCTGTGGCTCCAGCCGTCGCCCTCTGGCAGTGCCTAACGTCGCCGAACTTCTGGCTAATCCAAAAATGGGCAAAAAGTTGGAGCTGAGGCAGGATGAATAAAGCCTACAGTCTAAAAAAGCCACGTGACACATTTATTTCTGTTGTAAAGTTGGGCATTTTGACATGACGGTCTATGGGAAATGACTCCCTTTTGGAGCCAGCCTCAAGTGGCCACTTGAACTGCAATTTTTTTGTCACTTACGCATTGGCTTGATTTTTTTTTTTAGTACCGGAGGTTTGGCGAGAGAGTTTTCCTGTGCTCTAATCACAACAAAAAACTAACTTTGAAAAGAAAAAGCATACAAGATGCGCTGTCTAGTAAAGGTATCAAACCAATTTCTAGTTTCCCTCAGTTAACGTTTATGTTGAAATTATTTTCTTTCTTGAATTATGATAATGTTTGACTTAACTGGAACATAGGCTTCACCACAAAATCCACACATGCTAGAGTAACTTGTGTTTGTGACCTGGCAGAATCCAGAGTTGATGTAGACTGCTGACAGTAGATTCATAATAACTGGAGGTAAAAAAAACAAAAAAAAAACACTTAAGTTAAAACTAATAGCAGCAAGCACTACCAAACCACCACATTTACAATAATGATACTATTGTGGTAAATTCTATAAAAATGTTATACAAAATAATTCAGAAATGTCAAATCTTAAAGCAGGGGTGTCAAACTCAATTTCACTTAGGGCCACACTGGAAAATGATAATTACATTAAGGGCCAGACATGTAAAGTTTGTTGACATGCTTTTAATTAATTGAAAAAGTAAAATATTTTTGACTGTATTGTATGTCTCATATAGCCTGTTTGGTCGACATAAAGCACTAAATAATTCAAAAAAGTTCCTTAGCCATCAAAGAATTTAGCAAATCAAGCAAAACAATGCATTCTGATTACATTTTTTAAAGTAGGCTACCAGACTAACAACAACCTGTTTCACAGGCTGTGGGGGAATTTCTGCATCTTGAAGTCCACTTGAGTGTTGCGTAATTGCAGTTTGAAAAACAAGTTTCCTGACTTTTTGGTTTGGTGCACAACTAGGCAGGCCAAAATGTATTGTGAACCTAAATTGATATACAGGCCGGATAAAAATTTGCGAGGGGCCGGATTTGGTCTGCGGGCCTTGAGTTTGACACGTGCCCTAAGCATCGGGGCAGCACACACCTTAAGCTGTCAGGCGCTTGGGCTTTCACATGTCTCAGTATTACCTAGACAAAGCCTTTATGTAGTTCTACCTTTCATCAAACTGAAATATGGAACCAGTCTGATGGCATTCTTTCTGCCCTC
Organism: Sander lucioperca; assembly: GCF_008315115.2. Classification (NCBI taxonomy): domain Eukaryota; kingdom Metazoa; phylum Chordata; class Actinopteri; order Perciformes; family Percidae; genus Sander; species Sander lucioperca. The sequence continues at coordinate 35,528,673 of NC_050177.1, forward strand.
CCTGTTGTCTTTCTGCCATTAATCATGCAGGCAAACATGCATGAACCCATGCAAACTCCTACTTGAGTTCATTTTCTGAATTAGGTCTGTTTGCAATTGTTGGTTTCTGCTGTGAAATTTAGTTCCTAACTGAACAACTTTTTTTGCATTCTCGCTTATGTCCCTTTCCCACCTCAGTCTCTTAGTTTGTTTGTTATCAGATGCCTGAAGAAGAGCAGATAACTACAAAGCGTTATTTGTGTGTGTAAAGTGGTGCGTAGGCCTGACCTGGGTTTTTCACTCAACATTTGGCAAATGATCTTGTTCAGTATTATGTTATTGTATTATCACCACAGAATGTGTCAGTGTACTCTTGCAAGTAAAGGCTGTTTTCCGTCTAACTTTGGCACGTCTAACTTTGTACACCTACAGTGATCGGCTGCTGCAACTAGTTATTAACCTGCGCTGGGCCAGCAAGCCCCAACAAATCTAGGTGATACTGATACACATGAAAGAGCCAGATAGCTTGACACCCACATTCTCAACATAATATGACTAACATTTGATGAGTATTGAGAGACTAACTCAGGTCAGGCTTAATCACCACTTTACACAGAAATAAAGCTATGTAGCTATGTATCTCCTCTTTGTCAGGCTTCTGAAACACTTCCAAATGTTCAACCACAACAAACCAAATGAGAGACTGAGGCGGGAAAAGGACATAAGCAAGAAGGCAAACAAGTTGTTCAGTTAGGAACTGTAAATTCCACAACAGAAACCAACGATTGCAAACGAACCAAATTCAGAAAATGAAATCAAGTAGGAGTGTTCAAGGTCTCGAACACGTGTTCAGCAAGAGCTTAGTTATTTCATTTTTTTCCATACAAATATTAGTAAACTGAGATCTGTAGTTTTAACTGCCAAACTTAAGATACTTATACACACCATCTCAGCTCACATTGACAACTGTAATGCAGTTTTCGCTTTATGTCTGCTCTGGATCGTCTTGAGTATTACAGAATGCTGCATCAAGGCTAAGTCAAATAGACGGTTTCATATTACCCCTGTACTTAAGTCTCTTCTCTGGCTCCATGTTGCTGATAAGATAAGGTAAGGTAAGATGGACTTAATTGATCCCACAATGGGGAAATTCACTAATAGGATTCAGTTTTAAATTCTTCCTTACGTATAGAGCATTGTGCAGTCTTGCTCTTATATGTGGCTAAACTACTTTACCCATACTTGTCAGCTCGTTGTCTTAGATCAAATACCTAATTTAGTGTCTGCTTGTCGCTCACGGCTTAAGACCCAAGGTGATTGAGCTTTTGAATCCGTAGCACCTGAACTATGGAATGCTTTGCCTTCTCCCATACAGTCTGCTGTTTCTGTGGACTCCTTTAAAAATCAGATAACAATATATCTGTTCAGACAGGCGTTTGGTTAACTGGAATGTGGTCTGCACTTCCAGTAATGTTGTGTAATACTGATTGTGTTTCGTGTCTCATTGTGTTTTTTGTGTAATACCCCTGAACAGCACTTTGTGACTTACATCTGTGATAGGCTTTATAAATCTATTTTACTTACTCATTGTTATGGAAGGAGAACTTACATTATGTATAATGTAACACTAAATGGCTGGTTTAGATCATGTACTTGGTAGTGTGGGATGGTGTGGCAAATGGGAACAACATCTTATATCAAGGTGTGCATAATTATTAGGCAGCCTCAGGACCTCAGATAAAATTGGCCAAAAAAGAGATTTAACAACACTGAAAAGTCAATTGTAAAATGCCTTTCAGACGGATTTAACACTCTTGAAATAGCAATACTGTTGCGTCCACGGGACAATCAAACATTTTGTTGCAAATAGCAAACTGGGGGCGCAAAAAACGCATGGAGAAGAAAAGGCGCAAATTAAGTAAGAAAGACTTGAGAAGAATTCAATGTGGGAACCAGAGGGTTGCTGGTTCAAGTCCCCATACGGACCAAAGTATGGTGGTGTACTGGTAGGTGCCAGTTCACCTCCTGGGCACTGCCAAGGTGCTCTTGGGCAAGGCACCGAACCCCCAACTGCTCGGGGCGCCTTTCCATGGGCAACCCCCTCACTCTGACATCTCTCCATTAGTGCATGTATAGGTACTGAGCATGTGTGTGTAATTCAGGCCTGTGTGTAATGTGTATAATAATAACAACAGTGAAAACATTGTAATTTCCCCTTGTGGGATTAATAAAGTATAAATTATTATTATTATTATTATTATTATTATTATTATTATTATCTAGTCAAATAGTAGATTTAGTAGATATTTGAACAGGCTTTGAGAAATCTACCTCTTAAATTTCCGCCTCCACCCCAATAGTGTTCATTTCGTTAACAAAAATTGTGACAAAACATATCTGTCAACAGGCATTTTTTCCATGAAGAGACAAAACCAACTGACTTTATTAACTGTGACTAAATCTCAATAAAATATCTCCAACACTGGGCGACTCACATCAAAACAATCAAGATTGATAAATACTAGGGGTGGGAAAAATAATCGATTCTTAGATGCATCGCGATTCTCTCTAGAACGATTCGATGCTTGATTCTACGGAGCCCCTAAGGGGACATGAGCAAAAAAAAATCTAAAGTTTAGTTTCATGTGCTGACGTGAAACTTTCATGTGCGCACATGAAAAGGTTTTGCGTGAAAAGGTTTTTTTTTGCTCATGTCCTCTTAGGGACTGCGTACGAGTCTGCTAAGGTTTTTTTTAGTGACTGAAAAAGGATGGGATAATGGACAACAACTTAGAATTTAGGCAAGAGTGCAGACAAAAAACACAAAAATGGCCAAAAGGAAAACTTTTTTTTATTTTGTATATACACATGATCTAATAAGACATACATAAAATAATTAGGCAAAACACATATAAGCTATTATATATAGGCTGTTCATCTACTTTATCACATGACATCTGACCATCTCATGTTTCATGTTCTAAGAATCCAATTCTCCACCTTTAAACATGACTCTCTGACATGGAAGATTACTGTGAGAGAAGGTGAGTTTCACAAACATGTTTAAGGCTTAAGCATGGAATGACTACAAAATAAAAACCTCAGTAGACAAAACATTTCATTAAAACGTGTGTGTGACAAATACTGTATATGTCAAAATCTAAGCTTTGTATAGTTGCTTTGTCTAGGAAGTGATTAGCAAACTCTGAGTAGTAAACTCAGATTTATATGTATATTTTTTTAAATCACGCATTGAAATATATATATAAAAAATTGTTGCATCGAGATGCATCGATAATCGGTTTAGAATTGGATCGTTGGCCTCTGAATCGGAATCGATTTGAATCGTGAGGTGCCAAGAGATTCCCACCCCTAATAAATACCGTACTACAGGTTAGAGGGAAAATATGTATTTTTGATTTTGGGGTGAACTGTCCCTTAAGAGGTATAGCTCCACGGTGTGAAGATGGCCACACTAACACTCAGAGCAACATACTGTTACTCCACTTGCCAGATTATATTTATCTTTATTATGTTGGAGAGCTGAAGTTTCCTCTTAGTCCTCCATAAGGGAGGATATATCACCATCTAGTGGGCGGATTTATATAAGGTCAATATACCACCTTTGCACACAAGAGATCTAAGAATCTAATTGCCTGAGCATGTGCCTTCTTTGATTTAAATGCCCCCTGTCCTTGATATTTTTAGGACCAAGTGAGCCCAGTGACTCCCGCAATTGTTGTACAATGTATGTCTAAACTACTGCTAGAAATCAGAGTTGTACCACTCGCCTGGTCTTCTGCAGCTCCATCCCCATACCACCACCTCACCCAGCATCTTCAACCTCAGCCCCCACCCTCATACTATACTGTACCTCCCCCACTGGCTGCATTCAGCTGCTCATAACAAATTCAAAAGCTTCTTGCTGGTTTACACACAGCCTCGAAGAGAGCTGCAGGCCATTCTCATCACTGAGCTCCAGCTCATCCTCTCTACCATTACTGGAGTCTCACTGTGGTCCCTCCTCCCTTTCTCCCATTCTTGCATCACATTCCCTCACCCACATCGCGCTCCTCTACTGGCTCTAACATGATCCTGTGTTGCCTTTGTCTTACTTCTTATTTCTTTAGCCAGGAATATCAGTAGCTCAGTTAGCATGTCAAATCACAGTTGTTGATTGCTACTAGTGATGGATTTATCATATCTTCATCATAGACTGGAAGGTCTCATGTTATTGGTCATTACCTGGTGCTTTGGCCCACTTCTGTACTGAATACTAATTCTATGCATATTTTTAGTCTGCATTCACACTGGGAAAGTGACAAAATTCAGTAGATTCAATGACTTCCCTTTGCAGATCTCTCTGAGTGTGTCGTTGATGGACCACAATTCATTCATTCATTCATTCATTCATCCTTTATGTATACTCGAGAGATCAATGAAGGGCGGTCCTCATTTACAATGACATTGAGTCAATTACAAACACAAAGAAAGGAAAAACAAGAAAAATATAAAGAACAGAAAAGAAGACACACCATCATAAGAACAATAGAAAAACTAGAAACTTTTATGAGTTGGAAAAATAATTTGATAAATAAATTAGGATAATTACAATGCACAAAAGAAATCGAGGAGCTGCTCACAGCAGGGGGAAATAAAAGCACATTGTGGTAGGTAATAGACAAAAACTCGACCTTGAGGTGAAAATGTTGTCAACTGTGTTTACAAGGTTAAGAATGAGCTGTCAAGCTTTATGTACCTTTTTCTTACTTTTTAATTAGCAGTTTAATTAGCAGTAGGGTTCCAAGGTTACCAGCAGGTTTACATCCATCTGTGCATGTATTGCATCATTTCCTGTTAGTCCAAAACAGTAAATCCCTGTGTTTGTATATTAACTGCAAAAGCGGTATACTATGACAATGGGAATCTTACTTTCTTGAGAAAGTTTATGACCAAGTCGAGCCGAAACCAAGCACCACCCATCGGCCGACCAGCCAGAAAAAAAAGTTCTTATTTTATAGCTAAACAGTACACTAAAATATGTTTCTGAAACCATTTGAGGTGAGAAATAGGTAATGCAGTAACAGAATCTTGATTCATATTTGATCAGCACTGCCTAGTTGGATTCTGGGATATTTATGAAGTGTTTAGGTACTTTTAATGTGTTTATAGATTAACAGACTATTAAGCATGCTGATAGAAAACCATGTAAGCTTTGAAAAGTTTTGAGAAGTGTAGACAGTTATATATCTATATGTTTGTTTCTAAACAAAATGTGTCCTCACTTGGTTATAATGGGATAAAGGATAGAGGCACAATACAAGAAAACACACACACAGCTATCTTACTGCTGGCAAACAAATGTGTCATGAGACCTCTTCTCCAACAAATGGATTACATACATTATAACTGACAAACATGTATTGACTGGGCAGGTTCTATTGAAATCCAAGCAGAACATTTACTGTACACTACTCAACTGTTAACCTTTTCCACTACAGTCCTGCATTATAAGACACACGCTTTATAGTTGTATAGTATCTTTGCTACAAGTGCAATAACTGTATTGCATACTGCAAACACTGCAGACACATTTCCCTCCACCTGAGTACATTACATCAACTGGTATTTTTGTGTTCTGGCAATTATTTGTGATATTTATGGGCCTCAATATATTTACAGTTTTAGTCACAGATTTTATGTGTTATATAAGTTTAAGTTTTTTCATGCTTCATGTTGTGTACATGATGCTCATAATGTCCAAACCCCAATTACGATGAAGTTGGGACGTTAAACAGAATAAAAACAGAATTCAATGATTTGCACATCCTTTTCAACCTATATTCAATTGAATACACTACAAAGACAAGATATTTAAACTGATTCACTCATTTTGAATTGGATGCCTGCAACACGTTCCAAAAAAGCTGGGACAGGGGGCATGTTTACCACTGTGTTACATCACCTTTCTTTTTAACAACACTCAATAAGCATTTGGGAACTGAGGATACTAATTGTTGAAGCTTTGTAGGTGGAATTCTTTCCCATTCTTGCTTGATGTACAACTTCAGTTTCTCAACAGTCCAGGGTTTCCAATGTCTTATTTTTATGCTTCATATTGCATCACACATTTTCAATGGGAGACAGGACTACCAATCTAGTAACTGCACTCTTTTACTACGAAGCCACGCTGTTGTAACACATGCAGAATGTGGCTTGGCATTGTCTTGCTGAAATAAGCAGGGACGTCCCTGAAAAAGACGTTGCTTGGATGGCAGCATATGTGGATCCAAAACCTGTATGTACCTTTCAGCATTAATGGTGCCTTTACAGATGTGCAAGTTAGCCATGCCATGGGCACTAACACACCCCCATACCATCACAAATGCCTGCTTTTGAACTTTGCGCTGATAACAATCTGGATGGTCCTTTTCCTCTTTGGCCCGGAAGACATGATGTCCATGATTTCCAAAAACAATTTGAAATGTGGACCACAGCACACTTTTTCCCTTTGTGTCAGTCCACTAAAGATGAGTTCGGGCCCAGAGAAGCCAGCGGCGTTTCTGGGTGTTGTTGATATATGGCTTTCGCTTTGCATGGTAGAGTTTTAACTTGCACTTGTAGATGTAGTGACAAAAGTTTGGAACTGGTTAAGTCCTCTGAGAGGCCTGAGTTGGACTCGGTTAACTTGTTAAGTCCTTTGTAAGGCCCAGTTTGGAAATGATGTAGTCCTCTGGGAGGCCAGGTTTGGAACCTGAATTGCAACATTTTATTCTCATCTTTTATCTGTTCTTAATGTTTTTAAACGTTTTTAACTGCTCTTTAATGTTTTATGTAAAGCACTTTGAATTGCCCTGTTGCCTTGCCTTGCCTTGCCTTGTTAACTGACAATGGTTTTCCGAAGTGTTCCTGAGTCCAGGTGGTAATATCCTTTACATAATGATGTCAGTTTTTAATGCAGTGCTGCCTGAGGGATCGAAAGTCACAGACATTCAACGTTGGTTTTCGGCCTTGCTGCTTACGTGCAGAGATTTCTCCAGATTCTCCAGATTGTATGTTGAGAAACGTTGTTCTTTAACTGTTGGGACTATTTTCTCATGCAGTTGTTCACAAAGTGGTGAACCTCGCCCCATCCTTGCTTGTGAACAACTGAGCCTTTTGGGGATGCTCCTTTTATACCTAATCATGACACTCGCCTGTTTCCAATTAACCTGTTCAACTGTGGAATGTTCCAAACAGGTGTGTTTTGAGCATTTCTCAACTTTCCCAGTCTTTTGTTGCCCCTGTCCCAGCTTTTTTGGAACGTGTTGCAGACATAAGTACATTTAGCTAATAATACTTCTTTACTTAAGTAAGATTTTGAATGCAAGAGAAGAGTATTTTTACACGGTGGTATACTACTTTTACTAAAGAATCTGAATACTTCTTCCACCATCGGTATTCTTCTTTTTGCTTCTGTGACATTTAAATGTCCCTGCATGGGATTATAAACATGTATTTGATCTGAAGCATCTTTATTTGATCCTCATTAGAAAGCATCTGTGCTATGCACAACATCTGGACTGGAATAGTTTATTCACATGATATTGTTATGTGCACTGCTCCAGTCTTTTTCTAAGCTTAGAAGGACACCTAGTGGTGAGAGAGGTCCCTGTACAATACATCTAACTGAAAGATTTTATGTGCGCTCACAATAATTAACACAATATTTAACTTCTCCCTGAAGACACTCTGTAGAGCCATTAATCTGACATTAACTTATATAAGCATATCCAGTACATATATAATATATATATATATTGTACATTGAAATATAGTTCTCCACATATTCTCTTGTCCTTACATGCTGCACTATCCTTAGATTACTTTTGATGTCTGTGTAATTATCAATTTCTCATTGTTAGTGTTTTCAAAAAATGTCCACATTATTTAGTTGGATCAGTGCAGATGTTTGTGTGATTATAATGTGTAAAAAAAAAAAAAAAAATCATTTCATTCATTTTAATTCAACATGTTGTATTTGAAATGCTGGTTAATTGGTTAAATAACTCCGATTTGCTCCGTATTTATATGCTATATGTGTATTCATTTATTCTATGCTAACTGTAATTTAGCCCAACTAATAAAGGAATGAATGGACTAGTATCTCACTATCTAAAAAATGTTGAATAAGTTAATATGTAACAGTATAGTGAAGAACTTTATTGAACACACTGCAAAATCCCATAATAAACCTAATATCAGCATTACAATCCGTTTTTACATTAAATCTTTATCAAACAACAAACAGAAAGACTGAATCAATAGATTTAACGGCATTCTCTGTCAACCCAGTACTTTTTTATTCTGATAGTTCACTTGCATCGCTCTCCTCCTCCTGCAAGTATTGTGTGATATTGCCTCATGCACTTGAAAGGCCTACGACTGCTAGGAGAGATACCAAGAGATTTCACACACACACACACACACACACACACACACACACACACACACACACACACACACGCACGCACGCACTCTTCACGAGCTGGGAGATGAGATAGGCAACTTATGTTGTCTGTTGACTGCCGGAGCTTGATATCACTCCGCTCAGCCCCGGGGCTCGATTATAGTGCAAACACAAAGTACTGAAATATTGGAAAAAATAACACGAGAAGTGTCTATTCGTTTTTCTCTAAACACATTCACCTCATTGAGTCACTTCCCTTGAGTGTTTGGACAAGTTAATTCAATCCTAGCACCTGTTTTGTTGCAAAATGGTCAGGTGTCGATCAAAGCCTGCCTTGTGCTGCCGTCCAGTGGTTAATCCTGGGAAATAACTTGGACTCTTGACTGCATTGCAGCCAAAAAGGAGGGCTGGATCCAGCAGTTAAGTTAGGCACAGAATAGATAGGAGGGGCAGAGTGGTTTTATTCTGCATCACGCTCTATCTCTTAATCCCACCCTTCTTATTCTGTGTTTGTGCTGTTCTGGGTGCAGTTCATGAAATTTACACAGTTGTTCAAGGTGTTTTAATGGCTGCAGAATGAAAGCATAATGACCGGCATGCAGTGAAAAACAGTCCAAAGGCAGAGATCAATGATACTACATAACTGGTTTATTTGGCTGTAATTTACCTGATGTATAATTTCCTGACATTGACATTGATTATTAAAAGGACCTGAATTTCAGATACATCAAATTGATCAATTGAAAAACAAAATTCCCATGAAGTCGTACCGTTACCCAACAACGATTTATTGTTGCGTCAACAGGTGATTGTTTGTTCGCAAAATACAGCCGAGAGAGAGAGAGAGAAGAAGAGAAGAGAAAGGGAAAAAAGCCAGTGAATGTTGCTGTGTTTGTCAGAGCGGAAAACCAAAAACCTGAGCATGAATCACTCTGGCCGGGGCAAAACTCAGGGACAAGTCGCCAGCTGATGAGAAGAATAAAGTCAATTCAGTTAAATTGACGCGGTGGAGATCTTGAAGCCATGCAGTTAACAGAATATTGCCTTCAAATAACACTCGCACATGCTTTTCCAAAATCAAACATGCATTGGGTATTTCAGTGGGGTAAAGAAGTGTAAATACTCAACATTGTAGCAATACACATTTTCTAAATGTTTCTGATGATGAATATTTGTAGAGCATGTTACACACTTTTTTTCCAGCAATCCCTTTATTCAGCTGATTGTTTAAAGCAAATGATAAATGACCATTATTAAGTAAAAAATAAAATATAAAATAAAATATTTATTCAGCATGGATCTGCCTCGATGCTGCCAATGTGTGTCACCAAAACCACAAGCAAAGTCCATCACTGCTACTAATTCAAAGAGCATTTTGTAAACGATCAATCATTGCAAGCGCAAACTCAGTCATCACAAGGCTGTGAGTGCAGTTCGGATCACAGTGGTCACGGACAAGTTCAGCATCTCCTCTAGGAGCCGCATCACTAAGGCTTGTTATAGTTTAGTCATTTGGAAACTTCTCCTTTTCCTTTCTTTTTTAGGAAAGGTGTGTTTTTGTTTGGCCATCCTCTTGGAACAATTGTATATACTGTATATGTATATATATATATATATATATTTTTTAATTTTTTTTAGAAAAGAACTACCAAAATCATGCAACTACCATTTCATTCCCGTGAGACAAAAACCAGTTGGTGCTCTTGACTTGATTTTTCTCTTGGTGCTGGTTGGGAGGTTTGGTGGTGAGGTCAGCGTGGGCGTTTTAGGCACTGCCATCCTGTTTGAGCCGCTGACTTCGAGCCTTGTAGACCTCGATCAGTAAATCTTTGACGTACTGGATTTCTCGCTCCACCGACTCCGCCTTGTCACGAAGCTCCCGGTTTTGCCCCTCGAGGCCATGCAGCTCCTCCTCCAGAGAGTCCAGCTCCGCCCTCTTACGCAGCCTGTACCTGCAATAGAAGGGACTGCGTTTTGGTCGGTTTTACAGGTTTCTGCTGCCTTGCATTTTTATTCATGAGTCAAGTGAGCGTGACCTTTGAGCTACATCGGGTGGTCATCCTTCCCCTGAGATAACATGATGTGCTGTTTATTTCACAGAGTGCATGGCTCATGACTGATCAATATCGTCCTTTTCCCAACTTCTTACTTTTCCACAACATTAAGACTCTTTCTACATATATCTCTTTTTACAAAGATGCGAATAAATGAAACTCACACACAGATAAAACCAGACTTGGTTAGGTGGGGCTGAATTTGGCAGGCAGTGAGGTACTTTCCATTTCCCTCCTACACTCTGCAGGACATTTAAAGCAGTGGGGTGGCTGCTTTATGTAGCCTAACACTCCTGCATTCTTAAAGTTGCAAAGTGAAACAACAAGTATTTAGGTATCGCTAATTTATTGATACACTAAAAAAAGCAAAAATATAATAAGTTCTAATCCACTGCAACATTGAAAAAAAAATTAAAGTCATAACAGACATAAACTTTGTTTATGACGATTTTAGCATGTTCTTAAAAATAGGGTAAAAAGAGCAAAGAGGGGCTAAAAAATGAACATGTAACGACTGAATTGTTTACCTGTGAGCAGCAGTTTTGTTCTGGTCTCTCTTCTTCTGCTTCCTCTCTCCAGTGCCGCCTTCCAGACAAGCGGAGCCCATCACCAGAGCTGGTTTGACGGAGCAGGGCTCATCCTTTAGCCTCTGGGTGGGGCGGTGGATGGGGGCACCCATCAGCGTCCCCTCGCCCTCCCCTCTGGACAGACATTCGTAGCTTTGGTCTGCAAGGCATTCTGGATAGAGGTAGTGGCCGTGTTGGGGCTCTACAGCTTGTGCTTGTGACGGCTGATCTAGGTCACCTATAAAGCTATGGTAAGGCTCTGTGCTCATGGACTGGTGGAAGTAGCCGTCACTGGCCACCATTGTCTCTTGGGGAATACTTCCAGAAAGTCCTCCATCTTTACTGCTGTGCAAGACCTCGAGCCCCGTGCTGTCGTAACTTACATTTACCTTCACGTTGTGCATCAACTGTCCCTCTCGCTTGTGGTGGCTGTCGTACGAGCCACCCAGACAAAAACCTCGAGCAATCTCTTCGCTGCAAAACATTCCTTCTGAAAAACAATAACTCTCCTCTTCCTTCAACGATAAAGCACATTCTCTCACCTTCTTGACGCTACCGATGCTGTTCTTGCTCACTGTCTTCAGCGTGGAGTAGTGGTTCACAGATAATTCTGTGCTTCCTGAGTAACTTCCCCTCGAGCCCCACGTATCAAGTCCAACTTCCTCCCCGACTTTCACCGCCTCACTGAGGATTCGACGCCCGTTGTTGTGGTGGTACCGGTGATGGTAGTTGTACGGAGCGGGTCGCGCGATTTTGGTTCTGCCGATGGGACTGCCACAGAAGCTGGCCAGGTCCAGTTCCCCTGTTGCCAAGGTAACAACCACAGGGCTGGTTTCTGATTGGCCGGTCCCATACGAGCCATAGGGTAACTGATAATAAGACTGGGAGCCCATGGCTTGAGCAGCCTTGTCACATTTTGAGGATTTCTCCAACTTGTTTGTTGTGGATGTGGACTCGGAGCGGAAGTAGTCCTCCAGCTGAGCCAGTTCCTCCTGCAGCAGTGAGGTCATGACCTCCAGATCCGAGGGCACTTTGACATCTTGTTCTAACGGCGAGGGTGGAAGGGATGAGCTGGGAGAAGACTCGGTCGTCGACACAAATGAAGACAAATCAACTTTTTCCGTCATCCAATCTGAGTGACCATCACCTATAAAAAAAATTGAAAATAATCATATATTCAGTAAAGCAATCCGTTATTTTCATTCAGCTGTTTGTGTAGAATAAGAGAAATAAAATCTACAAATTCAGGAAAAAAATCTAAAATCACGCCAGGTAGAAGAGGATAAATGTGAAAAAGAATGAAGCTTTAAAAACCAAGCAATACATCCGAAAAAATCCAAGTGAACAACTAACCGATCATCTGAAAATGATTGAACAGCATCGTCTGCATTCGATAAATATCCACTTAGCTGTACTCACTGTACGACATTAGCCCCGTGCTGCACTGCGGCTCCGACCTCGGGATGTGGAAAAATAAAAAACCGTCTTGGCAAAACTCACCAATTAAGTGCTGCCTCTCCGCTAGCTCCGCCCCCGTCCTGGGCCGTGATTGGCTGTGGCTAGCCTGTCGGAGATGGGGAGCGCCGAGCTCGCCTGTGGAAATGGGAGGAATTTTCCTGCGAAGGATCGATGCCGCCATTGTGTCGTCTGCTTCGATTAAATTGTTCAAAAGCGCAAACCGTGCACTGGGTGGATGAAAGAATTGTGGAAACACCTGGAGACCTGTGGGGAAAAAATTAAGAAAATTAACTGTAAAAAATGTGACAATTTTTTATTTACCCTTTAAATTCTCCACTTCATCTTCTAAAGCCCCAAATAATCCCCCAAAAGACACCAAAAAAAAAATAAGAATGAATATTAAAAAATAAAAACTACAAAATTAAATTTATTTTAAAAGTTTAATGAGTTCAAATGAACTCCACTCAATTTTCCATTCACCTTTCCATTTACCTGCAACCTCCTGCGGTGGAGCCATTATCGATTTATGTCACAACAATAAAATTATCAAGCAATAACGTGCAAAACTGTAACCTGACATACTTTGAGAAAAAATAAACCATGGGAAAATAATTGACAAAATGTAAACAAATTAAAAACATGAAAAACATGACATTATTTGAATAACATAACTACAGACTTCAATATACATACACACACACACACACACACACACACACACAAACATATAGATATATATATATATATATACATATAGAAAGTTATTTTCCAGAATGTAAGCTGTAGTTGTGCATTTAAACTTGTACCAAGAAACAGGAATTAAATAAATTCACCCTTTTAATAAAAATAAAATAGTAATAATGGCTAAAATAATCCTGTAAATGATGTAAATTAACAGCTAAATGTAGCGTACAATGTAGTGTTAGTTTTTACAGTGTCGAACCTGAAGACATGATTCTCCGAACTTTCCGCTGTCCCCCTAAAGCTAGAAAGCAGTTTTACTCACCCCATAGTTTCTGAATAATGCGTTGTAGGAGCAAAGCACGCGAAGCTTTACGACGAGGAGGAAGACAGACACAGTTTAAAAAGCCATATTTCCCCTTTTGATAGTCAGGGACTCTTCCTGAAGTGCTATTTCGACGAACAGACTTGCGGACAGAAAGTTTTTAAATCCGCTACTTCTGCAACTCCTGGTGCCCGGACCTGATCACAGCAGACGAAATTAATCCGCAGTTTACAGAGTTCACCCGGCCGTTACGTCATGAACCTGGGGACTTTCCCATTATCCAGAGACCACAGACTGTTTGTGTGTGTAAGCAGCACACTCTGTTACAACTCTCCTGATTTATTTAATGTATCATAATCATTTGTATTCTCTATCTTGATTTGTTAATTTTATTTTTTAGCCTACTTAGTTAATAAATAATAATAATATTATATAAATAAAATATAATGCATTTAAAATAACATATAGACATATAGCAGTTGTGCTTTCTTGAGATGCAATAGAAAGTATTACAATAATGTCATTATTGAAACTAAAATGCACATGAGTAGCCTGCTTGAAAAAGTAATTGACAGACAAACATGGGCATAAATGCCTTACCTAACAGTCCAGTCACACTCGAAAAAAAATATGACAACACGTTAAATACAATAATAAAACCCTAAACACACTTCTAAACTGAAAGTGTAGAGGATTGAGGGATAATTCACCAGACAGTGTAGCAGGCACTAGTTTTCGTAGCGCCGTAGCGGAAGGACATCATGTTGCAGTTCGAAGGTGTAACTTTAGTTGCAGCCCTGTTGCATCAGATCCGCAGGGGATTCGCTGAACGCTGTAACAATGTGGCCACACCATTGGTTTATCTGGGGGAACTTTTTGTATTTCCATTGGCCTGCCATCGGTCTTACACTGATCGCTGATCATTACACATTAGCACCAACCTGGGACTGGTTCACTGTAAATTATAACCAGTGATGTGTGGTGAGAAGAAACTATGACATCCAGCTGGGATCATACCCAGACAAACAGCCACTTCAAATCAATTAGGCCATTTTCTGTATGGCCCCCTCTTTTGACATCACTTTTATTATGTGATTCTTGGTATATCCTCCTAATTTACTTCAGACATTTTCTTAGTATTAACTTGAGTTCTAACTTTATTTACTAACGTAAGCACTTTGTGAAGCTTTCCATTTATATTTTAGACATAAATACATAGGTGATATTATTCAACATCATAGAAGTTAGTTGTAGTTAAGGTCTTTTAAGTGTGACCAATCTAGTCCAGTGTTTTCTTTTTAAAAACAATTTTGTGAAATTATGAGAAATATACAGACATTGACGTCACTGCGTGGATAGTCGAGCTGAGGAGAAATCTCAAGCTAATTGCTGTGTTTTTAAATAGATTTTACGAGTTGTAATGACTAACACAAATGTTTCTTCATTAGATACATATTACATAAACAGTATTTAAATGTAAGATATACTTTAGGAGCATAACCTAAGATATATTTGCCTGTATAACATTCACGTCTTTTTTGGAGTGTAGAAATGTAGAAGAACATGAGACAGAATGCAAACTCCACACAGAAAGGTGTCGGACAGCCCTACACACAGACACACGTTTTAAATGCCTTATTTGAATCTGCAAATTGAATTAAAAAGTATCAAACATTTAGAGAGGTTTTATACATTCTGTGACACTCAAGAAAAACTGTTAAAGCTGAGATGGAATAACATTTTGCCAGCCATCTAGCTTATTTTTGATAAGCCTGCCAGTAGTAAGAGTCAGTTTGTGAACCTGTATCTCCATCCGTACATCCGAGCCCGCTGATATTTGCAAAGAGGGACTGATCAGTTAATCAGACAAAGCTTCATCCACGCACAGGTCACAAACACAGAGTATACAGAGGATTAGAACATCTCCTCAGTCAACAATATGTGTGCAGTATAAAACTCTGAATAAGCTTATGCCACTGATTCTAAGTGTTGATCAGAGTTAGAATGGATCACCCACATTGCACCTGTAGTCTGGCTTTCACAGTGAACCAGAGAATGTTCTCACCTACAGCCACACTACATGGAAGGAGACACGGGCGGTCTGCAAGGGGGTTACAACTGATAAAAACTCAGTGTAAGACACACACACACACACACACACACACACACACACACACACACACACACACACACAGAATAAGTTGAAAGACATTTAAAATTGAATATATATCAACATATATCAGCACCATCTTATCTTAAAAAAATCTAATATCATGTCATGAAACACATTGAATAGAAATGAAATGTGTAAACAGATATGTTAGCTTACAATGATAAAGAGTTTGTAAATTGTCCACCTCGCTGCTGTCTACTTTTATTTATTGTACAACGATCTGTAAAATCGGTAGGATATAGTATAAGTGAAATATAGTAGTAACAATCATCAGATTAATAATGATAATAAATGAAAAGAAATACGGTAACTCTTTATTTTAACCCTCCATTAAGCATTTATAAGCACTACATAGATGTTTAATAAATTGTTTATAACTTACCATAATGTAGTTGTAAGCCGATAAAAGTGTGTATTTGGTAACACTTTAACTCCTGCGTACACCCATAAATGAAGACAATAAATATAAAACACAATTTTAACAATATAAATGATGCCTTCATAGAAGAAGTTATAATGTTGACAAATACTGTACTCTTGTCAACACTTAAAATGTCCTTATATCTGCTTATTACAACATTATAGTATGTTATAAACCATTTATGAAATGATTACTGTATATATTACATATATATGCTAGTGGGGTTGAAGCAAAGTGTTACAATAATAAAAATATCAAAAGCTGAAATCTTGTGAGTGTTATATAGCTGCATGTAATTCTGTCACAAATATGCTTCGCCGTAGTTTCACCTGCCACTTCACACTCTGATGCCGTTATAAATCTCGTCTCAGTCACAACAACATCATTATCATTTAACAGGCTTCTCATAACAGGATCTTTATTTAATCATGATGTTTAATGAACCATAAAAAAACAACGCATCTGCCACGACTGCAAGCAAAATGACTGCAAAAATGTAAAGACATTTAAGTTAATTACACACTGGTTTTTTTTGGAAGATATATAGCCGAACGTCACTCCCAGCTGCTGGAGGACAGACTTTGATCCCAAATCGATTGATCCCAAATGGCAAATAGAGTAAAACAGACAGATGATGGAGTCAAGTTTACAGACAGTGACAATACAACTGCCGCTCTCTGGTGACAGCAATTTAAACCAAATGAAATGTGTGTGTTAATGTGTCTGATATTCCATCTGTAAGTACTGCCACATGTTTTAAAATCCATCTGTAATGTGAAAAAGAATGTATGTTATACCACAACAGGTAATAGTCAGAGTTTTGTTTCTGTAACCACAGGTATTTAATGTCTCTCTCCCCAGGCTGTCACTGTGTTTGTGCTCCTTGTACCTGACCTCTGCAGGCTGCTTGTGTGGCGTGACAGGCAGTGTGACAGGTAGGATGTGTGGAAGCCCTCATTAGTAAAACCAGGAGGACTCTGCATGTCTCCTTGGCTGGAGCTCCTCTGCCTATCCTCTGCCTCCCCGACAAACCAAAAGCTGATTGAAGCAGCCAGGTCTTCTTGTTGCTATAGTAATAGGCAACACTGGCTCACCCCTCTCAAAAACATGTTTTTGGCATCCCTGTAGCCGTGGGTTTTTACGGCCTCCCCCTCAGAGCTCTTACACCCCCTTTGTTTACAGTGTTCGTCTTGCTATTTTTTTGCAGACGGTGCAGTTTTTTATTATGCATGATGCACCTCTTTAGTCGCGCATGAATTTGTAATCATCGAGGTCGCGGGGATCAGGAAAAGTTGTAGGTGATATGTGCAATGCCTCTGCAAGAATTTTATATTTAATCTGTTTTATAACCTCTAACAAATCATGTATTAAGATCAGTTATGAATGTATCAACAACACCATTTTTCATACATTCCAATATTTTCCTAACAGCAACTGAAAACTTAAGATTTAAGATTAATCATGACACAAGGAAATAAAAAAAGTAATTTAAAATTATTAACTCAATCATCTTTTAAATCATAATACAGTTAAGTGCTATTTCATTGACTACATGTTCAAAATCAGATTATCAACTGCAGATTTGAAGATATGAAATATAAATGTTAGAATCTGAAATGTGAAAAAATATCTCAGTGACCTTGGCACAAAAATAACATATTCTATTTGATATTAACCCCTCCTGTATACTGTATATATATTTGCAGTAGAGTTCACAGATTTCAGTGTTGTGTGCAATAGTGAATCTACAATGAATTCCTTAACTTGCAGGCTTTTTCTGTATTGCGGCAAAACGATTGCCTGCTTTTTGTGCAGTATTGCCCTCCATCTGTCTGTTTGTACTGTACAACCATACAGGAGTCCTCTCCAGCAGTGCATCGTGGGGTGGGAAGAGCCTCCTTCAAAGACGAAGGCGGCCATGCACTCCTCTACTATGGCACATTGGTATCAGTTACACCATAATTTCATCACCAGCAGTTCCCTGTGAATCCTGCTTACATTAACTTTTTACAGGGATTGGCAACACAGACGCAGGGATGCATGGCAGTGCCAGCACTTGAACCCATTTAGCTTTAGCCCTTTTATTCAATACTCGATCCCAACATATTGTTATTTGTTGAAAAAGTGTTGTATTTGTATGAACAAATGGCCTGAATTGTGAAGAATCCCTGCAGTTACAGTGGGATTACATTGAGAGAAAAGGCGAGGGGGATTAAAAATACAAGAGGATGGGGAGACTTCAAAGTGGCAAAGTATGCAGGGCTGTGTTTGAATGATGGCTGGCATATTGTTTTGATAAGTGTTCCCTGAGGAGAACATGTGAGGGAGCGTGTCACTTTCTCCTCTCATCTCCGCGAAAGGGAGCCGGGCACCAAGGGAACGTCAAAACCAGCTGTAATTACAGCATTAATACAACAACACTGCAGAGCGGCTGGTTCACACTTACACAGCAGCACGAACACACACAAACGGCACAAATGCAAATGAATTAATTTGCTTTAAACATGAGCCTAAATGAACATGTTAGACCCTGAGATGGTGATGATAATACTGGTGCACAGGGTGCAAGGAAGAACATCAAATTCAGACAATTTAATCCAATCCCCATGATACACACATCTGCTTTCATCACTGCTCATTGTGATTTTATCAGTTACTAGTGCTTGTTCTGAGACAAAACACAAGGTCAAATACACTGTAAACTTCTATATTTGTTCACAATGAGTCTGGAACGTTAATTAACGTTACATCGTTTCTGCTTACAAATGTAAATTACAAAAGCAACGTGAATAAAGATGAGTTTATTAACCTATTAATTTGGCCATGAACATCTTTTAGATGATGATGGTTACTGTATACTCATTATGGAATATGTTTTATTTTGACATTTAAAAAATATTTGTAGATTTAAAGATTGCAAATACAAAATTCAATTCAGCTTTAAATAGCCAAATTTAATAATTATCAGTACTGGTTCGATTTGGTCAGAGCACCTTTGTTGCAAGTCCTTTCTCTCTCACACACACTGCATTTCCTGTCTGTGTCTCTGCCAAAAAACACACTGTTAAAGAGACAAAAACAATCTGTAACGACCTACAACCCTGTCTTTGATAATAGTAACATAAACACACACACAAACACACACACAGTGCCTTATACTGTATATTAAATTAGACACATTTATGTGGACAGGCCAGGAGGTTTATTGACTGAGACAGGCCATTCACCAGTGTCAGTGGACTTTGGGAGGGGAAAAAACTGTGACTGTTAAATAACATGAAATCTGTGCAGCTCTTTTTTTTTTCTTTCATTGCAAGAATACTGATTCTGTTATTATAAAGCCAGATATGTATTCAAGATTTTTAAACTGCACTTCAGTTTTCTAGCAGGATCACACACAGAGATTCGAGCAGAGCAGATGGGTTTACACCCAGAGAAACCCACATTACTAGATTACTGTTGTCTTTCTCAGGGTGTTCCACCGCAGTCTCTCCTAACGATGTTGTGGTTGGGGGAGAGTGTACCAAGCCGTCCCAGCGATTTCAAGTCATTGTGGTCTCATTACAGCAGGCTGTTGGTAATCCTCTGCCTTTGATCTAGGAGCTGAAGGGAGCTGTGTTTTACTGTAGTTTAAACAATGTTCTCCCTGCTCCCTCAGCACCTCCACCAGGAGCCCTGTGGTAGCTGAGGAGCCACAGCAATGTGACAATGTGAGCGAGAGAAACGTAAAGTTGGGGGGTTGGTTTGTTTTTCAGCTGAATGCAGGTGAGACAGAAACACAGATGGAGGTTTGTTGGTGGTGTGTAAGTGAATCTGAGGTTAACCAGAAGGAGATTGATTCCATTGGGCTCACAATGGGCTCAGTTGGAGTGTGCTTTCAATTCAAGTCACTTCAGAATACTTTATTCATGCCTTAAGGGAGACTAGAGCACATAATATCATTTCTTAGTAAACAAGAGATGGAACAACAGCTTCATCATTATACACAACTCTGTATATATATATATATATATATTGAATCTGTATACATCTGGTATAAAATTGCCATTCATTGTTCATATGAGGTTGTGTGGTTCATATAATAAAACCAGACCTTTTCTTTGTAGCTTTGAAAAGCACATCAGTACTTTAGTATAAAAGACAGGCTTTTCTTTATTTAAAGGGACGTCTTCAGAATTGAATTCAGTGCTAGAATTAAAAGCACCTTGCGGTAAGGGCTGTGAAACCAACAAATTGTGAAATGGTTATAAAATGTATATATATAACAAAGCCGGATAAACATTTTTGCCTAAAACCAAATCAGAGCCACAGTCACAATCATCTTCACTCTCACTTTAAACATTTTGAAACAATACATCAGAATCAGAATCAGCTTTAATGACCAAGTAAGTGGGAACACAAACAGGGAATTTGACTCTATTGTCTATGTCAAACATGAAATCCCATCCAAAAGCATTTTGCTGTTTATTTGTGCCTTGCCTTTAGCAGTTAAAGGCATCAAAAGTCAAGTTAAAAAGTCACACTGGGAGGAATCCATCACAGTCTAGGTAGATTTTTCTTCAGTTCGCAGTAGCCTCAATTGACCATAATGCAATATAGCTGCCAAATGGGGCCAGAAGCGTGAAATCACAACAAAATTGCCTGGCTCGCTGACAAGTACAACTATAAGGCATAGACACCTTTTAAACACAAACAGTGGTGCATTGGACATTGTTTTGCCACTGATCATGTCCTCGGAGAAAACACTTTTCATCTTGGAGAGAACCAGGCTAGCTGTTTCACCTGTCTTTATGCTAAACTATGTTAAGCAGCCCTCTGATTGTAGCTTCATATTGAACAACCATATACTGTATGAGAGTGGGGTAAAAAATGAGCTGATAAGAGCAGTAAGACTGAACCAAACCATTAATGCTGAGGTGAAAGATGCTGGAAGTGAGGTCTGGTCTTTGTTCCTGAACCTTAGTTTTAATAAATTAAATATGTGAGATGGTTAAAAATGTGTTCCATGGTGCACTGGCAGCTCTTTGGATCATTGTAGTGTGTCTATACATCATGCTCCTCTGGGCTTTCACCATGGATGCTTATGGCATCATCCCAGACAAACCAACCACTCAGGAACAAGCAGTTGCAACAATAAACTACAATTGCAACAATGAATGACAATATTTTGTTATTGCTTATGCATCATCCTCTGACTGGGAGTTTACACACCTTTCTTGCAAGCTGTAAAAAGGCATCCTGGGAAACAAAAACAAAACAAAAACAAAACCAGCTAGTATTGTAATAATATTGAATATGTACATTAGTATTTTTTGTCATTTTCCTTGATTCTGGTGCAGTGACCTGTCTTATTCATTGTTATTTCAAGATACAACCATATTTTAGAAATGACACAACTTGATTTCTATTCATTAGGTTGCATATTTTAGAAGTTATTTTAATAAAATCAGGTTTCTGCGAGTACTCCAGGGATGGCAATGTCGGTCTGTCTGTTGAAAATACATTGGTGGTCCCGTAGCTTCTGCTACGTAGCAAAGATGGCGACCGTTGAGGGCGAGTAGTGTCTAGCGTTTTACACTCAACTTTTTGACCATTGAGTGCACCATCCAGGTAGGCCTACTCAAAGCGCACTGCATTGTGTTGCATTTTGCATTATACTTCTGTGTATGCACTCAAAAAAGTACAGAAGTACGGAAATGGAGACACGGCATTAAACTTGTTAGGAATTAATGATGGTATGAAATGATACAAAAAATTAAAATGATCCTGCAGTGAGTAAAATGGCCGCAGACGATTCAGTTTTCAGAAAAGTACATGCAATTTCACAGTAAAACAAATAAGTCAGCAAAAACTAACTGGAGTGTTTTGGATGTCACAAAAATGGAGATACCTAACAACGTAAGAGCATCAGAGAGGGAGTCTTCCTTTAAATCTTAAGTCACACAAAGCATACTAAAGTTAAAAGGCAGTGTCCAGGTCTCTGGAGCACCCATGGGACTGTTGAAACAAACCAAGGCGGTGCTTAATAAACCTCTAGAAACTACACAGGCAAAAGAATTGAGGGAACCAAAGGCAGCAAGCTCTCTGCTATATCCACCACCTGAAGCTCAACACATCCCTGCTCCAGCTCTGTACACACACTCACACACAAACACACACCTGTGGATTTTGTTATACCAATATGGAAATCATACAGTCTGATATGGCCTCACTGACAAAAATTCTCTGGGATTGTGCTCATCGCTGGCTCATGTACCGCTGCTGTGCGCTTCTGTTTGTCCCTGATCTTCAACATTTTGGTAGAAGTGTGGATTCCAATAAAGGCTTGTTAAACAACAGATTTCATTCTCAGACTCAAGAGGGCCCTGCATGGCCCAGAGGCGTAAGCTGCTCCTTTGAACATCTAAATCCCCATGCAGCCTCTGACTTCCCTTTGTTATTCGCTGGTGGATGTTCCTTCACTGTTTTTCCGTGTGTACTTTCGCTCTGGAAAGGCTCTAGTGGACCGTGTAGAGGGAGCTTTTAGCTGTAATAGATCACCTCATTGAGATCATCAAGCCCCAGTTAATTGAACTTTTATATAATATCTCTGTAGGAGCACAGGGTGAACATATTGTATTAATAAAGAATTCATCAGCCAGAGATGGGGAGCCAGATTTAATGAGCCCCTCCCTGGATTGGAGATGAGAGACATGAAAAAAACAGTCTGTTCTCAGCCCGAATGTCTGCTGCCCTCTTCTGCCTGCTGCTGTGAACACACACACACACACACACACACACACACACACACACACACACACACACACACACACACACACACACGAGCATGATAAGCATTATGCTGTGAGTGCTTCTGAACACTAAAGTTGTTAAGATAAAATGCTGGAATTAATAAATCAAGGTTCAATTGGCAGTATACATTTTCAGAATAAAAGACTTAAGAGGTTAAGGAGTTAGGCTGCAGTCACACACACACACACACACACACACACACACACACACACACACACACACACACTCACATTCAGGTGCCTCGTATTGCAGCTGTGCTCCCTTATGAGACCAGTGCTGTGAATATGTACCAAAGTGCATGTTGTTTATATTTTTTCATACTCCGGGCAGGGCAGCATGAGCCTTGATTGTAAAATCTAAGGCTGTTTTGGTTATTGTATCAATTTCCAATTTATTAAGGAATATGCATGACTAGTTCAGTACTAACCAATACAGGTGTTTTGTTATGATAATGGTGTGCCCTGTGTTCTATCTAGTTTTAAGAACATTCTTACTTGAATATATATTATGTTTTTATGGTGCACTTTTCAAAATAAAGTTGCGTTTCATGAAATTACTACAAATGAACTGACATACAGAAAACCCAGGGCCAAGAATTCCAGAACAGGAGTGCTGGTTGGTCTGGGCGTGCAATAAAACTGCCATGGGAACAGGGTACATACACAGGCTCCAGGGTTGTCAATAAGGGCCCCAGTCAATTGAGACACCTATTGACCCCCCCTGACATGTAAAACTGGCCATGGTAAAATCCTGATGCATCCAGATTTGAATCTAAATCAGTATAAGAATCAGCTTTATTGTCTGAGTATGTTTAAGTTTACAAAGACTTAGACAGTTTCCAGTAGCTCCCATTAGTACCAAAAACAAATGTGTCTGGGATATATATTATGTATACTACTGCAGTAATCTCATTTTATGACTCTTATGGTTCTTATGTTGTTTTTTAATGTAAAATATTTTCTAAAAATCAAGTGCTATTTGTCTTTATTCTAGTTCAGTGACCTGCCTTATTCGTTGTTGTTTTAAGACACAGACACTCATGTCTAGGAAAAACATGTACTTTCTAAGGTCTTAGTTATAGAAAGAAATGATGGTGATTGTGATTGTCAGTAAAAAGTGAAATAAGTGAAAAAGTGAAAGTAGGCGATGCTTTTAAATATGTACAATTTCTTGATAAAAACCGAGTTAAGATGTTACAAAATGAAAATATTGAATAAGGGGAGAGTATCTTAGGGGGAGTTTTTTCTTTAAAACTTCACAGGAAGCACGGCAAAGTTAGAGGCAGGTCTCTGCACTCAGTGTTTTTTAAAGTGCTCATATTATGCTCATTTTCAGGTTCATAATTGTATTTAGAGGTTATATCAGAATAGGTTTACATGGTTTAATTTTCAAAAATCACTATATTTTTGTTGTACTGCACATTGCTGCAGCTCCTCTTTTCACCCTGTGTGTTGAGCTCTCTGTTTTAGCTACAGAGTGAGACATCTCACTTCTATTCCATCTTTGTTGGGAGTCGCACATGCGCAGTAGCTAGGTATTAGGCTCGTTCGAGATGAACTGCGCCTCGCCTGTAAAGTGTACAAAAGCAGGCGGCAGCAGCCGGGGGCGGTGACAAAAATCTGCTCTCAAGTTGGACAGTTTCCAGCCGATTCCAGCAGCCTTCAGGCTGAACAGGAAATCACAGAAACACTGTGGTCCGATTCCGATTTAATAAAATGTTATCAGACCCATATATCAGCTTGTACACAGTCTCCAGTTGTTTTTATTATGACAGAGTAGCTCTCAAAATGCTCTACATGTGATCTGTTGCTGATTTTAATTAACAACACACAGTAGATGATCCGTAATCTGAACAGATTTAGTCTCTCTGACTTCTAAACATAACTATCAGCCACACTACATGTGTTCTGTACAGGAATAAGCCCTTAAATCTGACAAATAGCAGTTAAAATCCCTCCAATTCAAAATAAAAGAAGGTTTATATAAAACGTCATCATGTTGAGTCGATTCTGAACCAATCAGCTGTTAGATCAGCTGAGAGGCCGGCATTTCCCAGCATGCCCTGGGTCCGCCTGGGTCTTGCAGTCGGTGAAAAGCAACTGCACTGCCTGCATTTCAGAACTGCGGCCGCCTTGATCTCATGAGGTTATCGTTGCCCACGTGTGCATGACGTCAGAGCAAGTCGGGATCAAGTCGGACACAAATCTAACCGGCATGTATTGGGCGGCGATCGCGGTTGTTGGATTCTGCGCAGACCTGGCTCATCTAGAATGAGCCTAATGACTGCTACCCAGTCAGAAACAGAGTATGAGGGCGTGCCACACTAGCAGCTGGGCGAGCATTATAACGTGTGTTACAAAGTGACGCATGTTCGTCACGGAAGTAAAGGCTGGACTACAATAGAGCTGTTTGGAGCAGTTTGTGAACAGTGTTTTCTGTTGGAGATGGTAAGTCCCTTTGGTGGACTTTGGGCTTTTTCACTTTGTAAACCTATAACGTGCACAAAAAAGATATATAACACAATAAAAGAAAGGGAAAAAGCCAAAAAGCATAATATGAGCACTTTAAGGGACTTACCGTTGCTATCTATTAACCTGAATGCTACCTAAGAATAACCTTGAAATCTGTGGGATCAGTAGTTAAAGGTGGAACTCAAATTACAAGAAAAAAAGCTGCATTCAAGAGTACAAGTAAACAGGTAAGAGTAAAAGTAAAGACAATGAAAGGGAATAAACTTCACAGATTTGGGGATTTTTGTGCTTTCAAATCACTTGAAGAGAAAGCGATGGGGAGAAGATAGGAAGGGAAAAAAAGAATACATGTTTTAAACAGGCTCATTTGAACAATTACCCATGAAAGTATAAAAGCTATTGCCAGTGGTATTTGGACTGCACTGAAGCCACGATGGAAGCCATACACTTAGCTCATAAAGTGCTGTTAATGGCCGACTTGATTACTCTGAATTGCTGCTACATTGGCCTAAACACTCTTCTTCTTCGTTATGCACCATTATGTATTGAAATAATCTCCCCAGTGGACATATAAAGTAGTAATCTTGACTCTTGAGCACTACCTTGCTCCCAGACCTCAGATTTGTGCAACATTTCATTCACTTTAATTGCCCTGAGGAATGTTTCTGACCTCTGAGAAAAAACCTACAAGTGCAACACAGTGGATAAATCTGATACCAGTATAAGACTAGTGCTGCACACAGTCCGTATAACCAAAGACTGAAATACTGTGTATTGTAATAATTTCTGTTCCATTCAGTTCTATCTTTGATTGATTTTTGTAGCAGCAGAGATCAAAGGCAGGAGGAGACAAAAGATAAAAGAAGACAAAAGAAGAGCTGGAGGAAAGACATCCTAGAAACTGTCACCGTGTCAACTCCAGTATAGTGGCAAACCTGAAATAAATAAAAAAAACTCAACATAAAACAGTTTCATTAAGTGCTGTATGTATTGTTATGCGGGTTACTGATGGTATTTGCAAACTGGAAAAAAAAGTGAGACCACGCCATGTCTGTGTTGTGGAAATGAAATACTCTGATCTGTATTCTGCTTCCTGTCCTCACTGGGGAATGAACAGAGGGAGTTTGTTGGGTCAAAGAGAATATTTTTAATATCCTGAAAGAAATTCCACTCATGTTTACCTTCTCCTGTGTCTCAAAAATGACGGGCCTCATCTTAGTTGTCCTTAACACACAATGGTCTTCTGCCAGATTACTCAGATGTGTTTAAATTACTTACCTCCCTCCCTCCCCAGTTATTAGTTGACTTTTGTTGTTGCCAAAAAACACAGGCAGGCCTACTTCACCCCATCTGCCTACAGGATCCTAATCAGGGGCGGTTCTACATTGAATTACACCCAGAGCGAGACCCCACATATTTGTAATCAAAAATTTTCACGGACCACCTTATAATACACATAATAAAATATGTCTACACACAGTCCTACCTGAATTAATCCGCACCTCTTAATAGATCTACTAGCACTAAAACTATAACTGGTCATCGCATCAGTACAGGCTTGTTAAAAGAAAAGTTTAAAGAAAAGAAAATTTACTGCACACAACGGCTGCCACATATTTAATTTATTTATTTACTCAAGCGCCCGAGCGGTTCATTTGAATAACAGGCTTATTTCCATAGCAATGAAGTATTAAATCTATACAGTAATAAGAACACTTGGATATAGTCAAAATTTCAAAACCTTTGGCGATTTTAGGGGATTATTAATCTTCAGAGTTTTACAAGTCCTCAAAAAGTAGGCTATGTGAAATTGTCCACTTAACAGCACATCCGCAAAACATTTCAGAAACGCGAGATCAAGAAACTAACTGGAAATTAAAATAATAATAGACCTTATTCATTAGGGCCCGAGCGCCAGTGGCGGATCTAGAAAATTTTACATGAGGTGGCAAGGGGTAGTGAGAGATCTTGGCAGGGTGGCAGGGGAAGACGGTACATGGGAACCCCCATTTGTAAACACACTGCTATGCCCTACTATGCCCCGCAACACCCTGCTACGCCCTGAACTGCTACAACTATTATTTCTAGTCATAGTTCCATTATCTTTGTTGTTACTATAATTGTCACCGTTCATCATACCAACTGGTATAATTATTATGAATCTTAATTCTCTTTATCTGTATATCTGTATCCGTCTCTGTGTCCCACTTGGCAGCAGCAGATGGCTGCCCACCAAGAGCCTGGGTCTGAGGAAAAAATGTTGGTAACATTATGAAGTCTATGTTGGCTTGGCTAGTGTTCCTCTGTTCTATACAGACCACTTCTCAATAACCTTTTTTGAACTCTTTGCGTGGCCCAAACCACAGTTTGATGCGATGGATTGTTTTTACCCATCCGGGCAGATGCTCTGTCAGCATCAGACTCTTGAATGTTGTGCTCTACCACTGTATAGATTACTGCAAGGTGATGTATGTATGTAAAGCTGTTCTTGCCTCGAAAAAGAACCAAGTGTGGTCAAAATATCTGCAATAAAATAAATACATTGGAGCTTCATGTGAACTCCCTCCAAACAGGTGCTTAGACGGACTAGAAGTTGTTTGTGTTACAAAAACCAGATCCAGTTGTGTTCAAGATAATCTTGAAGCTTTGTGACTGGGAGTTGAACCCCGATGGGTGTTGTTGGGCGAGTCATTTTTAAACTGCATGACACTGTTCCCTTGCACTAATAATCATTATAAGTCATAATTCTGACTCAACTAGTTATTACAGTAAGTGAGATACATTTCAATGGAATTTAGCCAACTTGTATTTCTCAATCTGATACATTTGACCTTTTTTGTGTTTGACTCATGCACGATTTTTATCTACCACAGCTTTTTTATTTAATTTAAATGCAAGTAAAACTGTAGGAGGTAAGAGATGAACAGACATACAGCAGCAATTACTATTACCTTCCACATGTCATGTTATCCATATTATTATAATGTAGCAATTTAATAATTAGCACTTATTTCACATGCAGTTTGATTAGATGCATTTCTGTTTAAAATTGTGACTTGTGATTGTGCATACACTAGCTGTATGGTATTAATAGCCTATCAAAAAAAGTAGGATCCTAATATTGATTTCTATTGATGAAAAGTAGCTAAGTACATTTACTTAAGTATTTTATTATATACTTAAGTACAATTTTGAGGGATAGGCTACTTGTACCATTTCATGCCACTTAATACTTCCACTCCACATCAGATGATGATATAAACTGTATTCTCTACAACCATATATTTGATCATTATTACTACAGATTGTTTTACATAGAAAATATATCTTTAGATTATGAAATATGATACACTGTCATAGAGTTCTACCCCAAAGTCAATGAAATGTTTTTAAAAGTTTATAAATTAGATGAACCTTGGCCAGATATGGCACTGAAATATTGCTTAAATGTTATTGCATCAGTTACAGGTTAAATTATATATAATGATATAACACTATTGAAAATGGCCCTTCTGCATAATTAGCACTTTTGATAAGTACATTTTGCTGATAAAAGTTTTGTATTTTTAATTTAGTTAAATATAATGAGTATTTATATTGATGATGTTAATGGCAGCTGTAGCTTGCTTCCTGAGCTGTATCGGCCTGTACAGAAAGCAAGCTACAGCTGCCATTACCATCTGTTGTTGAAGAGTTTAAGGTGGCCAAAGCCCGGCAGGTGATAATGCTTCGCGACAGTAGTGAATTGGTCCACCAAGCAGATATCACCATCTGCACAGGACGGAAATGGTCAGCAAGTAGGGCTGTGGCAGACGCAGAGGCAAGGTTGGCACTGGTTGGGCAGTGGTGGCCTATGGGTTAGAGAAGCGAGCGTGGGACCAGAAGGTCGCCGGTTCAATCCCCAGACCGGCAGGATAAAATCTGGGTGGGGAGAGTGAAAGAGCAGCGCTTGTCCCTTCCTCATTACCACCACTGAGGTGCCCTTGAGCAAGGCCCTTAACCCCAATTTAACAATCCAGTGGAGCTGCTCAGTGGCCAGCAGATCAGACTGTGGTTGTACTGGGCAGCTTCCAGGTATGACTGTGTGAATGTGACAGGTCGTCGTTGCAAATGAGAAATTGTTCTCAATTGACTTACCTGGATAAATAAAGGTAAAAAAACAGGGAGGGAACATAAAAGAGCACTGGCTGTGGAGCCCAAGGGGCCGAGGGTCTGGGATGTCAAGCCCTCTGGAGGTGTTGTGGGTTAATTGACGAAACACTGTTGAAGGAGGGTACCCACCTGATGACCCGAAGAAAGCACCTTGGGCCCACAGCACAAAGCTCAGTGGGTTGGACTTGTACAACGCGAGTGTTGGCCATCACCTCAAATAGGCGGCTGGGACTTCACCCAGCCATTGAGGTGAAAGCGATGATCCCATCGTATTTCAGACATTGATGTAGCCTGGGATTATTAATGTGTTTTGTTCTCCACTTTTGGAATAATTGTCAAACTTAATTATCTTGATGAAATAATAACTACATGAGTGATAACAATGATAAAACATAACTCAGCAACAGCCCAACATTACACTGTGGACTTACTTATGAAAAACAAAAAAATAAATTATGTATATCATAGTGTATGGTACAGCTTAAATACACAACATAAATGTGTACTTAAGATAAACGTAAGCAGTGGTGGAAGAAGTACTGAGATATTTCATTTAAGTAATTTAAGTAGCAGTACCACAGTGTAAAAATACTCTGTTACAAGTAAAAGGCACTCTGTTGCATTCAAAATATTACTCAAGAAAAAATACAAAAGTATTAGCAATACAATTGTTTTGTTATAAATAAGCTGTTAAAAGTAAGAAGTTAATTTGCCTCTAGTCTTAATGAGTTCTCT
Organism: Sander lucioperca; assembly: GCF_008315115.2. NCBI lineage: Eukaryota > Metazoa > Chordata > Actinopteri > Perciformes > Percidae > Sander > Sander lucioperca. Next base: position 35,558,929 of record NC_050177.1, read on the forward strand.
ATTTAGGATGCTGTCATTTTAAGACTCTCAGCTGGTAACCGCCATGTCGCGTGACCCGTAGTTAGGAAGGAAACGCTACAAACAAACGGTTCAGTGATTTATGGTTGTAGTGTAGCAAGCCAACTACAGTTACATTTGCCTACATTTATGCCTAGAGTAGCATCGTTAGTATGTATTCATATTTAAATAATTACATAGGTTCATAGATATGGGGTGCCGAATGTAAAAGTTTGGTTACAATTTTTAGCTGATGAATTTTCAACATTTAGCTCACTTTCCTCACATTTAGCGCATTTTCCTCACATTTGAGACAGAAATTATATATATATATATATATATATATATATATATATATATATATATATATATATATCTAAATGTTAAATGTTAAATCTAAATATTATATCTAAATCTAAATGTTATATCTAAATCTAAATGTTAAATCTAAATCTAAATGTTAAATATATATCTAAATGTTAAATGTTAAATCTAAATGTTATATCTAAATCTAAATGTTAAATTTATATCTAAATGTTATATCTAAATCTAAATGTTAAATTTATATCTAAATGTTAAATGTTAAATCTAAATATTATATCTAAATCTAAATCTTAAATATATATATATAAATATTATATCTAAATCTAAATCTTAAATATATATCTAAATGTTAAATGTTAAATCTAAATCTTAAATATATATCTAAATATTATATCTAAATCTAAATCTTAAATATATATCTAAATGTTAAATGTTAAATCTAAATGTTATATCTAAATGTGTCGCCAAGTGTAAAGCTAAATATTTAGAAAATATTCAAATACCCAAGGAAACCACGGCCACCGCAGTGGCTTCAAATCGCGCTGCACCGCAAGTTTCCGTCAACACCAGTAGCTAAATACTGACTACAGTGGAGCTGTTCGACTAATGTTACTGGATTAAAACACATTTCGGTCAGTATTTTGTATTACTGACTTATATCACAGACATGTCTTAATATTTGTGTGTACTATAATGCTGTTGCTTTGTTTGACTCATATCTCCTTGTGTGTTTAACGTTAGTTTGACTCATCCTTCACAAGCAATCTAGCTAGCTCACACACTGCAGCCGACATGTCATCTGAACAGGCCGCGCAGCACTGTAACTAGCTAAGTTAGCTAGGTTTCGCAATGCGAGACTGAACTATACTAACTATAGCCACATGTAAGTAGTTTTCAATACTTTGGTGACATTACCGTATTTTATTAACCTGAATTATGTTGCTATATTAGCTTGCGAAGGAGCTATCCGTTGCTAACGCTAATTTATCTTAAAAAGCAGAAATGTTAGCTAACTACTGCCAAGATATGATTTCACTAGAGACCAGAGAGGTGTTGTAAGACTCATCAAGTGTTGTCATGTGTTTACACTGTCTTACAATGAAACCATATCTTGGCAGTAACATTAGTTAGCTACTGCTTTTTGACATAAATTAGCTAGCTAACGTTAGCGTTAGCAACGGATAGCTACTTTGCAAGCCAATAAAATATAGCCTTGGCAAACAGAATTAAGGTTAATAAAACATGATAACTATGTAACCAGTATTACAAACTTCTTACAAGTGGCTGGATTGTGACATTTTAGTTTTGTTCAGATGAATATGTTGGATGCATAGCTGGACTTTATCCATGCTGGGCTAAAGTTAGATTGCTTGGGAAGGATGACGTTAGTCACACACGGAGATATGTAATTCAAACAACGGTATTGTGATTAACACATTAAGTAGGGCTAAACGATTAATTGCATTTGCGATAATATCGCGATATGTTAAAACGCGATTTCCTAATCGCAAAGGCTGCGATTTGGTCACATGACTCGCGAGAGCAAATCAGTCTGCACTCTGCAAAGAAAGCATCAACTTAGCATGCTAACGCTACACTGTACCTTGAGCTGATTTCTGTCATTCAAACAACTCTGAGTTGTAGTTTAAAACTTTTACAGCCATTTTAATAAAATGAAGGGTTTTATTCTGGTTCGAGTCCATACGTGCAGTTAATGGATACAGACACGCAGAACTGAAGGCTCGGTTGGCAACTAGCTCTGATTAGCGGTTAGCTCCGGTTAGCTCTGGTTAGCGGTTAGCTCCGTTATAAAGATATGGAGTGGAGGAGCTGCCACTGAGAGGGGTAACAACCAGACTCTGATAAATGATGTTCGGGGAGCTTTCACAGCAGCGTGGCCGCAGTGTTTCAATGGTTTTATTAGTACAGTTAATCCCATGGCAAGAACACCAGCAACTAGCTAACGCAACGATAGCCTCTCTGAACAAGTGCACACGGCAGCATGCAACTTCACGAGGGGGAGGGGCTGGAGGCAGCTCCTCTGTGCACTGTAAAAGAAAATACACTGTTGTGTGTGTGTGTGTGTGTGTGTGTGTGTGTGTGTGTGTATATACTATAATTTTACTTTTTTAACTGTCTAGTATGTAATTGTGTGTTGTTCATACTATAAAATGATTTATTGTTTGTCTTTGTTGAATAATACAGAAGACAAAGCTTAAAAAAATAATCGAATCGAAATCGCAATATTTGGGAAAAAAAATCGCAATTAGATTATTTTCAAAAATCGTTCAGCCCTACTATTAAGGCATGTCTGTAATATACCGGTCGGTCAATAATATAAAATACTGTAGATCAGTGCTTTCCAACCCTTCTGGTCTGAGGTTCTCCCACAGCCCTGTCATATAAACTCACATTCCCCGCCCTATCAATTCCCAATGTGTTCACACTATTTATCATATTAAAGTGAATATTCTTACATTTTCATGCAATTGAACTGTAAACATTTAGGTTGGTTTGGTCAGAAATTCTACTAACTAGGCCTTTTACTTGAAGTGTGGTTAATGTTTCAAAAGTCATCCATTACTTTTAGCTAATCATTTCAACTGTTAGTTAAGTCAGTAGGCCACTTTTAGCAATTTTTTTCTACCATTGATTACTTCGCTATATGTTTTAACATATGTGTTGAGCTGTTTTAGCTGATATATTGTTTTAAATCAATCATAATTCAATTATTTTGATTAGTTAAGCTGCTCCACAATCTTTCCAAGTAACCACTGGCTACAGTAGAGATACCCCTTGCTGGGGCATCATGGCAGGTGTTGTGTCAAAGACTGTTTCCCTGTAGATGTGTTTCCTGCTACTTGCAATCTAATTGGAGACAAACAGCCAATCAGAATTGACCTTTTGTGCAGCGCGATTTGAAGCCACTGCGGTGGGCGTGGTTTCCTTGGGGATTTGAATATTTTCTAAATATTTAGCTTTACACTTGGCGACACATTTAGATATAACATTTAGAGTTAACATTTAACATTTAGATATATATTTAAGATTTAGATTTAGATATAATATTTAGATATATATTTAAGATTTAGATTTAACATTTAACATTTAGATATATATTTAAGATTTAGATTTAGATATAATATTTAGATTTAACATTTAGATATAAATTTAACATTTAGATTTAGATATAACATTTAGATATAAATTTAACATTTTGATTTAGATATAACATTTAGATTTAACATTTAACATTTAGATATATATTTAACATTTAGATTTAGATATAACATTTAGATTTAGATATAATATTTAGATTTAACATTTAATATTTAGATATATATATAATTTCTGTCTCAAATGTGAGGAAAATGCGCTAAATGTGAGGAAAGTGAGCTAAATGTTGAAAATTCATCAGCTAAAAAATTGTAACCGAACTTTTACATTCGGCACCCCATACATAGATCATTAGTTTTATGTCAGTGTTATTTTGTGTTAAGTTTATATTAGAAATGTCCGTGATCGCTGGCGTTGGTACTGTGACTAACGTTGCATGGTTGCTAGGCAACTATAAGTCATAGGACAGGCTACACTCGTATGAATGAACATAATATTGTTTACATGTAAAAATGTCTTTGTACAGCATAATCACACTCACAATATAGCCTAATGTTCAGAATGTAATTTCATCAATTCAAATATTTCCTTTCTACCGTTACACCATATAATTCATGACTATTAAACTGATAGTATGTTAAAAGCTAGCATAGAATTGATTAGTCTGTCTGTATGTTACAGTTTCACACTTTCCTTGCAACGTCATTAAACCTGTGGACGTGGGAACGACTGCTGGCTAGCTAGCTGGCTGTCAGTGTATAGAGCAATACCGAAGACGGCACAACAATATACTTAAAGTACAAAAAGTAAAAAAATAGGCCTACTCATTATGCAGAATGTCCCATTTTAGAACAATGTCTATTTATATTATTGGATTATAATTAGTGGAAGCATTAATGTGTACATCATTTTAATGTATGCCGTATGCTATGCGTGTGATGTGATCATGACAACATTCTTTGCCTCTGGCCCTATACACATTTAATAAAAACACAGTAGGCCTACTCCTGGTTAAAATAAAAAAAGTTGTTTATGGGAATTTCCTGGTAAAATGAAGGTTAAAAAACTATTATTTTATATTTTATTTTGCTTTTCCACGGACCACCTGCAGTACCCTCACGGACCACTAGTGGTCCGCGGACCACAGTTTGGGAATCACTGAGTTTTCTGTTGCACGACTAAAACAACTTTTGAACGTAGGCTACACATGTTCCACCCATAGACTGTATATATTAGTGCAGATTGGACAGATAGTCTAGCTAGATGTCTGGATTTACCCTGCAGAGATCTGAGGAGCAGTTAAAGGGGCGCTATGCAGTTTTGGCCATTTCTTCGCTGTTTTCTCATTTTTTGCTTGCAGGTTTCTCTATAGAGCTCCCCCTACAGCTTCAGAATAGATATTTGGCAGCTCCTATGTTTACTTGTGTCTGACTCCCATAGATGTATTAAGAGAACGGCTGACTTCTCGCTCGGTCAGTCTGCCGTTTCCTCTTTCTCTGTTCCTCCGACAATCTTTTCTAGCTTTCTGATTCTTTTTTGCCGGCTCAGCCATGACGATAGTGTGAAAAACTCCATCGCTACCTTGTTAGCCGGTTCCTGAATGGGCGTATGTGTGCAGTGCCGTGAAGCAATTCGTTGCATCGCAAGACCTGATATCACACGATACTTCCCGACGCTGTGGCTGCCGGCTCGCCGGCCAAAAGTTGCCATGGTGGTTTTTCCGCTCACAGACGCTAGGGGGGAGCGAGACGACCTCCATTCAACTCAAAAAAAGTCATATAACCATTCCAATGACTCAGAAGCTGTTCAGTTAAGCTAAAAAAAAATGCATAGTTCCCCTTTAACCATAGTCCTCATAAATTGCCCAGAGTTTAAAATTCCAACACAAAGAAAGCGGAAGATAACGGACATCCGGCCGAAAAGGGTGAAATCCGGCGGAATTTCGGCAATGGAGAAATCCCGGAAGTGGAACGTCGTGAACCTTGAATGTGAAATGTATGATTGTAAAAGTAATTTGTTATTATACATTTGCTTAGTGGGAGAAATTGGGGGGCCTCCGTAAAGCCACTCAGGGCCAGAGGCAGTGAGATATTCTATATAGACGAAGTGTAGTTATCTCTGGTGTTTTGAATATTCAAACAGCCTGTTGTAGTCAGGCCTGTTGATGCTCAAAATTGCATGGTCATCATGCCTGTATGAGACAATGGTTCCTGTATTTTCACCCCCGCACCCACTGCGGTGTGGACTTTCCTCAAATTCCTTGGAGGAGTGGAGTGCTGGCAGCAGGCAGGACTGGTGATTCAACTTTTGGGAATAGGGAGGAGGCTGCAAAGGTCCAACGAATTTGGGGGGAGTGACTCGAGAGGGAGGGGTAGGTGGTGGTTTGGGGTATAAACAGCAAACCACCGCCACCGCCCCCTCCGTGTGAGCAAGTTGCCCTGCACATCCCTGTCCGCCTCTCTCTGACTCCGGCCCGCAGTAGGCTGGAAGTTCGTCCTCCTCCGGTTGAGTCCGGTCCGCTTAAGTTGTCCCGCTGCTTGGCGCTGCACCGACTCTGCTCTGCAGACATGGCACCTGTCCTCCAAATGTTTGCGGTCTTCATCGTATCAGCGCTCCTGCAAACTGCGACATCGGCCCACCTCAATGACACGTAAGTTAAATTCTTAACAAACTTTCGCATCTTGTGCTGTCTACAAAAGTTTGCTTTGTGCGTCACGCCAGTGTTTGCAGGAGAAGCAGAGCTGCACGTGATGAAGTTAGCAACAAGTAAAATTGTATGGCGTGTTGGTGTCACTAAGGACCAAAATCCAGTATCGTCCCACTTGAGAGGCAGAAAGTCCAGTGGTTGGCCTCAGGGTACTGTTATGCAATCTGTACAGAAGCAGTCGTGTGTGTGTGTGTGTGTGTGTGTGTGTGTGTGTGTGTGTGTGTGTGTGTGTGTGTGTGTGTGTGTGTGTGTGTGTGTGTGTGTGTGTGTGTGTGTGTGTGTGTGTGTGTGTGTGTGTGTGTTTTACTATATTCGTGGGGTCCAAAAAACCGGGGAATACAGTATACTTGTGGGGTCTGCACAGCCTTGTGGGGCCCAAAATGCTGGACCCTACAAGTTTAAAGGGCTGTTTGAGGGTTAAAACTTGGTTTTAGGGTTAGAATTAGGTTATGGTTAGGGTGAGGGTAAGGGTTAAGGCTAGGCATTTAGTTGTGATGGTTAGGGTAAGGGGCTAGGGAATGCATTATGTCAATGACGGGTCCCCACAAAGATAGTGAAACAAATGTGTGTGTGTGTGTGTGTGTGTGTGAGACCACCATTTGACAAGCTGCTCACGTCTGCCAATATTATTGGGAAAGTGGTGACCAATTATCAACTTAAAGGAAACATTGTTTTTGCTCTTCATGGTGCTGTGTTTAGCCTATAAGGATTTTATTTGATTTGAATCAAGCTCTTGGCTCTTAGTTGAAGGCTTATAGTCAGAACTCACTGTATCTGCATATTGATTCTTTTCTGACCTTTGTTTTACAGTCCTGTGTGTAATCTGCACTTTGATCAGTTTTGCATCAGTCAAACAACTCTTCATCATCATGCAACTTTGGCTCTAGCTAAAACAGCATCAATACTCTCGGCAGCACCACCAAAAACTCAATTAAATGTGTCCTTTATTTCTCATTGGCTGCAGCAGGCCACTGTATGCCAACCAGCCTAAAACACAGAATATTCAGCAGAGTGGTTGTTTAGGGTGTCCTTCCATGTAATTTACATGGAAATTTGAACTATTGATTTGCATATGTCTTCTTCAGTGGTGGAAGAAGTAGTCAGATTAGTAAAAGTACCAATACCACGATGTAAAAATACTCCATTGCAAGTAAAAGTCCTTTATTAAAAAATTATCATAAAGTAAAAGTACAGATTACAAATGTGCTCTAAAAAAAGTTTAACATGTATTTCTTAAATGGAGTGTAGTATAAGTAGCAGGAAATAGAAATACACAAGTAATTGACGAATGCATCAAAACTGCAGTTCTTGATAAATGTTGATAAATGAGTTCCTTTCCACCACTGGCCTACTCCAGTGGACAACAACAGATGTCTTGGCCACTTGGGAGTTACGGAGACAAGCCATAAACACTGTGTTAGCATATACTGTATTTGTCCATTGACATATCCAATAGAAAGGGATCAACATTAACAATTATTTGGAGTTGTGTTTCTGGCCACTTAATGAATGTAAGTCCAATATTCACTCTCCTTATAGCTCTGTTTCTGGATATATCTGGAACACCATGACAAATTCCTCGTATGTGCAACGTACTTGGCAATAAAGCCCTTTCTGATTCTGATTCTGATCTGTAGCTGCTAAATGTTCACCAGTTACTTGCTAACTGTCTGTCCGTCACTTTGTGCTCAGCAGGTAGTGTGCACTGGGTTTTTATAGAATTGAGTGCCACCTTTCACATAACACATTTGTGTAGTCATGTGACCCATTGTTAGTATTGAAATAATGATTATAGCCGCTTTAATGTCAAGAATCTTGATTAGTCTGCCAGTGTTCACCTCCACCTCATGGCTTACCTTATTTTAACATGTGATGCCAATAACAGCTATTTAATTTCCCCTGCTCAGCTTCAGTGGGTACTAGAAAAATTCAGGATTCCAATAATTGATACAAGAACATTATTGCAATTACAAAATACATAAGACTGACTATTGCAATGCCGAAACAGAAACAAACTTCTGTTTTTTTTTATGTTTGTTCAGATCTGTAGCACATCATGTCCTTTTCCAACTAATGTAAAGTCTTTTCTCTACCTGCAGTATTTTTGTAGTGACTGTGAGCTCCAAGGTGAGAGGAGGGAAACAGGAGACCCTGTGTGCCCAGATACACGGCCCCACGGAGCCTGTCGCTCTGACCATCGCCCTCGAAATGGACCCTGGCAGAACCGCCATCTTGGAGGAGGCTGTCAAACAGGACTTTTACCGCTGCTTAAACTTCCAGGTCTGACTCAGCATACGTACACACAGTTTGGCAAATTGCAGAGTGGCGTGTCATATTTCAGTTTAGATGAATATAATATGTATTTGCTCTGTGCAAGTAGTGGAACATTTGAAGTACTTGGGCACAATCATTGATCATACCTTAAGTTTTAATGCAAACTCAGGGAGTATTTTTAAGAGAGCCATCCAGCGCCTGTTTCTAATCAGGAAACTGAAGAGCTTAAGTGTTAGTCGACACATACTTGAGATGGCATACAGGGGCCTAGTAGAAAGTATTTTACAGTTTAATATAACCACTTGGTATGGCAACCTGAACGTAAAAGACAAAAACAAGCTTTCCAAAATTGTTAAAATAGCAGGGAAGATAATTGGCAGGCCACAAAAGCAGCTCAATGATCTATTTGACAGTGCGGAGCTCAGGAAGGCCAGACTGATATCTGTGGATGCCTCACACCCACTAAACTCTGAGTTTGAGTTGCTCCCGTCTGGCCGTCGATTCAGGGTTCCAAGGGCGAGCCGGAATATTTATATATTTGTTCCCTGTGCCATAGAGGCACTGAATGCAAAATGACTGGACTAGAAAAGACAAGATATTTTTTTAAATGTTCTCTTCTAGGCTGTATACTACCTGCTCTCCACCTGCTGTTGTTTCTGCTCATTGCACAATTGTTGTTTTATGTTTAATGCTATCTATGTATTAGAGCTGTCAATCTTCCTCTATAATACCATTCGAATTCCATTTGATATTTTTTTTAACATTCGAATATTTAATGCTCAATTGCAGCCTGTAAAATAATATGTACTATGGTACTCAGGCTTATGCATTGTCGATGGCATTACAAGTATGTGGTTGTTGTTACACGTTCCGTCCACTAGAGGGGCTTCCAACATCAGCCTGGCCTTGAGGGGACCTGCACGCAACTTTGTTTACATTCATTTTCCACCAGGAGCACACAGCGACAAACACAAATCAACAGAGAACTCTGTAATGAAACATTATCTAACAAGTGTATTGAAGCGGCTCTGTTGTAAAGGCTAACAGTGCTCGGTCAGCACAATGACATCATGTTAGAAAGCACAGCTGAAACGTTTTGCCATAAACTAGCTAGGTAAGTAACAAACGATGTTTGCAGTTAGAAAACAAGAACGAGCTAACTAATGTTAACATAAGCACTTTGGCTCGGTGGAAGTCGATTTTAAAGTCATGTTAAAACTATTTATCGTCCTTCTTACGATTTCCAGCTGCAGCTTGTCACTCCCCCGTGTACTAACGTTACTCGGTATGTAACGCTAGCTCCGTAATGTTGTACTAACGTTACTCGGTACGTAACGCTAGCTCCGTAATGTTGTACTAACGTTATCTTAGACCTCACAATGCCTTGTGTTTCTCACTCCCGCTAAGTTATTGTTCATAAGACGTGACATGGGTGACACATGCGGGTAGGCCAAGGCGAGAAGATGGAGATTAGTTAATGTTAGCCAACATATTTATAAAAAAAGTCACATTCGAATAGTAATTTCAGCATTCGAATAGTATTGATTTTTTTACTATTCGAATTATATTTGAATTTCGGCATTCGTTCCAACAGCCCTACTATGTATTAGTGTGCTGTATGTTTAATGTTTGATAACATCCAATGTGATGGTTATGTTTTAATGTTTTGGAGAAGCCAAAGACAAATTTCCACCAAGGTGGATAATAAAGTCTTATCTTGTCTTATCTTAGCTTATCTTATTTAAATCTGCATTTTCAGTGGCAGCGAGGTAGAGTAGAGCAGATCTGAACTTTTAATGTTTTTAGGTTTCCAGGCACAGTTTACATTCTTCTCCTTGTCCCCTAGCCCTCCATTAAACTAATGGCACAAATACTGGAGTCATTATGTACCTAATTATCCAGCCGGCGCCATGACTGAGGCTGTCAACGCCAATGGTTCTCTGAAAATGATTGCTCTGGTTTCTGTCACACCGCTGCTAGCTGTTATGCAACTTACAGGCCTTATCCATATTGATGTGAAACGACATGCCGACCCCAATCAGCTCTCTGACAATAGCACTTAGTTTCACTTCATTCCCCAGTGTTTGGCCCTGCTGCAGGCCTAGTCTGGCATTTGTCTATCTGCAAATAAACAAAGGCTGCTTTCTGCCAAAGGCTAGCTATGTACCTGCATTCCTCTGGAATACACCCCCTGCCCTCTGCTCCCTACCCTCAGTCTCAAAACACACTCACATACAAAAAACGCCCTTCACAAATTTTCAAAGTGGTTCCAGTCCCTGTTATATAATAGCAGCTCCATTAGCAAGTGAAAACATATGCTACACAAGTATGACGACATTTCATAATTAACAGTGGTGTAGTGGAAGAGGCCAGTTGCTCAATTTCAGAAGAACTCGGGTGAATTTGTTTCCAAGCAGTTGTTGTTTACCATTATAGTTAACAGATGTTGCAGTGCAAAGACAAAATGTACAATCTAGAAAAGTGCTTTTCAACTCGGCACAAGTTGTGGTTCTGCACAAAATTTAATTTAAAAGTTCCCCCCTTTTTTCCTTCCTTCCTTCCTCCCTCTCCTCCTGAAGATTCAAATATCCCCCGGTCCTCTCTGACAGATGTGTGTTTTCGGGTATTGCAGGTCCCTACAGTGCGCACCAGAACTGTGGCAACCATTAATGTCACTATTCAGGGTGAGAGCGCCTTGATGAACAAGAAGACCAAAATCCTCATCGAGCCTCCTGCTTTCATCCATATTATCCAGACGGATAAACCTATCTACAAACCTGGACAGACTGGTTAGTATTAGATGTTGTGGTACTCTGACCATGTCCACTAGGAGGACATTAAAAGTGTTGGAGCTTCCTGCTGTGTGGTAGAATTTCTGCTGCTCTGCTGCAGTCGTACTGTTCATACAGCCCACATTATCCCCTCTGCACTGCTTACCAATTCAGCTGCACTTGCGCAATTTTGGACTACATTACAATATCTGCATAATGCTGAGCTGCTACTTGACAACTTTAGGAATTATGTCTATATTCTGCACACAGAACAATGGTGATTCCTCAAGAGTTCTTGGTAGAGGTTGTGTGCAATAAAATATAAAAATCAACATCCATCAAATCACAATGAAGGCCACAGCATTTAAATTTTTTTTCATTTTTAATCCTGTGGATTTGGAATATATTTTTCTTCCTCTCAATTTTAAAGTAATGTCAACATAATCCTGGTATATTTGCTATGAAAAAGATGAGACAAGTCGTCTCAATATGATTCCGGTGGTATTATTAGGACTTGTATTTCTCAAATGAATATTGCAGACATTTAATATTGCACCTTTTTTTATAAAGTTGGGACTTGTGAAAGAGCTTTATCTATGATGTCCTTCCTCATCCCATTTATTTTTTGTTTGCCTTACTGATGTTATGTATATATTTGTTTATATTTAGAGAATAAATGGATGGTAATTTTTTGGTTTGTTTTTTCTTCTTTCCTTTTAAAGTCCAGTTCCGAATCGTCTCTATGGATGCCAATTTCATCCCTGTAGAACGAGTGGTAAGTTTTATGTATTTATTTTATCCCTTCAAAATGATGTCATATTGTGTGATGTGTGTTATAATTCCAACCAGTGAACTTTGCAATCTGGTGTGATTTCTACCAAGCAGTCAGTGAATCTGGAGCGAGGTCTATTTTGGTTCAGGAGAGTGGGAGGTGAAAGGAGGACTGTTTGTTGGTTTTGAAGACCGCGTGGGCGTGAAACGCTGTGTGGAGTAGTGTGATAAACATGCTGTCAGAGTTCATTTGGCACACACTGCATCTGACCCAAACATCTGAATCAATACAGGCTCAAGGCCTTTTCCGTTTGTGTGGAGAGGCTAAAAACACAACTGCGTGTAGCGAACGTGAAATTAATTCAAATGTATCATATGATGAGGGTAAGTCCCTTCAGCTTCAAAGACTGTTTGAAATTGTCTCATAGGAAACAATGAAGCTGGGGCATAAATCAATCACTTTCTGTCCCCATTGCTTTCCATTTCAATACACTTTTTCCTACTCGTGGTTGATTTGGGCGATGTGCTCATCAGTGGAGCCGTACACAGCAACAGGCAGAACCTACTGTAATGTCCAATCGTCCAAATTAGTCCCACCTTTTACATGACTTTGCACTACACATTTTTGCTGACTTGTGCTTCCTTATTATGTTATTTTCATTTAAAATTTCTGTTTTCCAGTCATGTGATGATAAAGGAATGGGAAAAGTGAAATCATGTTTGAGGTGAAACAGAAAATCATTGGCAACATTAAGGATTCATGTATGAAACTGACCTACTCACTACTCACTCTGCTGTACGAAATAGAAACTTCAGGAGATGTAAAGAGGAGTCTATATAGTTTAACATATTAAACTGGAAGGGCACTTGGAGAGCGCAGTCCTCCGCCAAGGCATGCCCTATCTCACAATGTTAATGGAATGTGAATTTTCCCAGTTGGGAACTCATTTTTAACGATTATTCCGACACCACATGAATGCAGCACAAATGTCCTATCTCACAAAGGAAAGTGAAAAATAATTTGTGTATGCAATGGGTTCTTCCTTGGCCCATGCTACACCTTACAATCAAGTTTCATGAAAATTGGTCCAGTAGTCTTTCTGTTTACTTTTTGCAAATTAAATTTTAAGGACAAAAAACTATTTGCATATTTCTTTATTTTGGACCAAAAGTATTGTGGATTTTAATTGTGGATAACGTTTGTTAGCTTTCCGATAGAACCCTTCTAGAAGAAGTCTTTAGGGAGGGTGGTCATTTTAAACTCTCATATAGGTTAACATGTAGGAAAAAAATGTCTTCAAATCGAAAGCGGGTGAGGTGAGAAATTAATTGTTTTCTTACGGAATGCCCCAGCCATAATTCTGATATACACATATACATAAAGCTGCTGCTTCCAACACTTCATCAAAGATATATGGCTGCACCACATACTATAAAATATAAAATTTGTACAACATCTTGTACATTATGTTATGCCCCCCCCCCCCCCCTCCCCCCATCTCAATCTTTGGGATCTTGACTAGGACTTAAAACTTTAAAAAAAAGTTCTGTGGGTTTGAACAGTGTTTGTCTGTTGGGTTGAAAAGGTGAAACAAAAGTGTCTTTGTCCTTGGATTATTTATTGAAATTTTAATTTCTGTAGGTTGTGCTTTTCTTTGCCCAGCCAGGTGTATATTGCCCACTATCCAGTTTTTCTTCTGTTTTATTTGTGGATTGCAAGGAAAAATTGACAAGATAGTGATTTTTCATCTATGACCTAGCTTTACAGATGTATTCTAATTGCATATTGTGCAGCTTAACTTTTACATAACTGTTTTTCTTTTTCTTTTTTCAGTACAAAGTGGTGGAGCTCCAGGTAAGACTGACTAACAGTTATTATATGAGGGACTGGCTCAGGTTCTTATGGGACCCTGCATGGCACCTCCTCTTCCAACAGTTGACTAGTTGTTTAATAAAATCAGTCGACAGAGAACATTTGGCTTCTGTAATGTGCCATATTTCTGAGTGAGACGGAATATGTAGGGGGCTTACCATGTTGAGGAGGGTGTGATCAAATCGTTCAGGCAGCAGCCGGGGGCAGTGACAAAACACTGCGGTAAATTCAGACAGTTTCCAGCCGTTTCCAGCAGCCTTCAGGCTGAACAGGAAGTCACAGAAACACTCACAACCTGTTAGGTCAGCTTTAATAATTAATAATTTATACTTTTTGATTGATCCCTAGTGGGGAAATAACAATTTACACTTTTTACATTTACACATGTTCATTAGAAATCACGTTTAAAATGTTATCCGACCCATATATCCGCTTGGCAGATTCTCCAGTTGTTTTTATTAACACAGAGTAGCTGTCAAAATGCTCTACATGTTGTTGATATGTTAATAAACAACAGACTGTAGATGATCCGTAATCTGAACAGATTTAGTCTCTCTGACTTCTAAACGTAACTATCAGCCACACAACGTATTCTGTACGGGAATAAGCCTTTAAATCAGACAAATAGCAATTAAAATCCCTCCAATTCAAAAACAATAAAAAGTTTATATAAAACGTCATCAAGTTGAGTTGATTCTAAACCAGTCAGCTGTTCGATCAGCTGAGAGTCAGGAGAGTTTCCCAGCATGCCCTGGGTCCACCTGGGTCTTGCAGTCGGTGAAAATGAACTGCGCTGCCTGGGTCTCAAACCTGCGGCCGCCTTGATCTCATGAGGTTATCGTTGGCCACGTGTGCATGGTTTCAGAGCAAGTCGGACACAAATCTAACCAGCATGCATCGATTCTGCGCAGACCTGGCTCTATTGTTAGATGAAGAGCCAGGGCAGGGCCAGGCCAAAGCTCCAGCTAGAAAAGCGATATTATGGGTCTAACAGTCAAGTTTTATATGACGAAAGGGATTAACTAGTCATCGAAAATAGCATTGATAGTATGTACACCCCTTGACCAGATGAGTCATGAACAGCATTTTAAAGTTTTACAGGAAGTTAAAAGAAAGGGATTTTGATATAAAAAATACTAAAGTGATATTCATGATTTTTAAATAGGTTTTGGCATACCATCCAATCCGGGGACACTGAGTTGCTGACAGTTGCAAACTCATTTTCATAGTAATTATGTTGTTTCTGTACAAACAAATGTATACCATCTGAATAATTTGAAAGATATTGTAATCTCCACGTAGAGAATGGAGAAGGATGTATGTTGCTATTACAGAGGATAAAAAAACAATCTTGAAACTCGGTTTGCTTATGCTGGTCACCTGCAGCAGCTCTGAACTCAACCTTCCATGAATGTGCCTCTTGGCTTTTATTTAGGATCCCAATTCAAATCGCATTGCCCAGTGGTTGGATAAGACCATTGGTAGCGGCATCCTTGATCTTTCCCACCCCATGATTCCTGAGGCGGTACAAGGAAGCTACATGATCACCGCCTGGACGGACAAAGGAGAGCAAATATCCCACAGCTTTGACATCAAGGAATACGGTCTGTTGCAGTTACAAGCCCCAAAAATAGAAAGATTTGTCACATTTACCAAACTAATGGGTGTTCGATCTAATGTGCATTTTCAGCAGTAATAATTTTGATTCTGTTTCTTTCCCTTGCTTTAGTTTTGCCAAAGTATGAGGTAAAGGTTCACCTACCCAGCGTGATTACCATCCTGGACCAAGAGGCAACGATAAGGATTTGTGGAAAGTGAGTGTGCCTTTGCATTTTTTTCAGTTTTAAAAAAAACAACAAAAAAAAAAACATTTGCAGCAAATCAAATGTTTTATGGTCACGATTCATCTAGTAGTTGGTTGGCTTAGTTCCTCTTAGTCCGCCTTAAAACTCTTTTTATATAAAAAACTAAAAGTACAAAAGTTAAAACACACACACTGTGTGTGTGTGTGTGTGTGTGTGTGTGTGTCTTAGCAAAAATACATTTTAATTTCAGTTTGACTTTAAGAATTAACTTTTTTTTAAATTATTAGTTGGTGTCATCCACATCTGACCTGATATTGCTATTTCTCAGTAAATAATACACTTGCTGTCTATGGGATGATATTAACCGAAAAATTCTAAAATCCAAAATCAGGATCAATTTCTAAAAAGCCTTTCTGTATCGTTTTACTTTTTCCTGCAGATACACCTATGGGAAACCAGTTGTTGGTTCAGTAAAGGCAGTGTTTTGTAGAAAGCCCATCTGGTTTTACTGGTATTCAAGTTCCCGAGAAAGTGACCTCTGCAAGACCTATGAACTGACGGTGAGAATTCCAAAATATAACGCTAAGACTTGCTGTAATCACAGTTTTCTTTCACTAATTCTACTTTATTTTGGTTTGAAATTGACTCTTGTTATTATCTTCTAGACGGATAAAGGTGGCTGTGCTGCACAAACTGTAAGCATGGCAGAGTTTGCCCTCAACAAGAGCAATTACCGTGACATCTTTGAGGTGAATGCTGAAATGGAAGAGTACGGCACCGGTAGGTTTGACTGAATACACATTTAGGCTGACCGGATACTAGGGCTGCATGATATGAGGAAAATATCCAATTGCGTTTATTTTGACTAACATTGCGATTGCGATATGATTCACGATGTTGGTGGGAACGATCATTCGTATATCATTATTTACATTTTCATTGACAAATATTAAAATTTAAAAAAATGAAAATGATTATAGTGGGATTTTTTGCGAAGATCTGTACAAAACAAAGATTTTTTTCTTTAGTCTGTAGAATACGATTTATAGGCTGGAATGTCTTTGTAGCACCACCGAACTTAATTTAGAGTGGTTTGACACATATTTGGCCTTTAACATATATTGCGCCCGCCCCTGCAATTTGGATATTGCAGTAGTCCATATTTCGATTTCGATTAAATTGCGATTAATTGTGCAGCCCTACCGGATACTGTTTATTGAGTAATCAGCACTAGTTCCTGATGAGCAGTGATCTGGGTGTTTACTACCATCTAGGGGTCATTCTTAAAGGCAGTGGACAGACCAGTTTCAGCAGTCAGATCAGAACTGTCACCTTTGAGGATGTACCTGCCGCATACAAGCCTGGCATCTCATTGGAGGGAAAGGTAATCCGTCTCATTAAATACCATTGGGAGCTTTAGCCCTCTGTCAGCACAGCACACAGATGAATATATTTTTTTTTATATCATGCTAGTGGCGAGGCTCGGATGTCAGTTGATCCACCACTTTGGTTTTGACTGAAATATCTCAACAAATATTAGGCATTCATGGTCCCCACAGGGTGAATTCCACAGCCACTAGTTTTTTTTTAACATTGCAGACTTCTATTTAAAACATTTCTTTTAACATTCTCAGAGTTTCCCGGATAACGTGACAATCCATACGTTTTAATTCTTTCAACTTTTTTGTTGAGACTTCGATGGCTCTACGAAACACATGAACCTTAGTCACGGAGAGGAAGTCAATCGGAAGAAAAATTCTGAGCTGTAGCGAAATCGGATTGCTTGGTCTCTGCAATTGGGTGAAAAAGCATAGAATTCATCCATCCACGCAATTTTAAGCTTGCCCATTAAATATGTTTCACCAAAATGCTCCTCAGACTTTTATCTACACAGGCTTGGGCTTTTTGTTTTATCGAAGAACCAGATATTTTCCACCCAACGTTATGCAGAATTCCTGTGTTTTTGGTGACGCCTAACATTATCTCTAGTGCCGCCAGCATATCAAAATTGGCACTTGTCCAAGTCCATGACAAGGAAGTTCAACAATTAGGGACAGATATCTATGAGATTTGCTGTAAATATTGCTAATCTCCAGGGGTTGATTTCTAATAATTTAACCTTTCTTTTAACCTTTCTGCTAGTGCAAACACCAGGTGATGATTTCCAGCAGTACACATGAAATATAAAAATCTAATGCGCAGATAACATAAAACACACATGATCACATTCTTGCTCACCAGAAGATGAACCCTTTAGGTTATGGAGACACAAGTAGCTTTCCTCTACCTACCTTTTAGGCCTACTGTGTATATATAGAGTAAGATATATCAAACCATAACAGATTGCCATGAATATTTCTGAAAACATGCATGCTCCCAGAGCCTTTAGCCTTAACCATTTTATGACCAGCACTGCAAAGTACTTTTTTTTAGTCCTACTGGAAAAGCTGGAGAGTGGCAAAATCATTTGGTAATTGAACGAATAACTTTTTAATATCTCATCTTTTTTATGATTTTAACATTTTTATTTTATTATTATTTTTAACCCCCCCCCCCCTTCACCACCTCCGTGAAAGACAAAATGTAAGACAAGATGAAATAATAGCCATAAAATTGAATACAATAAAATAACAAAATAAACCAAATAAAGAAATTATATAACACTGTAAGCACATTGCATACATCTATCCCCAGTACATGGCATCCTAATGTCTCATCTTAAAAGTGTGCTGTGGGTTAGCTTCTGCTTTCTGACTTTTTTGCAGGTCAAAGTGATCGGCCCAGACAACAAAGCTGTTGCCGATGAGGCCGTGTATCTGTTTGTCAGCGACTCTCAAAACTTAACGCTCACTACAGACATGGCAGGCATGGCTTCATTTTCTTTGGACACCGCCCTCTGGAAGGACACTGTGACTCTAAAGGTTGGTTACTGCTTCTTTTTTTTTTTCTTCAGAAGAATCAATTCAGTTCCTCCTATCAATAACCAGTTCAGTATTTATCAATGATACAATCCATGCCTAATTAAGGAAACTTTCCACCATATGGATTATGTTAGAGGTGAACAACACAGACCTTAATTTTTATTAAATTAATCTATTTTTTCAAATTGGTTTCATGTCAGTTCATAGATAATAATTAGAGGTTGATAAGTGATGGCTGTTGAGTGAAAATGTGACCTTTGACCTGTGGTTGTTGTGTCAACAGGCGAGGTCTAGAAAGACGGTGGAGAATGAGCCATATGTGCACAATATGCGTCGACCAGAGTACAGGTCGGCCTACCACAGAGTGGCAGCATTTTACTCCAAGAGCAGCAGTTTTTTGAAGCTCATGCAGGGGAGCGGGATGCTCTCCTGTGACAAAGATGCCACCGTGCGTGCTCAGTACATCATCCAGGGGGAGGAGCTAAAGAAAGGCCAGGAAGTGCTCGAATTCTTTTACCTGGTAAGACTACTGTGATGGGTAATGAACTTCTGTCAGTATTACATCCATCTTGTTTAAAAATCACTTAGATCACACATCTATGTTAAAGTTGAACTGTAATTAAACCACTCCATTGTCTCAGTCTCTAAAAGTGTTTTTTGTTGTTGCAGAAACTCACTCACAAACACTGAAAAACTTTTAATGTATTTGCCTGTGTTATGTTTCAATGTAGGTGATGACCAGAGGTGGAATTGTGCAACACGGTCGTGTCCCAGTGGCTGTTAAAGCTGGAACTGGTACAAACTAATGTTACATAAACTAAGACAGCCATCTTAAAGGGCAAAGTCTGGTGATGATCTGCATTTCCCTTATTGTCAGCAAATCCCATGAAAAGATCACAACCTACAATAAACCAAGAAGGTAGCAGGCAGCTGTTCTAAGTGAAAAAGCTCAGATAAACTCACACACTAGCTGGTGAATATAGTCAAGTCAAGTAGAACTTTATTTGTCCCCAAAGGGGCAATTGGTTTCGCAGCAATGACAAGTACACAAGATCAATACAAATACAACAATAAATAGCAAAAATGTAAGAACAAAAAACAAAAATAATTTAAACAAATGTAATACTTAACCCTGCTGTTGTCCTCGGGTCAAATTTGACGCATTTTCAAAAGGTTTCTATATCATAAATTTGAGTTTCTTTCAACCAGATTGTAAAAAAAACAACAACGTGGATGGTTTCATACAACTAGTAAAGTAAATTATCAGTTCACTACTTTCATTGAATTTGGGTGTTGTATCATCGGGGGTGGGGGGGGAAGCGACAAAAGTGTCGGAAAAGACGACCAAAACGTTGACCAAAAAGTTTTTTCATTTATTTATTCATAAATTTTGACCCAGAAAAACAAAAAGTTGCTTTTTGGTCAATGGGAAGACAACACAAGGGTTAATTCAAATTTAAAAAACACATGTTGGTCACGCGTGGTTGTGGTCAAGCTGATATTACCTTATCCTATATAAGTTTAGCAGTGAGATAGCTGAAGGTATGAATGAGTGTATCTGTTGGTTTTGACTAGCGGGTATTTGAAAAAATGACTCGATAAAAGATCTATAAAACAAAGTCATCAGAGACCTGTCAACCTCAAACTTAGCCAGCTTCCTCAGACAGAAGGCGACCAATTATAGTGCCCAAGTACTTATACGTTTCAACTGTTTCTACATCCTGACCATTAACTGTGGTGTTGTCAGGGTTGAAATTGTGACGTCTAAAATCTATACACATATCCTTGGTCTTTCTCACATTTAGTTACAAAAAGGCTTCTTGATACCATCTAAAAAAATTATCTGTGACAGGACCATGGGACATTTCCTCATCCTTCAGCAGACTCACAATAACAGTATATAGTATATAGTGAAATGTTTAGCGGTTAAGAGCCAGATATTTCCCTCAGGAAATGGGTAAATATGCAACTGTTTGCGAATAAGTTTGCCATATTAACTGAAAAGGTGATATTATGTCAGTGTTTTCATTTCATTTCCACTGCCCCCAACTGGCCAAAAAAAATCTGTCAATGCAGGTCAAAAGATTGATGTTTTCAGAAGAAATGAATGGGCTTATGGTTGAGAGACACATAATGGCAGGAAAACCAGGAAATTATTGAGAGATGGACTAACAACCCCCTTTTGTTGATGAGGAGAAATGTTATACAATCTCTATTCAAAAATATATTTTTTTGGGCTGTGCTGAACTTTGAAAAGGAAGAGATTTTGTTACAAATGTCTGTTACCGCACTAAAACGTTGTCTTTAGTTTGTAATACATTTTGTTAAAACATTTTATCTTAAAGTACAGTGGAAATTCAGGTTTTTAATCGGGTTCATATAGGGTCAGGTCTGAATTTTTTTAATTTTTTTTTTTAGGCACCTACCTTATCACATCTATGTCCCCTGTTTGTTGCGTTGTTCCCTTCTTTCCCCCTTTTCCTGTTCATCTTTTTCATATGCAAAGTAGATAAATTGCTAGGTCAGCTTCAGGTAAACCTACGTAGCTACATTAGCTTCAGGCTAACCTAGCAGATTATTATGTTCCAATGTGCAGTGAAGACGATTGTATAGACAAAACACAAATATCTGATTTAATATTAGCAAAATGGGTAAGTATATTATTTGTCTTTGATGTATTTTGATTGTTTCATACGGTCATATAACACATTTCCTTGTCTCTCTGCATTTCATGCCTCAGTCAACAAAGGAGAGTTGTCCGTATCACTCCATCACGTTACAAACCTGGCACCATTTGCCCAAGTGATAGTTTACACTGTGATGCCCAGCGGAGAGGCTGTGGCCGATAGCGAGGACTTCCCCATTCAGCTCTGCCTTAATAACAAGGTACCACCTATTACCACCTAATTACGTTCATAACGTAAAGCTACAATAAATGAGTCTTCAAAGCAATTTTGATATGCAATGAAATAAGCGTTTTAGATTATTTCAATTCTGTACTTGTGACCTGACATCTTCTGACTCTCTACCTTGGTGTCTCCTGTGCAGGTGTCTCTGAAGTTCTCCTCTCTCCAGGAGCTTCCAGCGGAGAAGACCACGCTCAGTCTGCAGGCTCACCCAGGCTCCATGTGCTCCATCAGGGCCATCGACCAGAGCGTCCTCCTGCTGCAGCCAGAGCAGGAACTCACTGTTGACTATGTACGGCACAATCCTCTGCGCTAGTTTGACCTGTGTTAGCATCTGTATCTTTACCAGCACTTAAAACATGGTGTTTTTATTTTAAAAGCATGCAGCATGCCTTGATTTTAGAGAAGAGAAAAGTGGAAATAGTAGTATTTAATTCTAAAATCTACAAATTATAGTGTGGTCTGGTAGTAAAGCCTCTCAAACTGCGTTTGAACTACTTCAAGTCATAATAATCAAATATTACAGTATTTAGTACTCATCTTTTCAGTCAGTCAATCTGAGTTACTGCAGGTCTTTTTTTTTTAATTTTAAAGATTTTGTTATATATATTTTTTAATTAAGACGTGAATTATTTATTTAAGACCCCTATTTTGGACTTGCCCGTACCTGCTGCCTATACTGATGACTTACTAGGCTAATGTACATGTGTGTGTTCTTGCGCAGGTGTACAGCCAGCTGCCTTTACAGAAGCTGTCAGGTTACAGCTACGAGGTTGAAGACTTTGAGCCATATCCCTGCTTCCCTGTGCCAATGCCAGAGCCAGAGCCTGAACCAGAGCTTGAACCAGAGCTTGAACCAGAGCCTGAACCAGAGCCTGAACCAGAACAAGGGATTGCAGTCGACGATGTGGATCTGACTAGTCGAGCCAAGCGCTCAGGCTACTTTGAACCGCCCAGTCAGAAGAGTGATGTCTACAGCATCTTTAAAGTAGATAATTGGTCATTTTCATTGGCTTTAAAGAATAGGCTACAAGAGAAATTGACATTGATCGTACAAAATCTATTCAGTTTTTATATGCAATTCATTTACATCTATTTTTGTCTATATCTACGTGTATCTGGGTCAACATATAATTGTCTTTAATTTGTGTTTCATTCTCTGTGATACTCAGGAGTAACCAAATCACTATCTCTTATTTTGTTTTATTATCTCTCTCTTTCTCTCTCTCTCTCTCTCTCGCTCTCGCTCTCGCTCTCGCTCTCGCTCTCTCTCTCTCTCGCTCTCTCTCTCTCTCGCTCTCTCTCTCTCTCTCTCCTTTTTTAGAAAATAGGAATCAAAATTGTGACCAACTCTGATGTGAAAAAGCCTTATAACTGCCATGAAAGGAGATATAACTTAGTTTACTATGATGGTATGTGTTATAGTTTTCTACTGTTATTTTCCATTACCCAAGAACAAGAAATATAATTTACTGTAAACTTTTAAGTGCCTGATGGAATAAGGGGAGAAAAAGGATTGATTGGACATTCTCCAGAGGCTGGAATGACCAAGGAGACCATTAGAACATACTTCCCTGAGACCTGGATCTGGGAGCAGGTTTCCATTGGGTAAGTTTAGTTGTGTCATCTTTTTTTATTTTTTTTATATGCTGTGTTCCTAGACGCCGTAGTTCCCATGGCCTTCAACATGATGCCGCAGAGTTTAGGTGCTGTGCTGGGCGGTAAAGAGGAGGAGAAGAAGGAGACTGTCAGGACATTCTTTCCTGAAACTTGGATCTGGGACCTAGTTCCTGTGGGGTAATAATCATATATCATATGAAAAGGATCAAAACATTGTAAATTGTTCTTATTTTCAGACGTGTGCATTTTGTACACTTTTTAGTTTATGACCGAATACCTGTAAAACTACATTTCCATCAACCTCAGGTATACTTTGTGTGTATGGCTAATTAGCTGTTAGGTTTGTACAGAAATTCATGGTTCCCAGACAAAGCATCCTAATGACTTTGGTGATATTCTGACTTTTCCTTTTAACGCCAGAATTGAGGTTAACATTTGTGCTTTTGACTGAATATCTCAGCATGCTAACATGTTAAACTATGATTGTGACCATGGTAAATGTTACTGTATACCTGCTTAACATTAGCAACTTAGCGTTGACATTGTGAGCATGTTAGCATGCGGATGTTAGCATTTACCTCTATGCACCTCACAGAGCTTGCGTGGCTGTAGACTCTTTGGGTGCAGCAACAAAGTTTATTTCCACCACCGAAGACAGTTTTGAAATATAATAAGCACTCAAACTCCCCAGAGGATGTAAAGTCAAATACACAATATATCTCATTATGTACTAATGCAGATTGTCATGAAATTTGCTGAGCATATTCCTGTTTTGACTCGTAAATCTTTTAGGGCAACTCCACTTTTTCATTTTACTGTTGCTTGTATGTTTGTATAGAGACAGTGGGTCAGTGAATGTGGAGAAGACAGTCCCTGACACCATCACTAAGTGGGCAGCTGGAGCTTTCTGTGTCTCCCCTGTGGGCTTCGGCGTGTCGGCCAACACTGGTCTGACTGCCTTCCAGCCGTTCTTTGTTAGTCTCACCTTGCCCTACTCTGTCATCCGAGGGGAGGTGTTTACTCTCAAAGCCACTGTCTTCAACTATCTCTCCAAGTGTATTATGGTAAATATTTAAATCGTACAGATGGAATTTATTTCAATGGATTCACAAGTATGATGATGTAGTCTGTGGGTATGATAATTAGAGACACTGATGAAGTTACAATTTAACTTGTATCTCTTTGCATAAGTATGTCTTGTATGTTTTTTTTAATATATTTTTATTTCTGAAACTGAGTGTTTGTCTTTTTTTCTGTCTGCAGGTAAATATTGCACTGGCTGATTCAGACCAGTACACCTTCAGAAACTGTGATGGCTGCCAGTACAGTGTGTGTCTGTGCGGAGAGGAGAGCAGGACCTTCTCATGGATTGTAACTCCAACTGCATTAGGTATGACTAATAGATGGCTGACATGAAAACTTGGTTTCAAATCAGAAGTATTTCTTTGCAACATTAAATATGTATGACTAAATGAGCAACACTCAAAGTAAAAAAAAAAAACCTCCTTATTTATTGTGAATTTCATTTACTAAATCCTGTGCATCACCTTTGTCCAAGTCAGCTCCGCCCACTTCAATCCAGAGAGAAAACCACAGGAAAAAAAATGCATACAGAAATCTCTCATGTGAAATAAGCAAAGTTTCATGTGTCATTCCAAAATTGATTGAATACCATTTCAAAAAGTGTCAACCCGTCCCAGCTCTGCTCTCCCTGCCTCGTCATTATGACAAAAAATAGTGACTGTTATTAATGTCGCTACCAATATGCAATCTTCACATCTTTAATTTAATTAAATACTGATGATGTGTGTTCCATCCGATGCCAAACGTACACTTTTAGTGACAAAGAGGAGACAGAACAAGCTAATTAATCTGTACTAAGGGCCCTGACAGGTGTTGCGTCTGCACTGCTGGAAGCAAAGACAGAGGGCTGTTGTTGTACCGCTGCCTGGCCTGAAAGCAGAGGAATTCTATCAGCCTCCATCAGCAGGGATGGAGACGAGGCTCTGATGAATGTCAAGTTGCGCTCCTCTAACTCCCCCTTAGAGGAATGCTGACAATCACTTGTACTAACAAGTCAGGTAGTATCACTGACGAAACACTCAGAAACCTCTCCCTCGAGGGGTGATCTGTACTTGTCCTCTGTGTGAAGGATTGTGGGCTGTGGAGAAAATAAGGGAGGGGGTGTGAGATAGAGCGCCATAATAAGGCAACAAATGGGGATTAATGAGGGCGAATAAGCTAGGAAACAGGGGGAGGAAGGAAAACATAGACGGGAGGGATGGAGGAACAGGGAGGATAATGAGTTGGATTGAAAAAAGGAGACGAGAAGCTGTTTTGCCTCCGTACACAAAATGTGACAGTGTGACAGGGAGCGCTAATCAATACAGCTATGTTTTCAAAATAAGACGGGTGTATGTGTGTGCACACAGGTCAGGTGAATCTGAAGGTCAGCGCAGAGGCCCTGAAGACTGACATTCTGTGTGGCAACGAGGTGGCCACCGTCCCCGACATGGGCCGAATCGACACAGTGGTCCGCACCCTGCTGGTGGAGGTCAGTGACTGTCAAATGCAACACAAAACAGCAGAACGCCTCAGTCTGAGTACTAATAAAGACATATATACTTGTTTTTTCTATGAAAGTAACCTCTAAAATACAGTCAACACCCTCATGGTGAATGAAATGGTGTATCTCCTGTTATTTTATTTTAGTTTTTTGCAGTCTTTATGTTCTACTAAAAGTCGAGTTATAGTAAAAAAAAAAAAACTGTTCTATATCGGAGGAAAAAGTGACCACATACTGACAAAAGAAGAATCGGAATAAATCATTGTCTTCCATGGGCACAATGTGACAAAATGTGAGAAAAAAGAACTTGCAGACAAGTACGTAATGTCAGGAATTTGTTTATGAAACAACACAAATATATCGCCCCGTTATTATCAGTTGACTGACTTGGTTGTGGCACGTCCTTTTAATGAATAATGCAGTCAGTTATCTTTATACCCCGTTTGTGTCACAGAGCCCATTTTTCCTACTGAAGACGTAGCTTAAATAGTTTGTTGTTAAAAGAGACCCTTCCTTTAAAAAAAACACTGTAGATTTTACGTTACTCAAGACAGGACGTTATAGTGCATTTGTTGGGGACTATTAATTTAGATTTGGTGTTCTAATGAGCATTTGGGGCAGCGGGACGGTGTATGTAAGATTGAGTTAAAATAAAATGGTGTCCATGGTTTTAAATGAACACCCAGTGCGGTGTGGTTCCTTGATATTTCAAATAGTTGAGACAGTGGTTCAAACAATGGAGCTCTATCAGACTTTAGATACACACACAATACTTGTTACGTTGCCTGCTGATGTAATCAATATCATTCTCTTTGTCTCTCTCCACAAGGCTGAAGGAACACCACAGATGGTCAGTCATAACGCTCTCCTCTGTCCTGCAGGTAAGCGCTCACAAACGACCCGTCTATCAGCGTCTGTTATCTGGATGCCTCAGGCTTAACAGCCATCTTGATCCTCTCATTCAGAACTAAATCCGTCATTCTGTCATGGAGCCCTGTTTCAGGGTCAGAGGTTGAAGTTCTCACAGTTCACTGTGGGGGTGATTGATTGGCCGTTTACTAATTGTTCAGAAGCATTTGTGTTTGTCAGATTGGAGATGAGTACTGTACAGAAATGTATGAAATGGAACGGATGGAATTTGGTATACACTGACTCATTGCAACGTTAGTGTTCAAATGAAATCACACATCACTGACACATGTAACAAAGCCAGCAGACCTGAAACCGAGGGGAACAGCTAGCCCGGTTGTGTCTTCTGAAGCTCACTTATTATTATTGAGTGTTTTAAGTAAACAAAAAGCCAAAGTGAAAAAATGCCAACCTGTGGTTTTATAGGGGGTTATATGCTAAGCTAACCAGCAATAAGTAAGTTTCATATTATCGTACATGAGCAAGGTATCGATTTTCTTACCTAACTCTCGGCAAGAAAGTAAATAAGCGCATATCCCAAAATGTGAAATTGTTCCTTTTAAGCTCTCTCCTTTGTGTATCATTTATGTGTTCTTTTTTCTGGTCTTTGTGTTGCCAGAGGGGCCTGTGGAGAAGAAAATCTCCCTTCTGATGCCCGAGATGTTTGTGGCTGGATCGGCCAGGGCCTCTGTCTCTGTACTGGGTTGGTGACACTATTTCTCAGTCATTTCTTTAGTCCAGCTGTCAAGACTCATCATTTGCATGCGATGGGCCAGCTAACACTACAGTATCTACTGTATGTTAACCTTCCAACCTGCTAAGAATAAAAAGTTGTCGGGGTGTATAATTTTGGAGTCTACCTTATCTTCCTCCTGTTGCTTCTGCAGGTGACCTGATGGGCCGGGCCATGAAGAATCTGGACAAGCTCCTGGCCATGCCGTACGGCTGCGGGGAACAGAACATGGTGCTGTTTGCGCCAAACATCTTCATACTCAACTACCTGAATAGCACGGCGCAGCTGACCAAGGATATTCAGGACAAGGCAACGCGATTCCTGGAGAGCGGTAAGTTGTTCAGTACCATCTGTGACGGCACCGTGAATGTGGAAAAGAAATGTTGAATGGAGCTGTGAGAATGCTTACTCTCTTGACAGACACTGGGCGATTATTCCAGTCTGCATATATCCTCCATCGGTTCCCAAAATGTTTTTCAGTTGTCCCCTATAGGAAATAATGCCTCTTTATCTGTTGGCATTAGTCTGGCCTAAACCAGTTGAGGGTTAAAGAAATAATGAATGTCCCCTTCAAATAAATGAGGAGGCTGGCTGTGTTCAGACATGGGAACATGGCTCAAGGCTTTGCATTGGCCAATCAAATACATGCTATTAGGGCTGGGCGATATGATGATGTCAAAATGTCTCTTTTGTATTTATTTTGCTATATATTTCTATTGCAATGTCGAAAAATCAGCAGCCAAACTGCATTTGGACGACTCTTTACATTTTGATCCTTGCACGGTATGTTACTTTGCACTGAAGTTCTTAATAAAATGAGCAAAAATACTCTGTGCTTTCCATTTGTCAAGTATTTAATTCACACAGGAGAATACAAAAGTATGCTTTATCATGTAGTTATTTCATTTAGACTATTTATTGAATTACCTGATATTGTGATATATCGTTTTCAAGATATGAAATGACCTATATTGGGAGAGAAGATTTTGGCCATATGGCCCAGCCCTACATGGAATAGCACATTCTTGGTAGATCACTATGTAAAATGAAAAATGCCATTTTTTCAGAGTTTTATCTCACAATCACCTAGATGAGGGTCGCAGTGCTAACTTTCTAAAGTTGTAAAATCTTGCCTCATAGTATTATAAGTTGCCGTGCATGGTTCTGACATCTGGTAAACCTTCAGTCTTTTGGATCTATTATTTAAACCGCCTTCCGGGATTGTATCATCACTCACCGGCATTTGTGAAACAACAGGCCCTCACCAGCTCTGACTGACTGTCTGTCTGTCAGTCTGTCAAGGGGCTTTTTTTGTAAATTTGATGGTTTTGTTCATGTCTGTGTGTGTTGTAGGATATCAGAGGGAGCTTACGTACAAGCATGATGACGGTTCCTACAGTGCTTTTGGGAAGAGTGATGAGTCTGGAAACACCTGGTCAGTAACATAACTAGCAGATGCTGCTTAGGATACAGATAATGATGTTGTGTAATAGCCATGACATTTTCTATGAACATGCATATGGGAACTGGTCACAAATAAACAAAATAAACTGTCATATTTTAGCTAAAATAAGAAACATAATTTGAGCCATATTGTAATTTTTTAGTAATGATGATGCACATTTTATACATTAACACACGTTTTTTAAATTAGAAGAGGCATTTTTATATGAATTATTTATGAGTGTTATTTAAAAAAATAATAGTTATTCTATTATATTTCACATATGGAATTATTAATAATGCATTTTAGTTTCATAAAAAGCCCAAATACTAAAAATGAGATGTATAAATATTCTGTAAACTGAGGAGGAACCAGAAATCCCACCCACTGTCTGTTCACTTTACTTTCACACCTGTCACTGAAACTTGATGGTGTGTGTTTTAGAAAACAGAAGTACCAAAATAATCTGAATAATAGAATATGTTCATTTCTATAACTCATTATATATTGCAGTTGCATCAGTGGTAATCGAACACTTAAAAACATTTATCTTGAGCTTTGCTGTTTAAACTGTGAATATTTCAGCTCAAATCTCACACTTCATTTGATGAAAGACATGCAGACACAGTGGGAGGTATATACACACACACACACACACACACACACACACACACACACACACACACACACACACACACACACGCACAGTGTGTCCTTTCTAGTTTTTGGCACCAGCAAGCATCCTAATAATTTACTTTATGGGGAACCTGCCAGAAAATATTAATATTTGCATTTAATGGGCTTAAAGCACAGTGCCTCAGGGGATTTAACAAACCCTTTGCTGTTTGAAAGGGTGCTGGGCAGTTTGGCAGTTGGTGAGTGTGTGCGTGGGTGTGTGTTTGTGGTTAGGAGAAACTAGGGCTCTCAAGTGTTGAATTACATTATAATTCCAACAGGAGATTGGATTAGTCCAAAATCCCAGGACTCTCAAACAAGGACTCACTAAAGTGTGAGCAAATATATAGATTTCTTTATTAAAAGCCACACTAATCAATGTTTTATATGAAGAATGGCATAAAAGGCTATGTGTAATGTGACAGGTGTTGATTGCAGTGATGAAGTGTATTTTGAACTTAATTTACGTGGTGGCAAAACACGACTCAAGATGATTGCTACAGTAGCTCTTTGTCTGCTGGGTGTGTAAATGAATGATTGTTTGCTTAACACGTTGAACTCTATAAGGTAATATGTCAATGTTGTGTTTACAGCTTTTTCTGCTGCCCCCAAGTGGCCAAAATGAATGAATGCTTATTTTTGTGCACCTTAAAGTATGAATACTGTAAAGAGTCAAGCAGTGTTGACCCATGCTGTACATACTGATTATAGTGCAATGCAATATGTGTATATAATGTAAAATGTCTATAACTGACTTCCTTTAGAAGCATTGCATCTGAATTATGATCCAAATATATGAAATGTGTGTGTTTAACTTTGCTGCGTCTGTCAGCTCCAGCTGTTTTTATTCTGCGAGGCTCTGCGGCGCAGATTATTGTTTAGTTGTGGATGCAGCTCTGGCCCAGCGCTCTGTGTTAGTGTGAGACAGGAGGCTGTTATGTAATTGTCCTGAAGCTGGGTTCATTTTGGGGTTACCAACACAGGCGCACAGGGTTAGATTTGTTTTCTGAAAAAAAAAAAAAAACCTTATGTGCATTTTCTGTATTTGAACTTCCAGGCTCACCGCTTTTGTGATGAAGTCCTTTGGCGGAGCGAGACCATACATCTTTGTGCATGACAAGCACATTAAAGATGCCAGGATGTGGCTGTCCAGAAACCAGCAGACTGACGGTTGCATCAGATCTGTGGGGAAACTCTTCCACAATGGCATGAAGGTGATGACGTCAGTTTGAACATTTTAGATGTTTCACATCATCTGTTTTTGGTCGTTTAGTATTTTCCTATAAGACAAAACCACAGAATTGGCTCAATGTGAGGAGCAATTTGCATAATTTCGGAGAGCTGTGAGTGTGTGCAGAGACCCGCGATGGCCCCGGGCCTGCAGGCAAGCAGCACACACACACACACACACACACACACACACACACACACACACACACACACACACACACACACACACACACACACACACACACACACACACACACAGCAGAGAAAATATCCCTAACAAATTATTGTGAGCCAGTCCCCATTAAAGTACAGTACAAGCCGACTAATGGCAAAAAGCCATGACACCTGTGTGTCTGAGGCAGGTACGTGTAGTTGTTATAGATAAAAGTAAGTACTGTGGACTAATATTTGTAATCTGTAAAACACTGTGTGATAAGCAAGAAGCCAAGGACGGTCTAAAGCGATTCCTTTTATGTAAAATTATAGTTTCAGACAACTTCTCCTTGTTGTTTTAAAAAGTGGCAATCTCACATACTGGGGTATGGCTGCCAAATAAGGCTACGTATATGACTTGTATGTGCTTAGCTCAGGCTTAGTTTGTCTACAGTAAGTAGAGAGTCGATAGGTGTGTTTCATCATGGTGCTTACTTTCTTAGACAAGGAAAGAGACAAACTGAAGTGTGCACAGTTTTAAATTTAATCAAGAGCTTAATGGCCAATTGCTGTGCAGGTGTAATAAAGCAGCAATGCTTTCAATCAGCATTAACTGAATCAATTTTGCCACAAAGTGAAAAAAAACATTCACATTTAGGACATCATAAACTAAAACTACAACGAAAATATGCAATGAAAAATATTATTTTAAATTGAAACTAAATTTAAAAAAAAAAGGATATCCTTTTAAGAAAAACTAAACTGAATTGAATCTAGTGGCGCTGACATGAAGTAAAGCTATATGTGTGACAGAGATTGTTTCCGCTCTGTTTTCAACAGGGAGGAGTGAGTGACGACGTGTCCCTGACAGCCTACATCACCGCTGCCCTGCTGGAGCTGGACACCAACACCACGGTGAGTCTGACGGCGCTCTCCTCCGTCTCACTGTCAACTGAACGCCTCGCATTGCTGCAGCTGGGAGATGTTCACCTGTTGAACTCATTGGGTCATTTTAAATGTTTATCAAGGTTAACTTTTTATATCCTCGGAAACCAACGCTGGTAGATTTCCTGTCGTGTTTGATGCTTTAAATTTTCTGCAACCAGGATACTTTATTTATGTTTCAGATTGCATCATTTAATAGAAATTCTTATTGTTAGACAGGCGGTCCGAGCATGGCCTACAAATGAACTTGGCCATCCAAAGATTGTAGAAAGAAAGGAACCACAGTCACCTGTGAGAGCTGTTAGAGAGAATTAACACTAAGCACCCTGATAAATATTGAGCTGAGGTAATCGCTTGTTATCTCTCACTACTGCCTTTCAGAGATGTCGGCCTGTGTTCCTTTGTTGTCTCTTCAGCTTTTAATAGTCTGTCTTGGGGGCTACATTTGTCCGTAGCAATTACTAAAAAAGTTCCCTTGCAAACAACATTAAAGCAACTCTCATTTTTAAAAGCCTGCAGAGAAATCAGTTCATTAATTGTTTCACTTCTTAGCAGGGCTTTTAAATGAATGTTTTTATTTATTTATTTTTAGCACCAGCCAACATGGCTAGTATATTTTTAAAGTTACCCATCCATCCATCCATCTTCTTCCGCTTATCCGGTAACGGGTCGCGGGGGTAGCAGCTCCAGCAGGGGACCCCAAACTTCCCTTTCCCGAGCCACATTAACCAGCTCCGACTGGGGGATCCCGAGGCGTTCCCAGGCCAGGTTGGAGATATAATCCCTCCACCTAGTCCTGGGTCTTCCCCGAGGCCTCCTCCCAGCTGGACGTGCCTGGAAAACCTCCCTAGGGAGGCGCCCAGGGGGCATCCTTACCAGATGCCCGAACCACCTCAACTGGCTCCTTTCGACGCGATGGAGCAGCAGCTCTACTCCGAGCTCCTCACGGATGACTGAGCTTCTCACCCTATCTCTAAGGGAGACGCCAGCCACCCTCCTGAGGAAACCCATTTCGCCCGCTTGTACCCTGGATCTCGTTCTTTCGGTCATGACCCAGCCTTCATGACCATAGGTGAGGGTAGGAACGAAAACTGACCGGTAGATTGAGAGCTTTGCCTTCTGGCTCAGCTCTCTTTTCGTCACAACGGTGCGATAAATTGAGTGTAATACCGCACCCGCTGCGCCGATTCTCCGACCAATCTCCCGCTCCATTGTTCCCTCACTCGCGAACAAGACTCCAAGGTACTTGAACTCCTTCACTTGGGGTAAAGACTCATTCCCTACCTGGAGAAGGCACTCCATCGGTTTCCTGCTGAGAACCATGGCCTCAGATTTAGAGGTGCTGATCCTCATCCCAGCCGCTTCACACTCGGCTGCGAACCGATCCAGTGAGTGCTGAAGGTCACAGGCCGACGATGCCATCAGGACCACATCATCTGCAAAAAGCAGCGATGAGATCCCCAGCTCACCAAACTGCAACCCCTCTCCACCCCGACTACGCCTCGATATCCTGTCCATAAATACTACAAACAGGATTGGTGACAAAGCGCAGCCCTGGCGGAGGCCAACTCTCACCTGAAACGAGTCCGACTTACTGCCGAGAACCCGGACACAGCTCTCGCTTTGGTCGTACAGAGATTGGATGGCCCTGAGAAGGGACCCCCTCACCCCGTACTCCCGCAGCACCTCCCACAGTGTCTCCCGGGGGACCCGGTCATACGCCTTCTCCAGATCCACAAAGCACATGTAGACCGGTTGGGCATACTCCCAGGCTCCCTCCAGGATCCTTGCGAGAGTAAAGATCTGGTCCGTTGTTCCACGACCAGGACGGAATCCGCATCGTTCCTCTTCAACCTGAGGTTCGACTATCGACCGAACCCTCCTTTCCAGCACCTTGGAGTAGACTTTACCTGGGAGGCTGAGAAGTGTGATACCCCTGTAATTGGCACACACCCTCTGGTCCCCCTTTTTAAAAAGGGGAACCACCACCCCGGTCTGCCACTCCTTAGGCACCGTCCCCGACTTCCACGCAATGTTGAAGAGGCGTGTCAACCAAGACAACCCCTCCACACCCAGAGCTTTAAGCATTTCTGGACGGATCTCATCAATCCCTGGGGCTTTGCCACTGTGGAGTTGTTTAACTACCTCAGCAACTTCCACCAGGGAAATTGACGACAATCCCCCATCATCCTCCAGCTCTGCCTCTACCATAGAGGGCGTATTAGTCGGATTTAGGAGTTCCTCAAAGTGCTCCTTCCACCGCCCTATTACCTACTCAGTTGAGGTCAGCAGCGTCCCATCCTTACTGTACACAGCTTGGATGGTTCCCCGCTTCCCCCTCCTGAGGTGGCGAACGGTTTTCCAGAAGCACCTTGGTGCCGACCGAAAGTCCTTCTCCATGTCTTCTCCGAACTTCTCCCACACCCGCTGCTTTGCCTCTTTCACGGCAGAGGCTGCAGCCCTTCGGGCCCTTCGGTACCTTGCAACTGCCTCCGGAGTCCCCTGGGATAACATATCCCAGAAAGACTCCTTCTTCAGTCGGACGGCTTCCCTGACCACCGGTGTCCACCACGGTGTTCGTGGGTTGCCGCCCCTTGAGGCACCTAAGACCCTAAGACCACAGCTCCCCGCCGCAGCTTCAGCAATGGAAACTTTGAACATTGTCCACTCGGGTTCAATGCCCCCAGCCTCCACAGGGATGCACGAAAAGCTCCGCCGGAGGTGTGAGTTGAAAGTCTGTCGGACAGGGGCCTCCTCCAGACGTTCCCAGTTCACCCGCACTACCCGTTTGGGTTTACCAGGTCTGTCCAGAGTCTTCCCCCACCCTCTGACCCAACTCACCACCAGATGGTGATCAGTTGACAGCTCTGCCCCTCTCTTCACCCGAGTGTCTAAAACATACGGCCTCAGATCAGATGAAACGATTATAAAATCGATCATTGACCTTTGGCCTAGGGTGCTCTGGTACCAAGTACACTTATGAGCATCCCTATGTTCGAACATGGTGTTCGTTATAGACAATCCATGACTAGCACAGAAGTCCAACAACAAACAACCACTCTGGTTTAGATCAGGGAGGCCGTTCCTCCCAATCACGCCTCTCCATGTGTCTCCATCATTGCCCACGTGCGCGTTGAAGTCCCCCAGCAGAACTATGGAGTCCCCTACTGGAGCCCCATACAGGACTCCATTCAAGGTCTCCAAGAAGGCCGAATACTCCGAGCTCTTGTTTGGTGCATACGCACAAACAACAGTCAGAGTTTTCCCCCCCACAACCCGCAGGCGTAGGGAGGCGACCCTCTCGTCCACCGGGGTAAACTCCAACGTAGCGGCGCTCAGTCGGGGACTTGTGAGTATCCCCACACCCGCCCGGCGCCTCACACCCTGGGCAACTCCGGAGAAGAAAAGAGTCCAACCCCTATCCAGGAGTATGGTTCCAGAACCGAGACTGTGCGTAGAGGTAAGCCCCACCAGATCCAACTGGTAGCGCTCCACCTCCCGCACAAGTTCCGGTTCCTTCCCCCACAGAGAGGTGACGTTCCACGTCCCCAGAGCCAGCGTCTGCTGCCCGGGTCTGGTCCGTCGAGGCCCCTGACCTTCACTGCCACCCATGTGGTTTAAAGTTACCACTAGCCAAATTTTCCTCATTTTCTTCTTTTCCCCCTCCTCTATCATCTTCATTGTCCACTGTGTCTGCAGCCCTCCTCGTATGCTCTTCTGGTTTCTAAACTCCACGAAAAATATTTCCACGTTTTTTTGTTTGTTTTTTCCTAACTAACTTTAATACTTGATTTCAGCTCCTGTCGTTTGTTTCTCGTTGTTCCGTTCGTCTTTTCCAGCTTGTAACTGATACCACAAACACTGGGCACGTAGCCAACGGTTGTATGACATGTCACGACGTGGTGTTCATGGGAAATGTAGGATTAGTACTAAAGCAGTGTTGCCAGATAAAGATTACATTTTCCAAGCCAAACACACACACAAAACTGCAGAGATTTCTCGGTAGAATACAGACCTATCTGACAACACTGACTTGTCGCATCGTTTCTGCAGCCTGCCGATTCAAACAGACGCAGTGTTATTTTCTTCATTAATCACTAGCCAAATTGGCTAGTAACTTTACAATGTTACCCGCCAAAGTTAATTTTTAGCAACATTTGGCCAGTTGGCCGGTGTCAATTGAAATACCTGGTTGTTAGACTTATTTAAAGCGCATTGTCTCATCTTTGTGTTTGCCTGTGGTGTGACAGGACCCCATGGTACAGAACTGCCTGAACTGTCTGAAAGAGGCAGTGGCCGGTCAGCTGGACAACCTGTACACCACCGCCCTGCTGTCCTACACCTTCACTCTGGCTGGGGACCAGGAGATGAGGAGCAAACTCATCACTTACCTGCACCAGAAGTCCAACACACAGGGTAAGACAGTGAAACCATCAGCAACATCTGCACATCTGACCTTTCAGCAGTTCTTCCCTGTGGTCTGGCCCGCGCTTGCTTTTTTGTGGTAGCATTTCTGTTTTTATTAGGGCTGTCAAAATAACGCGTTCATTTCGATTAATTAATCTGAGAAAAAATAACGCGTTAAAAAAAATAACGCAGATTAATCTATTCCATATTGACGTTTGACCCGGAGCCGTTCTAGCCACCATTCGACTGTAAAATGAAGGAGGGAGACGAGAATGTGCTGCCTGGATCATTAACTGGAACATTTACTTGTAAAAATCTTCTTCCTGCCAACCCTGGCTACCGAAATCTGGTGCCACTGATATGTCTGCACTTCTCTCTGATGCTCTGAAACAGACGATACAGGCAACACAAACACCGTTGCACGTGACGCTAGTTAACACTATACTCGACAGCAGCTAACGTTAGCCTACCGCTAGCTAGTAGCTGGATTAAACACGGTTACAATGCTGACAGCTAACGCTGAACGGTGTAAAGTTAGACTGTGTTTTACTGTAGAGGGTTCAACACCGGTATGTAACAATCTGCAGCTGCCGTCGGAGAAACAACACAGACGGTGTGTTCAATGAAACTGGTAAACTACAGCGTCGTGGTGCATTTGAAGTTATTGTAAATGTCCTTTTCCCATCTGGTGGTTGTTTTTGTCGTTCAACAGCAATTTACTAGTGAAATAAGTTATTGTTATACATTATCATTAAATCATTTCATTTTGACCATATGGCCTTAGCAATAAACAAGGCGTTCTTTAATGTCACCAACTGTTGTTTAGTACCCTTTTCTTTTTTCTTTTCTTTTTTTACTTTCTTAAAAAGTATCGGTTCAGGCACCGTTAATTATGTATGCGATTAATTTCGATTAATTAATCAGAGTATGTAATTAGTTAGATTCAATTTTTTTATCGATTGACAGCCCTAGTTTTTATTACATGTTATCCTTCCATATAGTGTCCCAAATGTGTGTGTGTGTGTGTGTATATATATATATATATATATATATATATATATATATATATATATATAAATGACAATAAAAGGTTGTCTTAAAAGAACATTTTGTAAGTGCTGTAGCTCGAGGTTAAACAACACAGAGGAGATGGTAATTTCCATAATGAATTTCCTATCTAAACATTAAAATCTATAGACTGTAGACCTTCCTACTCATTGATTTTTTACATTACATTACATGTCATTTAGCTGACGCTTTTATCCAAAGCAACTTCCAATTAAATGCTTTCAACCTTGAAGGTGCAAACTCCAGACAACAAGTAGTAAGTGCAAGTACATTAGCTTTTAAATAAAAATCATTTTTTGTTTTATTTGAGGTATAATCGGAAGAGATGTGTTTTTAGCCTTCGTCGGAAGATATGTAGGCTTTCGGCCGTCCTGACGTCAATAGGGAGCTCATTCCACCATTTAGGAGCCAGGACAGCAAACAGTCGGGATTTCGTTGAGTGATTAGTTGTCCCTCGCTGTGAGGGAGCAGCAAGCAGGTTGGCTGATGCAGAGCAGAGTTGGCAGGTTGGGGTATAGGGTTTGACCATGTCCTGATTTAACTCAAGTGTACAAAGTTAGTCATTGCTAACCTTCTAATGAATGACACCACAGGTGGCACCCGTCACTGGGACAGAGCAGGGGCTTCCAGGAAAGGCCTGGACTCTCTGGAGGTGGAGATGACCTCCTACGTGCTGCTGGCTCTGCTCTCCGGTCCGGCCATGCCGGACTTTGGTTTGGATTACTCCTCCAGCATCATCCGCTGGCTCGCCCAGCAGCAGAACCCGTACGGGGGCTTCTCTTCCACACAGGTAGGACAGATCCTGCACACACAGGTGGTTTATGGGTAACCCTTAACCCCCTAACCGTTTTTAATGACATGTTTAACCTCTCTGCTTCTCAGGACACTGTGGTGGCCCTCCAGGCTTTGGCTAAGTACGGCGCTGCCACCTACAGCGCGGAGGGCAGCACTACAGTGACAGTGACGTCGTTAGGAGGCCTGGACAAAGAGTTCACGGTGGATCAGAGCAACAGGCTGCTGTACCAGGAGGAGAAGCTAAGCGAGGTCCCTGGAGAGTTCACGGTCCGAGCTGAGGGGCAGAGCTGTGTGCTGGCACAGGTACGATCAACCACAGGATGAGCCAAAGACGAAGCCAACACCAGAACACGTGAAGCAGGAAATGAAATAGGGCCAAGTTAGGGGCAAAAGAGAATAGGAGCAGCACTTGGAGGCACAGGCGGAGACTTCGGGGAGGGTGCAGGGACCATACCATCTTAACTTTCCAGTGCCACGTTTTTCTTTCTTTTTTGACTCCCCGGTTGTGTCCCCCCCCCAATATTGAAACGAAACCAACGCTCTTGCTTGTAGGCAATAAAAAATGACGAGTATATGAAAGCTGTGTAACACCGATTTTAAAAACGCATATCAATATATGTTGACAAGATGTTTAAGGTCCAGTAATTTAAAGCCTAACCAATACATCAGCAGGCCGATATCAACGACATGTTACACATTTATCATTATCGGCGTGTATTTTGACAAAGATTTCTTCCAGTATTTTTTATATATTTAACTTACTTATTTATTTGCGATTTAAACATAGTTTTCATTGATAGCTTTTTTTTTTTTTTTTTTTATTTTTTATTTTTTATTTTTTTATTTATCGTAGACAGTCAGCACAGATATACATGGTAAGATAATGAAGTATCTGACGGACCAAAAAAAAAATAATAAAAAATTAAATAAATAATTAATTAAAAAAGGGGGAAAGGGAGGGTGATCGCTCTCTTCTTTCAAAACATTTTTCATTGATAGCTTTTGTTAAAAATAATACAAATGTAAATTATATTAATTCTATCCACGGTTATTTCAAGGTAATTGTAACTTATATTTTTGATGAAAGCTTATTGTTCCATTGTAAAGTGATGTTTGTGATGATCTGTCCCGCCACAGATCTCCATGCATTACAACATCCCCCCTCCACCCGACTTCTCTGCCTTCAACATCTCTGCTGACACCATGGCCAAATGCAACATCAGCAAGCCCCAGCTCATCCTCTTTGTGACAGTCAGGTACTGTGTGTCTGTGTGTGTCTACATGTTTTTGTACAACTGATCATGTCATTAGATCATCGTTGACTTGTAATTGTATGGAGAAGTTTAGTTGACTTCAATGCAGGGATACATAAATTATATATAGTATTGTTAATACTATTTCCTGTTAATATTCTGGACTTCATTGGATAATTTTACTGGATAAGGAAACTGATTGCATCAGCAAACCATGCCATGACATAACACAGAACAGAAAATAGCTGTATCAACAGTTTACCTGCAGAGAAGAACTTAAATAATGGCTTTGACCTACCTTCACATAAACAAGCCAGCATACAGGCCTTTGTTAGTGTTATAATTGCACCACCTGCAACTCATTATTACAAAGTTTTTTTGTTTTAGAAACAGTTAATTATTGTGGTTACTTTTTTTCTTTTTGAATTTATAAACTTAAAATGATGACTTTAACTTGGGTTAATTATGATGCTCATTCAGACATGTTAAACAGCATTAGAACATTGGGTTACACTTTACTTGAAGGTATCTACATAAGAGTGACATGACACTGTCATGAACGTGTCATAAACATTATAAACAAGTCATAAACGTTTATGACATAATGCTTCTTTTAGTAAGTGTCATTCGGTTTTTGTCATGACAAGTCGTGGTCAGGGTTAGAGTTAGAGTTAGGGTCATGACTGTGTCATGTGTTCATGACCGTGTCATGTCACTCTTATGTCGATACCTTCAAGTAAAGTGTTACCGAACATTCTGTACTGGCAACAAAGAGACAATATTTGTTTGGCAAATATTCAATATCTTGAAATTATGCCAAAAAAGTCTTTCTGCCACATTGTAGAGACAAAAACTGATAACCACAGCAGTATGTGAGCGTCACTATCACGTGGTGTTTGACTGTGTGGGTGTGTGTAGGTACCAGGGCAGGAGAGAGGAAACAAACATGGTCATCATCAACATCAAACTGCTGTCTGGGTACATTCTGGATAAGAGCTCCCTGAAGCTGGTCAGTTCTTTCAACAGTTAAACCATGAGTAGCCAGATGATGGAAAATACTTTTCTACTTTAATACACATATCGTTTGTGCTAATACTACCAGACTTTTCTACTGCATCTAATATGTTATACATACTACATTATATTACTACATTATATTTAATATGTTGGAGTATACTAATGGCAGTCTGCGCTCTGTGCTTTGGTAGCTGAAGCGCGACCGCTCAGTGAAGCGCGTGGACGTGGAGGACGGATTCATCAACATCTACTTAGATGGGGTAGGAAGCACTGACAGAATGTGTGTCTTTTGTTGAGGGTGAAATACAGTTTCATAAACGCATGAATTCATGCTTTATTTTGATAAACCTCAGTACAGCCAATGTTTACTGTGCACTGTGTTTTAAGTAAGTAAATGGCTTCTTTAGTGGCCTGTTTTGTTTGTGGTTGCAGCTGAAGAAGGATGAGACAAAGATGCACAGTGTGACACTAGAGGAGGACGTGCCTGTAAGGAACCTGAAAGCAGCTGTGGTCAAAGTCTATGATTACTACCAGACAAGTAAGAGCTTCATTGTGTGAATGCTGATTCAGCAGCATACTTTCAGCTACAAAAAAAACCATTCAAATATCAAAATGCTCTTTCAGCTCTTTAAGGACATTTGTGTTGATATTCAACTTTTCTCCACCAATTATAGTTTTTAAAATATTACGTTTTTTTTCTTGTTACATTACATTACATTGAAGCAATCTTTAAATCCTCTTCAGGCTTCTTCCACTTCTAAATGCTACTGCTCCCAACTACTTTTTTGTCACTTTCTTCGACATACATACTATGACTTTTTAACACTTTTTTCAACATTCTATACCAAGACTTTATCACTTTTTTTCGACATACAGTATCATACTATGACTTTTTTCGACATACTGTACTATGACTTTTTAATGTTTTTTTTGTTGTTTTTTTTTACATACTATGCTATTACTGTTTTCAACATAAATTCTTTGATGGCACATTGGCTCAGCGGTTAGCACTACTGTCAACAGGCGACAAACAAGTAGTCCCTGCAGAGTCTGACCCAGGTTCAATACCCAGTCCTGGCTGGCTCTTGTTATTACGTTTTTTTTGTCCGACTTAGTATACTTAGATTTTTTTTCGCCACATGACACTTTTTTCTATGACTTTTCTTGTAACTTTTTTTCGACTTACTATACTAGGACTTTTTTATGACTTTTCGATATGCTATACTATGACTTTTTACGATTTTTTTTCGACATACTAGTATCCCATTACTTTTTCCAACATATTCTGCCATGACTGTTGTCTTTTAAGACTTTTTTTTCGACATACTATACTATGACTTTTTTCAACATACTATATTATGACTTTTTTGTCACTTTTTTCGACATAGTATACTATGACTTTTTATCATTTTTTTCCAACATACTATACTATGACTTCGTCATCACTTTTTTCAACATACTATAGTAAGACTTTTTTATCTCTTTTTTTGACATACTATTCAATGACTTTTTTTTTTTTTTTTTTACTTTTTTTCGAAATACTATACTATTACTTTTTAATGACTTTTTTCGACATACTATACTATGACTTTTTGTGACTTTTGGACATACTATACTATGCATTTTTCATCATTTTTTTTCGACATACTAGAACGTTTTTGATATACTCTACTATGACTTTTTATCACTTTTTTTCGACATACTATCCTATGACTTTTTTATGACTTTTCGATATGCTATACTATGACTTTTTACGATTTTTTTCGACATACTATGCTGACTTTTTTCGACCTACTATACTATGACTTTTTTATGACTTTTTCTACATACTATACTACTTTTTATCACTTGTTTGACATATTATACTCTGACATTTGTCATGCTATACTATGACCTTTCTTTTAAAAAAAACCTTAAAATATTCTACTTTTGTTTAATACATTATTGGTATTATTCAACATTTCAATGAAATTTGTACTATTCTCACTACTTAACCTTCTTATGCAATTATGCCAGCAATCCAGTTTAGCTTTAGCAATTTAGCTTTTCAGCATTCACAAGCATTTTCTGCAGGAAATGCACTTTTTTAGTTGTTATTTTGTCCAAATATATGTGATGCTCACTTTTCTTTACTCACGTTACTTTCCTCTCTGTGACACTGCTGTATATCTGATGTGTTTTTGCTGATATTTCCAGGTGATGAGGCAGTCACTGACTACAACTCGCCCTGTGCAGAAAGTAAGTAACATTTTTAAGCTCTGTGTTTACAGAGTTCATGTATTATACCTGAACTAGTTATTATGGCCAAAACAGCATGAATTAACTCACATCGGTGTTATAAATTGCTGATTTTAAAATATGTACAAATGATGTATACGGTACTTATCTATAGTCAGTGTATTACCTATATTAGATGGCGGTGTTGGTGTGCACGCCCGCTGTTTGGAAAAACAGACAGGAGTGCTGACACGGAAGCTAAGCAATATACTGCTGTGGATGGATGCAGCAGCTAAACATATTTCAGACACCTAAAAAATAATATCAGTTTAGTTATACACCATAATATTTTCACTTCACCTTTCCGTCAGACAGCCCTTTATGATGCAGAACAGAAGCCATTATATACATCTATGCTCTCTTCAAAGCCATCAGACTCCTTTGACAAAAACAGTAATTTTACCTCGTAGAAAGTTGCACGAACGTTGTTCCGTCAGTTGTTGGTCTACTACTGCCTTGATCATTTAGTTTTGTGTTAGTGTGACTTTGGTGAATCCAAACTAACTTTTAAAACCCTTATACTTATACATGTATAAGTACCTCATACAACTCCACTTAAAGAAATCCAAACTATCCCTTTTAAGGAAAAGGGATTAATGCTAAATATGCTTTTTATCTCACCACTGCAATGTACAGTTTGAAAGTCAAATTATTGACTAAATAGTTCCACAGAGGATGCACTATTCAATTAATTAATTAATTATTAATTAATCTTAACTGTCATCCAGTCTACTACACACT
The DNA here is from genome assembly GCF_008315115.2 of Sander lucioperca. Lineage (NCBI taxonomy): Eukaryota > Metazoa > Chordata > Actinopteri > Perciformes > Percidae > Sander > Sander lucioperca. The sequence continues at coordinate 35,602,228 of NC_050177.1, forward strand.
AAAATGTTGTCACTGCAGCATTGTCAGATAATTTGGGCTTTCCAAAACTGACTTTGTCCAATTTATCTCAGATTTTCCATAAGTTTTATCAAAATTCACTAGCCAGTTAATGTATCATATATAATTTTATGTAAAAACAAAATCCATTTGAATGTTATTTTTCTTAAAGCTGGTCAAATAGAGAGTCAACCGTCTGCAAACAGTGAATGTATCTGGGTAGTTTACAGGTAAATAAATTGTTTTTCTTCCAGGTGACAGCATCAACGAGCTGTAAAATCCATGTGGATAGCCAACACGGGACTTCTTTCAGTTGGAAGAATCACTGTCAAAGAAAGAAACTAGGTGTTTATTTTTATTTTTTTAGGCTGTTTCTTCATTTGTTTTTACTCCTATAAAACTTTTTTTTAGCTGTGTTTGATTGTGAGTGAATTCCACTTTTTAGGAAGAAATGCTTACTGTCTTTGTTTTTTTTTTAGCTTTTTTGGGGCGGGGTTTGTTCTACTTGCTGTTCCATGGTAGGCTCTTCCTTGTCCTTCCAATTATGACTGTTAGTAATGAACCAATAATCAGTCGGCATTGAGAATCCATGCGATAGTTGCTGCTATCGCGCTCCACAACACTGGAACCTTCACATTATAACCCAAGAAAAGAAGACAATATTCTGTAATAGCTCTGTTTTTAATAGATTTGACAAAATCCATATTATTCATACGTGAAAGTAGACATACAGGGTACCAATAACACAGTATGGTACGAGGTGTGTGTGTGTGTGTGTGTGTGTGTGTGTGTGTGTGTGTGTGTGTGTGTGTGTGTGTGACAGGATCTACTTTCTAGAAAAAAACAAAAGTCTCATGAATGCTTGGTGAGTTATGTGTGTGTGTGTTCTGCTGTACCAGTAAATAAAAAAAGGTAGACTGATACATCACTACCATAACAATTTTGAAATGTAACTGACTGACAATAAAATTTCTAAAATGACAAAAATAAGTAAAAAGTGTACTTCTTTTCATACAATACCGTTTCATCTCTTTTCAATAGCAAGATATTTTTTCATTTGGGCATCCTCTTTACATTATATTTAGTTTCCTTTCTCATCAACATAGATAACAGTAATGTATATACCACCTACTATCGACAGACATGATTTAACAGCCTTGCCAGTGTTGAATAGTTTGGTTTGCACATGTTAACTGTGCAGGGAAAGTAAAGGCAAGGGGGACAGAATATATTAAGGTCTTTTCACTAGTCTTTTTTTAATTTATTTTTTAAGAAGTAAACGCGTCACTATTTCAGGCACCACAACTATAAATTATCATCACTGTACCAACACATGAAACTAAACAACAGTTCCACATGCTCCGAAAATCACAGCGTAGTTTTGTACTCTGCTTCTACAAAACTGACAACAGCATCCGGCATCTGCTAACTACAAATGGTCATGTTCACAGCCAATCAATACACTCACAATGTGATGATAAACACTTGACGACAAAGACACCAGGCGAGCCTGGTCAGTTACAGTCTGTTAAAGCTGAAGTACATTTCTTCATCCACCCTCATGCACGCAAGCCTCTGCTCACAGTGGGGATTTAAAGCAGGGAGTCAAGATTTTATCACTGTTGGAATTCAGAGTTGTTGTATTAAATTAAAAATTGAGTAAACAGATTTTTTTAATAATACGGCTACAATCAATAATTACTAATGTAAAAAAATAAAGGAGAAAGTATTGATTTTATAACCAAATTTCCTGAGGGTATATAGTCTCATATTGCCATTTCTTTTTACATCTAAGAACCCATAATTGTGAAAAATGCTTGCATTACATACAGTATAATCTGAACTGGATGTTAAAGCCAGTTTTTTGTTGTTGGCAAACTAAGTTGTTGTGATGAACTTGTGATGAGTTAACCCGGCTACTGAATGTGCAAAAATAATGGTGACATTTGTCTGAGTTCACACTCTTTTTGCACACACTAAATGCACGCTTTTTTCTGCATCTTTGATTGGTTAAAATTTAAAGGAGCACTCCAGCTATTTAGTATCGCAATTTGGGGGAACCGAGACAAATTGAAGCAGCAGTGGTTGAGGCATCTCGACTTTTACTCTTATGAGTCAATTTCCCATAATGCAACCAGTGTCTTTTATTAGACTCTCCCTAACTGGTAAACACACAACCTCCATGCCCCCAGTTTTTAACACAGGCTTTCCGTTATGAATTTGTAGTCTCCAAGCTCAATGATGACACACTCAACAAAGACATTAGAAGACGTTATACAACTGTTCTCTACTCAGCCTACGAGAACAGTGAACTGAAAAACTGGGGAGTGCTCCTTTAATAACATAAGAGTTTAAATAATGACAGTGAACTAGCTGATCCCCACTGTGCTCAGGGCCTTCAGTATCTGTAATGAGGCTACAGGCAGACGTCCCCTCATGTGAACCTGTACTGCATTACAGCTCAGAAACTAATTAAAATGCGTTCATACGATTGTAGCCTTCCAGCGAGGCTCTGCTGGACTCAGACACGGGATCCACAACAACACATAGTCAAGGCACAGTTGAGAATTGCATTAGTCCGTATTGTTGATCCTGTGTGGTCTCTATAGCGCACTCTAGTGGTGGCTGCTTTAGGCTGGCAGTGATGATGGCTGCTTCTCAGCTGTGTTGTCGCATCATCAAGATTCATAAAGGCTACTTGGCAAATAGATGATATTTTGTAACTGTGCACACATGGATATGCAGTTTGCACCTTGAGTTGGCAACATGGCGGCATCGTACAGAGACAGTGAGATAATGTTCAACATATTTACATGTACACTGAGAATGTGGCAGCTGTGGTTAGATCAATACACTGGGCTTTTCGGGAGTCAACTTCTGAGTGTTGGATATCATCCGGTGAGTGTCCTCCAACTGATTTCCCTCCTTACTTTTTAATTACATACAAAATTGTTACAATTTTGGAAATTCTTTAAAGGCATATTGAGCCTGGCTTGTACAGCCTAGCTTAGCACAAAGGCTGGAAGCCGATAAAGACTTTTTTTTTTTTAAGAATTATGGGGATTTGGGGAAAACCTGCTTATTTACTTTATTCCTGTCTGTATGCTAAATTTAAAGTTATGGTCAGGTGTCAGTTAGCTTAGCCTAGCATAAAGACTAGAAGCAAGGGGGAAGAGGCTAGCCTGTCTCTGTCGAAAGATACCTACCAATTACACAAGCAAGATACAACATATGAATTAGTGAGTATTGGAACATACCCAGGCTAGCTGTCTCACAGTCTTAATGCTAAGCTAAACTAACCAGCTGTTGACAGTAGCTTCATATTTAGCATTCAGATATGAGAGTGGTATCAATCTTCTCATCTAACCTTTGGCAAAAAAAAAATCAGCTAGAGCTTAGAGAATGAAACTAGAGCCAGGAACCTGTAAGCTTAGCTTAGCTTTAAAGACTGGAAACACTGGTAAAATTCACTGGCTGATTAAACAAATTAGATATATAATTTTCATTAGTGAGCTTTAGAAGTGCTGGTAAGAAGATATTTTTACCTTTGGATAGAGCCAGGGCTAGCCGTTTCCCCCTGCTTCCAGTCTTTATGCTAAGCTAACCGTCTCCTAGCTCTAGCTTCATGTTTAGAATACAGCTAGATGGAAATAAGTGGATTTCCCAAAAAGTCAAACTAATGTGCTAATCCTTAAGTTATTTCATTATTCTGCGTTAAGTAGAGGTTTTTATTTCGTAATTTTTTTTATATTCTAACTACTGCACAAAATAATGTTTATGAGCAGCTCATAATAATAGTATCAGTACCAGCTTTTCAAACCCTGTATTGGTTGAACCATAGTGCGAACTGCAGAGTGAACTCCTGAGCTGTAGTGGGTCAAAGTCTTAACAAAATACCTCCAATTACTTTGGTAAGCCTATGTGAAGTAATATGACTAGTATGTAGCTCAGGATACCTTAATATGCCGTAGATTTAGAGTTAGTTAGTCTAAGAGCAGCACTGAGGTGTAGTGACTTGTGGACTGGGTGCAATGTTTTACTGTGTTTCACGGTTACTCTGGACTCTTAGATCGTCTCCAGTCCCTGTAGACTGATTTCTATTTTTTTCTCATTCATACATTTTGAATAAGATTCTTTCGAATATATTTCTAAATTGATTAACCCTTTGAATTACGATTATTTTATTCTCTTTCTGTCTAAACTGAGCATAGTCATGATGAACACTCAAACAAAACATTGGCATTATGTCATTTGGCAATTGTCTCTATAAGTAAAAAAAATAAAGAAAGGAAACAAATAATACAAAAGGTTCAACAAACAGTAACTACAAGATCTCCATTTGGCAATATAGAAAGGCTTTTTAAAAGTCTTTGACAGGTATACATTTTGGTTTATGTACAGATGTGTGTCCTCCAAGGGCTCCCTTTTTCAATCCAAACTGACTCACGTAGAAAATGTGGAGGTGAAAACATCTACATAGTAAAATCAAAGTGTGAGATTAAAAACGAAAAGTAACAAACAAGGCGTTGTGTCCGCTGTGGACTGGAAACGGGAAGGACCTGCAGAGTCTGTGATGGGAGAGTCCCTGACGAAACTATCTGCTCGTCACCTGCGCTCTCTGCACTGTCTCTCTCAGTTCATAAACTGCGTGTATCCCTCGGCTCCCGTGACGATCACGTCCATCCAGATCCTCATGGCCTCTGCTGCGGGGGCCACCATGTAGTAGAGCCGGTCGTGGGTCTTAACGCAGAAGGTCAGGGAGGGGTTCGGGCTCTGGAAGAGAAAACTAGAATCAGACCTTCCCAGTGGTAGTCCCACTCCCACATTTACAGACCCCACTGACTCCCTGCTTTCTCATTGTTCTGTACTCTGAAATGTATCAGGTATGGAGTTATATATAGAACTATTTCTAGTCATAGTTCCATTATCTTTATTATGACTATTATTGCCACTGTTCATCACACCCCCAACCGGCACCGTCAGACACCACCTACCAAGAGCCTGGGTCTGTCCGAGGTTTCTCCCTAAAAGGAAGTTTTTCCTCACCACTGTCACACTAAATTCTTGCTCTTAGGGGAATTACTTGAATTGTTGGGTCTTTGTAAATTATAGAGTGTGGTCTAGACCTACTCTATCTGTAAAGTGCTTTGAGATAACTCTTATGATTTGATACTATAAATAAAATTGAATTGAATTGAATATAATATATAGGTCAATTTCAACCTTTTACAAACTGAAGTACATATTTGTTGTATTACTTATCAGAACAACGCTAGTTGTCAATGGGGAGACCTTCAATTTAACTGAATATAATGAGAGATTTTTAGAGTCCACACAGTTCTGCATTAATGTTTAATAACTGCAGTATCAGCCTGTGTTAAAATGGAGAGTTTGGGGTGTCCAGCGATCTAAATGCCGTTATAGAAGCTGTTCTGTCCTAGCCCTAGTTTGTGCCTCTAATGTATTACCATTACATTCAAAATAGAGACAGAGCTTACCAAAGCATGTCTACAAAAATAAGATACGCTTCAATCTTTGACAAAAATAGGTCGTTTAACAACTCATATTGCTGTTCTGAAGGTATTTCCAGAATCCTTGAGGCTGCAGTAATTACATTTTTTTATTAACTAATCAAATGAATGTGTAATTTGAAAGATGTCACTCGTAGTGACAAACGCACAGTACAGAACACTAGCTGCCCAGCACCCAACAGCAACTCACTTTTAAACAAGTACAGCAACTGTTTGCTAACAACACTGAACTGCACTAAAGAAAAACATTTTTAATCTGTTTACCAAGTTGCAAACAGAACTGAGAGCTAGAAATGACATGTCTTTGCTCAATTTGTACAATAGTATCAAGAATTCACTAATATTTGTCTATATTGTTGCTCCTTTTTAGTATTTTATATATTTATACAAAATAGCATGTTCATATTTTTGTTGTGTCATGCAAAATCATCATGCAATTTCTAGTTACCATGTTAGGAAACAACTTGGGAAAAAGGTTAAAACAAATCAACAATCAACAATTTGATGGTTAGAAGAGTTGGTTGAGGACTCTGGAAATACTTTCAGAACAGCATAAAGTGTTGTTGTTAAACCACCGTCTGGGTTCTTTCAAAGATCACCAGGTATTTATTATATATATTTATATATATATTTTTTAGAAAGAACTGTAAAGGTAATAGAGAGAGGGGCACGGACTGGGGTTAGTTCGGCCCTAAGAAGCACTGAATGCCCGCAATTTCAGTTTTGCCATTAACGCAAAATACTGTCTATCTGGAACACTAATCCCAAAACACTGGTACTGTCAATGAATTGGTGTCAAAAACACAGTAGTCTACCCCCGATCTGCAGAGTTAACGGACAACAGTCTATAACAAAGAGTACATGAAAAACTAAACTTTTACGAGCGTTTTCCCCACAAAACTGTTATGTTTTTGGAAGAGCAACCAACCAGACTATTGTAAAATTGATTTCACCCCTACACACATGTTCCACTCATCTGCATCACTTTTCTTCTTCTAAACCATCATCTTTCTGTCTTCTAAGTGCATCAGACTTTAAAGTTTTACCCTCTGTAATGTGACATTGGAAGTGTCAAGTAAAATAAAAGTTCCAGACATGATCAGAGCCACACAGTAAGTCAGAGTGCGGAGCATTGCGACAGGCCATCAAACACAAACACACTGAAGATGAGGAGGCAGCAGCCGCTCAGCTTTGGGTTGAAGATGAAAAATACAAATGACAAGACGTGTAAGGCTCAAGTCAAGTAGCATGCAGCATGGATCATAAAGAACAGAAGTATGGCCAAAAACTACACCTACGGCTCTACGGACCATTTCAACTTCCTCAGCAGAGAAGTGTCTTTGACAAATGAGTAAAAGGCAGAGAAAGCTCAAATGGGGTCTTATTTTTGTCAAGCCTTAAAATGACTAAAAATGATTTGATAAATTTAATCAGTCAGGAAGTATTATCCTTAACTGGACTTTCCGCTCAGCCTACTATATACTGTATAACAAAAACATGAAATGTACTGTAATAAGAGATATTTCCTCTGCTATAAGCAGCTTCTTGTTTTTTAACCACTTGACTGATTTACACTGGGAACACTGGGATTGAGAATGGGATCACGCAGGATTAGATATTCAAATTACAAAATCACACAAGAATCAAACCAGTGCACTGTCTGAGGTCATGAAATACAAGACTTAACCATGCATCATCAGCTGTTGAACTTATAGTCTCTACCACTATTGTCTATGGTTTGGACACACAGGGTTCAGTGAGGTTAGAGGGGAGAACAGAGAGCGCGATACATACACTGGTCATATTCAAGTTGAAAAATCCCTTCTGTGACAGCAGCCGGCAAAAGCAAAAGCACAAGGGGGGGTGGGGGGTGGGGGGGGGAAGAAGCAAACCACAGAATGTGCAGAAACATGTTTTAAATGAAAGAGAATGCAGGATAAAAAAAAGAAACAAAGTGTGAAATAGATGAGAGAAAATCATTGCTGTCAGAGTCCATTACAACATACCTTTGTGGCACTGCGGAGGTGATCATAATAGACCTCTTCTATTGCCTGGAAGTAGATCACACCCTTCAGCTTGGTCTCATGTTTGTCTGTGGGAGGGAAAAGAATGTGGGTTTGGTGGAAGACTAAAAAATATTGACATAGACCGACGCATCGCTTCCATGTCACATAGAATAACGACAGGAGGATACGGTCATTAAAAAAAAAAAGAAGAAGAAATCAAACTTTGATCATGACCAATTTATGGTGTGTGATGATGGATGGAAAAAGACAACCACAGCACTTTTTCCTCCGTTTTTAAAACCAATGGTGCTCTCATTGTATTTTCAGACTTGACTGCATTCTTACGCTACTCTGGTACATCATTGCAGTTTGTTTCATCAGCCACTGCAGAACTGCAGTAAGGAACCGGTGGGGAACTCAACACCCCTCTCTACCTCCAGGCACAAACACTCACAAGCCAACTTAAGAGTAGTAGGTAGAAACGCAGAAGCGTTTCATTTCGAGGAACAACACTTTCCTTTTAATACGCAGCTATTATCTGCTAATGACCTCTTTAGCATTCAAATAGCCCAGCATTTGCATCTCATTTGACTGCATCTAAATGACCAACAACTCTGGTTGTGGCTGAGGTTGATTAACGTGAATTAGCGGCGCTCATGACTTATGCTCGTCACCTCTCATTGTTCAAGGTCCAGAGACAAGGGCAAGCGATGCATCTCAAATCAGCCTCCTCAGAGAGTGCAGCGCTGGGCGCATCTTAACTACTGCCAAAGTAATCTCAGTACACCTCCTCACCATGGCTCACTTTCAACAAGGTACGCTTAAAGCAGCTTTAAGCAGAACCTTCTGAGGACTTCAAAGGCCTGACAGCGAACAAGTGTCCCAGAGCTCACAGCACAAGATCAAATTACACGACCGTGCACGCTGCATGCTCCGTGTACTGCTGCTCAAGGTCTGGAGGACGCACGTTCTGCCTGTCACTCATCCAAGGCGGGGAATTTTCTACCACTTTATATGTTAAATGTTAAACTACTTTACCATTTTCACAACTGCCACCTCTGATATTTCTATATAGTTGCGAGAATGTTTTGCTTAAAGTAACCGGGGGATTCTCAGACAAAATCTTCTCACACACGAGTGTCACATATCCATCGTACAACACTAAAATGCAATTTATATATGAAGACATCAGTATTAACAATCCAATAATATACTGTAATTTCTAATAATAAAAACACTCTTATGAAACATTTTTCTGCTCATAATAACGAAATACCTTTAATTAAGTGATATTTTCAATGCAGGAGTTTACTTAACAAGGTATTTTATACTGCAGTATTACTGTAGTAAAGAATCTGAGTACCTCCTCCATCACTGAATGCAGTCCAACACATTTCTAGAGGGTTAGCATGTTAGATTTTTGTTTGGCTGTAGTTTGCAGTGTTGGATGTTGGATACCAGCCAATGTCAGATTGCCAATGTTGGATTGTATTGTAACGTTAATGTAGTGGCAGCATGTTAAAAACCTTCCTTGTCACTTCTTGCGGGATATAAAGAGTTCTGACTCATGTAGACCACCATGTCCAATGTCAACATGCTAGGCTATCCAAAGAGGACGAGGCTCGTACAGAGTGAAAAACGGTTTAATTCCACAGATATGATCAAAATAAGATAAAAGGTTGGCTGGATTATCAAAGAAAACTGACCCTGTGCTGAAATTGAATTTCCTATAACCAAAAATACAGTTTACCATCTGCAGTCAGAAAAAATGTTGCTTCATATCCTGCTCCGTTGAAGCTTTAAAGGTCCCATGGCATGAAAATTTCACTTTATGAGGTTTTTTAACATTAATATGAGTTCCCCCAGCCTGCCTATGGTCCCCCAGTGGCTAGAAATGGTGATAGGTGTAAACAGAGCCCTGGGTATCCTGCTCTGCCTTTGAGAAAATGAAAGTTTCATTTCAGCCAATCTGGAATCTTCCCTTTATGACATCATAAGGGGAAAGGTTACCTCCCCTTTCTCTGCTTTGCCCGCCAATGAATTTGGCTCACCCATGAGAGAGAGACATCATGGCTTTCAAAACAGCAAAGTGGCAGTTGGTCGAGGCCACACCCCCACCCTCCACCTTGCCCCCCCCCCACCTCCTCAATAGCATTTAAAGCTACAGACACAGAAATGGCACATCCTAAGGAAAGCTCATTGTGGGACTGGCTCTAGTGGCTGTAATTCTGCACCAAGGCTGAATTTTGGGAATGAGACTTCAGATACAGTATTAGGGGACCACTAAGACCTATATAAAAGCATCCAAAAAGCAGCATGTCATAGGACCTTTAATATACACTCACTCCACTTAAAGAAACCAACCTAAAATTGTCCAATAGCAGGACAGATTAATGGAGTGTGAGTCTTAAAAGGGCAAAACATACATTAAAGCACATTGTACAACATGACCAATTACCTGAATTGTAATGTATATTACATATTTTAAATGTCAGAAAACAATTTACTTTTGCAATGGGAATTAAATACAAAAACTGTAAACAATACAACATGGCATTTACAGTGTTGCTTTTATTTTGTCCACACACCTGTATTACTTATACAGCCGAGACACCTCCATCTCCACACTCCACACAACGCACAGTACAGGAGCAAATTCCAGGTGTGAGTGTTCTCAAATTCACAGCCAATCAAATGCAACATTTCTGGAGTTGGCTCAAATATAAGACATAAGATATAAGATTTTTTTTTCCTTAATCACGCTTGAAAAAGTGTTGTATTATATTTGAGGACTAGACATTTATGTATTCACAACATCAGATATTATTTTTGAATGAAGAGAGCACTAGTGTAACATCGGCTCCTACAGAGAGTGTTGCATTATGGGTTGGCTGTAGCTTTAATGTTACTAGGCTAGCGAGATTCTTCGAGTCTGTTAATAGTGTTCCTGATGGAGTTATTCATCCCTTAAAGTTGAACCTACAGCAGTTTTGGAGGGCTGGTGCAATGTGTTTTGCTGCCACACATGAAATCAATTCCTGACCAGTCAAAACGTAGAAACAGACCAAAGACCGTCCAAATCATCTGCCAAACTGTCCAACTACCAGAGTCATAAAATGTCACATTGAAGAGCTCAAACAGAGACGAGAAATCATTCTGACCGCTTCAGCAGCCTGACAGGAGAGGTATGAGTATGTGACTGAGGGACATGCTACACAACTGTGGTTTTCGAGTATATAAGTTTGTTTTTGTTTTTTTGAGAGAAAAGGTTTCTAGAATGTTCTCCTTAGATTAATAGTATCTCAGAGAAAACCATCCCAACAGGATTAGGTTCAGGTTACTTTATTTGTACCCATAGGTAGATTTGTTTTGGATTAGTCTGAAAGTGGAAAAAAATGTGTCTCCAGACCTTGTGTGTGAGCTTGAGATATTGGCTTGGCTACATGGACAAAAATGTTCTACCTCTTAACAGACAAATAAGCACCAGCCAGGAGGTCCCTCATAGCTAAGGCGTAGGGGTAAAGGAGCTGATCATGAGCTACAACGTCCCCGGTTCAAACTACTCTGTTCAGAGTAAAACCATCGCAGTAATGACCCTGAATCTTGTGTCTTCTTACCAACATAGTAGGAGAAGGTCCTTTTCAGGCGGTCGAAGACGAACCAGCGCTTCTTCCAGGACTTGATCTTGCCCCCCATCTTCACCAAGTAGCCCTTGCACATCTTCTCTGTGAGGATGACGTGGTAGCACGTCTCCACGCTGTGGCCCGACGACTCGACATGGCAGCGCAGGTCAAACTCCTCCTTCCGAATGGGAAGGTAGCGAGTCATAGGACGGGCCTGGACAGAGCAAAGAATCAGAGAAAAACACAGGAGGATAAACAACTAGTTCAGCAAGGAGGAATACTGCCAGTTAGAGAGAGATAAACAGGCAAGCATTACAGTATTTAGTCTTAAATAATGGAATATTCTGATACAAATAGGTTTAGTTTGTTGCATATTTTTCTTGTCCATGAAGAGAGTTACTGTCCTGTGATGGTGCAAATGTTCTTCTACAGGTTTTAATTTGAAGGAGAACTGGTAATAGGGTTACTTTGGTATGAAAATGGTCAAATTTAATGATATTGAACCCTGGCACAAGAAATTACCATCAGAAGCTTCACTGTTAAGAGTCGGGTAGGCAGAGCAATTTTCCACCTTTCCGGCATGCAGACTCAATTATGTCTCATTTCACTGACCTGAGAGAAGTTCTTGGACCTCATCTTGACCTCCCTCTCCACTAGCTGCTGCCGGTGGAAAGTTTCATCCTGCAGTCGTTTCTCCGCATCCTCCCTCCTCCTCCTTTCCTCCTCCAGCATCTGACGCCGAGCCAGGCTCTCTCGTTCCTGGAGGAGAGAGATTTCATTTAATATGTTTCTGTGATCTAGGTAAGGGCTCTTTTTTCAGCCAGAACTCAGCTTTGAATTCACATATTCATGTACATTTGTTTGTGCTGAGAGCTGCTGGTAACGATCAACGGTGTAGACAGCAACACACATCCATATAATGCACATTACATTCATAGAGACTTGCAGAGAGCGGAAAAAATGCAGAAAGTATCCAGGAAGGGAAACGTACAAATAAAAGTACTGAGTGTGTTTAAAGTACATTATATTTCATACAATCCTGACATGGTTTGGAGTTTGTATTCACATTTAAATTCACTATCTAAATAATAATAAGGTTGCACTGTAACCTCTGCCAGCGTAGTGTTGTAAGTCTGTCTTTATGTTTCCACCTTAAAAAACTGTTTAACAGCACATTTATTAAAATTAGAAATAAGAGCATTGGAATGGCATTCATGGCGGTGGACCGGAGCGATTTCCAGGTCAAGCGAGGAGCGAGGAACAATCAAATAAGGGAATTGGCATGAGATTTTAATTCAACACCCTTATAAATAAAACTTTCTGGAGTTTGTAGTAACTTCACACAATCCTAAATGTTTTTAAAGACATATAATCTGTCTACAATTCTGTTATTTCCTCATGGACCATCAAACCAAGCCAATCAGATTCAAAACAGTGGCCTTATAGTTTAAATCAACTGAACTGACTTAATAATACAACTTGTTAAAAAGAGCTACAGTCTTATAATGAACTTTTCCAAAGGACCACTGGATTAATCTCACACTCACGCTCTGTGATGAGAACTACAGCTACAAGTAACAAGAGAAATGTGGGAGAAAAAGCTTCAGACCTGAGAATTGATTTGATCATTTGTATTTCAGTCTAAGCTTCTTCATCAGGACACAAAGAGAGGAAGACATTTGAAACATGGAGGCCAATAAAAATGAATGAAAGCCTTGAGTTGCTGTCCTAAACCTTTTTTTTTTAAAAAAAAGAAAAAGATCAATTTAAAGCTATTGACAGAAACACTAAAAGAGCTCTCATCAATCACCAGGTATGGATTCTGAATAATCAAGGTCTCATACTGTAGCGCTCCCTTTTTTTTATGATCAATTTTGTATTGTTTTTTTATATTTTTGAACATATAGAACAGACAAACACAATTGAACAAGAACAACAACCCTCTCCCACCCCCCACCCTCTGCGGTCTCAAGGAAAGAAAAACAAACAAATAAACAAAAACAGGAAACAGGAATCACACCTTGCCTAGTCGCTTTCCTCTAATTCTTGTGATGCTGAGGTCATTAGGACTAATACTTGTGCTGCTGCGTTTTTCCATAGGTCTATAGTTGATGACTTGGCTTTGTTAATCCTTGCTGTAGAGAGCTCAAGCATAACTATGCCCAGAAAATACGCCAACCACTGTTTTATATATATTTTTATGCAGCGCTGAGCTATCATTTTCTTGGTCGTGGTTGATCCAGCTAGCCAAATTTTCTTCTGTCTCCCAAGTAGGTGTAATTTTGAGTAATCAGTAAGTAACAAAACAATCCGGTCAGTAGGAATACGACATCCTATCACATCAGATATTATTGATGTCGTTTTATTCCAAAACTCATGCACCTGTTCACACTCCCAGACCATGTGCAAGAAAGTTCCAGTTTGTTCAGGTTGGCAGAACGTGGAGTAGGAATGGCTTTAGAGATGTATCTCTTCTGAGGAGTCCAATATGTCCTATGGCATATGTTGAAGTGGATCTGCTGGTGATTTGGGTTCTTGGAGCAATGGGAAATGTTGTCCCAATCTGTCTCCCATTTAATTACGTTTCCCTCCGGGCTCAGCTCTCGCTCTAGTATTTTAGCCTAGGTTGTTTATTATTCCAAATATACTGCCGAATTACGGTATCAAGTTTCTTCCAAAATGTATTGGTGGGGGTAAGGGGATCATTGTACTTAAGAAATTCACACGAGGAACTATGTTAATTTTAACGACAGCAATCCTGGACTGTAGCGATGCCGGCAGCGCAGACCAATTGGCCAGATCTCTTTGAACACTACTTCTTATAGTTTCCTAGTTGTCCTGTATGTAAATATATAATTTTGCTTTGGGTTGGTATTGTATCACTAATAGCTGATGTCACCTGTCCGTTGTTCAGCAGAAGATTAGATTTATTCCAGTTGATTTTATAGCCGTAGATTGAGCCAAATTCGTTAAAGATCTTAAGAATTTTTGGGACAGAGTCAGAGATGTACAGCAAAACATCATCTTCAAATAATGATATTGAGTTGTTATTGAATTTAATCTGGACATTACATATTTTATTTTGCTTTATGGCTTGGGCTAACGGTCCAAGAGAGATCGCAAATAGCATGGGAGATAGCGGGCATCCCTAGCCTGCATTCAATGGCTGTGAATGTAGGCCATTGGTTGAGACTATGGCCGTGGGATTCGCATATAAAATACGTACCATGTACGTATTGAACATGGTAAACATACCATGTACGTATTTTAATATCCATCCCAATGAGGCTGATGGGCCTGTTGTTTGAGCACTCCGTAGGATCTTTACCCTTTTTTGTGTATGACCGAAATTAGTGCAGTGTTGGTTTGTTGATGAAAGGTGCCCTGTAGCGCTCCCTTTTGAAGTTGTGTCTTACCCGCGATTCAATAAGTCTAGCTTTCTCCAGCTGCGCCTCCTTCAGCATTTTCTCCATCTCTTCAATCTTCAGCGAGTCCACTCCTCCAACACTGAAGTCAAACACAACAACTCAGTGTTACCACATAATGTTCATCTGCCTTCAAAGTGATTGAGATAGTACACGCTGACATGTTCGTATCCTAAGAAACAACTCCTATATCCGACAACTACATAATTACATATCAACTCAGTTAAAGTTTTTTAATTTTTTAAAAACAATGTCTGGAGGGCAATTTTGTAGACAGTATTTGTGAATTTATCTCCGTTCAGTGTTTACTCCAGACATGTAAAAGCCTCTGAAAAAGCTTTTAAACACCTTCTTTAAATCCCAGCGAACAGCAGCAACAGCCACACTCTGCTTTTAGCCACATAAGATAAGACTATGAGTAAAAAACTAAATCCCTTAGTAAAGAAATTAAACAAGCGGAGGATAGTGAACCTAATTTTGGTAAAGACAATATGATGATTATACAATGACGTCCATATCAAAATGAAAAGAGAGTCTGGCCTTGACTGTTTGTCTGTGTGTGTGTGTGTGTGTGTGTGTGTGTGTGTGTGTGTGCCTTTTCCTTGGTTGTACCTGGACATGTTATCTGGTGAGCAAGCCGAGTTGTTCCCTGTTGACACGCTGGTGTCCATGCTGTCGGAGCTCTCCAGGCTCAGGGTGTCGTAGGGCTGCTCCCCAGCTGACGGGGGCTGGTGGTGCAGGATGGAGTGGTGAACCAGAGGGGGGGGGCCTACAGAGCTGTGGCTCAGCGCAGGGCTGTAGGCCATGATCGGGGAGTAGGAGGGCGATGAGGAGGTCGAAGTCATGAGGTGGGACTGAGAGCCGTGGAGTGCGTCCCACTGACACTGAGCCTCCACCGCTGCTCTCTGTTTGAGCTCGGCCAGACGGCGACGCTGCTCATCGATCACCTGCTGACCTGGAGGGAGGAGGGTGAGTGTTGATGAGTGGACGTTCTGATTTTGAACCAATGTGGCAGATGGAACAACAACGGAACTTCAACCTGCAAGCAACTCCATGTCTGTCAGCAGAGGTCTATTTGTTTCCTACAGAGCTGGGAGATCACCACTGTTAAACCAAGATGCTAGCTATAGCTCATCCAAGCATCCTAAACTGAAGAACCACTAATAATACACAACCATCACACAAACGATCCGACCATAAACCATGCACCACACATACAAGTATGTGCTCCCTCAGTAACACAAGCTTGAGGACCAATAAAGTCAAATCCATGCTGCTGTGCACCTGATAATGGGCACATTGGTCTGGAAAGAAGTGCCCAGGTCGATAACTCAAAAGGAGGAGCTCACTGAATGCTGAACATGCAAGATTTATTATCCTGCAGAGGGAATTCATGGAAGATTGATGGAGGAAGAAAGACTCTTCGATGTTACAGACAAAAGAAAAGATGAAAAGAAATGTTCGTGGGAGAGTTAATGACACACCACAGATGGAAGAGACTGAGAGAGAAGGATGAAGAGAGGAGCGTTTGGTGAAGACAGGGTCTGATATAAACAGCTGCCAAGTGTCAAGTTCTGGTAAATGTTACCTTTGATGGATGAATCAATAAAAGTAACCTGCCAGACTGGCTTAAGTTTCGGATAAGACTTGAATTTTTTAGGTACATACAGTCTTTGGTCTTCAAGCAGGTTCCTGATTGGCTGCCTGCTATGCTGCCTGGCATCTAATTCTCTGCTTCTCTTTTGTCTGGATGGTTAATTATCCACATGGTCGCTTAAACTTATCTGAATGTAGAATTAACACATTGGTGAACTCTACAAGTGAGTTTACCCATTTCTAAATGATCCAAGCAATAGAACAGGCAGGGTGATGTTTGAGCTAGAGATCATTCTCTGCAGGAGAGACAGGATTTTTTTTTTTTTTTTTCAGGATCAATCCCGCTGAACAAAAATAAATAAAGCAATAGAAATCATCAACTCCTGGACGCAGCGATCCATCTACCTGCTGAGCTTCCCTCTATGGTGTTCTGTCTGGAGGTCTGGGGCTCTGTGGTGCAGCAGTGCAAGAAAAGACAAGTCCACAGACAGAAACAGACAGACATGAAAATAACCGGAACTGCAGACGCTGATAAATGTGACTAACTCAGGTTGCCAACCCAGCACACGTGTACGGCAGCCAGCTGAGCTAAAACGCCAAACTTCTTTGCTCTGATCCATTGAGTCAAACAACACTAAAGCATAAGGAACACAACTCTCTCTGATGTCTCACACACACACACACACACACACACACACACACACACACACAGCTCCATTTAGAACAGTGAAGCTCAGGGGAAGACCACGTCAGTTACCTTTCTGCTGTAGAGCCAGCTGTCTCTTGGTCTCAATGTCCTGCAGGGTTGCAGCAAGGTTCCTGGGCAGACTGCCAGTGCTGTTGGCCGCCAGCAGGGGGCTCTGCTGGGTCAGAGGGAGCAGACAAAATATTAGGATTAAATGTCAAAAATAAATAAATACATAAGAATTGTGGGGGTTTAAATAATTATCTGCGTTTTAGGGGGAATTGTGTGGACATTCTCAAAGTGGATGGAGATTTTAGACTAAATTAAAAGTTGATGGCCACATCAATAAACAACCTGTCTACCTTTGAGCTTGAGTTGCGTCCCAGTGTTGCTGCGCCGTGCTGCAGAGGGGATGCAGAGCATGATTTAGGTTGATGAAGAGAGAGGCCTGGATCACTGTCCAGCTTAGAGCGGAACACCTGACAGAGGAAGAATACAAAGAGCATGACGAGGGCTGATAGTACATCATGTGACGGCAGATGGGGTGTTTTACAACGAAGCACAGCTGAAATCCACCATTGATGACACGAAGCACCTGCTAGAAAACAGAGGTTAAAAGCATGATAAGCATTATGCTGTGAGTGCTTCTGAACAATGACTTTGTTAAAATAAAATGCTGGAATTAATAAATCAAAGTTCAATTGGCAGTATACATTTTCAGAATAAAAGACTTAAGAGGTTAAGGAGTTAGGCTGCAGTCACACACACACACACACACACACACACACACACACACACACACACACACACACACACACACACACACACCTGGAACAACCGCCTAGTCCCTTTCATTAAATAGCTCTTCGATCAAGCCCACTAACTAGTACATTAATGCTACATTCATGTACTATTGGACTATCTATGAAATGAAGACACCCTCTCTATACATAATGTGAGTTTTTTAGTCAGTTCTTCATCTCAAAGCAAGGTGAACTGTATTATCTAGTAGTTTTTTTAAGAGGCTTCAAGAGGGAAGACATGACGTGTAAATACCTTTTTTCTATTCCTAACACACAGTTGAAGTAAGTCGAAGGTTGGCAGATGAATAGCAGCACACACAAACAGCAGAAGAATGAGTGGGAAAAACGAGGAAAAAGAAGAAAGGCCCTCTACCTGCAGCACAGGCCTGCGGCCTGACAGTGACTTGGCTGGCAGAGAAGGACAGAGCTGGCTGGAGCCAGTCATCAGCTCCTGGTACCACTGCTCTAAATCTAGCTTGGGGAGGTGAGGCCTACTACCCTCAGACTGGTACTGAGGAGCATACAGAGAAGCGACAAAGAGAGACAGAAGAGGAGAGAGGAGAAAGGAAACAAAGAAGGGAAGAGAAGAAAATAGAGATTAGAAAGCATTCAGTAGGAAGAGGGTAGAACCATTTGTTTTACACACCCTCAAAAGCTGTAATTAAGTTTTTTACTTTAAAGATCTTCAACATATTATTGTTGTCAGCAGCATTATGCTTCATACCCTCCAGCTGCTATATCCCTATTTTACATGTCTCTATTCTAATTCTATGTTGCTGCTGCAATGACCTAGTTTCTCACAAGAACATTTAAGTTCTTATCTAATTTTTTTGTTTTACTTCACTTCAGCTGTCCTTGGAGCCTAATGCATACAGTATCCCTATTGTTTACAATATCTAAAAGAACAACGCTAGATTGTTTTGTTTTCTTGTTGCCATTAATGCTGAGTTGTTTTTACCACAGTTACAAGCACCCACTGTTCTGAAAAACCCATTTTAAACAGCTGATTGAGACATGCTGCTTAGTAATAGTAATAGTCACATTAAATAGACGTTTTTTCATTACTGCACAACTGACAAAAGTGAGTCTATTCAAGTTCAGTTCTGACACAGTCTAATTTTATGATACAGAGGCAATGGGTGGGAAAATTGATATATTCATCATATGAAATGTGATGGGTTATATAAGTAAATCAGCAGTATGACTGTGAGCCACGTCTGGTGAATCTTTGGAAACAATGGGAGTCTGTGACTTGAGGCAAACCTGCAGTAAGATCACAGGGTTTAGAGTCTTCATGGGCTTCTATAGTGACAGGAAATAAGTCTTGTATTATCCTGTAACACTTAAAGTGATATAGGCCAACTGTAACTGTGCATATCTGTAAGTAAAAGTAACACATTTCTTTTTTTTCCCCGAAAGATAGTTGCATGTAATCAAAAAATATTTCAGTTGTGACAAATAACTTAATGCAAGCACAAATTTCAGAGGTGATACAATTATGTATCTATATTTCCAGGGCACCAAGTATGGTGACTTTAAAGGTGTCCCAGATCCATAAGATAAACTAATTCTAGGCTGGTTTTTAGTATGTGTTCACTCTGCAAAAGTGTAGTATACTCACTCCAATCTTTTGTGTGCTGTCACTGTTCATAATTCGCCCACAATGCACAAATGAAGTGGAGGAGCTACATGAGGATGCTGAGAACAGCATACAGTATCATGACAATTAATATGTACATACCGTATAGAAATATTATGTAGTACGAATTTGGGAAACAGATATAGGTTGAGATAATTAACAGGGCACGAGAAATGAAAAACAAATATTTCTGCTACACCAATTCATGTTTAATTTTTTTGATTTTTTCTGCTTCACAAATGACTCTTAAATAAATTCAAAAATAAATTCAAATAAAACAAGGGACAAAGGCAAAGACTTTTTGGTTGAACTGGTGACAGCCGATAAAGAAATGCAGCCAAGAAGGAGGGAAGGAAGGGGGGAAGGAGGGAAGGAAGCACACACCTCCACAGAAAGAGAGAGGGAGGAGCCGTGAGGATAGGGGAGGCAGGAAAAGGCGGGGTCTACTGCTCCAGACTGCAGGGGCTGGCGAAGCGGAGAAGTAGGGGACGACTCCACCTTTGGCATCCCATACATCTGATTTAGCTGGCCCACTGTCACATACTCCTTCCCAAAGGAAACACACACGCAGACAGGAGAAAGAGACAGTGAAGACATACACGTCTGCAAGACAGGCAGCAGAAGGGAAACATATCAAGACCTTCTGTGTGAGGGGGGGAGGGTCATAACAACACACAGCATATGGCAACATGTTTCACACGATCAACATTAGGTTTAGACTGATATATGACACCAACACTGGCCTCTTCATATCATTCACCACTAACATGTTTATTCTCTAGACAAGCGTACATTTCTTTTCATAGATGTATCATTATCCTGGATTCTAATTAACAGAGCAATGCAATTTTACAGTTATTAGAGCTGCAGCAGGTAGAATGGAAAACATAACGCCAGAATTTTAAAAGTAGAGTGAGACCTCTTCCTGCAGCTCTCCCTCTCCCCTCTTTGTTGCACGGGCAATGCATGCGCAGAACGGCCAATAGGAACGCTCTCTCTCTCTGAAATGACCTGTGATTGACCAAAGTCTCCCATGACAACTAGATTTTCTGAAGCCTGAATACAGAGCCAAGAGATGCAGAAGTCTAATTTCTCTCAGATCCCTTGAATTACAATATGCTGAAAGATTATTATCAAATTTTTGCCATACAACGCCAAAAATAAAGTGAATACCACAGATACCAGCTTTTGTATGCCTCAAAGCTAACCTGCATTTATTAGTCCAACCCTAAATAGTACTGCTGATATGATGTAGTCATAGATGCTCAGCGTCTCCTGCCGTGCAGCTAAATAGGGGTGAGTACAATATGCTTATACCAAAGCCAACAGTACAGTCATTTTGATTAACAGCAAACCAGCAGAGGGAGCAACATAACATGGAAATGGAATGATGGAGAGAGACAGAGGAAGGAGAGTCAAGACAGAAAAGAGACAGAGACAGAGAGACAGACAGGAAATGATGGTACCTCGCAGGGGCCAGCTAATGCAGCATCTATGGCAAACGAGTGGCTGTGAGAAGCGGGCTTGCTGTTTTCATGGAGGCCGCTGCTGCCGTACATCTTATAGACATCTGACAGCTTCATGTACTCCTGAGCACGAGCCAACAGCGGTCAGACAGGATGAGAAGCCATGAGGACAACACTGTACCGTACTTCTTATGTACAGTATACTAACACGCACATACAAGCACAGATACCATATCAAACCCGACTGTTCGAGTGCTGGTATTACAGCTAAAAGATGCGCGACGACAACAGATAGACAAACAGAAACACACCAAGCAACAGAAAGCGCATCTTTAGCATCACATCCGGGTGACACACAGGACGTTACACACAACCAGTGATGTAGTGGTTAATAAGAAGATGCTGAAATAGTGACCGCATTGTATCATTATATACTCTCCTGTTTCTCTCCTGATTTTATGTGTCTTCCACTACATCCCTGGGCTCGGAACAGAAAAAACGCCCAACTTGAACTGAAAGCTACTGTGCCGGCTCCTCTTTTTAACATAAATATGCAACCCGGGCAGGCACAGTAGGTCACAGGTGCAATTAGAGTTGAAGTGTGACCAGGACACTAACAGTACAATGGGTAACCTTTGGGGTGAGTTGCACAAACAACAAAGCAGGACGCAGAGGGCTTCATGCAGGGATCATTAGTCTGGTTACCTCCGTAGGGCTGCTGGGGTACAACTGACAGAGAGGGGAGGGATGTAAGTAGGAAGGAGAGGCTCGACAGAGGGAATGCTGGGAGGAGTGGACATCCTCCAACAACAGGTCAGCCTCGCTGATACGGAGCGCTTCCTGTTTTAACAATTCAGGAATAAGTGCTTTTAATGCTTACAGAAAATGTATGGGACACATATACTAGTTCTGGTTTCCACAAAAAAAATAAAGGGGATGTGTGAAACAGGTGTTCTGTCAATTGCCCTTCCTCTATTAAAAATCAGTGAAACATCAAGTAGTAACTAATGTAGTGACCATTAAAAGATTAGTTTGCTCTACACATTAATTATCAACAACTCCACATTATAAACACACAAAACCATCAAACATCTTTGCATTAGTCTGATTACACCAGGTGTGTTGAACAGTTAGATTCAAATGATTACCAAGAAGTTTGCAAATGACTGAGTTAAAGGGGTAAATGTGGTGAGGAATCAGCTACAGGTCATCAAAGCTCCCTTTTGTTTTAGGCCAGGAGCACTGAGTGTATATGTGTGTACTTCTCTCACTTCTCTCATTGCAGAAGAGGACTTGGGGAAGATCTTTCCACCCGTCAGGCTGTGGTATCTCTTCTCCAGGGCCGACAGCCTCTCCTTCTCCTGGAACATAAAGGCAATATTTTAGTTGTTTAAGGAGCAACTCTTTAAATCTAAATACCATATTATGGTAAACTGCTCATTTTTAGATCTCTGCAATTATCACTATTTTATATTTAGTAGTACCTTTTGGAGCATTTGTAGTGTGAGGGTCCGGTCTTTGGCCAGCCGCTCGCACTCCTGAGATGCCTGCAGTCCAAGCTGGTGGGCCTGGTTCTCCAGAGAAGACACCTTCTCCTAAAGAAGGCAGAAATAACCCTGAATACAAACTGTGCTGTGGTAATAGCACAAAAAGCATTGTATAACTTTCTGAGTACCAGAGTGGAAGGACGCAGCGGTGCAAAATGAATGCATGACTAAAAGAAACTCCACAGACCTTCAAACCTCCATGTTGTAACGCCAAATGTCTTTGGTGGTATTTGTTTGGTTTAAATAACAGTATTGTTAAAAAGAAATACTGAATTCATGACCTGACGACACCTCTGTAGTGAGTAAAAAAATAAATAAGCAAACTGTCTCCAGATGGTTGAGGCTTGTTTGGCTGCTATCTCTCTGCCTGGTGTGAAAACTACTTTTAACTTCTAAAGGCTTTTGGTATGAGCATGGTCAAACTAAATAGATACTGAATGTCTGCAGAACTATTTGCCATTGGCTGCTTCAAAAACCCATACTGTACAAACCATCATAAGGATATTCTGGTATTAAAGACGGCCCACAGTTTGTTGGATGTTTCCTCACCTTCCTCCTGGCCACACTGCTGTGGTACTCTGCTCTCTCCTGGAGCAGCTGCTGGCTGATGGTTTCTCTTTCCTCCTCCAGGCTGCTTTCTCTCTCCAGCTGCTGAAACTCCAAGTCCTCAAACTTTTTGGTTCCTGTTTCCAGCGCCTCTCCGTCCTGATGGAGGCCCACATACAACATCAGCGGTTACATCATAAACAGATAAACCCACTGTACACATTGCTCATTTTAAAGCCATCCACTATTCTCAGACTAGCGTAGCTGCTGACAGTAAAGCGAAAACACCTTGACTTTTATATTTGAAAAATAGTTTGACGTTTTCACAGCATGGCTGAAGCTCTTTTTGGGGACAAGTACAAGCACACCGTGCTCAGTCAAGCAGATGGTCATAAAGAACATGCTTCTACTGCAGCACAGTGACTGGTGTGTGTGGTAATTAGATGTACTGTAATACACAGGAGGCAAGGGACGCTCATTTACATAAAAAAAAGAAAGAAAAAAAAGAAAGAAATTTCACACTGTTTTGATTTGTGGTCAGATTTCTTTAAACTAATGTCATTTGATTCTTCCCTCCATCACTTTCACTCTACTCTTCTACTTAAACTGCTAAAGAATAAACACCTACAATATGGGCTACTAAAATGATTGTGCAAATACTACAAAATATATGTACAGTAAATATAAAATACTGATATAAAACATTGCTGGCTTCAATGTAAATATCTGTACTACTGTGTATTCCAGAAGTTTACTCAGGTTTTAGCCCGTCCTTCCTGTCGTGGCTGACAAGCTTATGTTTTTACAGCACTTCTGTCAGCAGCAGGGAGACAAATGTTTGAGTCTATATGCTCTTAAGAATCTTTGTAGCACTTGTGAAGGACCCGACAGCCGTAATGTCAATTCATTGACATGCAGTCTGAGATGAAAATGACTCATTTTTGCAAGTGGTCAAAACAAGAACAAAGAACTCAAAATGTCAAAAATGTACTGTAGGCATTACAAAGAGTCGTTTGTTCTATGTTGAGACATTTTTTCTCTTTGCACCTAAGATTTAAGTGTACTGGGGTACTGGGCCTGAAAACCATATCTGTTCATCATAAACATTTGCAATGTCGTTTTCAAAGTTTGCTCTCTCACTGAATGTTAGCCAAACAAATTAAGTTAAATAAAGACTATAGCGCTACATACAGCTTTACTGAATCACAGTGTCTGATTTTGCACACAGAGCATCACTGTCAACAAATAATAGCTAAAAATAGGTAGCTTACAATAACTATTCAAGTTGGTAAAAATGATTCATCTTTTTTTTTTTTCTTTTTTTCTTCAAACGACAACATTCATTTAGATAAGAGAAGTCACAGAATGAGAGCGAGGGAAGACAGAGAATGGATCTAGTCAGGGCCTATGTTAATTGATTAGTGAGCAGTTATACAAATTAAGCGAGCCATGACAAATCACAGAAGAGATGCACGTCAGATTCACACATGCAGTGCAGCAGCACGACCGTATCACAGGACACACATTTTACCAAAATGCATCACTAGCAGCTGAAGTGACCAGGAGCTGTGTGTGTGCTCCTATGTTGACCTGAGGGTTTCAGCAGCATGTAGGTGTGGTGTGGAGGAGGGAAGATTCCTGCAGCTTGGAGCAACAGCACGTCTGTGAGGGGCACTGAGGGAGCTTCTCATAAATACACTGAGTTTGTGTGTATGTGTAGGTCTGTAAAACCATACGTAGTGGGGCCCTGCTAAAGGGTTAAAGGTGCCTGTAGCACTATGTGCGGTGGCATGTGCTGAGGCCTGGCACATGTACTGCCCTAGCAGTAAGTGCAGAAACATTGAGAGTGAGAAAAAAAAGGTTCAAAGTTTTCAGGCCGGCTGGCTGGCTGGAAAACTGTATGGCAGATAGATCATCATGGATCATCTTCACAGAATGCAAGAGGGAAAACAGTATCAACCAACAAAACATGTTTTCCCCTCATCTTGTCCATTTTAACTAGTTAGTTTAAAGGTCCCATATTATGCTCATTTTCAAGTTCATACTTGTATTTTGGGTTTATACTAGAACATGTTTACATGTTTTAATGTTCAAAAACACATAATTTTTCTCAAACTGTCTGTCTGAATATACCTGTATTCACCCTCCACTCCGTTTTAGCTCTCAGCTCTTTTTAAGAAAATAAGTAAGTAAAATTAAGTGATATGCTTTAGCTAAGGCTAGCTCAGGCTATCTCACCAGCTAGCTTTCACTTGATATAGCCCTCTTTCCAGCTGTCTATTTGGCTTTTTCTCTATAACATACATTTACAAACTATAAATTTATAATGGGTCCAAATATCGCTTCTGTGAGGCTGGCCATTGCACATCACCTGCAGTTTAAAATAAGTTAACTTAACGCAGTGCCTGGAGGCTGGAAGGAACATGGTTGATGCTACTCACTAAAAGGTTGTGGGGGGAATGGTGACAGTGAGGAGGTTTGTGTGTGGTGATATATTGGGCCAGGTTTTGTAGTTTCAAAGGGTCAGGCTATGGCAGACTGAAGTCCGTAGGTGGGGTGCAGGGGGTCTAGGTGCTTCTGTTGGACTAACGACCCACCCTTTTGAGCTGTTCCTGCAACTGTTCCCGCAGGGACTCGGGACAGTTATGAAGCTGGTTCTCCAACTCAGCGTAGCCCTCCTGGAGGCTCTGCAGGGCCCGGCGCTCGGCCTCAACATTAGCCCTCTCCTAGAAAGACACAACACACCCACACATAGAATGGACGAGGGGAGAGAAAGAGAGAGAGAAACACACTGCTCAAAATCCACGCCATGCAAATAAAAAGCTGCAAGGTGTTAGCAACAGACATGTCGTGACAGATTTTAAGGGCTTAACAGGGCACAGGAGACAGCTGCTGAAATGTTGGGATGTTACAACTGGCAGTCTGGGATTCACAGATGGCACATGGTCTTAAAATAGCTAGAATAGATCATTCAAACTCTCAGATTTTCCTTATACAATTCAATTAATTTATTTTAAAGTAATAGATACTTGCATTTGAGTGCCTTCCTTTCCTCCCTTCGGTGTCACTGACAACTATTGGCTGCAAATATCCTGAAAGAACCTATATATCTTCCAACAAATATAACTTCGATAAACTGTGAAGATATTGGCCCATAATTTATTTGACATTCATTGGCCCCAGAGCATTTATAAACTTACTTGTAATAATCCTGAGCCATGTCTGACAGTAGTGACACTGTCTCAGTTGCTCTCCATTTAAAGTACAGAAACATCATGTCTCTTTGGTGCTGCTCTAGTTTTAGGCTCAGGGATACCATCTTCACTTTGATGTGTAAGACTGAAAAGGTTGACAGGTCTTTTAGGACTACCAGCACTGACAGGAGTTTCGCTCTAAAGTAAAAGGCAGGGTTCTGTCTTGTGTCTTCAGAGTCGACACAGTCAAGGTGAAGCTTTGAGTAGTTTCAAGAGACACCACTGATTCCTTTTTAAATCATAATGGCAACAGTCGTATTGCCAGTAGTAGAACCACAGGTTCAGGGTGAATGTATCCTCTAATGTTCTATTAACACCTGGGGTTCCCCAACATTTCCATGCCAAATGTTGATCCAATTTCATGAGAAGAATTTCCAGATACGATAACGTGTTCCTGGACATAATTAGGCACAAAATTCCAGTTGTATATATAGTTTATAGTGTAGGAGGGGAGGTAGCACAGAGACATCAGATCAAAGCAACCGTTTCTGGTTCACTGACTCAATTACTTATCCTCCAATAAAACAATTATGAATGACACCTTTACATTTTGTTTGGAACTCCGTGGGACCCTCACAGGGAAGTTGAGATATACAGACAATACTGACAATTTAACAACCAAACGCCAAGAGACTAAGCTGGCAAATGTGCTTTCTCTTCACTTCCTTTATGTCTTGCTACAGTTAAAATGTGGTGGGTGCACATCAAAAGAAAAAAGAACCCCCCTAAAACCCTTACAGAGAACATGCTAGTAGTTTCCTCTGTCCACTACCAGAACAAAAATATTCAAAGTCTCTTCGTGCACTACAGAACCAAAGACTACAGAGCCCAAACAGCCATAGAAGGGCAGGTTTCCTGGCCCACAGGGTCTGTCATGCAGACGGTGAAGAAACAGGTGAGCACAGTGGGTCAGAGATACAGTAACCATGAGTGCTGAAGGAGCAGAGAAAGGATTAGGGGTTAACGGATGTCGGTTAGTTAGCAGAGTCCAGCTGAGTAGAACACAGATGAGAGTTGACCTGAAAGCAAACCACTAAAGTGAAAACATGCAAAAGAGAATACCCAAGGAGGTAAATCCAATTCTTTATTTAGCCCTTTATATGGCTGTAATTGTCTGTACCAAGCATTCTTGCCTTGAAGAATTGACTATATTGCACAGACAGGAATACCGACTCATGTAAAGACACCGACAGTGACGTACCAGTAGGGAATGTAAGAGACCAGAGAAGACTGTTTAGGAGACTGTAAAAGCACAGGCAGTGAGTGTATGTGTGTGTGTTTTCTCTCTTCTCTAAGAATGTACACAACCTCAGCAAATATTTGAATCCTGTATACTTGAATATAATTGGTGGATTCAAATAAAGCATTTAAAACGTGAGCTGTACTATATATACCCACTGCTCTCTGTACCTTGTCTTTCTCCCTCTGGATGGTGCTCTCCAGCTCGTCCAGCTTGCGCTGCAGCTGAGTGATGATGTCCGTTTCAGCCTCTATCTGGTCGAGCTCCGCCTGCCTCTCGCCCTGCAGCAAGGCACGCTCCATCTCCGCCTGGAAGAGTGGACCAAACAAAGTCACTCAGTGTCGTAGCAGTGAGCTATGAGGCTAATACTAGCCTTCAGGCCCCCACATAGTAACGGAACCACTTAGTAATGATGCTGTGACCATGAACTGTATTCAGCTTGTTCTGCTACTGTGGAAACTCTTGTCTTTTCTATCTTAGTTCTTTAAATGTAGATGTTTTTCTTGAGTCTAGGCTGGGTGAAGGTGTAGACTCAAGTGAAATAGTGTCCACTTTCTGTACTCTACCTCTTGCTTGGACTCCTGGAGTTGTTGCTCTAGCTCCGTCAGCCGGCTTTTCAGCTCATCGATTCGAGAGAGAACGCGAACCCGCTCGTCTTCCAGGTAACCCAGCTCCAGACGACCTGCGCTGCCTGAACTGGAAGAGTCCTCGTGCTGCAAGGAGAGAGAGAACATAGGAGGTCAGGCTTTCAAGAAAGCAAGTGAAGCCAGGGTAAGAAGGGAGATACAGATGTACACACCTTTCATTACATGTCAGATACTGCATCAGTCTGTTTTGTGTTGTACAAAAAGAGGTCTTATACTTGCTGTACCGTGACATTCTCATCCATTTAGACACCAGAATTCATGAATTTATTCTGTGATTACTGTTATTACTTTAGTACTAGTTTGTGGTTCACAGGGGAATAATTGGTGTCTGAGGTCTAAAAACAGTTTCAGTGGATTTTCCAGCATCCCAAAATGCAAAACTCTCTCTACAAAAAAGATCAGTTATAATCAATTCAAAATGACTGAATAATGGCACAATATAGAATATTCTATTGGCAACTTAAATTTAAAATTACAGGCATTAATAAAACGTTACTTGTCACAACAAACAGAGCAAGACAGAAGATAAGGATGTGAGGGAACAAACAGAAAGGAGGCATAAGATTCATGCGGGAGCCACTGTAAAAACTAAATTCTCATTCCTGAAAAGTACAGCCAAAAAAGCTAATAAATGTGATTTTAAAAAGAGAGAAAGTAGCTGACTGTAGCTCTGTCATGCAGTGTCACTGATATGTACTGTAGGCCAAATGAGTTCAAAATTACATAAGATTTATGGGGATTCCATCATGTTTGCATCAATGCAAAATATTTTAATATTTTAGATAACAGCATCTCTCTGTGTACCCTGGCAATGCATTACTCTGCAACACTAAAGGCCTGTCATAAGCTGCCATTGACTTAAAAAGCAACAGAGTGTGAGAGCACAGGACAGCTTAAGATCCCAGCAGTGAAGTTACTAACCGAAGATCCATCAGACTGTGACCTGGCCCATGACTCATTACCTTCGCCAAGGAGGTTATGTTTTCTGTTTGGTTTATTTGTTTGTTTGTCAACAATATTACAGAAAAACAACTGGCCAGATTTTCCTGAAACTTGGTGAAAGGGTGTAGCATGGGCCAAGGAAGAATTTATTCAATTTTAAAGTGGATCCGAATCACGGGGAGGATACGTGAATGATTGATATTGGTCTTGGCGGAGGTCTGTGCTCTCTGAGTGCCCTTTTAGTTGTGTAGTGTCCTAACTGTTGTAATATGTCTGCGGTAAAACCAGCTAGGATACTAACAGCTGGGTGCTTCCGTACATTTTCTTTACAAATTAAAACCATGGATTTTTTTTTTTCACCAAGTATGCAGTTGTATAAAATGTTTAGAATGAAAACATGCATTAACCTCACTTTTAACCACTGATTTAGCAAAGCCAAGCGCATTATTTGCACATGCTGGTTCCACAGTGGCATGCAGAGAGTGACTTTGTTGGGAAATAAGCATTCCCTCTGACCTGTCTGTCTCCATTGTGCAGTGTTGATGCTGTGCTGAGAGCAGGGGATGTCCTCACCTCCTGATGAGTGCTCTCTGTACTACTACACTCCTCCTTCAGGTTCTCCTCGTCGCTCTCTCTCTGTCTCTGCAGCAGGCGGAGCGCGGCTGAGGACGGTGTCCCTCCTAGGACATTCTCCATGGACGGTCTCCGCCCCGAGCCGTCTGCCAGTCCCCCGGGGAAACCTGTCCTCCCTGAGCCCAGGGGGTCCAGGCCGGTGCTCTCTCCTTTGTTGTATTCAGCACAGAGGTTTAGGATGGTCTCAAGTCGCTGTCTCTCCTGTAGAAAAATGTACACATGACCAAAGAGGTATCAGATTAGGGTTTTCTCATTGTCACATACTGTGCCTTATCATGGATTTTAACCTGAGCCTATGTTTTAACATGACTCAAAGGCTGCCAAGATACCCAAATTATAATCTGACTGACTAGCTGTATCCATTTTTTTAATAAAGGTCCAATATTAGCTTTATATTTTAACACACGGATATATAAATGTAACTAGCCTACATTAGATTACGTCCAGCCGTGGTAGGGTATATGTCCCTGCTATCTAATTTCCTGTGTGTGTTTGCTGGGTGTTGGGGATGAGCCAGCGACTGATGACAATCTGAAGATGGCCAGCTCAGACAGAGCAGCAGAAAGCAGGCCTGATGCTGAAAGAAAATTGTTTAACTTATTATAGATTCTATATTTCCATCTCACTCAGAGTGAAAGACGTACAACTGCCATCTCCCAAATATCCTATTTGACTGAGCTGAATGTAACTAAACCAACCAGACTGATGAGACTAATATTCTATTAATCAACATCTGTGTGAGCCCTCACTGTCCTGCCCCCTGGGTGCTGCATGGGAGTCAGACTCTGTGACTGGTTGTCCAGCTGTCACTATGAGGGGTCAGCCCACCTATGGGGGCCCTGGCAGACCAGGCCAACAGGGTGGCCTTTGAACTCTAAATGTCAGCTGCTGTCTGCTGCTGCACCCCTCTGCTGCAGACACAGCGTCTCTAAGGTCTGCAGAGCCTCACACAGTACTATGAGCCTTAAAGAATTACTACTGTTTGGGAGATGGTCTCATTGGTACACTTAGATGTTTGGTCATGGAAAATCAGAGTCAAGTTAATGAATCACTGGCTCCTGTACTCCATGCTCAGACTATACGTTGAATTTAGAGGCCAACAGTAATATATACAGTAAAAAGTCAATCTCATATCAACATTAAAGCAAATGGTAATGTGTGCAAGAGGCTGTTCAAAAATTTACATGAATGATACACTATTTTAAACATACACTGAGATTATGAGACGTTGTTGAAGGTTCTGGAAAAAGCCAGTAAGTGGACCATGAGTCAAGACTTTACTTGTTTACTACTTGGTATGGAGTCAATTCAATTTCAATTCAATTCGATTTTATTTATAGCATTAAATCATACCAAGAGTTATCTCGAGACACTTTACAGATACAGTTGGTCTAGACCACACTCTATAATTTACAAAGACCCAAAAATTCCACTAATTCCCCCAAAAGCAAGCATTTAGTGCGACAGTGGTGAGGAAAACTCCCTTTTAGGGAGAAACCTCAGACAGAACCACTTTAGAAATCAATCTTTCAAAAAGAAAAAAAATACTAAGTAGTGTGTTGAAAAGATACCCATGAAGTATATTATACTTTGTATATGTTCGTCATAAAACATTAAATGTAATAAACGTAACAAAATGACATCAGATACTGCATATGTATTTTTTACTTTGGCCTATTTGGCCACTGTGACCACAAGTGGCAATTATTAGATAATGGTAAATGCTAAAACATAGTATAACAGAAGCACAAGTAAAGAATAAATGCTAGCTTTGGCTAATGTTAAACAACAGTGTGTTTTATTGCTTGTGAGTTCAACATTGCATTTATAAGAGAATGAGTGCTATTTCTTCCTTCCAAAACATGTAGTCTCAGTTTGAGGTTTTGATGAAGAATGTAGAAACGCAACTGTAAGTACTTGCATTGTGACTTGAATCCAGTTTCAGCTGGTTTACCATCATGCCAAGATGAACTCAATATTGATAGAATACTCACACCAATGGCAATTCAAACCCAAAATATCAGTCAAGTTATCAAAAACTCCCCTCCCCAAAAATGATTTTGTTTTGCTTGTCGTTAAAAAAAAAAAAGTTTTGGAGCCAAAGAAGCATTGTGCTACTTTATACTCTTATGCTCTGGTTCATGGTTAAATCTGTATCCTGTTGTGTAGGAACACTTGGCAGCAAAATTGTTCTCACACACAAATAAATGCCCTGGTGTATGTTCTCCCTCAGACTCCAGTGAGCACACTGAGTCCACTGAGAGAGCATCTGCATGATTAGGAGCTACAGCCCCACCATTAGCTTCAACCTGTAATCGGAGACCAGTTAGCTTTTATCTGAGTGGGTGGGAGTAAAAGACCCCTTTGGGCCGTGGAACCGTGCTGTATGTATTCAAGAGAAAAGCGTCAAACTTCAAACATTTACTGGCAAGTCTACAACTACTCCTAAGACCTCCCACTCAACATCTGCTCGAACATACACACATATTAGACCACTCAGCGTTCTGACGCCTGTCTCGATTTTGTCAAGAAAGCTGATTGAGAGCATATCATTGTCTCATTTGATTGCCAGACAGCCTTCAGGCTACCAAACCTGTATGATGGATGAGGAGCAGGATCACAGACAGATTTCATACCATAAAATGTGTTTGGCCTCAAAATAAATCAACTTGATACAGCATCAAATTTGACGCCAGACATATGCAAACTGTGCTCAAATTATATATAGCTAATCATCTGCATGTTGACACATTTATTTGAATCCCATATTTTCTGTGTTTTCTGATGTGGGGCTTTTAAATGCCAGAGGACTTTTTGTTATGTTCTGAGGTTGTTGCTGCCACAGGCACTAAAAATCCTCAGTTTAAAAGTCTCTAGGTCTCTCTGTGGCGAGCGGCCCCTTAGGGCTCTGGGTGCTGGCTGGGAAGGAACAAGGTGGTACGTCAGTGTGTTAATCCAAACCTTTTTACTAGATGCCAAGCTTTTCCGGCCCAGAAACAGGGAGCTTTTGGCTTGAACAACATAATTCCATAATAGTTAAAAGCAAATACAGGCCTCTCTGGTTTGCTCTAATCAATGACAAAGAAATAATTCCCAAAATATAGCAAACAACTTCTTTTTTTAATTAAGCCTATAACAAAAGGTTTACCCAACCATTAACCTAAAATCTGTTGTCAATAATTCACTTGGACGCTGGAATAAAGAATGAAAATCTGGGTTTACTCACTCTCATGATGGACACTGTGACACGTTACAGCTCAAACTTTGAAATGAGGCACACATTTAAGCAAAGACAGCTTGGCGAAAAGACAGATGAACAAATACTGGCTTGTAAAAGGCAGTACCACTCCCCCAACACCACCATAACAACAAACCCCCACCCTCTGGTAGGATAAGAGGACGATAATGACAGAGCTTTACGGCAACATTTAATCATCGGCTGTTTAGAGAAGCTTCTAACACATAAAGCAAAAGCTTAATATTGATTCATATCGGAGCTGTTTTCATGGTTAGAATATGGCAGGTGTGCAAAACGACAAACTGCTATCTTCACTTACAGCATGCTAACCAACAGATTTCACATGTACAACACTGGTGCCAAAATAGGCTAGCATGCATAATGTTAGCCATTTGTAAACTCCATCAGGGCATCAGCAGGTATCACAAGGCAAAAATTGAAGTGCTGGAAATGCATATTCCTAATTTGTGATTACATACAGAAAACGGACACCAGGAAATGAGCTATTCAGTGAATGTATTCAATCATATGTTATTTGAGGGCAAACATTCAGAACAAAGAGACACTTGAATACTGAAAAATAAAATCAAACCCTGACACTGCAGGCTCAGGAGAAAAAAAAGAATTAGCCTAGCTATAAAGACTAAATATATAGCAGCTGAAAAAGAAGAAGAGATATAACTTATCTAAAACATACTGTTGTCGAGTGGGTGTGAATCCATTTAGCAATAATAATAGTCAGTGACGTTGATTTTAGTTGGTACACTGAAGTGTCCCGAGCTATTCCTTTCCCTACATGTAACTTGAAAGAAGCTGGCTTGCTAACATAGTAAACAATTATGTCAATATTAACATAATATATCATATCAACACATTATAGCCACTACTACAACATTTAATATTACTATACAATATCCATTTTGTGAACATTTATAATCAAGACAGGGTGACCAGATATTTAGGAAGCTAACAAGCTACAATATCAACATGTATAGTACCTGTCCTGTTAGCTCCAGCTGTCCTCTTTCACACCTGACCCAATTAAGGCCCACACTCACACCTTAATTACATCTTAATTAGATCAGGTGTGGAAGAGAGCAGGAAGAAAACAGCAGTTTCTATGACTGTTGCAGTGGATACGTGAGGGTTTACGACTCCTTTTTGGAAGTATACCAACTGAATTTTCATGAACAGTTGTATTAAGTGTGACCTTTTCCAACTTACCATCAAATACAATGTGTTTGTCTAAAGGAAGTTGATGTGTATCTGTTAACAGCTGAAACAGCCACAGTGAGCCCCTGCTGGGTCTCCAGGGCATTAAGATAAAAGCCAAGTCACAAGTCTGAAACCACCAACAATGTGATACACACATGAAGCCATGTTTGTTAAACACCTCCTGAAAAGCAGTGTAGTCATACACTAGCAGTAATATTTAATAACACAGTGATAAATATTCTTCGACGATTCGCCACTATTGTCAGCTTTCTGTACAGACTTTAAATAGCACCAACTGACTCGGTGCCCTCCTGTATATATAGAACAAATTAACAATGAACAAATAATATCTTCAAATAAAGTATTTCCTAGAAAGTTTTTCTTGTTATTACTAAATTACTATATTGTCTGTCAACAAGTCAACTTCAAAAAGTAAAGCAATGAAACCTTACAGTAGGTAGGTTATTCTAGCTGCAAGATTAAAGAGATACCTCACCGATTAGCATTAAGCTTTGTATCAGTAGAAACCCAGTAGTATTTTCGAATGGCCGTGCTTCCCTCCCTCATGTCCCCCTGATACGAGAGATAGCTGTATTGTGTGTCTGACAAAAAAAAACTCTGATGATGCAAAAATGAGGCTAGAGACTACAGCCAAAAAAACAAAAAGTTAAAAAAAAGTTTTAAAAAAACATAATAAAAAATAAAAAAGCTTCCGATTATGCAAAATGACGATTTTTCCATCATCAGAGGTTGTTTTTTTTTCAGACACACAATACAGCTATCTCTCGTATCAGGGGGACATGAAGGAGGGAAGCACGGCCATTCGAAAATACTACTGGGTTTCTACTGATACAAAGCTTAATGCTAATCTGTGAAGTATCCCTTTAACAGCTGGTGTAAATCCCATACATGTGAGTTTGTATGAAAAGCCTTAGTGCAGGCTGAAGGTTCTCTAGACTCGGTGTTTATCAGAAGGGAGGTGGTGATACTTCCAGACAACCGCAAGTGAGTAGAGGAATGCCTGGTTCCCAGAGTTCTCTCAGCTCCAGCCTGCATCTACCCCCAGACACCGTTTCACACATTCCACAGCCCTCCACGTCTCACCTAGTGGGTGGCTCTCATGACAACTGGGTTAGCTAAAGAAAAGTTGAAGCTGCTGCTGCTGCTGACGAATCTTGCGAAATTTGGCTATTAAGGCCACAGCAAACATATGAAGGTCATTAACAATAGAATTACCACTAACACACACACTAAGACATAATCAAGGGGACATTAATGTTGCAGAGGAGCCTGCCTTGGCACTAGATAAAAAAAAACTACATATTTATTGAAAATGATGCAGTAATAACTAAAAGGCAGACTGTAAGTGATAGACCAGAAAACAGAAGCACATTAACTCGTGCAATACATATAAAATGAAACCTGAGAAATTAACAAATAGTAGTAACATTAAGTGTTTATGTTGACAAGTTCCACAGTCATGCAGACCTTGCTAAATGTTAAATGTGTAATAAGAAGCCAGTTTTAATGCTCAAATGTAGCATACATAAAAAATAAAAACAAAAACTTAATTAGTTAGCTGGATTTAAAAAAAGAATCTTTTTTTCTTGTACTGCCCTTAGTGGGAGAGTCCTGTTTTAAATACACATTCATCATTTGGTAACCTGACAGTTAGTCAGAAACTGGACACAACAAACAAATATCTCATTGAAATTTTCATCTGTGGCATACCCAAACACAGTGTAACAGTCGCACAACTAGAGTCAACAAACTGACTCGATAATGTGAGCTACACAAGAATGTCTATCTAAAGTTTGCTAACCTGGCTAACAATAGCCACAATAAGCTACGGCTCATACCAGACCAAGTAAGGTACAAAAACGCTGGAGTGTATTTAATAGGAAAAAGTTTGGTTTAATTGCATGTAAAAATTCAACATTAAATATGTATGACGAAGATTATGCTATTTCATTTTTGAAAAGTTACATAGCATAACATTACATTAAACTCATTATGGAGTATTATTTAGTCAACTGCTGTCTCGTCTTTTTTATTTTTTGATGGAGGCAACAATGTTGTTTTGTTAAACATTTTCTACAATAAGTCTGCAGGAATTAAGAATAATGCCATTCATTCATTCATTCTCTTGGTACTGTAGACCGTTTTCTAATGTAACATCCTACATCTCACTCACTCTGTCAGTTTTCCTCATTTAGTCAGTATAGTCTCCTCACTTTACGCTTTACTTTCCTTATTTTCATCCTCCCAGCAGTCAGCATCTCTTCCTCATGTCTCCCTCTCTCCCCTGAGAGTCAGTGCCTCCTGTTTTCTCTCTTGCCCTTTAATGTTTCTCTCTCCTCATCCCCTCCTCCCCCCTGAGCACCCCGGGGCCATTCCCCATATGTGTACCTTTGATCAGAGCAGTTACTTTATAAGTGTACTGTCATATTTTCTTTGCCGCGTTCACCTACGTCACAGACGTAAACAGAAATCCACACGCATAGCATTTCCACAGTAAACTGGGAAAGTTCAACAAAGCCTTATTCTCTACATATATATCTGCAGGGGCTCCGTAACAGTCTGCAAAACAAACTCCATTCACGATCAGACTCTGATCCTTGGAGGGTTCATCGTGTTCAGGTCCCAGAGGAGGAACAGCAGATGATCCTAACAAGAGATATTTCTATTTTATTTTCTGCTGCTGCGTTTATTCTTTTTCCCTCTGTGGAACACATAAGCATCAAAGCCAGGCAGAGGGAATAGGACAAGCAGGCTCTCCACGGCAGCCAACCTCTCTGAATAATAAGCTGGTGGTCCTTCATATTGATGTCACTGGTACAGATCTCAAGATGAAACTATGGAGCCGTTACTCCCGGTGGGGGTGGCTGGCATTTAAACCACTGAAGCTTCTTCTTCAACTGGGATCCGAGCCCTGGAGGCATCTCTCAAAGTGAGGACTGGGTTCCCATTATTATGTCAAGCACTTCCAGCGTAGAGATGACAACATCAAAGACTAGATACAGTGATTAAAGGCTAGATGGGAGTCGTATTTTCACATCCTCTAAACACTGCTGTCGATAATAAGCAGGCTTATGGCTTGATTATTGTTATAGGATAGAGATAAGACCACGTCTGAAAGATCTGCAGTCAGTTGCATCAGCTTTGTTAAGTTGAATTTGCTGTGCACAAGAAATGATGAGATTAAATATGTATCTATAAGTCAATAGCAGCTGGTTGGAACAGTAGTGAGCCGCCGTACTGTATATCCATGTGAGACTGTTTAGCCAGAGGAGATTTAGAGAGCATACCAGGCAAAGTAAACAGCAGTACCAAGCAAACAGTTGTCCAGCTGTCAAACTGGAGGATGCACACAGCCGCCTGGAGCTTAACAGCCACGTTACTATCCAAGCAGTTCTATGTAAATTATAATGTATGTTTCTTATTAGAATAACTGACTGCAAATAGTATCGTTATCATTCCAAAAGAGGTTTTTGTATATGTATTTTGCTGAATTATTTTATGGAATTCTGTTGCATTAAAACAGTCAGGAAATATAACAATATCGAAGAAGCTCTTCAACCTCATCTGACGGTCTTTATTCAGTCAGTTAATCGATTAGTCCATCTACAGAATTCAAAATCACCATTTTACTAATGACTTAAATCATTTAAGTCATTAATCAAGAAACAAGGCTAAGAGTCTACAGCCATGCTAGTATCTCTGTGACTATGGTCAATATCTTAGTTTAGCATGTTAGCATGCTAACATTTCATGACAAGAACAGAACTGAGAGGGAGCCTGACTTAAGTTTCTATTTAACCTCATCCTTTCTTTCCCAAACATACATATCCCTGCCCCTTTCCTCTAAAACAATATCTGGGATCCATCATCATTATAACCACAAGCCACTCTTCTGCTCCATGTCAATCTACTGCCTCAGTGAAGCTACAGCATGACTCACTAAGCTCAACTCAATAAGCTCAATCTCTGATAAATCATTCTGGTTTAGTACCTATTTCTGTCATGTCTTATTGTCCAATACATAAATGTATTTGCATATTTGGATACATTTGAACAAGGTGTTTCAGAGAATTTCTTAGCTTGATAGCTAAGATGTTATTACCTTTATGTTCAATGGAAACAGCAGCTCCTTGTATTATAGCTGAGTTACCATATTTACATTAAACTGTACTTGATGAGGTAAAATGTAGTTTTTAGAGGTTATTCAGTGTGTTTTCTCATTTATTACATATCGCAGGATTCACTTGGTTATATCACTTTTGAATGCACCTAAACAGCAAGTTTCTACCTGCCCCTTCGGTTTACTGCAGAACTGAAATTTCCACACACTATAGATTAGGCCATTTCACTTGCCATAATGTTATACATACATGTAACATATTTTTTAAGCCCGACTCGTGAAGTCTCCCATGCAGAAAAGCAGTATGAGGGCCTGAAAGCTCCCTTTGTTAATGACTGAGCCAGCTTGTAACCACAGCATCACATGTAGGCAACTGGCCTTTCCAAACACTGTGTATAATATCCAAATCAAAACCAAAGGCCCCATCACAGGAACATCCTCAGTCTATTTAAATCCATTCAGAGAGCAACAACTGGCAGAGCTTTGTTAATATTAGCAGCGGCATCCGTTACCTTCATGAGTGCTGCCACGCTGTTGAGAAAGACCGGCTTCTCTTTAGCCAGAGTGAGCAGATACACCATGGCCTGCTCCCTGCTCGGCCCTCGTCTCGGCCCCGGTATAGTCCTGCTGCCACCCAGCACATGATACCGGTCCATGAGACACACACACACACATACGTTTACACACACACACACACACACACACTCAGGATCTTTACTCTACAGCTCTGTAACAAGAGTGTAAGATGTTGCAGCTCCCTGCGCTTCCACACAGCTCCTCCTGTACTGTAAAGTGATTTAACAACTGACTGTGCTACTTTGGGACGGATGGAGAGCAGCCTACCTCCCACCACAGCCCCCCCCCACCCCCCAGACCCTACCACTCAGGTCTTGTGAGAGGAGGTGAGGCATCTATGTGAACAGGGGTGGAGTTAAGAGTATCATAATGTTTAGGGACTTCCTCATTTGGGAGGTGGCTTGCTGGTTGGTTCTAAGAAAAGCAAAGGGGCTAACTTTATATACCGAGTAGAACTTAACACTGTATGCACTGCCAGCTCTTTATTGAAATAGGCTAATACATTTAATCCAGGCAAAAGGTATAATCATTTTTTGTTTCAGTTGTTAAATGCAGAAAAAAATAACAAACCAGGTTTAAAAACATGATCTGAAGTGCGTTTAGCTTTAAGTGAGGCTAATATTTGCTGCATATGTGCACATAATCAGACTTCTTGTAATTATTATTTTTTTTTTATTTACTGTTTAATAATGCAGCAAATAAGGGAAACTCTTTGAAGTGGTTTGTGATGCATTTAACATTAAGTAGAAGCATATAAACAGACCTACAGACAATTCTATTTTTAATTGAATGGTATCAGGGCTTTCCAGGAGTGAGACTACATAACAGGAAGGAGGCCACTTAACAAGGTTAGACTTACCCTGACATTGAAGTTGGGAGTTTGAAATTCAATTTGACTGCAATAATAAAGGGCCAATTTAGCTTAGGTGGTCAAAAACATTTTAAGGTCTTAAGAACTTTCTTCAACTTTCAACTTTATTTTTGTCCCCGGAGGGAAATTGGTTTCACAGCCAGGTAGGAAGTAAATCATGACTACGCAGGCTTTATGTGCTAATAGTGTTTGACAGTGCTCTGTAGAGACCCAAAGTGTTCAACTTTAAATAAATAAATAAAGAGATTATGAAATAAATAATATGAATACATTTCAGAATTTGTGAAATAACACAAACAAATGTTGCAACTCAGCTCATAATTATGAAATGTTACTCATTCCTGCTTCTTGTCACAATAACAGAGTTAATTGCATTTTTCTGTTGATTCACTCTTTAATAACATTAAACAGTTAGACGACCCCCTCTAGTGGAGAGGTCACCACACAGCAGACTGCACTGCTGCAGTTATGACCGAATGCTTATAGTATTTACAATATGAGCAAAACAAGTCACTCCAAGATACTGCCTCCTCTGCTGTATATTCTCTGATGATCAATTAAACACCACGGAGAGAATAAAAGCAACGCTGCATCAGTGACATGATGCGTCCTAATCTGGAACGTGGCATATTTGTTGGTGCCGTCTCAAGACTGGATTACTGCAGCTTTCCTTTGGACGGGCAGGGAAACGGATTTATCACTGTCCCTGATTAAGAGTCAACTCATCTGTCTTATCTGTTCGAGCCTGTTTAGATTTCAACCCCAAAAACAGTAAAAATTATAGTAATCTGCCTTGTGGTTACGTACAAATGGGAAGGTGGAACCTGTAGTCTAAACATTTATTGCTATGTACTTTTTTTCCTCTACAGAAAATTACAGAAAAATGTGTGCAATTCTGCAAAAATTCCCCTTCAGCATAGGGCTGGGCGATAGGGAGAAAATTAGATGTCAGGACATTCTTGACCAAATACCTCGATATCGAGGCGATATTCTAGGGTTGACAATTGATGCTTTAACAAAATATCTTCACACTTAGATTTTAGATGAATAATCATCAGTAATGTGGACATAATGTCAAAGTGGGGTAAAGGCAAATAATAGAACAGCTAGAACAATCTGGTAAGTTCAGAAAAGTACATCATGTTACTGTAATGCAGCCTTTAAAACCAGTAAAAGATAACACCTATGTCATATCACGATATTACGATATCCAAAATCTAAGATGATATCTAGTCTCATATCAAGATATCGATATAACATTGATATATTGCCCAGCCCTACTTCAGCATGAAGACAGTAACACCTGCTGGTCAGTGGGTTTGTACAGCACTGTGTCCGTGTAGGTGCAGGATATATTTGGCAGCCTAGGTGGGCAGGTCGGGTGTCCCGCAGTAGCTGGATATATTTGGCCGTGCTCTGTAAAATGCTGGTATACATATGTGGTGTTCTGTGTGAGGGTATATTTGGTCGGCCGATCCTCATTGACAGTAGCAAAGACGTCAACCATGCAGGAGAGACATTTCTCCGTGTCACGTACAGCCGACATTTGTGACATCCTGCTGGGCTGGAAAATGACAGAGCAGCGCAGACAAAGGGACAAGAAAAAGACAGAGCAGACTGGTTCAGGTTGTTGGTTAGGGCCTGCCGCATGATGATAAAGGCTAAACTTCCTTTTAAATTGCTACTAAATGAAATATCTGCCTAAGGCGACATATTCAGAACTAAAGCGCCATCTCTGATATTTCAAGAGCGATTCACAAAAAAACTGACCTGAGTCCAAAGAGACTTGAGTGTCTGGGGAAAAAAAAATCTCATGAAGGCTTTTATTAAGGTTGCATTAAGCAATCTGTGACCTTTACCATACTTCCAGCAGCAGCCAGTAGCCATTGCAACAACACAGGACTAGGGCTGCACAATTAATTGCAATTTTATCGAAATCGCCATGTGCAATATCCAAATCGCAGGGGGGACGCAATTTTTGTTAAAGGCAAAATATGTGTCTAACCATTCTAAATGAAGTATTGTGGTGCTGCAGAGACGTCCTGGGCCTACAAATCCTATCCTACAGACTAAAGGAAAACATCTTTGTTTGGTACAGATTCTTGCAAAAATCACACTACATGACTATAGTACATTTTTATTTGTGTTTGAAAATGAGAATGATGATCCAAAAAATGTATCATTCCCTCCAATATCGTGAATCATATCGCAATCGCAACATCAGTCAAAAGAATCGCAATTTGACATTTTCCTCATATCGTGCAGTAGGGATGGGCGTATCGATCCTGTGGTATCGATAGATCGATATACTCACGCTACTCATTTGGCATTGATTTCCTTAAAAAAATATCGATATAAACTAAAAAATAATAATTGGGGGTGTATGCATCACTTTCAGCTGTTTTAGATTACTTACTTAAATTACTATGTGCCGGGACACCCCTGTACCTGGCGGCGTATTGAGCTGGCCCATGTCACGTGACAGGAGACGAGCGAATGAGCGTCAACGTGCGACACAGCCGACAGCGACACAGCCAAGGGCCTGAAAATGTGTATGTTTTTGTTCATATTTAATTTATTTCATTCATATTTATGTTATTTATTTTAATTTTAATTTTATTATGTATTGACCATAATACATTTTGTATAAATGGTCTGTATTTGTCTTGTGATTTGTCTTAAATGTAATAATATTTTTACTGACAAAAATTGCCAATAAGAAATTAACAGTATCGGTATCGGTATCGATGAAAATGCAAGAAAAAGTATCGGTATCGTATTGAATCCTAAAAGTGTGGTATCGCCCATCCCTATCGTGCAGCCCTACACAGGACTCTGGCTGAGTCTGCCCCCTCCTTGCTATCACCACACAACCAAGTCAAGCAAGCTAATTACAGTGGGAATCAAACAGGAGTTCTTCACAAAAAGATAATGTACCACTGTGTAAAATAAACTCAAAAACCCAAGTAAAAAATAGC
The DNA here is from genome assembly GCF_008315115.2 of Sander lucioperca. Taxonomy (NCBI): domain Eukaryota; kingdom Metazoa; phylum Chordata; class Actinopteri; order Perciformes; family Percidae; genus Sander; species Sander lucioperca. The sequence goes on from NC_050177.1 coordinate 35,644,827, forward strand.
AAATGAGAAAGTGAGTTGAGAGAGAAGCTCACTTTGTGCCTAGTCAAAGTAATAGCAGACCCATACTGGTCTGATCAAACATGATACAAAAAGTGAGGAGGGAACCCAACAACAATGGTGTAATCTTAACTAACGTCATAGGAAAGATGAGGTCATCTTTAGTTAACAGAAGAGCGGCGTGTATGTCTGGACAGACGAAGCACGCTGCGGCTCGGCTCATATGCCAAGTGTGTTTGCCAAGTCAGCGTGTCAGTCAGACGGCCATGTGGAGTGAGCAGTGCCAGGCTGGACAGCTTGGATCAGATGGACACAGGAAAACAGTGTTCCCTGCAGACTGGTCATCAGAGAGGGCTCACCTCCAGGCGCCAAAGGAAAACGTAATTGAGATGAATTAAATCCTGTTTAAGGAGTTTGTTTCCCGTCGTTTGACACTGCTATCATTTAACTGATATATTTTTAAATCACACTGCCCATAACAGACATTTCAGACTGATGCACATGTTTTAAATGTGAACATGTGCTGTTCTCATGGGTGAAAACTTACAAGTATTTAGTGCTGTTACTTTTTTCATGTCAGGGTAGAAAAGTCTTCTCTGAAACACCATGGGGAAACTAAAACACTCAGCAGGATAACAATATAATGTGGAATCACAATGTTGCATGATAATCTGTTCAGGTTAAAGGGCAAATCCAGCAATTTAGTAAAAAAAAATTTATAAAATTAAAGGGGACTTGTGAGAGACAGCATTAAAACGTATAGATTTCCTGACCAGGGCTGTGACCAGGGCAAATGGGTTTGTTGTCTAAGTCTCTAAGATTAAAGACAATAAAGGTCTTTGGCCATAGACAGTCATTTTTCTTTTTGTTCTACTCTCTCAGATGCTTCAATAAAGCAAATAATAAAGTCAAACAGTAACTAAATATAGCACAGTAAATGATAATAAATGTGTTAAATTCAACATACAGTATATAAACTTGAATTAAAAATGTCTTTAATAATACTTTCACACAGATAAGATACTGTAACCTCTGGTTGCTGTATTATTTGTTTATTTAATGGTCACTTTATTACGGTCACATCAAACTGTGTTTTGGGTTGAAAGCCCTTTAAAAGTTTAATTCCACGGTCTCCATGATTTTGATATAACATAACTAACTGATACGGATAAAGCAGACTTCTGGAAAAATTTACAGCTCAGGAGCTGTGTAACTAGTCTTAAAATCTCACTTGATAATGACACAAATAAGCTTCTCTGCTATTTGAAGTTTGAAGAACTATTTGAGGATAATAGCTGATTGGTTAGCCACAGATTGCTGTATAGTGTGTGTTTAGTGCTGTTATATGTTGTTAAATGTGGTGTGTTTCTCACATGGAAAAACAATAAAAACTTTGATTACAAAATAAAAAAAAACATAACTAACTGACAAAACTCAACTAATTAACACAATCTTTGTAAAATATTCCAAAACTGTGGCATTCACCAGAGAATCAAGTAGCGGACTCTGGCGTGCTGGTTGCCATGGAAACTGGAGCTGTCTTCGTGGCCCCAGTTTATAACACTGATTTTCTATCAAATAGCCTGTTTGAAGTCTTTCAGCAATTCCACTAATTGCATTGAAAAAGCCTAAATGCCACACTATAAATATTCCACATTAAGCACTACATAACAGGTGGGGTATAAATCAAGTATACAATGTAATTAAAATGCATTTAAACAACACCAACAGGCTAAAAACCCATTCCAAGCCCAATATAAGCCTGATACATCAGTATGTAGCTGAAGTCTCCCAGCAGCCTCCTGCTGCCTCTGAGCTGTGTACTCTACTGTTGATTTCACAATAACACTCCTTTCCCTGAATAAACTTTTCCCAGACTCACTGTTCACATAACTTTGTTTTTTGGTAATCAGTTGTGTGAATGAGTAGCAGGCCGTGTGTGAAATGATTTAAATGCAGACGCTCTGGGGCAAGAAAACTCTGTCATGACAGTGAGTCAACTGTGACTAATTACAGGCCCTGCAGCTCCACGCCCTGCCTTCTCCAAGAGCTGCAAGTTTCTGTGTTTGAAAAATACAATAACATAACAGGCTGCTGAGAAATCTCACCTTTGTGTCTCAGGCAGCCCTCGCCTGTCCCTGTATGCTTTATTTACTTGACATAAGTGTGTTCTTGACTTGTGTTCTATGAGCTATTTGCACATACCTAATGCCAATATTTTCTTTTTCTTTTCTTTTTTTGTGGGCATTTTAGGCCTTTATTTTTATAGGACATGAAGACATGAAAGGGGGGAGAGAGAGAGGGGAAATGACACGCAGCAAATGGCTGCAGGTTGGAGTCGAACCTGCGGCCGCTGCGTCGAAGAGTAAACAGCTATATATGGGCGTGCCCTCTATCAGGTGAGCTGCCCAGGAGCCCAAATGTCAATATTTTCTTTGTGTGCCTATAAGTTGTGCTAGTCCAAAGGTGGTTGTGGCTAAAAAACTTTTCAACGAAATCAAAAGATTCAGGGTTTGACTAATAGAGATATGTGAAGGCTACAGGTGCAAATAGCCTGCAGTGTTTCTCCTACAAATGTTATTGTTGTAAAAGTGAAAACAGTTTGCAGACCATAATAAGAGACTACAACCTTCTACTCAACCCATCCTAATGACATTCCTTTAGGTTAGTTGGCAGTGGCAATGTAAACCACCAAACCCATATTTACCAAAAATAACAAACAATTCAATGAATTGAATGTGCAAAGACAATAGAAGTAAAAGCAGGTTCTATAGATGCGTTTAGATAGGTAGAGGCTAGCTGCTGCTCTGCTAGCTTCTGTAACTTAAGGGTTGGTTACTTTATTTGCTTTTTCAGTAAAAGTTAAACATGTTTTACTATTGACATTCTAAGATAATAGAATTTAGAAAGGTTAGAATTTGAACCTGTCTAGATTTTATTTAAGCTAAACTGTCTAAAGAACATGTTTGGGGTTGACCCTCCTTGTTCATTCTCATAGGTCACCTCTCGACTGGCCTCAGTCGTCAACCTGATGTTTAACTGGCCATGGCCCCATTTGTGACCTCAGCTCTCTGTATGTTACTCTGTGATTTGCTCACTCAATTCGTAGGGGAAAAGTCAAAGGCAAATATTTTATCTTTTATGCAGCAGCAGAATGTATCTTCAAAAGGCATTTTCTTCTACAAAGTCTACTATCGGGCCAGAATGACGACATGTTTTCTCAGGGTGAAACCAATGTTATTAGCATTCTGGGCAGACAGTGGACATCTGTTGGATAACAAAAATACCTATGAAGATGCAGACAACTGGTAAAAATTAACCTTTTGACTTTTCTCCATGGGGAACGCTATGTGAGCGTATCACAGAGTAACGTACGGAATACTGAGGTCAGAAATTGGGGTACCCTAATACCTGGATATCTCTGCGATGCCTAACCATTAACTAACCTAAGCCCAACCATAACAACGAATGGCAACACAGGACCAGTTTCACTTTGGCTCTCTATCTCTGTGGTGAGGGCCAGACCTCCTAACACTGACTAGAAGACTACCATCTTGTAAAAAACAAAGCATGCCAATAACTGCTACTATCTGAGGGGAAAAAAAACAACTATTAATTTTGATCTACAGATCTGCTTGTCTTCAGAATACCAGTAACTTGAGTGGGTCTCTCTCTCTGGCCTTGTAGCCTTTAGCACAGCCCACTTCCCTGTTAAGGGTTAAACACAGTCTCATTGTATGGATCTGGCGCTGCCGACACACTGTTTTATTGCCATGCCTCCATATGAGGTACCAGAACATGACCTGGTACACAGAGAAAGAGGGCATGTCGTCTCAGTCTTCGCTCAGCCTCACACTTTAAAAAAACACCCATTTTGTAATTACAAGCAGGACAGACAAATGCCTTTCTCACGCAGGCACAAACACATATAAAGGCTTTTTAAAAGGACTTTGTCTCAGTAGTTTCATTAAGACTGGCAGACAAGTTCAAGATGTCTAACGCCGCTCCCTCCCCCCTCTGTTCAGTTTAGGAAACAACAAACAATGTGGTTGCTATGGGCTCATCTGGGCGCCCTGTTACCGCATGTCAGCAGCAGTTTAGACAGCAAACAGCCAAGTTACAGACAGTACACTGAGATGGTTTATGGGCCTCGTTACTCCTCCTTTTCCAAACAATTGAAGACACTGCAATCGTCACACTCCGCTCCTCCACAAGGTCATATAGATTCAAGTTAGACCAAACCTGTGCAGAAATATTTGCAACATTTCTTTGCAAAGAAGAAATATTCTAGTGATAATCAGACCAATGACATTCTTTTAGATGGGTTACAAGGTGCTTAAAGGTCCAGTGTGTAACGTGTTTAGTTGTTCATTATCAAAATCTGTGTTGCCCGTTCACAAACTTTTTTCATGAATATGTACCACCACCATCAATTCCAAGTATTCATTTTGGCTTGAAATTTTACATTTACATGAACTGGGGTAGGCGCTCCATATTCATGCACCATCTTGAAATACGTTAGCCGGTAAGGGACATACAGGACATACTGCTCCGCCTTTCGCGTTTTCGCTGTCACATGATAAACTCACAGCTGCTGCTAATGCTGCTAATGGGTATCGTAGCTTCCCGGCCCCGGTAAGTTTGAAGAAGGAAACATGGAGGACTACACGTATTCAAAATCCAAATTTCAGGAACAGGAGTCTTCTTCTTCGCCCAGAAAAAGAAAAAGGATACTGAAAAGAGCAAGAGACCGGCTTTTTGAAGCGTGAAGGCTACCGTAGCTGTAATACGTACTTTGAACTGCGTGGCGCGAGAGAGTTGATTGCAATATATGATCTCCACGCTAGATGGGAGAAATTCCTACACATTGGAACTTTAAGGCAAGTTTCTGCCATGCCTGAAGATCCTAAATAAAATCCTCTCAAATCCCTGGAAAAAATGTATTTGCCAAACAAAACATAAAGTGGATTGTTTTATGTTGTTCAGACTGTAAACACAGGAATACAGAGGTTTCAAGTAGCACTGAAACCATTAGTTGATTAAGTTATTAGTCGATTGACAGAAAAGAATTAGACAACAATAGTCGATTCATTATTAAGATCAGGGGTCTTCAACGTTTTTTTTAAGCCAAGGACCCCTTAACTGAAAGAGAGACTGATCAGGGACCCCCTACTACATATATTGTAGAAAATGAAGTTGCATATTACTGTAAACTGGGCCTACAATAACGTGTATGCCCATGTTTTAATGTTAAACATACATGTGACACAGTGAATCCTTAGGATGAACTGTATCTGTGGATGGCCTTTATCAAGGAAAAAACAGCTAGTCAAATGTGAGGGTTTGCTGGTTTTCTTTGTTTTGTATCACCGTAAATTGAATATTGTTCGGTTATTGGACTTTTGGTCAGACAAAACAAGCAATTAAAAGATTTTGCCTTTGTCTCCAGGAACTTGTAATGGCTATTTTTGACATTGTATGGGCTAAACAATAAAATAGTCAAAAAACTAATTCACATGGCCAGGTTGGCCCAGTGGGTAGAGCAGGCGCATATATACATGGAGGTTTATGCCTCGACGCAGAGGTCCAGGGTTCGAGTCCGACTTGTGACGATTTCCTGCATGTCATCCCCCCTCTCTCTCTCACCTAGCTGTCCTGTCCATTAAAGACGGAAAAGTCCAAAAAATAATCTTAAAAAAAAAAAAAATTCATAGATAAAGAAAATAATCATTGGTTGTGACTATATTCCCCAAGAATGATTTGAAAAATGTGGTCGGGATGAACCTTCACTATTTTTAGTGGAACAATAATCTCAGTGTCACAACATCTGTCTAAACCTGAAAATCCCTGATAGGATTAAGTGTAGCTATCAGGTATAAAACAACTCTACTGTAAAAACTGACCCAAAGTCACGAGCAAGAAACAGGAACAAACCCTGTGACGGATCAAGTAAATCTGCTTTAACCTTTAAGTCAAAATGGTGTAACAAGTACATGAATGAAATGTGTTCTTTTTAAATGTAAATGCAACGTAAGAAAACTTTTTTGCACACCTCTTTTGTCGGGCAGGTGCGTAGGATATGATCAAAAGCTTAGAGAAGAGTCCCGCACACTGACCATTACGCAAGCAATAATTTATTTAGAAAAATACAACGTTTCGGTCTTAGACCATCATCAGGTAAATTCCTTACATTCCTTAAATTTACCTGATGAAGGTCTAAGACTGAAACGTTGTATTTTTCTAAATAAATTATTGCTTGCGTAATGGTCAGTGTGCGGGACTCTTCTCTAAAATGTAAACTAAGTAACAGTAGTTTCCTAGTGACGTGTGTTCCTGACTCACCAGTCTCTCCATTTCCTGCTCTCGAAGCCTCTCCTCTCTCTGTCGTCGGTGGTACTCCAGCAGCTCGTCCTCGTTGTCGCTGATCTCTGTGATGCTGTTCTTTCTCTCCCTCATCCCGGGGTGGGGTCTCCCTGCGGACATCTTCCTTTGGGTCCTGGGACTGGCTACGGGGGACGAGCCAGGCAGAGAGCCCAGACTGTAAGCGGGTGACAGGGAATTCCCAAAGCTCGCCTTCCGTACTCCCGCACCACCACCACCCCCCTCCATCATTATAGAGGTAGGCGACGGACTCCGGGCTCGGATCCCCCTGCTGCACGTCGGCTCCTCGGATGTAGATCCGGTCTTGCGTCGGAGCCTGGGACTCTCTGGGATAAGCTTGCCCAGACTTGAGGGGCTTTCTGGAGTTCTCAAGGTGGGGATTGTCCCTGGTAGCGCCCCTGGGAGTACCGGGACCCCTCTCCGAGCCATGGAGGGGCTAAGAGGTGGCAGCTCTCTCATACTGCTGCCCCCTCCACTGCCGCCATTCAGCTCCATGTTTCTCCTGACCATGCGAGGGCTTTCAGGGGGCTGCAGTGAACGTGGATGCTGCTGAAGCGGCGATCCTTGGATGATGTGGACGATGGGGTCCAAGGGAGGCTGGAAGGCTCTGGTGGGTTGGGAAAACTGCCTGGAGGGGCTGGACGTTAGGGCACTATCAGCTAGACTGGTCTGCTCCCTGAAAGGGCTGGCAGGTCTTTCCTGGAGCACTGTGGTTGTCTTGGTCCTGGGACTAGAGGGAGATGGGGATGGACAGGTAGGGAATTTGGGAGTGAGTCTTGGGCTACTTGGCACAATGTTTCTACTGCTGAGAGATTCATTAGAGGACAGAAGAGTCTGCCGGGGGCTCTCAGACCCATCTTGGCCTAGTCCTCTGCGGCTTGGCTTAGGGCTTGGAGGAGCCTCTGTTAAAACCTTCCTCTGCAGCCTGGGGCTTTCCTGAACCTTGTGGCCCACCCCACCACTGCTGAAGTTAGGCAGTATGGTCCGTGGCTGGGGTACAGGCGGAGGCTGGGTGGTGAAGTTGTAGCTGGAGGAGCGAACAGGCACTGGCGGCAGAGAAGAACTCTGGTCCTGGGGTCCTCCACTAGGAGACGGGCTTGTAAAGCTCCCACTGCTGGCCGCTGAGGGGGAGGAGAGAGGCGAGAAGGGAGGGGATGTATTGTCATAGCTGGACCCCACGGACATGGCCCCTGGGCTGGTAGGAGGGGACAGCAGATACCGGCCACCTCCATTGACCATGGGCGACAGGGGGGAGTGGGGAATGGGTTGGCCTCCGGGAGGCTTTTTGCCCTCCGAGGAAGAAGGCTGGGGGTCATCCATGACTAGGGAGTCCATGATGTCCTGCAGGTCTTTCTCAATAGAGCTGACGATTGCACTGTGCTCAGACTGCACTCTCTCTCCAGGAGCTGGAGGAGACTGGGCTGGACTGGCCTGGTGATTCCCATTGACGAAGCTCTCCGTGTCTGAGCAAAAGAAGACAGAAAACAACTATCATTGACCTTTGTCTAAAAAAACAAAACCAACAAATGGGTACAAAATAGAATACAGTTATGTTTAATCCCTTGGGCAACAGAGTATTAATTGGGAGTCTAAATTATACTCAAACTGCAGAATTCAAACAAACAAACTCTTAACCAGTGTTCCAAGCTATTAAATGTCATATAGTTTATCAAACCTCAACATAGCGATATGTTGGAATGACCTTTCCTTAATTCGAAGCAAATGCGCCAAATACTACAACAAAGCTCCTTCAGCGGCGTTCAGACCCAGATTAGAAGTGGGTCAAAAAACATAGCCTCCTCTTTTGTTTTCAAGAGAGCAATCCATCGGCGATGGGGGTCCCGATGCTGAGGCCTAAATTGGCCCTGGCAATGCAAATGCAACATCATCTGGCAAGGACCCTGCACTAGTCAATCAAATCTGTGCTAGCCCACGTTCCTAGTAGATTACTTGTAACGTGAAATTGTCAGATGAAGGATGAACTGATTGCCACTATGATAACTTCCCAGAGTTGTAAAATACAGTCTCACAGCACTTTGTTATTTAATTCTTAGTCTTTCATCAGCCAAAATAGCTTTCTCACAGTTCTCTTTATCACTGGCCTGAGCTATTAACACAAGTACCTTCCTATCTACTGTACCTAGCGTGCTTGTTAAGCTAATAGCGAATTGTTATGAACAAGCTAAAACGAAAGCAGTCTGTAACTGTTTATCTTAGTTTGCCACGAATCTTAACATTTTCCAGCCCAGTGTAGAAGCCGTGCAGACAGGTAAGTGTAAGGGCAGAGGAGGGATTAGTGGTGAGGAAAGAAGGAGGGGCACAGCCGAGGAGATGAACAGACAAACAGGCCTTTGCATTGGATAGGGATCAGGAGAAAATGTGCCTACATAACCCAATTACTGTGTGGCCCGAAAGCAACATAGGACACGGGCTGGGTAATCTAATCTTAACCGTCTCTCTCTCTCTAATGTCAGTATAGTAGATTATTACAACAAAAACGCATGGCCACGTGGGAGATTCACCAGCGTGGCCTTGAGGCAGGGATCAGAGCACAGATCAGGTTTTATTAATGCTAAATACAATCTGTTTAAATAGAGTGGTCTGTTTAAATGGAAACATGAAGATAATTGTAGCGCAGAGTCATCAGTGCAAACACTGAGAGGTAATAGAAGGCAACAGAGTAGAGCTGTCATGTCCAATAGTGATGTAATAACATTAGAAATCATAGAAAATGACTGTGGGATAGAGTAATAATTATACAAACAAAAAACAGAATAACATAGAAGTCAATGTAGTCTATTTGTTGATGATGATGTCAGAGAGAGAGATGTCCCAGATGCAAAACTGCTCTGAAATATAGAAGCTCACAAATAATGCATTAGCTGTGCTTATTCAACAGAGATGGGAGTCGCTTCCTGCCTGCGCCCCTTTAATGACTCTGCCACACAATAAAGCACTGCCTTCATGACAGCCTGACCACAAAAAAATCGTATTATAGTTTCATGCTAATTTTACGGCGTTAAGGTCTGCAGGAGGTCTACCCGTTTAGCAACGCATGAATGTCAATGTCACATCCATCGTGTCTAACAGACAACAAACCGGCTTGATTCTTGTGTATGTACAGTCAAAAACGACGCGGGTGGGGTGACAAAAATGTAAGCAACCGTTTGCTGAGGGAAAGCCTGTGCAATGATGTCATGGTATACAGTCTATCGCCTCGAGTGCACCATGCCAAACTTCATTTGAAAAAAACGGCAATTTGATGTTATCTTACCTGCCTGTAAAACGGCGTGTCTGATATACTATGACTTATGGCATTTTCTTACATGTGGAGACCTCTACAATTCGGCATCAATTACATCGTCAATAAGCTTATAGTTGCTTAAACATACGCTGGGTTCATCTGACATCCCTAAATTAACCCCTAATCAGAGCACATTCTGATATTGTGAACCAAGCAAAAAATGCGATCATTTTTCCGAATGAAGGACATTTTTATTGATAATCTGTATGCTGAATGAAGAATGAAATTCCAATGAATCGCATTAAGTATGTAATTATGTCCTACGCTGTGTGCACCTTTCCAGAAAAGCAAGTGAACATAAAATCGACAGATTTTTAATGGAGTTTGGCGTGTGACCGGTTCGTATCACTTGTCTTGCCCAAAGCTCAGGCATTAAGCAGTAGGGTTACTCACATGAAGGAATAAAACTGCGACCCGGTCAGTTTCAGTGCGGTTCACCTGATATGACACACACTTCCTCCGGACACCGGTTACATACCGGGTCTGACGGAGCCCTGCCGTGCCTGGCTCCTCACACACCGAGGGAGATCAGAAATTCACCACCGAGGTGATATTTCAGCCGGGGGTTGGGGTGCTAGGCACCGCTACTGCCTCCCGTATCACTGGTGTCAAGTTACTTAAAACATAACAGCACATTTCCGGGCAAGGCCTTCAAAATAAAACCACAGCTTACTTTAAGTGCACATGCTAAATAATGTGTAGGCTAAATGTGCTGTAATCGCTAATAATCGCCAATACGAGCACAATACTACAAGGTAAATATATCGTATGTCCATCTCAAGGTTTCCTAAGGTTGCGAAAGGTCAAATACCTTTATACATTTAGGGCGCACATTAATTCAAACATGAGACCAGATTGCTCAGTAGAACAGCTCTCAAACGGTTTTCTTTAAATCAGCAATGTTATTTTATTTTGAAGGTAAACTCGTCTTACTTCCAGTGCCATGGCTACCTTGACAAAGCTCTTCCTTACCAGGGTGAAGTGAACTACTGCGAGATTTACAGCACTGTTTTAAAGTGTCACAGCAGTGGATTTTATAGCTTGTCGTTGTTATTGTCACTACAACGCGGATTCTGTCAGTTTTAGATGAGACAGGGAATAGAAACATCAATTAATGATCATCTGGACAGCAAACTGGCACTATGCTGACATTGGCATGAACAACTAAATTAACTGGATGAATTGTATTGTATCATCATAAAAATGGATAGACTGTTGTCATACAGTGGCAATGGCAAGACAGCTTTTTATAAGCAAGTCTGATTACCAGAGCAACACATTAGCTTAAAAAGGAACAACTTCCAAGTTGGGAAAAAATGTTTTAGAGTGGAAGTTAATCCTATAAAATCCGAGATTCTCAATCTTTTTTCAACCAAAGACCCCTTACAAGATAGAGAATATACCGGGGACCCCCTCATGTATGTCCCTTGTAATTATTTGATGTAGCCTTTTTTTTTTTTTTACACTTCTATAATCTTCGTTATGTAAAAAGAACAACACAAGAGTAATAGACTATTATAGATATAAAACATGCATTGCATGTATTATTCGTTGAACTATGAAGCCTTTTGTAAAAAAGATTAATACAATTTTGTATATCATGATCATTTAAATGAATAAATCGAACAAACTTTTCACGGACCCCTTGGCAGAGTGCCAGGGACCCCACTTTGAGAAGCACTGCTTTAAATTAACTATGATTTTCAAGCCTTCAGGTTGCATACGCACAATGACAACTTAAGCAACAACCATGTTTCATTTGACCATAAAACGTCTTTGAACTTAACAGCAAGAAATCAAGCTTTTGTGGCATTCAAAACCCATCACAACATATTTCAAAACCAGTGGTGGATGGAGTTTTCAGATCCTTAAGTAATTAGTAGCAATACTGTAATATAAAAATACTCCATTACAAGTAACGTCTCAAATAAAGTAAAAAGATTTTTTTAGAAAAAAACAAACCTAAAGTATCAAAAGTGAAGAAAGGTGAAGTAAAAGTATTCACTAAACTATATATTATGTGTTGTGTAATCAGCATTTTACTGTGGTAGTTGCTCAAGGTAGAGTTATTTTTAAACAATTGTATATACTGTTATACACAGTTGAATGTATAGCAATGCCTCATATTTTATAAACACATCTTGTGTTTTGTATGTAAAATGTTAATCTGCAAAAAGTAGCTATAATGGTCACATAAATGTAGTGGAGTTAAAAGTACAATAGTTCCCTCATAATTGTGGTGTGAAGTAAAAGTACAGTATGACGTAGCATGAGATGGAAGTACAAATGTATACTTACGTACAGTAGTTGAGCAAATGTACATATTTAGATTTGACCACTGTTCACAACATAGCTCTATTTACATTTGACTCTACGTATATTGAGAATAACCCTAACCCTTTCCATAATAAATACTGAGTAGAGACCTCATTGATCCAATAGAGTGAAATATTAAAGGAAAAGAGAGATTTTCCGTAGGGATGGAAATGTGGGTTTTAACTGGTTTGGAAATGGAAATGAAGGGGCAGGAAAGAGGTGCAGCCTGCTTTCAATGGCAAAAACATTCTCAGTTTGTTGTCCAAAATTGTCCAGTCCTTTTTATTGATGGACCCTTATTTTAATTGCATAATAAAGAAAAACATTTGAACATCAGAGATTCAACATGTGGTGGTGCCATACTGCAACCATAATAACTGCATCACGAGCATTCAGCCGTGCCTTTAGCACTGCTTTTTGCAGACTGTCGAGCAGCCAGTGACAGATAACAGTACAGCAGCCAAATCACAGGAAGATAAAGGCCTTTTATTGAAAACCGAGGCTAACAAATAGAGGGACGGTGGGTGGGTGCAAGAAGGGACTGGAGGGGAAACCCAGGGAGGGAGGGTGCAGAGATGGCAGACAGTAGAATGGAACTGGAGGTTTATAAATAGTCTCTGAAAAAGATACTGTAACGCCAGCCGTCGGCCACTTTAAGTAAGCAGCTCAGAGCCACAAAGCTGTCTGCTTGGCCAGGCACAGAGGCACAGGAAATGCCCAATCAGTGAATAGATGGTAGCTGAAAGACGGCTGGCTAAAGACAGCTGGTTAGTGGACCATGACTGACCTGGCAAAGCTTGTCAAAACTGAACAACAGACAGGTGAATGTGACCTGCATCATAAAGATACAGTAGCATTGCGGTGTTGCGGTGTCATACTAAATGTCTTTAAAGCTGATCAAAAGCACTGATGATACAAGTTCAACTGGTCAATACGAACATAAAACTAGTGTCTGACCGGCAGTGCAGCGTTTTTTCTCTCACATCACATCTGATTGGAATTGATTGGGTTGTGTGTCTCTAACTTTCTCAACTTGGAATAAATTCAGAAGGTTTTCTTTTTTCCTGACATTGGGACTCACATGGTACGCCATCACCCAGAGAATAAGACGTGGACGAACAACAACCTAAAGTACCTAACATGCCAGTCAACCAACGCACTCTTTCAATGCTCTAAACTCCCACCGAACTCTGAACGAAAAGCTCTTTTTATTTAACAGTTTTATTTTATACTTGAATTAAATGTATTTGAAAGCTGGCCAAAGCTTTGCACTTTTGCCAAACATATAAGTAATATCAAACTACATTTAATTTATTGTGTTTCTTTTCTTTTAAATTGTATGTCTACTGCAATCACATGGGAAAAGTAACTACATTTACATACTGTGAATCGTTTTTTTTAAAACCGGGAATCGTTTTTGAATCGAAAATCGAGTTTGAATTGAATCGTGAGCCTAAAAATCAATATTGAATCGAATCGTGACATTTTCTGAATCGTGCACCCCTAGGGGGAAGCCATGAGTGGCTGAGTCTTTGTTAAAGTACTAGTGACTCCTACTGCCTGGTCTGTCTCCACTGTCCCTTCCATCTCTACATCCTCCCCTGGTCATTGGTCATTTCAAATTGTGAGAAGAGAAGTAAAATCCACCAATAGCTACAGGTAAGCTTTGGTTTGTCATTCCCCAATGATTGTACCATTATTTATAGGTACATTGTAGTAGTAATATTATAAAGGGACAAAAATTACATTGGAAGAAAGGGTACTGAGTTGTACTTAGGGTACTGCCGAAGCCCCAAGGAACAGAGCTGGGCCAAAATTTGAAACTTTACGTTCAATTATATTAAAAAGACTCGAAGATACACATGACTACATTATCTTTGTTCCATTATGTGTGTGTGTGTGGAGCCAGTTCACTCTGCCAGAGAAGGACTCTTGTGGGAATGCTCCATGCGCCAAATCCAGGGAAGCTGAAAAGCTCTTTTCCATTATTTCACTTTTTTGCTCAGTGAGCAACTTTCATTGGAACATGTTCACGTCATATGGTATCCAGTTCGCTTCATACATCCATATTACTACCGCAGTGACACGCTTTTGTACTCCCGGGTATTTTAAGGGGGCAACGAGTAAGGGTTTACTGCCTTATAGCACCAACTGACCATAATACTGCATATTAGCAGGGTTCAGCCTCGATAGACGTGTACTATAAATTGATATTATTGTTTTATTTTGTACAGAAAAGCTGGAAAATGTAGCCTTATAAATAAGAAAAGTAGGTCAGTTGGGTTTAGCTAGGTTTGCCCTCCATAATAGTTCTGGCCTCTGGTCTAGAGTTCATACACAGATAACAAGTCTAAGTGTTTCCAAGTCGATATGACAGATATGCCCAGATTATCATGGGAGTGGTATAAACAGGTTTCATCTGAATGAAACTCAGGAATGCATAATTGAAGGAAATGATATGTTTCTAAACAACGGAAGGCTTTCATTACTGCATCAGGAGGTCCACAGCACCCTGCATGCTTGTGTTCTATACTTATCCCCTGGTGGCAGACAGTGTCAACAGTGGAAATAACAAGATGCTATGACAGATCCCTGGTAGTAGAGCTAGCCAAGAAAAGGTACACTTACAGTTGTGCGGCTGTCATGCGGAGCGCTCAGAACATACACACACACACACACGCAAGCAGCTGAAAACTTTGCCTGGAGACGCAGAGGAATGAGATGCTCATAAAACATGCATGGTGTGAACTCCAGCCCCAGGTCCCAGCTGGGCACCATTCAGGCTGCAGGGTTTAACGGATACTGCATTTTAAAGGCTGATGCTGTCAACAACGCTGTTGAAACAGAGCTGCAAACAGGCATGTTAGGCAATTCATGCTTTAGTTTAACGCAGTTATGTTCAAATATGAACATTGTGGGGCCTAAAAAATGATGAAAAGTTTCTATTTCACAAATAATATTTCTTTTGTCAGAGTGGAAAAGTCACTGAAACCAACTCAGTACAACCAGGTGGGTTTACAGCTCTTACAGCAAGAGTAGTGGAAACAAATTGTCTTTAAAGCAGGAACTCATGTCTGAAAATACAATGAATAATCAAAATAAAAACAAAGACAATCTAATTGCATTGCATGTTAACATACTAATATTAGAGCCATGTATTGGCCCAGTATTGTATATCACCAAATGAATCTACTTCTAATAGTCCCAGCAGGCTTCTACACTTCCTCCCCTCTTGCCAGGCTATGAAAAAGAAAAAATGTCGGGGGTTTACTCCTGTGCAAACATCCACCTGTAAAATACACTGCCTTGCTGCTCCGCCTCACCACCCGTCTGTTGCGCGCTAAAACAATCCGGCCCATTCATTCACACAGACCAAGCTGAAACTGGAACTCCAGGAGGGAAAATGCCTTTTTAGGCTATATTATTCATGTGACAAAAGGTCAGTTTTTATTCACACTGGGCCCATGTTTGTGGAAGAAGAAAACCCTGACATGATTTTCAAAGCAGCACGGCTGAGTGAAAACAGGCTGAAAATACAGTAAAAATACCTAACGGGTGTAATATGAGCATGCATGATCATACAGTACCTGGGCATAGTCTGTAGTCCCTGGTGGAGACACTTCCTCCCTGGGGCACCATGCTCTTCATCCTGTAGGCTTCTTCAGGGTGGTTGAAGCGGAAGAAGGCTGACTGGCCAAAACACAGCATACAGCCTGGAAAACAGCACATACATGCTTTGTGTTAATTTGATTTCACAGAACCCACAGAACTTACTTTTTTTGTAAGTTACTTTTTCCTTTAAGGACAGCATAAAGGAATTACCCAAGTTTTATGGGATTCGTTTTAAAGTGTATGAGTAAATTTATCTTGACATTTTAATTTCAAATTTGGCCCACTATCGCTCCAGTGATCAACTGAGCTGATAATGTTGACTGTACATCATTAACAGTTTGACATTTTGGGAAATAGTGCTTTCTTGCTGATAGATGAAAAGATGGACACTACTAGCTAAAGCTAAATAATCAAAATGATGTCAAGATGTCAAGCTATTCCTTTAAGTTGACCAAGGATCAATCATTCAAAAACAGAGGACAGAGACACAGAGGACTGTGATAATAGCCAACAGAGAGGTAAGTAAGGTGAAGAACAGGCATCAGAGTCATTCTGTGAAGGGGTGAAAGCAGTGCAAAGTGCTCAAACAGGAATCAACAACACAAAGAGGATGTGCTGACTCAAACGACAATGTGTTCACCGTCATCAGCACAATCACACGAGAAAACTAAGCGCTGAGAGCACAGAGTCCCTGGTCGCTACATAACTTTGAGTTGATTAACTGAGATGAGAAAAATTGCAGCCAATATAGAAAAATTAGTGGAGTCAAGATCTTTAAGTATCATAGAAGTTTGGACTTTGCACCAAAATTAGATACTTATTAGTTGCACTAAAACACACATTTGTATTTGCATTTCAAAATCTAAAGATAGGTTTTCCTTTCTGGGTAGCAGGAAGCTGCATCAGAAGTGTAAATGGATTTTTTAATTAGTAAAATACCCCCAACATCAAATAAGTTTGTGTTCTTCTCTCGCTAATTAAAAATCCCATCAGTTTATCCAGTTGAAATATCTGATGTGCCTCACCCAGACATCCTGCTCCTTCAGGAAATACTTCCAATTAAGGAGATAAGATGCTTCTGAAAATGCGGTTTCAGAACCTATTTAAGCCCACAGTAAACAAAGTGATGACAGACCAAATCTTCTAGTTAAAGGATATTCAGTTTGTTAGGGGTTTGTTGGCAAATGTTCCAGTCGATACAGTCTATGACTCATTTTGGGGTTTACAGGTGGATTGTGATCTCACTGCTATCATCTCAACACTATCAGGTTGATCACATACACTTGCATTTGTTGATGTTAGGGTGTGTTCAGACCAAACACAAAGCGAATTTGCAGACGTGATTACATACAAAGTCAGTGCTAAGACACAAATATGTGTCCACCCAAGTTTAAAAGTTTCAACTTGAAAAATGTGCATGATGCTGTGTAGCGAAAGCCGATCAGCATTGAGATTCACCTGACGTCACCGAAAATGTAGGACAATCTTACTGTCATTGTCTGTGGGCATCCCAAGGTCTATGACTCAGGAATGGTACTGCACAGAGACAGAACAAAAAAAAGAGGGCCTTGAGAAAATGAGTGAAGCCACAGGATTACATGGTAAGTGCTGAAAATATGTATGTTACTTGATTCCAGCCATCGGTTGTACTTTACTACAAACCAAGTTAGCAGTAGCACTAACGTTGTAAAGTGAGTAACGTAAGGGTGAATATTCGCGGGTTGCAAGATACTCCAAAAAACACTACAGTAGCTGCGAGTAACGTGAGGCGAAAATTTGCCCTCACCGCTCTAATCAACTTTGATTACGGCTGCAGCAGGCAGTGAAAAAGCTCCGATAAACTCTGATAGAAAAAGGCAGCAACTAGCTGGTTAACATAGTGAAGCATTAAGCAGGTAAAGAGCCACATATTTCCCTCAGGAGTTGGTGGAGAATTCTCACCATGATTCACTATTATTCAAAGTAGAGCCCTACCAATAAAGGATTTTTAAGGCCGATATCGATACAAACATTTGGTGATTTAAAAATCCGATATTCCAATATATCTGCCGATATTGACCCTTTGCACGTGACGTCATGCTCCACTCGCGCAAATTATGAACGCCATGACGGACGGTAGAAGAGCTATGCTGTAGATGGACGGCAAGCTAAACTCGTACGTTTTCGTTCATGTTTGTGTTCTCACATTCACAATCTGCAGAGTAATCCTCACCAACACAAGCATGCAGAGTAATCGTCACCAACACAAGCATGTGTATGTATTGCCTTTCTGTTTTAAATGAGTGATAAATAAAATGATCCTCAACCAGCTAGCTAGCTGCCGTGCTAACCAGCTGTCCTACTAACAGGTCCAACCCGATGATGACCTGGACATATCCAAAAAATAAAGCCGTTCCCTTGATCATTTAACTTTACACACATACAAAAAATATCGGTTAAATTAAAGATGACATGGCACGGAAAATAGCTTCAAAAAGGCCAAAAAAAAACGAGTTAATTGCGGGTCTGCGGAGCTCCTACCACGGCTAGCTGCAGCTAGCTTTGGACTGCTCGCTAGCTGCTGCCCATCGCGTCGTAATGTCCACCGGTCAAATCTAAACATAGGCTAAACAGCGAATATAATCACAGATAAGAAGATGGCTAGATGTTACAATTATGTGTGGTTACTACACATAAGGGTCGGTATCCAATCCTGCTATCTCCAACTTCTCCAAATACTGCTCTTTGTGAGCACCTACCAGATGCCCTACCTCGACCGATAACGGCACGGCAACTTGTTGTTCAATAGAAGAAGCCATATAAAGCCATAAATATAGTTTATTTAGTGTTATGTATTTCTGCCGTCCGTCATGGCGCCGTCACGTGGTCGTGTGACGTGTTTGCAAAGGGTCAATATATTTAAAAAAAAAAATCCAGAAACGCGTAACAAAACATAAACAGATTTCCCTAACATTAGTTATTTGTAATTATTTAGTGAGTCCTGACTTAAAAATAATATGTTAATGCATGTTTGTTTACTTAAAATCCTTTGAACAAAAACACAATAACAAAAAAATAATCAAAGTGTTGCCAAGAGGGACGTTGTAGAGCGCCCTCTGGTGGACAAACAATGCAGTCACCAACACTCATAACATGGTTTCTTCCGTTTTTATTTTATCGGCCATTATAAATGTCGATACCGATAGTTTGGAAAATGCCTAATATCGGCCGATATCGGCCCGCCGATATATCAGTCGGGCTCTAGTTCAAAGTAAAACACTGTTCACGTGATGGTTGTGTGGTGTTGTCCACCGGTGTGGAAAATAAAAAGAAACTGCTAATGTTGTTTTTGGTTTAAGGTGTCTGTTGTGAGAAGCAGCAGGCACAGAATATTATTAAAGCCATTAGTCAGTGTTGATCCTCACACTGATCAGGCCTGTACATGACACTACCCAACAAACACACTCGGTCTCTATGGTACTATCAATCGCATCCACTTACCATCCTGGCTTGAAATGTCAAAACACAAAATGCGCATAACTAATTCATCCCCTTCAGGTGCCACAAGCTCGATAACAGATAAGCAATCTCATGTTCATCGCTTTCTCAATATAGCACCATTGTCCTGCTGCGATAACGAGGTAAAGGTCTTCCGGCCCAGGCAGAGATAAGATCCCTGTCTGTCGTCAGTGGAGAACACAAGGCATAAGGTAAAGACGGAAACTTCTCCATTACACAAGAGGCTGCGCTGATGTACAAAAAAGCCAGATGCCCTTTTATTTTGAACAGACACACACTGACAGCTTGGGAAGAAACCACCTGATTACATCATGGCGAGTTGTGGCCAAGGACACAACTGAGCGACGATGGAAAATAGATGTTTGTTCAGTTTTAACAAGTGGTGTTACATGCAGGCCATAGACCAGTTTGTCAAGAAAATATATTCCTTTCTGTTTTTTTTCTGTTAATATTATGTACTATCATTTTATTCACACAAACATTTTTAAAGTGCATCCATTATCTATACCCTAGCACACAAGTTAGGACTTCATCCGCTCGCGAAGAATTGCTGATGGTGCTACAGTGGTGGTGCTAAATACCAGTTAAATTGATACTTTCCATTGGTACAATAAATGTCACATGCCAACATGAGCCGTCCAAATGCTGCACTTTGCTTATTTGCATTAGTATTTCTTTTTCACCATCAGTATCTGTATGTGGAGTAAAGAGGCCAGTTTTAAAAATTTCCATCAGCATTCCCTTCAGTGGTTACGACACCGTCCCCAACATAATTTTGGTTGGTATTTTCCACAGTTAAATTCTTTCTGTCGATGTTTGGAAGTCTCGTCAGCGGGAAAATGAGTGAACCATGAGTCTGGTCATGAAAGGGAAAAACAAAAAAGATGCTGAATAGGATATTTGAAAGCAGTCATCAGGATGTTAATGCTGCGGTCTGCAGAGCCACGTCAGCCCAGCCACCGTGTCTTCATGCTCTCCGCTTCAGCAGTCATCCGACTCCTTCACCTAGCTCCTGTTTCCTCTGGATCCTGGCAGCAGCGCTGCTCTCCCTACAGCACACACTCCTACATCTGACTTGCGCTAACATGATCTCCCTGGTGGAGATCAATTCAACCACTTCCAAGGAAAATGCTGGTTAAAAGAATGTAGCTTGAAGTGGTGTGTATCTGACACATCATTGTGGCAAACTCATCTCTCACTCTGAGATCTGGAGGGGTTTGGCGACGGCTCTGTGGCACACTGCGTCAGCATTACTACGCAGTTTTGTCAAACAATGAACTTGTCTGTAAGAGGGTTTGGGAAAACAATGACTAAGGACAGACTGACAGACTAAAGGTGCTTACACACCAACCAGATGGCCGACCGTCGGCAGAAAAGGCAGTCGGACTGATCAGTCGGGTTCCCGAGGTCCAAAAAAATGCCTCAAAACACACTGAGGCGACGTCGACTTGAGCGTACACGTAATACGTCTCCATAGCAGCAGGCGGCGCTGCTCTGTATTGTTTCCCAGAAAATGAAAACCGGCAGCTGATAGGACGAACGCGTCACGTGGGTCTTTTTTTCTCCGGAAATTCACAGCCAGACTGTCATGGCGGCTTGTTCAGAATACGATCTCATATTGTACTAAAATAGTTCACCGAAACGTGTTTCTGAAAACATTTTAAGCGAGAAATAGGCCATGCAGTTGCTGAATCTGTCTTCATTTCAGATCAACAACAGATTTTGAGAGGCTCATCCGCTCGCCATTTCCGGGTGAGTCCCGACTGCCCTGTCTCCGACTGAGCATGTCGGGTCGGCCAAAATGAAGGCCGACGGCTCCTTGGACAGATGGCGGCACGGAACACACCGAACAGACTCGAGTCACCGACCTTGCCAGACGGTCCGACGGCCGATAATCGGCTCTGTGTGTCAGCGCCGTTAGGTTAATAACTGCACTGTAAGAACTGTGGGTTTGCCTAATGATATATTTTTCCAATATGCATTATCGCAATATCATTAGTCAAATTAATCAAATTAAGATCATATATTGATGTTGTTTTATTGTATATGTATTGTATTATTGATTAATATTCCACTGGCTGTCAATTCAAAGCTCTTAACTTAAAAAAGATAGTATTTCAGCCTACATATACATATATATATATATATATATATGTTATGTTCTACCAGATATAGACATGAAAGACAGGAAAGTGAAAATGAACTGACAGGTTGCAGACTAATACGCTGGTTATGCCAGGCTAAGCATTTAGTGCAAAGCACCATTAAAGTACATCCTCAAAGAGCTGTTGGTATGACTCTTGTCTTTTCTTGTCTTGTTTTCTAATACAAAATTCATAGTTGTCTATTAAAATTGATTGAATCACACTCTGCAGTATCATAGCACTTCCTTTTAAATTCACATTAGCTAAAGTAGATAATTCCACAGCATACTGTACACAATATATGCTTACATCTTCACACTCAGGAATTCCTGCCACACATCAATTGCTAAAGCCCAGTTGAATGAAGTTGAAATTTAACCAACTTCCAAAGACTGGTTCTGGTACCAAATGCAACGTAAATTATAGAGTGTGGCCTAGACATACTGGATCTGTAAAGTGTGCTGAGATAACTTATGTTATGATTTGACATTATAAATAAAATTGAATGGAAAAAAATTGAATTAAATGTATTGTAGCAGTGTTTCCCACAGGCTGGGAACTTATTTGTGGTGACCGATGATGCTCCAGGGAGGTGCATTCATGGGCTTCATAGAGACTGGACTCCATACACTATCTGTGAGTATATCTTACCCAGCAGCAACAGCATTGTTCAGTGTGGTGTTACCGTTTGTATGTGTGGACATGCAGGCCACAGTGGTGCGGAGGCTGCTGCAAGCTGATTGATGAGCGGAGACATTTCTCCTCCCCTACACTGTTCTCTCAGCACAAACTGCTGCTGGCATGGCAACTGACACTCACTCACTGACTGAGTCCTCTGCTGGCCCCAAGGGAGCCTGCCCTACACCTCAGCAGCCTAACGGGCCTTGCGTTTGTGTGTGTGTGTGTGTGTGTGTGTGTGTGTGTGTGTGTGTGTGTGTGTGTGTGTGTGTGTGTGTGTGTGTGTGTGTGTGTGTGTGTGTGTGTGACAGGAGAGAGGCCACCAGGGATCAGAACATGATGAGTCAGCATACAGAGACACTGTATTGTCCTCTGACAGAAAATGGCCACTCAAAAAAGTTCACCCATCTTTTTTACATGCAAAAACACCACACATTTGTAAAACTAAAATCTTAATAATTCATTTTGGTGACCTGTTTAAGGCGCCAATCTTGAACTGCATTGTCCCTGGTTCTTCCAGCTGGGGACCTTTGATACATGTCATCTCCTGCCTCACTCTCTCTTCATTTCCTGTCACCTCTCAACTATCAAATACAGACATAAAAATGTCTGAAAAACTTATTTAGGAAAACACATTTTGTCTCAACAGTTTGTGTGGAATAGCTTGGGACAATTGTAAAACTGTAAAACACAGAATGATCATAATTTTATGATTGCACCAAAAGTTCATATACTGCCTTCTATTGGCATCATAGGAAACAAGACTGTCAAATTATGCTTGGGTGAAATAAAACAAAGTGTCCAGTCATAGACAATGACCTCAGCATCTGACAATTCTCTGGGCCGTTCAGCAGACTGAATGAACAATGTTCAAAAGCATCAGCTCCCACTGGACCACAAGGATATTTTTATGCTCTATTAATTTTATGAGGATGAAAACAAACTAAATATGTGTCCCTTCATCAGTGTCTGCAGCTTCAGAACCTGCAGACACTTCTGTCTAAAGCAGTATGTTTATTGGACAAAAGGCAGTCAAGATGCATTACACACTAATTATGGGTGAAGGTCAATGGGTATCGACAAGTGGTTAAAGATGAGGATAAATAGGTGGATTCAGAGAATTATCAGCTAAACAAATCATAGTATGATTGTTTAAGGTTCTGTATGTTTTTGTAATGAAATTAAACCCCATTTGTGACACTATTATGGTCACAATTATTGCAGCAATAGCCAATGTATTGTTTTTATCATTAGTGGCAGAGTCGGCCATTTGCGCACTGGATCAAATCAAAATCAGCCTCTTGTTTACTGTTCACTCACCTAACGCCATATTGGAGCTGTATTAAGTTATTTGGTTACACTTTACTTGAAGGTATCTACATAAGAGTGACATGACACTGTCATGAACATGTCATAAACATTATAAACAAGTCATAAACGTTTATGACATAACGCTTCTTTTAGTAAGTGTCATTCGGTTTTTGTCATGACAAGTTAGGGTTAGGGTTAGAGTTAGGGTTAGGGTTCATGACAGTGTCATGTGTTCATGACAGTGTCATGTCACTCTTATGTAGATACCTTCAAGTAAAGTCTTACCAGTTATTTTCTACTGCTGATTCACATTAAAAGCGTTCAACAAATCAATCAGGACTGAAATCTTCTTTTTTCGACTACGTTTGCATGACCTTGTGCGAATCAATTTATATTGCTCCTAATTTTCTTTTCTTTATAATCGCCGGTCCTAAAATGTATCTCAACATTTAACATTGTTGAATAGTTGCCCATTTACTGACACTTAGCAATTATTCACACATCATGACATTTTCAAGAAAAACAGGCAGTAAATACAGGGAAACTGACCTTTAAAAAAGGTTTTCAATATATTAAAAAAAAATAATAATTTATGGTTGAATCACAATGCAAAGCCAAAGTCATTAGCATCAATTCATGGGCTGCAGCTCAACATATGACATTTTTCCTAATTTTCCTAAGTGAAACGCTGTCGTTAAATTCCATTACTGGCAGTCTCTTGATGCAAATTAGTACTCATCAATTCAGCCATTACAACACCACGCAGCTACTTATCATGATGGATCCTCCCGCAGCGAGGAGACACACTTTAGGGAGTGTCAGACAATAGATCTCAACAAAATAAGTGTAGATTTATGGTCCTGTGAGACACGGAGTATTTATCCAGGTCTTTGGAAGGGTTCATGATATGGAGATGCTCTAAACAGCCCATGTATCTTGCTCAGTGGGGAGAGTTAGGATCATAAGTCATGTAGTTACTCCTTATAGAGCACCCACACAGTGTTGACACAGAGAAACTGCAGTGATTAATTTTGCAATTACAGGAATGTATTGTAATTTAATGGACACACTTGGTGTGAAGTCAATAAACTGGATATGACCGTATAAAGGGAGGTCTGCTGGGACATTTCCAGCTGCAACAAAATTTAAGATCACCAAATAAAATGTTCTAGAAGGAGCAGACAGGATAGGAGCTTGTCAATAGATTATCTCAACTGTTTATGGAAACGACGTCTGTTTCTGGTCTCAAACACCAGTCTCCACCCAAACAATGTTTTTTTTTTTTCTCCCAACATTTCTCCAACATTTAACAGATCTGCTGCAGACGTGCCATTCTCATATTAAACAGACTGCTGGGCGGGGGCGTTTAATGAGACCAGAGAGATGCCAAACCCTAACCACGCAGAGAAATTAACCACACCTCAAAGCACTAAGTCCTTTATTTAGACTGGAAGGGCTCTAAGTGAAAGATGTTTGGGATGAGTCTATTTTTCTGGCATGCCTGAATGCTCAACACATTTATGACTTAATCTTCCTACCAAATACATAACACAACTCAATATTTGTCAGTTAATATACCCTTAGCTGTCCAAACATCACTTATTTAGCAGTGACTTGTGGTGATGACGTACAATACTGTAACAAACAAAACTCCAACATACATTCTTTCCCTATACCCTATCAAGCATCTCCCTAGGTGGCCTGGGCGAGCTCTGGCTTTAACTTGTGAGGTCTCGTCTCTAAATGTCACGTTCTTTACGGTGATCAGTCATCATAGGAGCTAATCAGCTAAGGTGACAGGGAAAGGGACCCCAGTGGGAGGGGGGGGGGGGGGGGAGCTCTCTGGTGATCAACTTTCCCCCACGGCAGGGAGGGTGGTCTCTTTGGCATTTGGAAATTAAGTTTCAAAACTTGCAGCTAGCTGTAAACCTTGGTTTCAATGAGGGAATGCAAACAAGCTACTTTGGGGTAAATGAAGGACAAATGATGAAACATACACTCTGGGTTTGATTTAGATTCATGCAGATTCAGATCTGCATGTTGAAGCTGTTTCTATTCACCCTTTTAATGCTGAAACTGGCAATTCTGGCCCCTGCGGGTACACAGATTGATTTACTGAAAGTATAGGCTTCTTTCTCCTTCCCATCAGCATGATGAAAAATTAAGATATGGATCTTGGTTTTTCTGCACCTTTAGTTAAAGCAGCATTAATTGATTTTCAGTCATTTGGGGGCAAAAGGAACACAACATTAAAATAGTATCACCAATCAAGTCCAATATTCCCTTTTCTTTTAGGTCTGCTTTGGTCTCCATCAACTCCTGTGAAAAAAATATCTGTCTCTGTAGCTGCTATATGCTCCACTATATTCACCAGTCAGTCGCTGACTTTGTCTGTCTGCTGTTTGTTGCTCAGCAGGTAGCAACAGAGGGTTTATCAGAGCTTTTTCGCTGAAAACAGCTGCTGGCTGCAGCTAGAAACAAGGTAAATGAGAGCCGTGAGGCTGAACCAAAACATAAATTTGCAACCAAAACAATGAGCTGAAAGAAGCTAAAACGCTCTGTAGAACTGCAAAGTCAGGTGATAATTCTCGGTGGGTTTGTCACTATGAGTGACCCCATTCACATTACACAGTCATTTGATCCACAGTTTATACAAGGATATTGAATAGTGCAGCTTTAAAGTATCTCTTAAAGCTTTTTTAATGACAGGCCAAGTGCTTTTTTCTCAGCTCAAAAACATCCCTATAGTATTTTACGGTGTTATCATGTGTTAGTGTCTGGCCAATATATTTAACAGAACACATGCTCAAAGTAAGAAAAACTATTACACCAAGACAAATGATTCACAGGGTCTCTATTAAACTCAACACATTTATATAACGTCTTATTGCTACAGTAAATTCATGGTGTTGTGCCTCTGCCTCTGACAGTCTCTTGAAAAAGATCTTACACAACAGCACACATACTGACTGCATTGTTCTAAAAATCCATCAGGCTTTTTTAAAATCCCAATGAAATGTCACTTCATTAGCTACTTTTCCATGATATTATTTGTAAAACTACTTCTCAAGAAATGTAAAAGAATCTAGAAAATTCATTTTACATCCAAGTCCAATTACTTTTACTGAAAATCTGTTTTCTATCTGAAGGTTATCACATGGTGCACTAAGAGGCATAAATACAAATTAAAACCAACAAAACCATGAGAGATTTTTGAGAGATCCTGCTCGCCCAATTAATTCAAACTATATTTCCCTCCCATAGATCTGGTTTACCCATCATTATACCATTATACACAGAACTTAAAGAGGTAATCCAGCAATTTAGTAATGTAATTTCAAGTTCAAGTTTGGGGAGTCAAAAGAGAAAGATTTATAAAAAAAATAAAATAAAAAAAATCTAAGTAAATATGGAAGCAGCAGAGGTGGAAAACTTCTGACCTCTAGGCGTTAAAATGGGTCAATCTCCAAAAACAGGATCCTACTAGAGGTGCAACGATGAATCGATGAATCAATTAGTTGTCAACTATTAAATTAATCGCCAACTATTTTGATAATCGATTAATCGTTTGAGTCATTTTGTTATTAAAAAAAATAAGATTTCTCTGATTCCAGCTTGTTAAATGTGAATATCTTCTAGTTTCTTCTCTCCTTTGTGACAGTAAACTGAATATCTTTGAGTTTTGGACAAAACAAGACATTTGAGGACGTCCTCTTAGGCTTTGGGAAACACTGATCCACATTTTTCACCATGTTTTGACATTTTTATAGATCAAACAACTAATCGATTAATCGAGAAAATAATCGACAGATTAATCGACTATGAAAATAATCGTTAGTTGCAGCCCTAGATCCTACATTTCCCATGATGCAGCTCTTTATACAACAGACTGAGTGATACTCCTCATGGCGAGTAAACTGAAATTGATGTGTAAAATTAGCCGTGATTTGGATCCGTGCTGTTACTGCTTGCTTTCATGTGCAGCAGTAAAATATCAGCTCCACATCTGGCCTGACCTGGTTGGCTTTAGTTATTTAAAGCATGAAGTATATCTTCTTCTTCTCTTCCCTTCACTCCTTGATAAGAACCCTCTGACCTGGGATAAGCATGTCAGGATTCTTCCAAGAACCAGCGGTTCAGGTTTGCTCCAAGGCTGAGCTCAGCAAAACCAGCTGCGGTAGAAACTGAGAACCGTTTAATCAATGGCTGTGCTTCCAACACTGTCCAACAGGAAAATATGACACATTGCCACTTTTATAAGTATAACTATGTCATATAGGAAAGGACAGGAAGTATTGGTTAGAGGGATTGACATTACAGACTGTGTGTGTGTGTGTGTGTGTGTGTGTGTGTGTGTGTGTGTGTGTGTGTGTGTGTGTGTGCCCTGTGAAATCCCCCCCAGGTAATCAGTTAGATTGATTCCCTGACTGAAGTGAGAGAGAGAACAATTTCTCCCTCAACACCCCAGGAACGATTCGTCTAATCACTGCCTTCATCACACTGAGTGCACTCCGAGTATTACTGCAACAACAGCATCTTTCAGCCCCACACTGTGCTCCAGAGCGGCTCCACTTCAACTAAGAAACAACCAAGCCTGCTTTAAAGGTGCTACATTGAAGGATTTGTGGGCTATCGTTCATTATGTCATGTTATCAAACCCTTCTATCTGCATAGAGCTTTCCATATGGCACATCTTCAGGAGTGAGGACACACAAAGATCATCACTACCTTCCCACAAGGACACTATAACCCCCATTCTCTAATAACAGTGCACCTAAGTGGATTATAGAGCACATACTGTAATGCAAACAAGGATTGATACAGATTGAGTCAAGGTGAAAATCTATATATATATATATATATATATATATATATATATATATATTACTTGTTAGTTGGCAAAATCAAAAGCAAAAAGTCCTTTAACATTTTATCCTTACAGGTGCACTTTAAAAAACTATATATTATGTATAAGATGTATACTAATGAAAATAACCGTTATACATTTAAGAAGCTGGAACCAGTAAATGTTTTTGGCATTTTTGCATGATAAATTACTCAAACAAAAAAATGTATTATTAATATGTTGGGGGTTAATTAGCTGTCAATTAACCAATCAATTAATTGACAAATGGTTTCAGCCCTAAACATGAACTCCAAGAAACGCATCACATTTTCAGAGATTAAAAAGCAGACATATAAAATGATAAAGGTGGTGGTGATGGTGCAGTGGATATGACACATGCCTTTGGTGTGGGAGATCTGGGTTCAATTCCCACTGCGATACATCAACCACTGTGTCCCTGAGCAAGACACTTAACCCCTAGTTGCTCCAGAGGTGTGAGACCTTGGATATATAGCAACTGTAAGTCTCTTTGGATAAAAGCGTCAGCTAAATGACAATGTAATAATGTTGTTAATTTTATGTGCATACTTTATTATTTTAAAACTGATTACTGTATTTTATTCATTTAGTTCTAGCCGTGGTGGTATTATTCACTGATGCACTAGTGAAATTAGGCCTTGTAAAAAATAAGGATTTTGAAGAAGAATCACGCAGTGTTTTCCCAAGGTTTGTCGAAGACTAAGATGTGACGTTTATTATATGAAGAAATATGCAATTTCACATCATTTTGGACCATTATTATTACCACCATATTTGTGCCTGACAGGTTGGAAAAGCTAGAGAAGATAATAAATAACTAAAAATCAAAAAGCTTAAAGACAAAACTTCCTTCCCACTGGGAACTACAATCTTTATATCTGAGGAAAGTCAGTTAGTTAGTTTTAATGCTTAGTTTTGATGATTTCACATTCATTCGGCTTAGGCGGTGCCCAAAATGGCTTGGGTGCTGCACCTAAGCATTATAATGGTAGGGAAAACCATGGAATGTGCTCTTACTTACTTACCAAAGTCAGGTCATTTTAAAAAGTATATCTGTAGAATAGGTACTTAAATGTGGGTATGGTATTGACACCAGTGTAGAAAAATGTCAAACCTCTTGATTGGCTCTCCTCATTAAAGGATTACTGAAATCCATCAAGTTAATTCAGTATGGAGCATTTAAACTGAAAAGCCTCCACTCAGCAGGTTAATTAATTAATTAAAAAAAGCTGCTTTTAGCAGCTAAATAGGACTAGTGACTACTGAGTCTTCTGCATGCAAGATTTACGTCTTTAAATGAATTCACTAAATAAGCATTGTTTCTTTAAACTACATTTATACAGTTTAAAGAAAAAAATGCTTATTTAGTCTAGGTCTATATTACAAAAATAGAAAAAAAGATTTTCAGAAAGCATCTATTAAAAAACTATTTATTTAAGACCAGAGCCGACAGGACTGATAATTGTAAACCCTTGTGAGTATTCCTTTGGGACAACTCAGGCCAAACAGCGTTAATGCCAAATCATGCCTCAGGGATATTGTGGCATTAAGAGGAGAGGTGGTTAGCAGCCCTGGTCTGTTCAACCTATCTGGCATGTGTCTGCGGATGAAATATTCCATCATTTCTCTAATAACATCTCTGTGTTTTTCTTCCATCACTCTGGTATGACCACATTAAATCTTTCCAGTGTGTCGGCTTAGCCTCAAGTACATTTCCCAAAAGATTAGATCAGAGCAACCAGAGGTGGTCAGAGCGAGAACACTTCACATACTACCAGAGTGAGTTCATGCAGAGTCAGGAGAGTTTATTAAAGTGTTGCTCACACTTATCATGATATGAGAAAGAAAGGCTGGTACAGCTCGTGACAGTGTCTTGACTGTGTGGAGTAGCACATCAACACTGTCTCTTCCAATCCAGCTCGTGACTGCTGTCACATGTTATTCCCTCTGCACCATGCTGCCTGACAGATGCTGTGAAAACGTTTCATCTCATGCAGACATGTTCACAGGACTCCTGCCATCCAGACACCAGAGGAAATCGGACATTCAAAAAGGAAGAAAATAGGAAGAATATTGGTATTTAAGCACTGTATGCAGTACTGAAGTTTCCATTATTGGATTTTCTTTTGATGAGGTTTCTGTTGTTTGCACTCTTTTTCTTTCTGGTCAAGTTTAGTGGTTATCACCAGTAATCCCAACTAGCTAGTCCTTCTGTTTATTTAAATAAGAACAATCATGAACCACAGCATTAGTCCCAGGAAAAATATACTAGATTCTGAGGGTTGTGGATATCAAAGGGCTAGCCTATGATTTTAATCCGTTTTGTTAGAGCAAGTGGTGCACTAACTTCCTATTTGTTATTTCTAGGGCTGGTCCGAATACCATTTTTTGAGCTTCGAAGCTTCGGTAGTAATGAGCATCGAATATTCTAAGCTTCGGAGAGAGGGGGCTAAACATATTATTATCTCTAATAAAGGCAGGAATCTCTATGTGTCTCTCTGTTTGTTTGCATTTTGATTATTTTGAGAACCTTTCATCCAAACGACTTCACAAGGGAGTGCAGGCTGGGCTACAGTAGGCTACGTTTTTACTGTTCGTCATTAACTGCCGTAGCCTATTCGCAAGTCACGTTATTTTCCATGAAAATTAAGTGCACATTTTTATCACGTGTAAATGGCGGATAAAAGCAGCTCGTTCTACTTACAGAACTCAGGTGATTTCTCAAGCTTGATGTGCTGTTGTGGTAGGCCAGTTTCAAATTGCATATTTGACACTCTGCCTTTGTCTTGTCCTCACTTATTTTAAAGGTCTCCCACACAGATGAAGTCTTCGGCATTTTTGTCTTCCTTTTTGCTGAATCGTGACGGTAATGACGTTCAACTCATGGCCGTTTTAACTGGGGCATGTGACGTGACGTCCCAGTAAAATCTCAAAGTCTCCTATATTTCGCAGTAGATTAATTTAGATTGATAATAACGGGTAAAAAGGATAATACATTTTGTTTCTATTATTTTATTTTCCACAATGTCAAAGCAACGCAGCTTAACCCAAAATACAAGCTCAGGCATGCACTTCTGTCCATGCAAACTGCGCTGTTCTGCGCTCTAGCCAGAGAATACTCCCGTTGCAGGAACAAAATATACAAATATATACAGAAGCAAATATATTTATTAAGTATAACGAGGTTGGATTGTCCATCCTATTAAAATGGCTAGGCTATATAAGAAAATTGTAAAAGAGAGTATTATATTTTGAACATATTCAAGCGCGAATGAGAACCGTTTGGAGGGGCATGCCAGGTTGTGCAAAAAAAACAAAACAAAAAAAGAAATTCTAATTTTCAAATCGAATACCAACCCACCGAACGAATATTCGAATATTCGGGTCAAGCCCTAGTTATTTCCATCTCTTAAAGAGTGGAACGCTGCCAACAGAGATCAACTTAGGTAGCCTGGCGCCTAGTCTATATCCACGATGTTCCACTTCTGGGATTGCTCCAATGGCTGGATGTCTGTTACCTTACACTTTCTTTGTGTTGGAATTTTAAACTCTGGTCGCTTTATGAGGACTATGGTTAACTGCTCCTCAGATCTCTGCAGGGTAAATCCAGACAGCTAGCTAGACTATCTGTCCAATCCGAGTTTTCTGTTGCACGACTAAAACAACTTTTGAACGAACACGTTCCACCAAAACAAGTTCCTTTCCAAGGTTAATTTGCAGCAGCACCGTGGCCCTGTCCAGTGCTTAGCGCCACCCAAGACGATTGTGATTGGTTTAAAGAAATGTCAATAAACCAGAGCATTTTCTCCCATCCCGGAATGCTGGACTAGCCAGACTTTCCTCCGCAGCTTTGGAGGAAGGTCTGCCAAAGCGAGACTACCTGGCTCCAGACCACACATTTTTGTTTTTTTTTCAGCGATTCAGACAGGTCTGTTGTTGTGTTCATTGATGGCTGTTTTCTACAGATGGAAATCAACTGAACCAATCAAAGCTTTGTAGGTGGGATTGGGAATGGGGACATCATCTCCGGTGCCAGAGCCAGTAAGGGTTGTTGTAAGTCGACTTACAGAAATAACAGCCCTAAATCGGCACTAATTTATCAACATAAACGTTAACTGCTGTAAGTAACCGCTACAATACCTCTGCTTCGACTGAAGATTTCGTTGACTGGACAAATAGGTTAGTCAAACAGAAATCTGCAAACATGAGCACACAACAATTCAGCATATCTTTAAAGGTCCCATGGCATGAAAAGTTCCCCCAGCCTGCCTATGGTCCCCCAGTGGCTAGAAATGGTGATAGGTGTAAACTGAGCCCTGGGTATCCTGCTCTGCCTTTGAGAAAATGAAAGCTCAGATGGGCCGATCTGGAATCTTCCCTATATGTTGTCATAAGGGGAAAGGTTACCTCCCCCTTTCTCTGCTTTGCCCATGGCAAGTTGGTCAAGGCCACACCCCCACCCTGCACCTTGCTCCCCCCCTCTCTCCTCCTCAATAGCATTTAAAGCTACAGACACAGAAATGGCCCATCCTAAGTAAAGCTCATTGTGGGACTGGCTCTAGTGGCTGTAATTCTGCACCAAGGCTGAATTTAGGGAAAGAGACTTCAGATACAGTATTAGGGGATCACTAAGGTCTATATAAAAGCACCCAAAAAGCAGCATGTTATAGGACCTTTAAGGCTACATCACACTTGCCACCACAAGTGGTAAAAACAGGATAATGGAACACTGAATTTCCCTTAATATCCAAAGATTATCTTCAGTCACTTGCTTTCATGATTAGGTAACATGACTGATAGCAAGTTAATGCGCACACGCAGGAAACAACAAACCATCTCCTGATGAGGAATGTTGTGTTTACTTCTGGAATTATTTTTTTGAAGCCAATGAAATGTTTTTCTGTGAGAGAAGAATCATTAAAACCATGAAGCAATGACTTTGTAAAATCTCACAGCAATATTTAACACATCATTTTAATATATCTAAACGAGCTTACAATATAGTCTAAAGTTATTTACAGCATAAAGTACAGTCTGCTCTTCTAAAAAAGCTCAGAGGAAATCTAAAAGGTGCAGTTTGGTATAGAGCTATATATGGAAAAATATCAAACATCACAATATTTGTGACCAAATACATCAATGTCGATATTGCAGCAATATTGTAGGATTGACTATTGGTGCTTTCACAAAATAGTTATATATATAGTATATAGTAATAGAGTTTTGATAAATAATTACCAATAATGTGGATATAATGACTAAGTGGGTAAAGACAAATAATTAAAAGCTAGTAAGTCTGGTAAGTTCAGAAAATTACTTCACTTTACTTTAATGCAGCCTTTAAAACCAGGAAAAGACAACACTTGTGTCATATCATGATACTACCATATCCAAAATTTAAGACGATATCTAGCCTCATATATCGATGTCGATATAATATTGATATATTGCCCAGCCTTAGTTTGGTATTATAAAGCTTTCCACTTGATACCATGATGAGAGCACTACACATACCAGCAGCAGTACTGACTGTGATTCACAGCAGAAAATCCCCGAAGCTATACATTCATGAAGCTTCGCTACACTTTACTCCACTCATCCTGTCAGCCAAAATGCATTCTCTTTGCCAAGTCTCTGTAGTTTCTGCAACTTTTAACTTACTATCAGCTAACTATGAGGAGAAACTTAGGTTATTTAGTGATTTTACTGTTGTGCGCAACAAACAAAGGCATCGCTACTAAACCACAAGCATGGGACGTCACTAAAGCGAAGAGGAGCTGCAGACAAAAGAAATGCCCAAAACTATGGCTGACAGTTGCTATGGAAAGCTGATGGTTTACAGCCTCAGCAAAGGCCAGGGAGTCAAACCCACCAGTTAATCAATGACTGCCTTTCGCCGAGCCAGGGGCCATCAAACACAGAAGCACATACCAGAGGAAGATACGGTACTGGGTTGAAAGGAGAACACAGGGAGGAGAAGGAGAGGTCTAATCCTGCATTCCCATCATGTGGGAATAACCGTCTGAACAAATAAAAGGTTGGAAGAAATGACTTGGAAGAAGTGATAACAAGTTCAAACCAGTCCGACGCCAGCGAGATGCCAGGATGGAAAATATGTGGAGACTTTTGAGTTTATGTTATGCAGCAAATTCAGTTAGCATGTGGGTCACATACAAAAATCCAGTAAATAGGTTGTGTCCTATTATCACATTTTACAAACTGTGCTCATAGCATTACATATGGAACAAAAATATGCATTTTGTATCTTGTTGGAATGGTTTGAAAATAATCTATCATTCCTGATACTGGAATATATATTTCTGATTGATTTTTTTGTCACTTAATTTGCGAAATCACCATCAATACCTGAGGTCCCATGTAACATTTACCACATCAAAGCTGTTAAGGTTCAGAGGTATTTTCAACAAGGAAGCTCATATTTACGATCCCAGATCTGTAGTGTCTAATGTTAAGAACTGTTAATAGTACTACTAACAATAGTACTACAACAAGAATATGTAAGCATGCGACAAATCAAAGTTGTGATAAAAGGGTTCCAAGTGTTCTGAAACTCAAAACCAACCTAAACCAAGAAAGACTTTATTTATCCAAATCAACTCTTTAAAAAAAGTGCAACATTTTCAGACTCAAAACAGTTAAAGCTGCCATCTAGCAATTTAGTATTGTACTTCCATAAAGTTGGGGTACTCACAAGAGACATCTTTAAAAAAGAATGGTCAAAATCAAAGCAGCAGAAAAAATCCTGAATCCTATATATCCCATAATGCAACCAGTTAGGTTTATCTTTCAATATACTCCCTTGAGAGCCACAGGAGACATCATACAACTATTTTCACAGTCTAAATAGTACTCATCCTGACAAGTACACTGAACTTCATGTGTAAAACGTGCCCCTCTAAAACACTGAATCAGACCCCGCTGGTCACAGCATCCACATCACTAAGAGCAGATGTACTGCAGTATCCAGCAGGCTGTCAGCTGCTGTCTCTAGTAGATACTCATCACAGTAACGTGTTGGAGGCTGGTTACCGCTTGTCCGAACAGATGTTCCTTGCCCCCCCTCCTTTTCTCAGAACAACTAAAGCCAATCCCCTGCTGTTAAACATGCTCCCAGAGGCAGATGGCTGCCGACCTGAGCATCAATAAATATTAAACCAATCTACTGATCTACACGTGGTTTAGAGGAGGGCTGTTGCTCAAAGTGGCCTAACCTGTATTTGTCCGTGCTGATACCAGTCTTTCTAAGCAGATCAGCCATCCAGGACAGATCCACATTTAATATTTTTCTTCAATGTACTCTTTGTTCATGTAATTATAAAATCCAGTGTTTGCACTGTTAGTCATTGGCCCAATCCCAAAGTGAGCCCTGAGGACTAAGGACTCACAGACTTAATTGATCTCAGGTGCTAAGTGAGTGAGTGTGTGAGGCCACATGGACTCAGATAGGTATAAATGGGATTGGGACAGCACTTCACGAGATCACGTTACCTTGGCGACGTTTAATAACAAAGATGATGCTGACACTTGCCGGTTTGGGAATTTTCATTTTAAGTTTGTTGTTTTCCACACGGCCAAGGCACAGGAGACGGCTGCCTGATTCCAAATTTCTTCAAACTCTTGTTTTACAAGCTGGACAACAGGTTGGTCTGTGTTCCGTGGTCGTGTGTCGTGCTGTTGTTTACCTTTGTAATTCCCGGATTTCCCTATGGTCTCCGCAGTAAACGTCACAATGCTTTGAACTCTGGGTAATTCCCTTTGGTGAAGTCTGCATCGATGCAGACTCACGGAAAGGGCTCGGTAAGTGTGTACTCAAACCCTCACGCCCTTTGAAATTCGACATTGGGACAACCCTAAGCCCTTACGAATTTCGCGACAACGCACACAAAGTCTGTGAGTCTGTGAGTCCGGACTTTGAGATTGGGCCATTCAGTCACAGCATGCCACTGACTCCGTTTTGAGTGCCGCACCAATCCCTGGTGTCATTTAAATTGATTTAGAAATGATACCCTGAGTTGAGGTATTGGAATATCTGAATATGTCAGCATTGCCTTGACATTAAGTACATCTTATATAATTTATCTGTGGCACCTTCCCTAATTTTGGATCTGTTGGAAGATAAGACACAATGTTTTATTTCAGGAAAACTCAAGGACATGTACTTTAAATCAAAATGTGCTGAGAGAAGTATGGGTAGATACAAAAATACGCGTGTTGTCTTTTGCTACTGGTACTCCACGCAAGCTTGTCCTGGCATGCTTGGGTTATATTCATGAATACATATTAACCATTTAGAAAAATCTGATATTGTAAGCAGCGTGAATTCAGCACAAATACCTCCTGTGTGAACACAGCCTTGGTCTCAAGGCACTGGTGTATTTGTAGTGTTTAACCACGGCCTCATTTGGACACATTGCCTGGACCTCGATGTAGTCTGAGGATGTACGGTCAAAGACTGTGTCAACAACAACATGCAGGAACACACACACTGGCCCAGCTGCTACAAACTCCTTTCCTCTCCCTCTGTGCTAAGATGCACCCACACATGTCTGACCTGTGCTGTGGGCCCACTGGGAGCCCACATCACATTCACAGCAGCCAGATGACTGTTTGCAGAGGGTCTTCTCTCGGACTCCTCACATCCTTTCTTTACAATGGGGTCAACACAATGTGTCAGAGATGACAGATGTTGAGGAGGTGTGGTGTAGGAGAGAGAATGACCACACTTGTAGAGTAATGTGGTGTTGAACAATGGCTCAGCGAGAAGGTCCTGGGTTTTGTACTGATCACTACAGCTGACCCGGGTCCTTCAGAACAATCTAAAACTTTATGAACTATACTCCACGAATCCATCAAACATGATGAGAACTCGTGGACGCAGAGGCATCTGAATAAGCAGAATGCATGAAAGGAAAGCTCATTTCTATTCTAGTTACCAGCCCTGGTTAGGTCACATTGGCAACCAGGAATAGCAGTGTAACAGTAGACAGACACAGTGAGGTCTGGTCATGCCAGGCTGGATGGGGGGTATCTGCAGATCTGGTAGACTTGTATGTGTTTGTAGTCTATGGACAGAACTCACATGGAGGCAGGGGGGAGTTAGAATTGAGAGCACTGGGGACTGAGTGGCTGGAGACAGCAACGTTTGGGCAGATGTCCATCTTGCATGTGTGGAGGGACAGACCAACCTCCATTCACAAATCTCGCAGTTTAAAGTTCCCTTGCATTTAGGCAAAATATCCTCTATTGAAATGTAACTTAAACAACTACATAATGTCCGAAGGGTATTTCTGAAAATTCGGCATTAAAAAAATCCGAAGAAGCAATAATGTAAATAAAAAATCTGATTGTGTTTGTAATTTTCTAACACAGCAAGCTACCACCCATCATGGTAAACTTCAGTGGAAGACCACAGGCAAGACTATAATAAAAGTATAATTTTTAAAAAGTTGAGAAAGTGAGGTTTGGTGTACGTATGCCGAATTGAATAGACCCACGTATGGATTCGTGGAAAGCTGTAACTAATGTTCTATTACATGTAGTTTACCGATATGAGAGTATAATGTTACATTTGCCAGATTTCTAACCGGAGTTTGGCAAAGGTGTGCGTTTTGACTGTTAAATAAAACTTAATAAAGACAACTGAAGCAATGCAGGAATATGTGTTTTCCACATTTGCGACTAATGCCCACAATATGCTAGCTAGTCATATAAAGTAGCCTACAAGAAGCACGTCCAGTTTACTCTGTTAACGTTAGTTAGCCTACTTCCCCCACCTCCGTCCACCGGCTACAATAATTACAAGCCCAGCAAGTGCTGTGAGCAAACACCACTACAACCACCGACCTAAAACCACTGAATACCTTATAACTAGTCGAGCACACAGACACAGTATAGACAAACCAACTTACTTTAACTCCAATGAATGAAACTCCTCTCTCCCTCCGTTGTTTTCATCGCCTCTGCTCCTTTAAATAAAGCCACGTGTTTTTCTCCGTTTCTGCGAATTATTGTGGAACAACAGGAGCATTTATGGGGTTTTGTCCCGGCGCGCTTTTGTTATGATAATGCTAAAAGCCCATATAGGCTCTAATATATTCTGTAGATATCTCAGTGTTCACAAAGGGAGCTGTCTGCTTGCCCACTTGTTAAAACACGGGTTCATCCACTGATGCGTTGGTATATTCCAGTTCATTTAAACCAGTGCGGGAGTTTAGAGTGATTGTAATCTTTGTCCATTGTCTCCTTCCCCGCTATTCACGTTGAGACGCTATCTCGTACTGCCGGGGCTCCTGCAAGAAACAGCCGGCTCACAGTCATCTCTCAGCCCGCGGAGAGAGTCGGGGCTATCAGAGTGAAGACAGAGAAACAAGAGAGGAGGAGCAGGAGGAAGAAAAGAAGGTGGGGATCCTGAGTCAGAGCTGTGCAAAGAGAGAGAGAGAGAGAGAGAGAGAGAGAGAGAGAGAGAGAGAGAGAGAGAGAGAGAGAGAGAGAGAGCGAGAGAGAGAGCGCGAGAGAGAGGGACAGAGAGAGACAGAGCGCGAGAGAGAGAGAGAGAGAGAGAGAGAGAGAGCGCGAGAGAGAGAGAGAGAGAGAGAGCGCGAGAGAGAGAGACAGAGAGAGAGAGAGGGGCAAGTGAAGCACCAGATACCACTGGGGGACACACATCTTAATCCACCATAGAGGAACTAACATAACATTTAATGATTTATCGATCATGTTAATGTCATGTATTGTGACCTGTTATGTCAATAAAGATTTTATTTCCAC
This sequence comes from Sander lucioperca, assembly GCF_008315115.2. Lineage (NCBI taxonomy): Eukaryota > Metazoa > Chordata > Actinopteri > Perciformes > Percidae > Sander > Sander lucioperca. The sequence continues at coordinate 35,683,741 of NC_050177.1, forward strand.
CGACAGAGAGCCACAGTCAGACCATGCCAAGGCGTGGCTTTCTCTTATATAGCCTACTTTTATCACTATATATAAAAGAACAAAGGTGAAGCCTCAAGTATTATCAGACCTGTACTATAGTAGCCTGGACCTATTTGAAAACCATAAAAATACAGCAAAGGGAGTATTCAGGATAAGTGCTCCCTCGAGGCACATTAGCCTTTGTATGATAGTGTCTGTGGCATCATTTGCTTGGTTATGATTTGACTGTCCTACTGACTTGAAATAAAGTCAATGTGTTCCTTCTGAAACAACAAACATATAGTGTAAACAAAAAGGCAGCGATATGAAATAGTTAGGGGCTTGAGTAGTGTAAGGAGTATTCAGATTGTTTACTTCAGTAAAAGTAGCAATACAACTACAAGTAACTGAATTTGTAAAATTGGTGGAGTGAACCTTTAAATATGTTGAATTATTCAAAAAGAATGTATGTATGCAGGATAGTTTAATCACCGATGTCAAACACGTGGTTCCAATGATGTCGTCAGTTACTACTATACTCACAGTGTAAATGGGTTCAGACTGAGGTTTAGCCAGAAACTGGCTTGTCTTAATGTCCTCCTCAGTTAATATTGAGATTTTCGTCTGAGTCCCCTCACCCTTGTGTTCCTTCTGATAGGCCGACCATCCTTTATCCCTTTAAACCATCAGCTCATCCCGCTTTGAACAAACTGGCTTAGTTTTTACATGCCCTTTCATTGTTAGAATTTCCCTCCACCGGCTCTTCTGATTTATGTTGTAAATCCGAGCAGATTACCGCTAAATGCTTGTTAACAAATACTGACTTTTTGCTGCTTGATTCTATAAACTGTAACACTGACAAGTCAAAGCCATAATGAGAATTTTTATTAGCAAAGTAAAAAAACAAAAAAAAAACAGGCTGCAGACAACATTAGATTACCTGTCTGTGACACACATCAGCGTCTAGTCATATGCATCCCATGAACTATACTTCGTTTGTCTTGTAGGGAACATTTAAGTGTACGGCAATGTATTATTCATTATGCACATACTGCGGTGGGAGTGGTAAGGTTGTGTAACCAATGATGTCTGATCCACTTCCTGTTGTAAAATTAGATCTGTATCAGCATGCATTAACACTAAAGGAAGCGATGCCGCCTTGTCAACAATTAACTTTCAGCTCTTCCCACTGTCATTACAGCTCTACCAGGACCCTGACAGTGAACTCTGGTTTACCCTCACACTCATTCTTTAACCTGAAACCCCCTTTGGGGCTAAAGTCAGATCTGCCTGGGGTAGAAGGGCAGTATAAATAGCCCTGTATCCCCGCTCAGGTTACCCAACCAGAGTCCAGGTTGAAATACCAAAAGACAGAGGGACACACTGACAGACAACACACATGTTCTTCTACACATACATCGCATAAGTCATGCAGAACACTGGATACTGCATACAGAGAGATGCATTTAGAAAGGAGTCATATATTAGTCCATGCAATATGTATTGTACTGGCTGTGCTATTAGCCTTTTTTGAATGTGAAGGTGAAGAGCCATCCAAGAATGACAAATAACACTATAGTGTTATTTGTGATTACACAGCAGCAGAGAGAGAAGCTCACATCCTGTGAGCACAGTGAGTAATGATGAGTAGTGTCTTTTTAACTCATTCCCATAACACACTGTGCTCCCTCTGAGGCTCTGAGGTAAAAACTTCTATGAATTTCTATGACTAAATCGAAACAGTTACATGGTTTACAGATTAATTTCCTCTCTGATTTGTTTAAGCAGCACTGGGCAGGATTATGATGCAAACGTCTGTTGGTTTAAACTGCATGTTCGACAGTGATCAAAAAGTTTGGGGAGTAAAGGTGAAAACAAAGATGCCCACGAGAGTTATTACCCAAACTGTTACATTTTAAAGGATATGTTCACAATTTTGTAAGTCAGGTGCCCATATGAAGATTAAAACAAGTTTTGCTCGCTGTAATATTTCCTCCTATTCCTTACTGGCCATTAAGAGATCTCTTCCCAAAACAATATCAATGGAAGTGATGGGGGATCAAATCCACAGTCATCCTTCAGTTCCGCTGAAGTTAATATCCAACCCGTTCTCAATCTATAAAGAGCACCAGAGTTTGCAGGAATAAATAGCTCCAAAGTCGAACATTTTCCTGTTGAGGCATCCAGTTAACCTCTGCCCTAGCTTTTACCTTTTAAGTAGTCTCGCTTTGCCAGACCATCCACACGCTGCGGAGCGTAGGAGGGTCTGGCTAGTCCACACAGCATTCCGGGATGGGAGAAAAACATGCTCTGGTTTACTGGCATTTCTTTAACCTAATCACAATCGTCATGGGCGGTGCTAAGCTGCGCGGAGCCGCTGTAAAATAGTCGTGCGAGAGAAAACTCAGATTGGACAGATGGTCTAGCTAGCTGTCTGGATTTACCCTGCAGAGATCTGAGGAGCAGTTAACCATAGTCCTCAGAAATCCACCGGAGTTTAAAATTCTAACAGAAAGAAAGCAGAAGGTGGGGGACATCAGCGAAAATACAGTGCATCCGGCGGAATTTCCTGCGGCACCGGAGCAATCCCGGAAGTGGAACGTCTATGATATAGACTACCTTTAAAGCGATCCTTTACCTTTAAAATGCCTATCCCAGGGCATCATTTTAGTAAAATTCTCCACAGGGTCCAATCTAAGATCCACCTTGGCTGTAGCAGATTGAAATCAATTCATCTCTCCCTCTGGTTTCTTCAATATCTGCATGCCTGAGCACAGCAAAGCTTCTGTTAACTCATTAACACAGGAACCTCAGGCTGTTCTTAAATTGATGGCTATCTAAAAGCACACACTGTGCATTTTATTGAACAGACGTGCTTGGCTCTTACGCTGCAATTTCATTGACCAGACAGAGAGCTGATGGATCGATCTCCTACAGTAACTGAGATCATACACATCATAGGCAGGTAAAATTACCGCCCACATATCCTTTAACGTCTGGTCATCGGTTTCCTGTAATGTTTGTTCAACAGTGGAGAAAATGGAAATCCATACATAGTAAAAGCAATATCGTTATCAAAATAAAATAAATAAACTAAATATCTAATTGACAATCTGGTTGCACTGACTCTCACAGTGCACTTCAAGTAGTGCTACCAAAAATGCAGAGACAGAAACCATCCAGTACAGCAGAGTGCATTATGGGACAGATGTTTGAGCTGATTCCTACCTTGTGATAGGCGGACGGGCTGTGTGACCTGGAGCCCGTCAATAGCACAGAGGTTCCCACAGGGGTGCAGCGTGATGACCCCTGACCTGTTCTCTATGTAGCAGTGCTGGGCAGCCACTCCAGGGCCCTGGATGTTGATGTCCATGGGACCATGACCTAGTGTTGTCCGGCCTGGGGGAAGTCAAATCCATTTTATTTATATAATGCTAAATCACAACAGAAGTTGAAAAGTCATAACACTTTTCATAAAGAGAAGGTCTAGACCATACTCTTTAATTTACAGAGACCCAATATTCTCCCATGAGTAACAGCAGCAAGGAAACACTCCCCTTTATCGGGAAGTTATTATTATTATTATTATTATTATTATTATTAACAGGAAGCAAATAAGTAAAGTTTTAGTGTAAGGCATTTCACAGAGCAATGTCACAAAGTGCTTCACAAGAGGAAAACATTGTAAAAATAAGACCCTAAAAACAGTAAAAAGAAACAAACAATAAAACACAAGCAACAGCAGACCATACAAACAGGGAAAGAAGAAGAGTTAGAATAACATTTGATGTGGTCCTGTAAGTGTGGTCCACCTCTCATCAAACAAAAAGCTAATAAGGATCAAATTGATTATTGTTCTTTCTTTCCATAATAATGGTAGAATAACAAAGAATGCTATGCAAACCTCTGTAATTCTACATAAAATCATATCCTTTATTGATACCTGACCTTACTATGAAGAGCACTGTGCCTAATTATCTCATTATTGACTGATGATCAATTTTAGCATATTTTAAGACAATATTACCTGTAAATAAAAAAAAATATATATCAAATGATTTTTTTTACTTGTATTATATGGTAATTTTTTTTCCAGCCCTTTGTGGTTGTCTTCAACGTTTTTTAAGCCAAGGACCCCTTAACTGAAAGAGAGACGGATCAGGAACCCCCTACTACATATATTGTAGAAAATGAAGTTGCATATTAAACTGGGCCTACAATAACTTTTAGGGCAGCCTAAAGCATTTATAGATACCATTTTTTTGCATAGAATACTAAGTTATTAAAATAGCCTAATAATTGTTGGCATACTTTTATAAATCATGTTTTAATGTTAACCCTTAAATGTGAAACAAATGTGAAACAATCAATCCTTTGGGATGAGTTGTATCTGTGGATGGTACCTTAGTGACTACATTACCTATTGGCCAGTAAGGCTACCATCAGTGGGGATTTATATTTGCTAATAATATGTTGGAATCATGTTAAGACTTTTTAATTTTTGAAAAAACTTTCAAACATTAACAATAATCATGAAGATGACCTGTTGAAGATCCCTGTATTAAAGGAACACACAGACTTATTGGGACTTTAGCTTATTCGCCGTATCCCCCAGAGTTAGATAAGTCCATACATACCCTTCTCATCTCCGTGCGTGTCATCACTCTGTCTGACGCACCCACCGCTAGCCTAGTTTAGCACAGATGCTTAGAGGTAACTGCTTCGCCTTCTGAGAATACAGTATAGTTCCCAGTTTGTATACAGTTAGAAGATGGCTGTGTCTCACGTGACCTTGGTATTATGTACACGCTGTGACTATACAAATCACAACATGTAAATAGGAAAATGTTGGCGTTATTTTGTCACTTATTGGGAGCAGTAGGCTAGTTGGAGCCGGTTACCTCCAGAATCTGGGCTAAGCGAGGCTAGCGCTGGGTGCGTGAGACAGAGTTACGACACGCACAGAGATGAGAAGGGTATGTATGGACTTATCTAACTCTGGGGGATACGGTGAATAAGCTAAAGTCCTCGGCATGTTCCTTTAAGCCTGTGAGAGAAGGGTTATAACTATGGTGGCTGGACAGACAGAGGACAATATTCAGAGAGACTTTAGTTAAAAAAAAAAAAATCAACCTGGAACTATTGAAGTCCCTGTGTCCCCAGTGGAAATTACGCCCTTGAGTAGTAGTAACAATAGTAGTGGTATTGCCCTCCAGGGCCCAGTAAAATGTAATAGGCAAGTGTAACAAACGAACACACTTTCACACAATGACTCACACACACTACCCTTGCCTGGACATAACCTCTGGAATCTCCCTGCATACCAGCCTGCAGAGGCCCAGACAGAGACAGGAAGGCCAGCAGACACACAGGTACTGACAGAGAGACAGAAAGGGCATCATTCAAACAGACCAAAGGCCAAGAAATCCCCAGACAGAGAAACGTGATGACAAAGAGACATACAAGGACGAAGGATAGATATAGAGGTGATAACATGGTTCAGGTCACTAGAGATACGAGTGTGTGTGTTTGTGTGTGTCGTTGTGGCCCTTTGTAAAAGCCTATAAATGTAATAAAATCACTTTAAATAAACTTCATGTAATAAAGCCAACACCCCAATAAAAAAATAATAATGCAATACATAGCAATTTTACCAGTGATGTTATAACTTATTACATTTATGATGCTTAGTAACCATTTTTGACTAACTGAATAATGTGGGGTCAGTATTTATTAAAACATGCTTATTTCCCTGATCTTTTTTGTTTGTTTTAAAGTGTATTTTGTATCAGTTGTTGCATCCACATCATTCTTTGAAGCTAACCCCTAATTTCCACCAGACGCGTCTGCGCTGCGTTCCGGGTGCGTGGCATGCCCCGCGAACAATCCCGGCCATTCAAGTCAATGTTTGATAATCCACCAGCTGCGCTTCGGTGCGTCCCAGAAGCGCACGCGAAGCGGCTCTCCGCTCCGCTGAAGATACGTGCCAGGTCTATTTTCACGCGGGCCGTTCGGACAGCTGGGCAGGAAGTGAAACAGTGAGAGTATCCAGTCAATTTACCAAAACACGCCCCCCATTATCGTTTGTGTCTCCTTTACAACACCACGGACAACGAGAGATTCATCTTGGAGGTTGAACAACATAATACCACATCACAGATCTTTTTTTTAAAGGACAACGCCAGAAAAGAGAAGGCATGGAGTTTAAAGTGCTCATATTATGCTCATTTTCAGGTTCATAATTGTATTTAGAGGTTATATCAGAATAGGTTTACATGGTTTAATTTTCAAAAAACACCATATTTTTGTTGTACTGCACATTGCTGCAGCTCCTCTTTTCACCCTGTGTGTTGAGCTCTCTGTTTTAGCTACAGAGTGAGGCATCTCACTTCTATTACATCTTTGTTGGAAGCCGTACATGCGCAGTGCCTAGGTAAGGACTACTAGCCAGTCAGCTGCAGAGTATGAGGGCGTGTCACGCTAGCAGCTAGGCGAGCATTATAACGTGTGTTACAAAGTGACGCACGTTCGTCACGGAAGTAAAGGCTGGACTACAATAGAGCTGTTTGGAGCAGTTTGTGAACAGTGTTTTCTGTTGGAGGTGGTAAGTCCCTTTGAGGTGGACTTTGGGCTTTTTCACTTTGTAAACCTATAACATGCACAAAAAAAGATATATAACACAATAAAGGAAAGGGAAAAGCCAAAAAGCATTATATGAGCACTTTAATTACAGGAGTGCCTTGAGTGGAAGGTAGATACTAGCTTAATAGACACGTGATTGTTCTGTAAAGTATTTGTAGACTCAATATAATCTGCGAGTCGGGCAGCAAGACGCTCCACTTCTGAGACGCTCCCGGTGTGGTATGGCGCATGGCGGAGGACGGAAGAAAACTGGAACGCAGCCTGAACGCAGTACAAAACAGTGGAGAATTGGAGTAACTGGTGTGTTGGTGTGATGTCTGGCAGATGTCTCACCCTCAGGCAGAGGCAGCAGGGTGATGGCTGTACTCAGTCGTCCACTACCCAGGCTGACCAGGTGGGGGCGCTCTGCCTGGAACTTCAGCCCCTTTCCATTCTCAATCAGGTCCAGAGGAGTGCTCTAAAAAGAAGGCCAAAGGTCACAAATAAACTGTAAATGATATTTATCATATCCATAGTTTTTGGTTTGGATAAATTAGCTTTTTGTTTTGTTTGGTGTTTTGTGTACTGTTAAGAATGACTGATTATACGGTAGGCCTTTTTCTGTTCTTTTGCCAGGAAATTAAAACATTTGTGGAATATGTGGTATACTCATAATCACACAAGGGGATTTTTTGGCTGATCTTACTGATATGCCTCATCCTCTGTCTCTATTCACACAGCTCTGTCTGGACTATGAACGGCACATCGTGAATGGGACCTAATCAACAATCATTTCCTGTCCATTTGCGGTACTAATTGGTTTTGCATGACACAAACAATGTGAATATGTAGTATTGCAGGGGAGATAACACTCATATTTCTGTCTGGCACAAACCACAGTTTTACTGCTTCACTAATGCATCAGAGAGAGGTTCATCCTCCACTCTGGGGATGAGAAGAGGTGTCTGAATGTCTTCACTATGGGAGGTCATTTCCATAGCTGGCTGCTTTGGCATATTCTTCTACACACTGTGTGTGTGTGTGTGTGTGTGTGTGTGTGTGTGTGTGTGTGTGTGTGTGTGTGTGCGCCTCGACTCCCCCCTCTCCCCCTCCTAGCTCCGCCTAAAGCACCACCGTGTGCTCTCAGCACAGCAAGGGGGAAGGGATGTCGCCATAGCAACAGCACTCCGCAATTAAGAAACATGAAGCTCCTGGAGGGCGTTGAATGAGCTAACTTGTGATGAGCACTTTCAGCACATCGATGCCTGAACATAAAGACAATTCTGCTTTTTAGTCATCTTCTTATTGTTAAATTACTCGCAGTGTAGAGGAGAGTTTGGCAGCGATGCAGAATGCAAAATGTGTTAGGCTGTGTTTTTCTCTTTTTCTCTGCAGCTTTACCTCCCAGGGTTTGACATAATGAAATAAATGACCTCTCCTGTTGAGTAACATCCATTATACCAAAGAGTGAAAAATATGTTGGCATATCAAAGAGAAATATACACCAGGACATCCTTTAGGACAGATGTTCTCTTCCAGCTGACAGAGTGGAGACAATAATTTAAATTTAGTCATTTTTAGGTTCTAAAATTTGACAAAATTATTATAATTATAAATATAAAAGTTGGAGTTTTCAAATATTGCTTAATTTTGTATTTTATTTGTATTATATAGAATTGACTCTATATTTCAACCCTGCCTGGTTGATTAAATATACATAAAAATGTTTAAATGTCTCAGTCTCAAAGGACTGTCTAAGTATCAAGTGTAGGGTCACAACCCCAAGGTTGAGAAACATTGCTTCACAGTTTAATGATTTAACAGATGATTAAGTAGCTTTTATAATTCAGCATCACAGGAAATTCAGCATACTGAGGTATTCATTGCTCAGCAAATTAGCTCTGTGCCAGGTGAAGTGTTAAATGGACTCACTGGCATACATTTGAATTTTGAAACCTGCTGCGACTGCGTCTTTTAGTCCCACTTTTGAGCCCTCACATTTCTTATTTACAACCTGTACGCGATCATTGACTCGGCCTCTCGGCTGGTAAACTAGCCGTGTGTGTCCTAATAGGATTATGTGATTGTGGTGGTACCATCGGTGGAGTGGGGTCAAGCCTAAGAGGATTGCTGAGATAGAGACTGGCTGGGAGGCACTGGGAGGCTTACTGGGAGTGAAGGGTGAAGAGGGGAGGAGATTCAAACTGCCTCATCTGCTGTGTGCTGCTGCTCCCATGTGGTGCGCACAGCAACAGCCTGCTCCTCTGTCTGTCTGTCTGTACATGCAGTCTGTACATGCAGAGCATGCCATGTAATGTAATGCAGTTCATGAGTCAAATACATTGGAATTTATTAGGAATTTAAGGTACAATTATCTACTGACAGATCTAATCATGTGCATCATGTCTTTGTTTACTTTTATATTCATTTCTTATTCAAGACAAATTTGAAGAACATAATCAGTAACATTCCTTGGCAACAAGACTCACCATTTATGTTTGAAATCGTAAAGTGGAAAAGACAGGACAAATAAAATTGCAGGTAAGGTCAAAGTAAAAGAGGAAACAATGTGACTTGCTGGACAAAAGCCACACCTATGTCAGGTTAACTTTGTCTCTTAAATTGAACATACAATCAGCCCATTTTTTGGGCAGAATTAGTGTAGAATCCTCCCCCAACTCTACTGGTGAAGTTAACAGAATAATTATGGCAAAATAGTTGATAACAAAGCTTAAATAGATGCATTGTCCCACTTCCCCTACAGTGATCATTAAAGTTTAATCTCTCTCTGTCATTTCTTGCTCCCTCCAACTCCCATATATGTAGAAGAAAAAACTGAACACACACACACACACACACACACACACACACACATATACACACACACACACACACACACCTCCCCTTAAATCCGGATGGGTTTGTCAGACCCAGCAGGTGGGAAACGCAGACATCCAATCTCCGGGTCTGTCTAATTACTGACTCTGGCTAAAGAGTCCTGCTTTACAACATACGGACATATGCTGTCAGGACGCGTCCCAGCTGTACTGCCTGACCTTACCTGCTGAGAGTTTTAGTGCCAAAAATCCATCAAAGCAGCCAATGTGGTGACATTTAACATCAATGGATGCCTTTATTAGAAGAAGAGATTGCTTACTGTGTGTGTGAATGGGTCCAAACGGGAAACATGGAACAAACATGACATACTGACAACATAATGACTATGCTTTTTCAGTGATAGTTGCCATCTCAGGCTCTTTCTCTCTCTGACTCTTTTCTCTGTTCTCCCTCTCCATCTCCTTGTTTATCCCCAAAACACACAGACACACGGACACACACACAGACACACAGACACACACACACACACACACACACACACACACACACACACACACACACACACACACACACACACACACACACACACAATCTCACCTGTAACACCTGGTGGGTTTGCCGTCCACACTCAGGCATGTTCCTATTCAGGCGGTCCATGTCCACTGAGCTGTCCACAGCTCCCTGCGACACATTAAGATCCTGAGGGAGGAAATGACAATCATGATATTAGCCAGACAATGAGTAACAAAAGTCGTCATGGGTGACTTCATCTCTGCAGGGTAGAAGGGTTAGTTACAGTATCAAAATCTTTGTTCTTGTGGTCAAAAATGTAACCATATTTAGTGGGATTCCCCCTCCCCACTCTGCCTACACACTAAAGTGTCAAGGTGTGATTCATGCTGTCAGCGCACACAAAACAGATGGTAGATGGCATTTGGCAACACACTCTGAGGAAGTAACACACATAAAACACACACACACACACACACACACACACACACACACACACACACACACACACACACACACACACACACACACACACACACAATATCTAGTGTCTAGTAGTTGACACATTCACTGGAAATTAGCCACCTTGGCTGCTCTCTTGTCTCTCAGTCTCTATACACACACACACACACACACACACACACACACACACACACACACACACACACACACACACACACACACACACACACACACACACACAAATCCCACAAATTCCTCCCTTCTTACTCAGTCATTTTGGGGTATTTCCATCAAGTCAGCACTGAACAAACGGCTATAAATATATTCCACGTCTATATTGGTACACTTGTTTAAGTGGCCAGATTCTGCATAAAGGTGAAAATAAGAAGTATGTGAGAAGTCATTATATGAGATGTTTAAAGCTTGTGGTTGTGAGGAAGGACAGAAAAGCACACAGAAAGGTTTCGAAACACATAATTATAGCAATCACAGAGAATCAGAGTTTACCCGGAGTCATTTGCATGCCTAAAATGTTATGCAGCAGGGATGGAAAATATGTTTCTGATGTACTCTGCCCTCAAGAAAACAAAACACTGCTGCAATAGCATCATATTTGCTCTTCTGACAGACCCATGAAATGATATTCAACGGAGTCAGCCTCAGGGAAGCCTCAAACAGTAAATCACAAAATAGCCAAAAAATAAAAACAAATGTTGAGAAAATTCTATCTGGAAACGCTTTTGTGCATTAAGAAACTCTTTTCTGAGCCAGAAGGTGCAAGAATTCTGCTAACTACAAACTGTTTCTCCCTTCAGGTTTAACAATGTTTCTCATGTGAAATTCCAACAAACTGTTTAGTGTTAACCTGTCCTTTGCTGTCACTAAATATAATAATTACCTTTCTCCAGTTGTCCAGCACATGCATAGCCTCCATGGCAAAGAGCTGCTTCTGGCTACTGACTCTATCCTATCAGTGTGAACTTGATTGACCAGGACACCTCTGAGACTGCAGAGTGAATACAACACAATTTCTTCAACAACGCTTCTTTTCATGAAACACAGATTGTCTCTTTGTCTTGATCTCAGTTCTTTGTCTTACGCTAGAATCCTCCAAAAGCTTCCATTCAGGAGGTGGACCTGTTGCTGCTTGCTCCTCTAAACTAAGACCTACATTCCTTACTGGCAGCACCAAAGTCCCAGATAACAGAGATGTGTGTGTGTGTGTGTGTGTGTGTGTGTGTGTGTGTGTGTGTGTGTGTGTGTGTTTGTGTGTGTGTAAGCGGTGATCAAAAGAAGAAGAAGAAAATAGGAAGGGAGGAAGAGAGAGTGATGACTGAAGTGATTTGAAAAAATAAATAAAGCTCATAAAAAAAAGTGGTGGACATGCTGAAGGAGAAAGGAAGAGCTCTGTAAATATGCACAAATGTACCACAGTGCCTGTCTGAACAAGCCACAATGAATAAACCATGAAGTGTTTTCCAGTTTGATTTGTTTATTCCAGCAGAAAGACAAGAATAGCTGAACCGATTTAAAGATTATTATCATCAATCATCATACTCTCGCTGCAGCATAAACTTTTCAATTCCAAAATAGGTTGTTAGATACATACTGTATTATCATGTAATTTTAGCAGTCAATATACAAAACATTTGAGCAATTTGCTTCCTTGAAACTAATTATGCATTAATGACTGCATGTGCTCTGTGTTTTCAACAGCTCAGATAATTGAGTAGCACTTTCCAGACTACTGAAGTTGAACTGCATGTTTGAGGTTTGCTCTGGCAGCAGCAGCCATGCATCAAAGTCTGCTAAGACTATTGTGGCCGCTACTTTAAATATGATAATTTACTACCTTACTTATTGTGCTAAGTGTATAAGCTGTTATAAAACATGGATGGATTGATATTAAAAACAAGAGGTAAATCGGGCCTAAAACTTCAAGTCCAGTCACGTTTTGACTACCGCTCAAACTCATGCTAAATGTCAGTGGTGCAGAATCACATTCGTTTGTTTGTCCTGAACCAAATTCATCTTTCTAGTAGTAAGAGTGGAGATGTTGTATAATTATGAAGGTAACAAATAAATAAAATGTGCCTGAGGAAACAAACATCCAAACTATGACATCTATTTATCCTGAACCTCTGGCTGTAACTCAGGCCTTATACATCAAGGATGACACCAAAAATGACTTTGTAAAACTCAGGATAAGTGACAGAGTTAGTTTTGAACAGTTTCCTTTTCGTTACACTGTAACTGTAACACTGTGCGAAATATTGAATCAGGGATAAGAAACCTGAGCAATTCATCCAACAATTTTCTTCATGAATTGCATCTGCAACAATTGCTACAAATCCATAAAGACGAAAGTCACCACAGCTGTGGCAGGTAGCCTGTTTATTATGTTTACATTCCATGTTGGATCTGTTTTGCTATTATAACAATATTTTTTTTATTTTCTCTCTTCCGGGCCACACACATTCAAAACTCATTGGTGGACAACCTGTCTCCTAAAAAAGTTGCGCAACTTAGCTACATTAGCCATCTAAGTAAGCTAGCTAGCTAGCTTGCATGCTGATGCTCAAAGTTTTCAAAATAGCACAGTGAGGAAAGGATAATTTAAGAAGTTATGGGCATTCTAATTTTCTCTTTATCTTTTATAGTTGCTAGTCCTAGTTTCTGAACTCCAATTTTTCATGTGAGTATGTGTGTTAGTTCCCACCAAATCAAAGTCCATTTCTTTCAGACTGTGGGAGGACATCAACAAAGAAGTGTCAATCTCTCTATTTCTTTCTTTCTTTCTTTCCCTCCCTCTATCCCCCTAATGCCAGGGCAGAAAGGCTGGCATTGTTTCCTGTTGAGCAGGCATGGATCTCTACTCACACATGAGGGAATCTTTTTTTTTTTTTTTTTTACGAAAGCGAGGGAGGGAGGCTCACCATTTAGTTGGAATGCAAAAATGTAGAAGCAGGCAGGGAAGCTAGACTGCCAACTAGATGGTGAATACAATTGTAGAGAGGATGAATAATAGAGATGATAGAAAGAGTGGAAAAAAGGTGAAATGAAATGCATCTGCAGAAGTTATTATTCAAAGGTTTATCCTTTTCAGTTAACCAATCAAAAGAATTAAAAAAACCTTAATTTTGTCTTCATAAACATTTTAATCTTACCTGCACAACCCTCTATTTTAAAACCTATAGTTGAATTTAAAAATAAAACGTTACCAAATCATAATATACAGTATATCGATATAGCAACACAAAATTACATATACTGTTTAGATGTAATCCATTCTGAACCCTACCCCACAATACAAAGTTTTGGACAAAACCAAGATCATATTGAGTTTTTTCAGAATCTTACCAGTAGTAGGCCAAAGATGGAAAGTTTGTCCTGTCAGTGGATATGTCATGGTTAATACTAAAATGGTTTATCTTCCTGAGAGCAAGAATGAGCAAACTATATGACAATGTTTCTAGCATATTAGATATATTGTATGCAAATGAGACATTTTGTCTTGATGGTGGTGCTAGACAAAAGCTCAAAGCGTGCCCAAAAGGAAAAAGGTGAACCCTCTGGTGAGCATGACTATCCACAGCAAATCTAATGTAGTTCTTGAGCTATGGGCCAGAGTGTTGTTTTGTAGTCACCAAAATAATTTGAAAAGAACAGGAAAATGGAGTTGCTAGTGGGTGAAGTAAGTCTGTGGGTGTGTGTAGAGGAGGTTTGCCATGCAGCACTAACTCCTCTGGGAGAAATGAACTGGTCATTTAAACAGGCAAGGGGCCATCTCAGAGAATGTGGAGATAATCAGGAATGTGAAAACAGAGAAATGGATGGGTCATTTTTTTTCCAACTCATCTGAGGGGAGCGTGCATCCACCATTCCTTTTATGTCAGTCTAATGTTGTTGTTCATATTACACAGCTAGTTGTATGTTGCACAGCTACGTACCACTCCACTATCAACATAAAAGCGCAATTATTCTATGTCCACTCAAGGCAATTACTTCAGGTACTGGACAAATTTTTTTTTTCAGTTTGCACATTTTGAACAAAAATACAATTCACATTTTGTAAAACCTCTATATAGTGCATTCTATTGAATTTTCTCACAATTTCCCGCTAACAATTACTGTGTTTTTCTTTTTAACCAAAATTGCAATCGTCACTTGTATTTCTCTTAATTTTTAGTTGTACCCTATTATTATTGAAGATCGTACAAGTTTAATCTTATCCACTAACTGGACTACAAATGCACTCCTGCAAGCACTTGAGACAACACTGTCAACAAGTGGTTTACAATGTGTTGAAAGCGGTCATGTATACAGACACAAATACGCTCTTGTACCCTTACCCTCTATCACTACCACTTTGTGCCAAGTGGAGTTTCTTCTGTAAGAGATACTATAGCATTGCTTTTCCCTCTGTCAAGTACTTTGTAGTCTCGCTTTGCCAGACCCTCCTCCAAAGCGCGCTGAAGGAGAGTCTGGCTACTCCGCATAGCATTTGGGGACTGGAGGAAAAAGTGCTCTGGTTTAATGGCATTTCTTTAAACCAATCAGAATCGTCATGGGCGGTGCTAAACTCTGCACAGAGCGGCTGCAAAATAGTCTTGCGAGAGAAAACTCAGATTGGAAAGATATGGCATTTTTCCATTACATGGTACCTGCTCGACTGGCCTCGACTCTACTCGCCTTTTTGGGTTTTCCATTATGAAAAAGTCCCTGGTACCTGCCAACAGGTACTTTTTTTAGTATCACCTCCGTCGAGGTTCCAAGCGAGCTGAGGCGATACAAAAAGGTCACGTGAAAACCTGCAGACTACTGATTGTTCAGAGAGAATCGTCACTAATCACTGCGTCATTGTTGCTAGCGACAGACGGGGGTGTCCTGAACAAACACGCCATTTTTAAATAGTTTAGCTAGCGGTGTTTTTTTTTGCTGCCTCCAGCTTCTTTTGAAACAACATTTTTCGTCTGGCTGTGGTAACAGCCACATGCCGAGAGTCAAAAACAACACACCTTCGACATTCTGTGTGTGTGTCGCGTTAAGTCACGGCAATTTCCTGCAGCGTCGCTATGCCGACCAGCCACGCTCGCCTCAAGCATGAGGCGGTACTAAATCTGCAATGGAAAATGGAGGACGAGGCACCGCGGCCGAGTCGAGTTGAGCCGAGTAGAGTAGAGCTGGTACTAGCAGTGGGTAAGCGCCATTAGTCTAGCTAGCTGTCTCAATTTACCCTGCAGAGATCTGAGGAGCAGTCAACAATAGTCCTCATAAATCCACCGAATTTAAAATTCCAACACAAAGAAAGTGGAAGGAAACGGAAAATACATGCATACGGCGGAATTTCCTGCAGCACCGGAGCTATCCGGGGAGTGGAACGCGAAGGATGTAGACTAAGTACGTTTTAAAGTGCTAACTTGCTACAACAGCATATGGTCATGTTTGGTTACAATAAGGTACAAAATGCACCCAAGACCAATAGCCTTTCTCTCTGAAAGTTCAGAGGTCACTGTTTGATGTTAAGGAACAAATGCATGCCATAAAGCTGCAAAGACCTGTCTTCTATGATGTAACTAACACTCCTACCAATTACATGTTTGCAGGTTAGATCATGTGTTTAAATGATTTGGCCTGAGAGTAGATGCAATCTGTAGCCACAGGCAAGACGCTGATCACAGCAGAGAAATGCAGAAGTGCTGGGAACAGTGATGAGGATTTCAGTGAATGGAGGGGAAGAAGGCATTGAGACTTTGCAGGTGTGTCACAAGCTTCCTTGCAAACACACCTGGCTGCTTTATGGAGGTCCACCGGTTCTGTGTGTAAATAATGGCAAAGTATACAACACCAGTGGAACATCAAATAACTGTTTGTTCCAAAAGCACATCTCTGTAGCCTGTAAGGAGTTAATCACACCTGTAGTCTATATGTTTGGGGCAGCCTTTTCATAATCTGACATCAAGCTTGCCTCTGTGCTGTTAAGGTTCTGTCCCGATTTTAAGTTGGTCTAAAAAAGTGAGGGCACAATCAGATAATTAAGACATCCGTCAGCCTTCTTGTGTGAAAAAACACTTCAGTGGTGAAATGCAGCTGTTGGAATCAGATCTTCAGAGCAACTCTACTAACAAAAAAAAATGCTACTATGTGGTTTGAAAGTGCCAGTCAAAGCAAATCATCTTATAAACTCTGCAAATGTTGCCATGAGCATCCTGGTTAGTCTAGAATTTGTCTTCAAGTGTCAAGAAGGTGGCAGATCCAACTGAGACAGAAGACAAACAGACACAAGTGTTACTGACTCCACATTAGTCAGCTAAGAGCGGATGAAGGAAGGAGGGGACAGAGAAGAGATAGCGGGAGAAATATTAAGACAGACAGCATAGGCAGCAGAGGAGCTGATTCTGGGTTCTATCTTGTCCAGCCAGCTGCCAGCACACAGCTCTGCTCTGGTCTCCTGAATTCTGATAATAAAGCCTGTTGAACAAGTTTCTCTCTGCAGGGATATCTGTCTTCATATCCCTCCACATTTCTCTCTGTCTAGTCTATTTTACTTTGTTTGTGTCTCTCTTCATAATTCTTCCATTCCCTTATCATTGTCATGACTTCTATCTTTCTCTCGCTGCATTCCATGTCCATGCAGAGTGATGCAATTTTTTTAAACAGCAGATATGCTTTGTCTGTCCAATAAAAAAATTCTTCGGGACAATAATATCTATCTTATCTTATTCTCTTTGACCTTGGGGTTTCTTTCTACACACATGCCAGAGAGACAGACAACAGACACAATATGAAGGACAGGGTTGATCAGGGGCATGACTTCTTTGGCTCTTGCCCCAAATGTTTTCTCTCTTTTTAAGTTTTTTAAAATAACTTAAACTTTGTGTCATTTCCCCTCAGTCTCTCTGACTGGACCGGCAAATCAATGGAGCAAAAGTTCTTCATTCAGGTCGTGAACTCTACTGCAGCATAGTATAACAAAACTAGGTTCCAAGATTAGTTAATGATGTTTATGCTAAATTACTACCCTACCTATGTTATGCAGCCTAACTTAAAAATAGTACTTAAAATTAAACTTAAACTTAAAAAAATGTCCTCTTTTTAGTTGGCAGAAGTGAAAATGTGTCATCGTCAACATTCGTTGTGCTCTGGTTTCAGAATGATGAAGACAGTTGGAGAACAATTAGATAGAAAATAGGATGTAGGCTCTACAGGATGATTTTTTTTTACTTTGGCAACTATCATGTTTTTCCCAAATGATGTACAGATTTGTAAGCATTCTATTACTTGAATAGAAAACACTTGTCGTAATGGGAAAAAATCTCCACAGGGGAGCATGCCCCTGGAGCCCCTCTAGGTTTGGGCTAAGTCCCGAATGTTTGCAACGCCTGGCTCCGCTTGATTGATACATGGTAGATTTTGTTTTGTTTTGTTTTCAATGATATAACATCAGATACAATTATCAGGGTTTTCTAGTGGCCATCATTGGCATCACAGCATCCTCTGCTCATTAAAGTGACAGTTGAAAGTTTCTTGCCATTTCAGGCAGTGCGTATGCTGCAGTGTTACTTTGTTTTTCTCTGATGGGTGCAGCCAAAGCCAAATGACACATTCTGTTTTTAGAAACAAACCACAGAAATGCAGTAAATTGTGCCATGGGAAGAAGGTTGGATTAACTATAGGGTCCTTTTCAGACAAGACGACATGCTGACTACATGCTGTGTATAAATATGCATAGCATAAGAGGGAGAAAATGTTGCGGGTGATGGCGCAACACACAAAGCAAAGCATTTCCATTCCAGCTGTAAGATTAGATAATTTACATGACTCCTACTGAGTGTTGTGAACTAATGGGATGAGATGAGGTAACTGATTTGGACACAACATCATAACAACAATGACAAGATAGTTAAACATCTGGAAACCACAACGTAAATTCTACATCCACAGCCAGACTGCTCAAAGCTGAAAAGTGAATTTAAGACAGTGAGGAGGAGGCAGCTCACACACAACATATATGTATGAAACCACAGTCTGACAACACCCAGCACACAGCCTTCAACTGCTCTCAATTCCAAAACCCCCAGACGCTAATATTTTGTCATATTGAAAGACCTCTTTCACTCAAACCTTGCTATTTGTTCATTGCCGAGCAAGGCTACAAAGAAATGTAGCCTTAGCCAAAATATTTCTCAAACTGAAACAAAAATGTTTCTGCTAGAACAGGACAGATATGGAACTGACATCAGAGTTATAATTAGAAAACATGAAGGTCATTACCATTGTGAGATATGTGAATCTGTGTGTGAAGCCCTGGAGCCATTAGTTTTTAGTGGTAGACACAGGAAGAAGTCCATCTGTGGAAGTTTGGGCATAACAAATCATGTCCTTCAACTTTTCTCCACAATGTTTTACTACATTTTTTATATATGTATAATATATATATATATATATATATATATATATATATATATATTATACATATATAAAAAATGTAGTAAAACATTGTGGAGAAAAGTTGAAGGACATGATTTGTTATGCCCAAACTTCCACAGATGGACTTCTTCCTATATATATATATATATATATATATATATATATATATATATATATATATATATATATATATAGCAGACAGCATAGGCAGTGCTTTTCACTCCAGTGGTGGCATCCAATCCTAAACATAGCATTAACAAGTTTTATTGGCCGTTCCTGAATAGCTCTGGTTAGTGGCGTCCCTAGTTGTGGCGTCTCGGCTTCAAGAAACAACTGCTACAAAAACAACAGCAACAACTTCCTCTTTTGTGAGCTTTGACAGTTGATCTTGTTGCAAATCCATCAAATATGTCAAGATTCGTGTCAGAACAAAAGCAGAGTCAAATCAATCAAGGTTGGTTTCAGAACAAGCAAATTGGAGCAGTTACTTTAAGGAAGAAAAAAGCATATTAAAATACATTTGCATATTTGCAATGATGTAGATTTCACTGCGATATGGGAATATCTTCAACCGAACCTTTGTCTTATACAATACAATACATTTGTACTCCGGCACATTCCCAGACTCAAAGAAAGACAGAAAAAGAGTTTCGGAGCAACAGGAGGAAGCGTGTGACAGATTGAGTAAGAAGATGACATACGGAGAGGCTTCATCCAGCAGTCTGAGTGTCACTATATGTAGACTTCCTGTACGGCAAGCAGAGCCAGAGACCATTTCCTGTTGGTGACACAGGCCAAGGTTGGGGTTAGCCTCTGCTGTGGGACAGGACTGACCTCAGCTATGAACACTACTGATGTTTGTTATTATCACATCTGCTCAGACTGCTTCATTTTAGTTTTACTATTTGAGTTCTGGTTAAATCAAGTGGTGGAACTGGTACTGTAGTGAAAAAGAAGGATATCAGTTATATCAGTATGATGTATTTTATATGTATTTTTCTCATGATGATTTGTCCATCTACATCGGCATGTGAAACCAGTGCAGCTGGTTTTCTCCATAGACTGTATATAAGAGTGGACCAACAGATCCCGTTGCTCTGGACGGAGACCAGTGGAGTATATTAGAAGCACTTTTCCGGTGAGCGCTGAGCGTTACTGTGCAGCCTCCAACTGAGAGAGAAACGACGTAAATGTGACGTGAACAACCTGTCTGAAAGTTGTAAGTCTTCTGGTAGCTGTGCCAAGAGAAATCTCAATCAATCTTGCAGAGACGGAGAGCGTAGGTATATGTAAGGAGATAACATGGACACAGGCTAATTATTGCTAACTAAAATGCTAGTTAACATTAGTAATTAAACTTAAACAGCTAATGTAAGTCAAAACTGCCTGCGAGCTTCTCCTGTACTATACGGTAATTCCTCTACTATGCGACAGTAAGTCGCGTGGTTATGACACAATCGTTACCCTATTATTATAAAAACGTCAACGTACAAGGTAATGGAGCCTTTTATACATTGTCGTGTTTCTTTAGAAATAAACAATGGACAAATAAAGTCTTTAAACGCTTCAGATGTAAAGTTATTCGCTGTCAAAGTGACGTCAGAATGAATGGGAGTCAATGGAATGCTAACAGAAGGTGATCGTTTGGTAGCATCACAATGGCGTCATAAGAGGTTTGAGTTCTGAAGCGAAGCTTACCCCCTTGGTTTTCTCAGATCCGTCTGTTGAATATTAAGCTACAGTCAACAGCTGGTTAGCTTAGCTTAGCATAAACACCCGTTTATGGTCTGTCACTGCATCGATGCAGAATCGTCTAGGTCCGCATTGCGATGCATCGATGCAATGATTAATTGTAACACCCCTACTAATATGTGGGTTCTGTTATAGAGCCAGGATAGCTGTTGAGTTTTTCAAATGTATTACAATGGAGGGAAGGCAGACATCTTTACTGCCGATATCTCCAACAACTCACAATCTAGATTAATGAATAGCCCTAAAGGTAAGATGAAAAATATGTATCTTTGATTTTGGGTTGAACTGTCCCTTTAAATAGATGGAAAACGATTCACTAGTCACTTTTAAAGTTACAGTGTTTGTTTGGGTTTGAACCAGGGTACCAGTTTTTTTTTAATGCTTTTATGAATGGCTTCAGTTGTCCAAAGCATAACTTATTCTGGCTAGAAAAACTCCTTGGCAGCAGCCAATTCATCGGTGAGATATTTGGTGCAGGAGTCGGGACATGTTCTTTTTTTCAAATGACATTTGGTATGGAAGCGCAACAACAAACCAGCCTGTCAGCATGGTCCTGTTCCAATCCATGAATTACAGTATGTGTTGACATCAAAACTGTGCATAACAGAAAAATACTCCAGAGTTCAAAATAGATGCTTGAAACAGACACGCTACGAAGCCAGGTTCAGAACATTCCACCAAAGAAAGGTCATTCAAATTTATCGGTTTAAATGATGAATCAAATTTGAATGATCACACAGTACAGTATTTTTCCACAGATAAGACTAACCACACATTAAAATGCAAATCTATGCACAGCAAGATACCAGTGTATCCCTCGTAGCCTGATAGGCATGAGTAAACACAGATTCATAATTCTGGCATGAAATGCTAAGCATTGGAGAGACGCCATTATCAGCCGGCAGCTAAACACACAAGCTGCTCCGTCTCTGTGTCTCGTACAGACACAAAGTGGCATCAACACACACACATGCACAACTACAACAACTACACACACAAACATACTGTACACACTCCAGTAGCAAGAAATGAGAGGTTACAGAAATTAATCTCAGGACTGAATGAGAAAAAAATAGGTAAGACGTGTGAATGAATATACCTCTCATCTTCCTCAATGACTGCTGTTTAGATACCCTTGAGCAAGACAACTGTTTTACTGTCTCACAGAAGAAATCGTGGCTATACAGGGCCGAAAAATAGCCTGATCCTCAGGTGACCTTAAAACAACAACTTGAAAACCTGGCTGGCTATATGTTTGTAGTGTGTGTTTGTCATCAAAGCTGTGAAATCCTCACCAGCAGAGATGTGTGAAACTGCAGGGCAGTAGTTCTGAGGATCAGAGAGCCTGTCATTATCAGATTATTGTCTCCAGTGACAGCAGAAATTATACCTCAAAGCCTTCATGAAAGAATACTTGTTGTCACTGTCCAAACCACTGTTATCCAACACAGCAAAGTGGTAACTTTGACTAAGACACTGAGCTGGAGCCACAGGCAGAGATGACTCAGTGTTTCTCTGGCCTCCTCTTTACTCAAGAGTAGTAGTGGAAACAGTTGTAAAATAGCATTTTTACTTACAAAAGCACACCTCTGTGCAGTAAATTATTTAAAAAATGGATTCATTGCCACCTCCCTACTCAGTACGGTTGCACATATATTGCATTAGCTCAATATTTCCACTTGCTGCGCTGCTTCCAATAAGCTATTTGGAAGTTTACTCCACTAAAATCCATCTTTTGGGTATCAAATACTAACTCCCTGTGGGTAATGATAGCATACTGAAATCAAACTGCTGTCTTTTGTAAAGGAGCAAAACCCTTTCAGTGACACTTTTTAATCACTAAGAGGTTAGGTGTTTTTATACTCCAAACATGGATTTTCAGAGGTCTGTTTGCTTTAACTCCACTGTGTTCAAACTTCTCGATCTATACCAAAACTATTCTTAGCTCCAGTCCAAGACTAACAATGATGATGCGTGTGCTGTCGTGCCAACAAATGTTCAGAGCCGAGGACTGATAATATAGTGATAAGAATAAATGTGAGGAGAAACATGACCAGCTTAAAAGATGATTATTCACAGCATGTATATATTATCAGGAGAAATAAGTTGAATTATGAATACTTTGCTAGTAATCTATAAACGGAAAGCGATTTGGGCTTTTGCAAGAACTCAATTACTGAGTTACTGTTCCTGCAAATGGCACCACAGTTGGCCAATTTGGGACCAGCAGCCCTCAAAAGGTTGAATTGTAAAGCCAACGTTGAAGTGTTTGAAGCAGCGGTTTTCGCTTTTTCATCTAAGAAAAGTCTAACTATTGTACATGGAAGTCCACTGAAAAAATCTCCAAAACACAGGGTCAGTAGGTTTTTCCCACAAGACATTACATCTGTGCTAATCAATATTTTCATATGAACAATCAATTAAGTGACTATGAGTAATGTGAAGAGGAAAGATCATAGTGATGAACCCACAGAAAATTATCACCAGACTCTGCAGTTCCCCTCAGCTCTACAGAGCATTTTAGTCCCTCCCCCTCTGCTATGTCCGCTATCGGGGCTTAGCGCCATCCAGGACGGTTGTGATTGATTAAATAGTCAAATGAATACAAACAAACCAGAGCGTTTTCCCCCCTATGCAAGAATAGATAAGCGGTGTAGCCAGACCTTACTCCAGCGCCGACACAGCGCTGTGAAAATAAGTCTGGCAATGCAAGACTAATGGTTACAGCTCATTGTTTTGCTTTTACGGCCCTCAGCTTTAATGCTTTGTTTCAGTCTCATCTTTTCAGTTTTCAGTTTTGTTTCTGCTCTTATTCGCATCATTTCCAGCAGTAGCAGCTAGCTAATTTTAGCTCTGATAAACCCACTGTACACAACCTGCCCAGTACCAAACAGGTGCCATATCATTTCTCCGACGCTCCATTGTTCCGACCTCTCAATAACCCGAAAAATTTGCTTTGGTCCTACAGCCCACTAGTCCGACGTCCAGAATCCCACTATGGCCACACCAAGACCCGCCCTTCAATAGCATTTATTGGCCAGGCGTCCATGCTTTCGCAAGGTAACGTAACGCATTTGTACAGGTCCTATCTCCTGACCAATCGGCTATCCTAACCTTAACCACTCGAGGTCAAATGCCTAACCCCAGCCAATCGAGCTGCTTCGTAGGACGGGTCTTGGCATGGCCATAGCGGGATTCGTAATTTTGCCACCAGCGGGACGTCGGACTAGTGGGCTATAGGTCCAAAGGGAATTTTTCGGGTTATTGAGAGGTCGGAACAATGGAGCGTCGGAGAAATGGGCAGTCCCCGTACCAAACAGCTGAAGAACAAAATTAGCAACGAGCTGATGAACAGGGAGAGAGGAGCAGAATGATATAAAAAGTTGTTGGAGTACTGTAGGTGGAGACCAAAACAGCTAAAAGGGGAGTGGATATTGGACTTACATTTGTCGGGTGGCCAAAGACACAACTCCAAATGTATGCTAATGTTGCTCTCTCTCTGCTGGATGTGTAACCAGGCAACTGTTTGATAACATGTTAGCTAATTAACATGTCAATATTCCAACTTGTTGTGGAGAAACCCAAGTATCCAAAAAACTGAGTAATGCTGCTTTAATATTTCAGCTGTTCATTGTCAGCAAGCAGTAAACCAGAGCAAAGGCTTTGAAACATCTCTTCAGAACCCTTGATTGATATTACAGAAGATGCATCTGTAGTTCTTTACATTCCATGACAGATAACACAAGAACAAGATCTGGCCGGTTACCAGTGGACAATCTTCACAAAGTAATGAAGATAACAAACACCTGGAATACAGTAGTGAGAGTAAATGTCGTGTTTGACTTCCACCTTGAGGATTGAACAGGGAAACCAGTGGGAGTCAGTGACTGGCAATGTGGTATTCCATTGCTCAGTGGTTCCGTTGGCTCAGTGTTTCCAAAAGACGTGGAGCTGGACAGGCATTCCAGTCTTGCGGGGACAAAGAGGCTCTTTCAACAGCAGTAATCCTCTGGAGGAGGAGTGGGAATGCTGCTGGCCTGCTGCTGCATACTGGACTACAGGACCCACACTATGGTCCACACACACTGCAGGACCACAACACACCAGAGGGGACAGGACCTTGTGTGTGTGGGTACGAGGGTTAGACCGATATACAGGGCCAATACTGGGCTTTTATCAAACAGTGGATACATTTAAACGCTGAAATCTATTATAGTGTTATAAATCGCTACACTATTGTGTTATGCCGATTGGCCAACACAATAAGTTCTGCACTAAGTGCAATTGCTTTTGGAGGATTTGTTGGGTCTCAACCCATTCTGTATGTAAAGTGTCCTGAGATAACATCTATTATGATTTGACACTATAAATAAAATAGTCAAGCATGAGAGTTCATTCTTAACCCTGGAAATAGTCACAAACAAAGACCCACACCCTCACTTTTTCTAGAGCTTTTAACCGTGTCACACAGTTTTGATTGCCACAAGGAGTTTGGTGAGGACGTCATAACAGCTACCGAGCTCCCATGTCAGCAGATCTATCTCCATGACAACTGATTAAACTACATGCATTGATGAAGACCATGACAATGTGATGAGGTTGAAAGCTCTGGAAAAAAGCTAGCAAGAGGACCTTGGGTTGAAATGGTTTTGTCATGCACCATTGTCATTTACTTTAGCAACCACTTCTTACTTACACTACTACTTATTGCTAATATTAGCAGCTTTAATGCAAAAGATATCTTAGTGTCCATGGAAACCTTAGTGCAGATGTTCCCAACTTGGGGGTCAGGACCCTCTGAGCAACAGAGTCTTCACTGTCTGATGAAGACCCTGTATGGTTGAAATGTTTCTTTCGAGTCAATAAATGATTGGGAGCTGTAATCCAGTGTGCGGACCTCCTTTTTCCTTCAGTCCCGTGGGTTAAAGGTTTCCCACAGACAACTAGTACAGTACTGATCAATTCATCAATAAATATGAAATAAATCAATATCATATCAGACCTGACTAGGGCTAATATAACCTCATGTATCGGCTAACCAATATATAAGTTTAACTCCACCTGTGTAAATCTTGGTAGAACAGGTTTACTAATGAGCTAAGATCATCCTATTTGTCACCAAAACAAACCTGACAGCACGTTTCTCTCCTACCTCCAGCCTGAAGGAGGAGCTTTAACTTCAACATGATATACAGTACAACACACAGTGTCACTCACCCTCTTCTCTCTCTTCTATTTAGCGTGATGCTCTCCTTCACAACTGCCAACTCATTCAAAAGTAAGATTTAAAATCCATCCAGTGTCCCTATTTTTATACTTCCAAAATCCACCAGGCGTAGTCGTATGTAGGAATGAACATTGTTGGTGGTAAACTATGAAAGAAGGGAGTGACGGGGAGGAGGTGGAGACAGGGGAGGGAAGGGAAATGAAGGGGAGAGGAGGGGACGCTGGAGGCAGCGTGGGATATCCCTTTGAGTCATGGAAACTGACCCAAAGAGCAGACATGTTCACAGACAAGCAAGCAGCCCTGTGTGTCTCTTTGTATTGTCCAGTCATTCAGCCTCATTACACTGTGAGGACATTCAACAGCTTCTGGAAACACTTACTGTACTTCCTCATGGAAAACATGCATAATATCACTACTGAATACACACATTCTTTGTATTCACAACTCTCTGTCATGTTAATATGATGTAAATGTTAATTTCATTTTCTTTGGATTTTTCTCTTAATTCTTATTTATACAGAATGTTTTGTTCTATTTTTGATTTTACAGCGTATTTTCATATTCATTTGTCTCAACATGGCCTGCTTTCACTTTATATGCACAAATAAGATTGCATTTCATGTGGCCGGGTTACCTCAGTTGGTAGAGCGGGCGCACATATGTAGAGGTTTACTCCTCGACGCAGTGGCCGTGCGTTCGACTCTGACCTGTGGCCCTTTGCTGCCTGTCATTCCCCCTCTCTCTCCCCTTTCATGTCTTCATCTGTCCTGTGAAAATAAAGGCCTAAAAAAATAATCTTTAAAAAAAAAAGATTGCATTTCATCTTAAAATATTTTATAAACAGAAAAAAAAATTCACATATGATGGTATTACAGAAACATTATTTACAGAAATATGTTGTTGAATCCCATTTTTGCCAAACACAATCACACATTTGCTATTTTTATCCTGTTTTCTTGGTGTATCTTGCAATATCCCTGCAAGGATCAGTGAAGTTTCTGACACACCCATTAACATTATTGTGCATCAGTGTGTGCACAGATTTTCCATCCTAACAGCCAGACACAGAGAGAGCATGTGCGTGTGTGTGTTTCTGTCCAAATAGGCCAGGTGAAGATGAGGAGCAGCAGCCAAAACACCATGAGATCATCTTTTACCAGATGGCTGCCTCTGCCAAATCCTTTGTTACCATAGCAACTCCTTATCGAAAACACGGCTGTGAATTTGTTTTTGTGTAGATGTGTGTGCGTGAGCAACTGTAGCACATCCCTAACAGTTGGTTAAATGTTGTAAAACGTCATATTATAGGCCAGCAATGTCTCAGACAGTCTTTATGTCAGAGTGCGAGCATCAGAGCGTGAGAAAAAAAGGTTTTCAGAGAATGAGGCAAAGTGAAGTGAGCAGTCTGAGAATGATTATGTCTTTGTTTTAGGATGAATCGCTGGCCTGAAGGCATGCTGCAGATAAAAGACAAAGACAATGAAGGGAGGAAATGATGGGGGAGGAAAGAAAAAGGGAGAGAAATCTGCAGAGGTCATATCCCAGTCTGCAGATGACATGCATTCTGATTGGCTGCCTGTTCTCTGTGTCTGTGTATGTGTGTGTGTGTGTGTGTGTGTGTGTGTGTGTGTGTGTGTGTGTGTGTGTCTGTGTGTGTGTGTTACATGCTGCAGCTGTTGAAGAGGCAATAGCGGTACATTGTACAGCTGTTTGTGTTAATAACAAAGCGGAGTGAGCAGAATGTCAGGACTTTCTGACTTCTTCCCCAGTCAGTAATATGATTTTATGATGATGATTTTAAATATATTTCACATCTGACCAGTGGTGGAGTAACAATGATTTTAGACATTTTTTAACTTCAAAGGATAATTCTGGTTTATTACAACTTGGGTGTAATTTTCATAGTAGTTTCTGTTTTGGTAGCACTGTACTCACAGTTATTGCTGATAGGAAGTCAAACTCAAAGCTCTGTTTTGCTCTCCACCAACCATAAGAAGAATCTGTCTCTTTAGCTGTTAAATGCTCCACTATGTTCACCAGCTAGCTGCTCACTTTATCTGCTGTTTGGTTTGGATTCTGATTGTTGATTATATTGCCCAAGTTAGGCCAATTGGTGTAATCTTTATCATTATTTTATCATTCAATATTAAAATTTCAAAGCCTAGCAACAGTTTCTTTAATTAAGGCCAATAAGCATGCATCATCAGAGCAGATCAGGCACAAAGGTTTCCTCTGTATTGGATTTCTTTTATCCAAGTTATTACTTTTTTACTTTGATAACAGCCCACCCATCAGGCCAATTACTGTTCGTTCTGCAGCTCAGTGCAAAGATGTACCCCTAATTTTGCCTTCAGTTTTTTTGCCTGATACATTCAATTACTGTCACGTTAAATGAACGGACACGAACCAATCACTTGTACACACCTACAGTTTACACACGGAGGTCAATTACCTCTCAAACTGCTCCACACTGATAAATAACCACTATCCAGACCCGTATGTTGTAATTAAGTGGGTCTGATGCAAATTGGCTGCATGAAATGATGCTCTGACTCCTACTCCACATTTAGTACCAATAACTGCCTGCATTTGTTAATTTTTCCTTTACAAATTCATTCATTTTCCATGGGTCTTACACTAAGCATCTATGATGCACTGAAATTACAATCTTATTACAGTCCTCTGGTTGTGAACATCCTACAAGGTGGCTCTCTCCGAGAAAACAATGTGACTGCCCGATCACATTCAAGGTCCCCAGTATCGCTAACAGCAGAAGTGGAGCACCCATAGCACCCAGAGGAGGCACTAAGACCCAACACAGGAGAGCCAGTGAGAGAATGGGACTGGATGGATGTTGGGTGTGGGGTTGAGGGTGATGGGGGATAGAGTGCCTCTGTGCTGGCCTGATTATGCACTCAACAGAATGTGCTCACATAACAAAGGATTTATTATCACTAGTTGGAGAGTTGCTGCAGTCTGGGAACTCTGCACAGTCGTTTTCTCTGCCAGGCGCCCGAAAAATGTGGCCCAGCTCTGCTTCGGTCGGGAGGTTCAAACAACAACGAACCCTGTATGGGTGTCTCTCTCCCTTGGCCTATAAAGCAGCCAGTGTTTCGGGAGGGTGGGAAGACCAAGAGACTAATGTGGCAGTGAGAGAGCGCTGCCTCTCCCAGGCCCATGCTTTACTGTTTTACCCTCCTTCTCTAACTTCTTTCCTCCAGGTACAGCAACAGTCATGTTTCCATCTAATTGTCAAGCGAATTTAAAACAAACTTTTAAAATGTCGCAAAAAAGAAGAAAAAAAGAAAATGCGAATTAGAAGCTTCTCCATCAACTAGTTTAGAGCGAATAAACTAGACTACGCAAAGTGTAGTTCCGTCACAAGTTGACGTTACGCATGGTTGTAGATTGCAAACCGGCTTGCTGAATCAAAGAGATTAGAAGCTAAGTTCTTTGGCTAAATGGAGAGAGGTAGCATTGTACAAGGTGGCCACCTGTGCAGAATACAGGGTTGTGGCAGAGACATTTGGTGTCAGCGAGACAACCGTTCACCGCTGTGTATCCGCAATGTGCAGGGCCATACGATTCAAGCTGTTGAACTAATTCGTCAATATACCCAACATCGCTGAGGCACAGGCAACAGCGCACCGCAACTCCACTAAGCACCTTGTGCCACAAGTGTACGGTGGGGACCCATTTCCCGATCCTTCCCCCATTCGATGGATACCGGGGCTATAGTCATGTGAGTTAAATGCACTTTATGGACTGCTGATGCCCTGAAATACTTATCGCTTTGATTGTTTTTAAAGAACTGATTTAATTTCTTATCCTATTTATTCTATATTTGAACCTTATCTTTTTTTAATCATAGGCTAATGAATTACTGCCGCTGCCATATTGCTGGTCCTGAGAGCGAATTTCGTTCTCCGTGTGTCTAACATGCTGAATGACAATAAAATTGAATTGTATTGAATTGATGTTCGCTACGTCTCAACCAGTGTTGGGGAGTAACGGAATACATGTATAATACAAATTATGAGTAACTGTATTCCGTTACAGTTACAATTTAAATAGTTTGTATTTAGAATACAGTTACATTGTTGAAATCAATGGATTACATGACGATACTTCTCTGTTTCACAAGTTTATTCACTCTCGCAACTCCATGCATTTCCCAGAAGCCCCAATATGAAAACAAAAAAATTAGCTATTTGCGTGATCACTGATAGAGGTAGAGATGGAGCCGGAACCGGCACAACAGAGCCAGGGCAGGAATGCGTTTCTATCTTGGAAATTCAAACAGCATTTCACATTAAAGAACGAACAGGGAGAACGAAATATAACTGTGCAGCGCAACCTCTGCTTGCCAGCAACCAACCTCCTTTCAGCGTCCAAATTACTCCACCTCCAACTTGAAGAAGCATCTTAAAGTAAGTTTTTTTTTTAATTAGCCAAGGGTAGTTGTCTGCTGTAGTTTTACTGGTCACCTTGCTATTTTATAGTTGACGTGCAACTTTACATTCTCCTATGTGCTGATTTACTAGCTCCAGAGCCATTGAAAGACTGACTAGCTACGTTTGACATGTTAGCTAACGCTAATGCGATACTTCAAAATGCGCATTAAAATCATAAAAATACGTTGATGGCAACCCCACTATAGTCTATCTGTGCTCAGGGGTTACCCCAGGTTAAAGTAACTGATTATATTTAATGGCATTACACTAATACCGTATAACTGCTTGTGGGGTGCTTTTGACAAAATGTAAGATTATGATTTGGATTATTTAAAACTATAGTGCGTAGTTTCTGTCGCCCCCATAAGGAATTCTAAGTGATGACAACAAAACTGTCGGCGCGTCCACATGATACAATCCTTACGTGATCGCACCCCCACCCCTCCTCCACGCAGTTGCTAGTAGCCAAGGAGGACACAGAGGATTAAAAAAATATGATGGACTCAATTTCTTTGCGGGAAAATCACCGGATGACACAATCTTCTCAACATAGCCATACTGAGAAATACAGAGAAAGTTACGCACTAAAGCTATAAAATAAGACTAAGATTTTAAAGAAGAAATAACATATTCATATGAAAAATGTAATTCATAAGCAAAACCCAAACCCTTAGTTAATTCAATACACTAAGGGGTTTAGCTTGGTCTGATATGACCACTAGCTTATGGGGGCTACTGTTAGCCAACGTTAAATATTTTTACATAGTTTAAGATAGTTTTGCTTCCACATTTTTCACCTGCAACCAGGTGAAATTTGTCTTCTTGAGCAAGAGATTATTGCTGCTTGTGGATACAAATATAATTTTAAATCACTGTGAATAGCAGATAGCTGTGTTGCAAAAAAAAAAATCAAAAAATTATTTTTCTGGTCACTTATAGTTTCAGTAGAATGAGCTGAAACTATAACATTGGCATGCTATAAAGTTCATATGACAAACATGTTAGCATTAGTTTTCTATTAAAACTTCCAGCAGACACAGAGCAACATTAGCAATAATTTCAAATTGTGTTCCTGTCCACCGGACAAATGCAAGTCCAATATTAACTCTCTAATTATGTTTTGATCTCCAACAACTCCTGAGTGTAATATCCAGTTCTTTAGCAGCTAAACACTACTGTATGTTCAACAGCTAGTCTATAAATGTGTCTGCTGTTTGGAGCTGTGCAGGTAGTGTACATTGGGTTTATCAGATATTTCTCACTGAAAACAGATGTCTGCTGCTGCTGGAAAGTGAGAGCTATGAGACTGAACCAAACATTAAAGTTGTGGGCTGATAATCAAAATAATGAGCTGAAAAAAGCTAAAACGCTCTGTTGGACTGAGTGGAACTACAGAATCGTGGGATTCTCTACGTGTGACTCCTTTAACATACAAACGGCCATTTGACCTATTGTTAATATGAAAATTTTCATTAGTGCAGCTTTAAAACTAACTTATTTAGCTCTGTGATCCAACATGCTTTGCCAGCCATCTGTCTCAGGCTTTACAGTGAGCAGACTCCACCTGATGAGCTCAGCCTCCACTAGATGATGTGTCTGCGGCTGATAAGCAAAGAACACACTCAACTTACAGAGAACGAAACATCCACAAGATCCCACAGGACAGAGACAATGATCTTCTACTGAATAATTTGTGATGAAGGCAGTGGTAGCAGCAGGTCATTAATTATGTTTGACGCTAAGTTTTTTTTTTGCTGAGTACATTCTTGGGATAGTCGTAGTAAAAACACGAAACACATATCCCAACCATGGAAAACTGCCTTATACTTCCTGCAATCAAAACTACCAACCCCATGCTCATGAAATTCTTTTTGGGAAATAAATAATTGATCTAATCACTGATAGTCATGCTCATAGTTATCATACTTTATCAAACCACTGGAAAACATAACCAAACCCATTATGTAAAAAAAACTCTATTATATAAGCAATTCTAGTATATTATTAGCCAATACTGTAACTACATCATAACTTAAAAATAAGTTTCAAATCAGATGAATCACCACTTAATGTAACAATGTGAAGACAGTATTTAGAAATGTATCACAGAAACACATTTTGTTGCCTTTTAACCAAATTATGTGAAGAAGTTTGTGGTTCTTTCTGACATTATCAGTAGCTTATGAGTGTATGGAATGAATATAATGACAGAATGATAAAAGAAGTATAATTTGCAAATCATGCCAAAACGCCTGTCTCTGCTTTTAAATTGGACTGCACTCAAAAACAGGAAAGAGCAGATGTTACAGTAGCTTTATGATCAAACTGACCCCTGCACTGTTTACACACACACACACACACACACACACACACACACACACACACACACACACACACAATCTTAAATGCGTGAAGCTTCTACTGTACCTGACGGAGTGGGGGGGTGTGTGTGTTGGGTGAGGTGGTCCGGTTACACCACAGAACTAAACAAACACACACTGCTGCTGCTGCTCATAAAGACGGGATAGGAGCATAAACTGCTGATGGTGCCACGCAACTCAAAAACACAAAGAAAGAGACAAAACTCTGACTGGGATCCAAAGAGGAAGCTCCTTTCTTTGTTCTCTCTCTCTCTCTCTCTCTCTCTCTCTCTCGTCAGGGTCTCTCAATCACTGCCTCTCCTCGACACACACACACACACACACACACACACACACACACACACACACACACACACACACACACACACAGTCTCTCTCGCTGTCATAACACACACTGGGCTAAAGCCATGTGGCTGCTGACACACACTGTCTGGCTGCTGCTGGTCCTCTCACTCTCCCTCTCCCTCTCACTGGACTCACATGCTCACTCTTTTACTCTCTCCCTCTCTCTTTTGGCATTACTCTCTCGCACACAGACACACACACACACACACACTGCTTTCCTGTCCGGTCAGCCTCGCCCCACATGGACACAAGGCGTTCATTCTTTTGGATAAAGAAATGCTGTGTTGTTCGTGAAAACCTGCAGAAATGTTCACCTTAAACAGGACTCGTAGGTAAACAAGGTGGTGAAAAAGAGTGGAATACAGTGAGGGGGCAACTGGCCATTCATTCTCTCACACTGGAACTACTGTTACTCTGAGCCATATTTGCCCACATGTTCACCTCTCAGCACTCTATTCTACCCTGTTCTATTCTTAAAAAAAAAAAAAAAAAAAAAACATGCCTCCGTATCATTTAAAGACATTTGATTCAGTGTTTCAATTTAGCATTAAATTCTACAACTGTCTGCACGAGTCATGGGAACATATTTATACAATAAAATGTGTACATGTGTAAATGAAACTGAAATGATGCAGGTAGTCAAAAAACAAATGTAAATGGTCTTATATTAGTGAGTGAAAAAACAGGTACAATTCTTCAGTTCCACCTCTCAATTTGTTTTTTTTTTTTACATGTGACTTTAGCTATGCTAATGCCATGACTGAGATTTGCAAATGTGTGTGGGGCTCGGGTTGGTGGGGCTCTGACCGTGGTGGGTTTTCTTGCCCCGAGTTGAGGCTGACAGTCTCACACTACGTAATGCCAGGCTGTGTCCCACCTCACTTCCAATTGGCTCCAGTAACTGTACAGCCTACCTACCACCTAAGCAATCATATACACTTCCATCCATTACAGTAATGTGGCCATTAACATTTTTTAAGCACGTATTTTAAGAATCTTTTACACATTTATTTCTTTATTTTATTGGATCCCCATTAGCTTCTGCCATAGCAGTTGCTAGTCTTCCACGTTAAATAATGCTCAAATAAAACCGTTATACAATGGCATCCAAAATAAGTCATTAGATCGAACAAAGCAGCTATTCCTCATAGACACAAAATGAAAGCACAGTGCCAAACAAGCACAAACAAATGACAACTAATAATAGGGACATACATTTCACAGGACAGCGACAACAGATGTATGACAAATTAAAGGAGGAACCAACCTAAAGTGACGTAGTAAAGGGTTGGTCCACCACGACGCTCCACAGCCACTTCAATTATCCCTTATCCCTTATATGACTCTTTGTGGCCCAAATTAATTTGTTCAACTTTTTGTTACACTCAAGAGCTCATGAAATCATCTGCAATGTTTGTCTATTTTATTCCATTTTTTTTCTTTTCATTCATCCCCTGTCTGTGGGTCTTCATTAGATTGGGATGTGCTGACAAGAGACTGCAAGATGTTGCATATCCCTGTACAGCCATGGCTGAAGTGCTGACTGAGTCCTGACTTTGCAAACTGACAGCATGTCATAGACAGAAAATCATTTCTGGTCCCACATTCACAGACTTTAATGCATGGAGGTCAGAAGATACAGAGGTATACTACAGCTCAGATGTTGTTCTAATTGGTCCAGGCTGCCTTGACAGACCACTATCTTGGCTCTATGCTAGAGAGAATCAACAGAAATAGAATACACATGTCCAGACAGAGTCACAAACAAGACTGAGGTCACACCCACAATGTACCAGTGCATACTCTGAGTGATGTTTGTTGTGGTGCAGAGTTATGCATGCACAGAAATGAAATAATTCTGTAATTCATATAGCTAAACGAGAGTAAAGTAAAGCTGTTTTTCCAAGTCTATGGTACTGTGTGCAGCTTTGGAGAGCAGAACCACTGCAGACTGTCATCAACGTTCAATAGCTGGTGGTTCCTCTCTGACCAAACTGGTTATCTGGATTGAACTAGCCTCCCCACTGTGACAAGCCCAAATTCCAGCTGAAACCACTGCGTGCATCTGTGTGTATCTATTGTTCAGCGCATGCCTGCATGTCCTGATCTGAAAAGGCTTTTTTTTTAAATTACATGACAAACTGCACATACCAAACATTTTTGTAAAGCTGCATTTATATAAAGTACACATCATCTGTCAGCCTAAATCACACAGCTGGGCTTCTACAGAGAAAAACATCCTAACCAATACATATTCAACCTGTGAAAATGAAACGGTTGGTTGTGGCAGCTGAGGGGGAAATCTTTTCTACAGACACTTGAAGCATGTATTATAACTGCTGTAATATATCAATGTGGGCTGACAGGAGTTAAATCACTACTGGGATGTCTGGCTTTCAAAACTCCCTTTCTTGCTCATTCTCAATGTACCTCCCACCTTGACCACCTACCCACATTTTCAACTGCTCAGCAATGTTACAACAATGTTACAACAATGTTACAACAATGCATGACGGTCTATTCTGAAGATAAAATGAAAGTTATTGCTCCAGCTCTTCCTGTAGCATCAGTTTGTACGATGTTCCTTCTTAACTACACTGAAATTTGTGTTGGCATTGGAAACGTGTTTCTTTAGCTTCTTACTAGTCTCCATAAACTGTTTTGTATTGATAGGGGTCACATGCTTTTATTGGCCCTTCACCAAACCAACCGAACTAAGCCATTTTAGACATTTGGATACCTCCCTGTTGCTAATAACGCTTTCATTGCAGTATGCTTATAACATTAATCAGGACATGTATAGTATTGCTTTGGTTGTTAAGGCTAACATGTTTACAACATTTTCCATATTCAATAGAGTTATATTAGAAATCATCTGAAGTTGTGTGTCAGTCACCAGATGAATGTTAAGTTCAATATTCACTCTCTTACAGTTGATTCATCAGAGCTATTTTGCTGAAAAACGCTGCCTACCAGAAATACAGGTAATGAACAAAGACCTCCGAGTTCTATAAAGCCCCTACACTTTTTACCCATCCTTCAAGTTTGGCCACAAACGGGTATAAACAGTTATGCCTCTAGTTTGTTTTAAGCATACCGATACCTTAAAGGTACTCTATAAAGTTTTCTTGATTACAGACAAAAGTTATGCTTACATTTTGTGTTTCTCAGCTAAATGCATCCCGTTACTGTGACAAAGTGGGTGATGCACTCACCAATTGTCCCTTGTGCTTATTTGTCCATATTTATTTTACACATTGCTCTAGCTTTTTTTTTTTATGGTATTTATTTCACACACAACCACTGTTTAGTTTCATTTAGATTTAGATTTATTAAAGCAGCCATATTATGCTCATTTTCAGGTTCATAATTGTATTTTAAGGTTGTACCAGAATAGGTTTACATGGTTTAATTTTCAAAAAACACCATATTTTTGTTGTACTGCATCGCTCTCTCTCACTGCTGCAGATCCTCTTTTCACCTGGTCTCTGTTTTAGCTACAGAGTGAGACCTCTTTTCTTCTTCTTCTTCTGTACTATCTTTGATTGCACTGCACATGCCCAGTAGCTCAGATGTAGATCATGTCAGCTAGCTAGCTCCACAGACAGTAAAAGAAAGGCTGTTTCTACAACTTTGGTCAGTTACAAGGCAGGATTAGCTGGGAGACTTCTAAATGAGGGCACACATGGAAGTAGTTCTTTTGGAGATTATGGTGAACTTGTGTGTGTTGTAGCAGTGCTTTGCTATTGAGAACGAGGAAGCATGCTAGCGTTAGCATTAGCGTTAGCATGCTAACAAGCTAATGGTTGCGGTCAGCCTGCTCGTTTCGGCTTGTGACGTCACAAGCCGTGCCGATTTTGAACAGCTCACCCAGAGACTGAAGGCAGGACACATTCAGAAACTGTATCTCACTCTAAACAGTTTTTTTCAAAGTTTGTATGTGTGTGGAAGCACCAGAGACACAACATAATACCCCAAATCCCAGAAAAAGTGATTTTTTCATAATATGGGCACTTTAAGTTGCAGGTTTGAACAGTTAATTGTCTGTTCTTCATACTCACCTTTTCTTTGTTCTTTTGTTTGGTCCACAGTGCAGAAATGTTTGGGGAGGAGCCAGCCAGCAGCATGGTGTATTTATGGTAATAATGATGTCATCACTGACATAATTAGACAGGGCTTAGGGACAGGGAAGCCGTGCTGATACAAACGCGTGCTTAGGAAAGATTGAGTGTAGTGTACAAAAAGAAGGTAAGAGCGTGCTGATACAAACACGTGCTTTAGTGACCTTTTGGTACGGCCTATAGATGAGAAGTTGTGCTGCTACAAATGCATGCTTGTCTCATTTTGTCAAGTAGATTTTGTTGTTTTGCTCCAGTTTTCTTTTATTAGTTTCAACTTGTGTATTTTCCTGATTTATACATGCTGGCACCCTGCAAATAAATCTGTACTGTTTGGAATTCAAGAAGTCTGCCTGCCTATCTTTGACGCTCTGGCTACGCTACACAACTGTTACCTTGATGTCAAACA
This sequence comes from Sander lucioperca, assembly GCF_008315115.2. NCBI lineage: Eukaryota > Metazoa > Chordata > Actinopteri > Perciformes > Percidae > Sander > Sander lucioperca. The sequence continues at coordinate 35,721,288 of NC_050177.1, forward strand.
AACGTGTTGAATGCATCTTCTTCTTCTTCTTTATGGTTTACTAGCGGTTGGCAAACAAACTTATATAGGTACATTACCGCCACCAACTGGACTGGAGTGTGAATGAGAGATAAATGCAGAAAAACAAATTCTCTTACTAAATCCAATTCTCTTAGAAACATAATACTGCCTTGCCTGCTGTTTTTCCCAAAAGCCCTGACAGTGAAAGGTTGTGGTGGTTTGCCTTACGAAGTGTCTGAAAAAAGTGGTCTCTGGGTGTGTTGTATTCCTTGCAATGTATTATTATGTGTTCAACTGTTTTTTTGCTGGTTATTGTGTGCATTTTGTTGTTAAACTTTATATCCATGTTTGCTAGCTAGCAGTCTTCTTCTTCTCTGCCATTGAGGGGGCATTGCTATGCTTCTTTGCGTGTTACTGCCACCAACTGTCGATTAGCTGAATAGCATGAAACCAAAGCCAGAATATGTGTGTTGTGTCGCATGCTTGTTCTTGCATTCCTATGCACATGCACAATAGAAACAAAACAGGTACCTGCACCTGAAAACATTGCTCTATAGTGCTACTACTGGTCGAAAAAAATCAACCTTTCACCAAACTGAGGCTAGAGAGCTCAGTAGAGCAGTACTACAGAGATGAGGGACTTTCTCACCATGAGAGACACATTACGCATTTGATCCGTTGGTAATATTGAAAATATTGGTAAGTGGAGCTTTAAATCAGTGCAGACTGGCTTGGCTGGTGAACAGTTTACACCGTCACATTGCAGAATTTGTACTTAGCTCAGAATGAAAACTTCTGAGCTGAATATGTGCAAGATTGCCTTGAACAGCTTTAATAGGCATGCGGTGAATAAGGAGAAGCGACAAGTACATATAAGATTGTCTTTTACGTTTCCTTCTTAACATCTGGAATGGAACAATGCTAACCAACATGACATGGCACTGAGCCTCATATCCTTGTTGCTGATGCAGTAAAAAGGCACCCGACATGGATGAGCCTTCAGGTAACCACAAATCCATGGGGGGGGTCAAAGGTAAATTTCTCTTTTATGTGAACACACACAAACATACACACACACACACACACACACACCCTCACACTTAGCATAAACAGACGTCAGAGACAGTAAAAGCTCTCTCTCCTTTCATCTTTAATGAAAAGCATATTCGGTTCTGCTCCCCTCCTCCCCTGCACCACACCAGCACCCACACACCCATTCAAATCCTAACGCCTTTATAGAAACATACAGTGCAGTGCTGCAGGGCAGAGCAGAGGGAAGCGCTCATTATGAACATCAAAGGCCTAGATGGGCGCTGACTTGATCCTTTGAGATGATTGGAGTATCTCACTCAGGGAACAAAAAGCTCGGATGTCTACGCGGGATGGAAATTCAATTACCAAGCGATTCAGGGCTGACAGAAGGGGAGGAATGTAAAGATTTGAAAGAAATGGGTCATCATTTTTCTGCCAGGCTGTGTTTGCAGTTGATGGGTGGCGGATCAGACTCCCACATGTTGCCCCTGAAGCCCGGGGCCATACTGTAGGAAGCTTCAGCTCTGTTGTGGACCTACAATGTGCCACTAGAGAAATGTTTTATTGAACAACACTATCGCTGAGTGACTGAGGATTCCCACAATGACGTCCATGTCAATTTGCATGTCATGCTCCAGCATTCAACGCTAAAATGTTGTTCCCGTTTTTGACTATGGCCAGCAGGGCTTTATGTAGACAAAAGTCTGGGAGTGCTGCAGTTCTGAGGGATTACTGAGAGTTTAGCTTCAGGCATCATTTCTTTATGATGGTGTCTGAGATGGAGAGCAGGCAAACCGCAGAACACCAGTGCCATCTAGTGCTGCTCATGCAGCCTGCTTCAACACTGACAGGAGAAATCAGTGGCAGCAGCTGTACACATATTAACCATGATGGGAAAGATAAATATGATGCAGATGTGTGGCCCTTCCTCTGCTTCTTCTCCATCTTTTACTGGGTTTCAATATACTTTTGATAACAAACTATAGTTTGATGTCAACACTTCACGTTAGAAAATGCCAACAGAGACTTTATTGCCTGCAAAGATTAAATACTTTTGATGTGGATAAGAATATTATATGTTCTTAAATCACAGAGTCAATCTCTTGTTTTGGAACTAGAGTATGAACATTTCAACAGGTGGATATGCAAAGTCAGATGCATTATGATCAGTCAAAATGAAAGGCTGGTATATCCACTGATATTACCTTATCAAAGATATATCTGCATTGCCAATAAGTAACAACAAATTGCCGCACATAAATGCTAAACATACATTGAGATCATTTAGAAATAATGCCACCATTACTAACATATGGCATATTATTTTTAAACTGCAGAATGCCCCCCTAAACCACATTGTGGTAACTAATCTGTAAAATCTAAGGGCTTAAAATAAATCTTTTGTGTTGGGTAAATGTGTGTTTATGTCAATAAGAAGATTATTAACTAATATCAGATTTTTTAAACTCAAATGTTGATATGAGTATTGCTAATGGCCTCAAAAGCCCAGTGTTGGTAGAGCTGTAGTCAAAATCCCCCTTTAAAAAAAGTAGTTTCAACTTTTACGCTTGCAACATAGGCTTAAGCAGTCAAATATGTTTGTATAGAATGTTTCTAAATTTGCAGTTGTTTTTTTGAAAATGACCTAAAAAATGGCCCTAAAAATAAAATGTATTACAATAAAATTGATTGTTTATTGGTATCTAATTCATATAACTATGCATTTATGAACATGTTTGTTGCATTCTAATGATCGCTGCAAGGTGAAGTTCCCTTCAAAGCACCCTGAAGTGAAATAAGGTAAAGAAGAGTTTTAGTGTTCTAAACTCTTAAAACCTAAATGTTCATGCTCAACTCTAAAATCCAGTCCGAAGTACTGAATACGTTGACTGAAAAGGTTTGACATGATCACCTTTTAGGAAGTGAACTGAACCTGGATGTTGAGGAAAGAGTGGCAGACAGAATGTAGTAGGGCAGTGTGAGGAGAGATCCAAACAAAGAGCTGCTGAGGACAGATCTATGGGGAGCTGACCTGCTGCTGTTTAAATGCTCACAGAGAGGAAATTCCACATATGGATACAGAATTCTTCCAATATCCTCCCTCTATCTTTTTTTTTTCTTTCTTAATACAGGTCAGTAAGTAGTAGCACAAAATGGTGCCTCCATGGTTCTATGTAGGCCTTTATGGTGCTTCAATGAACCATTTTTAAAATGTAGATCTATGTGATGCTAAAAATACGTGTATCATAGCTCTAATTGGTCATTTTTGCACAGTGCAACTGCATGAGTTACGGAAGTAAAGGCCAGCTGCTGTTGGTGAGTTCACCTTCCTTTAGCGAATAATATAATGATAATAATAATACACTTTATTTATAAAAGCACTTTTCAAAACAATTCAGGATTTAGCAAATAAAATCAAGCAAAAAGGGCTCTCTCAAGCAGTGCTGAATTTGAATGTACTATTTGTCCCTCTGAGTACAGGAGTGCACATACGATGGAGAATCTCATTTGCACCATCTCATTATGTATCCTTATATATTTAACAAACCAGGGGCGGATTGGATATTATACGTTACGTAATCACTCACATAACAAAAGAGCTACTGGAGAACCCTACACTTTTTTCTCGATTTGATTTTGTTTACTTTTCTTTCACTCTCACTTTTAGGATACCTGCCCCTCTTTCCCACACTCTCTTTGACACACCGCTCGGGAAAAGTGTCACCTCTCAGTGGATGGTAGGAACAGCTGGTCCTAACAGGTGAAAGTGTAAATGACATGAAACAACATACTCTGCAGATGACCCTCCATTCAGTCTCATTCACTATGTCCTGTGTCATCTAAACCTACAGTAAGCCATAGTAACTTATTGCCAGTTGTGACAGTAATGGCATGATGATGATGGCTGCTACATTAACAGTAATAAATGATACTCTGACACCTCCCTGCTGTGAGCCCTGCAGGCTGTCTACCTCCTGCAGAGATCACACAGTGGAAAATAACTGGAGTCCACCATTATCTCGTGTTCCTTAAACCAGTGATGTCAAGGCTGCTCTTAAGTGGCTTAGCTCTGCTTCGTAAAGTCTTCAAACTAAATGCACTGAATAAGTTGCAACTTACATGAGAAAAACAATGTAGTTGTCATTGGGGGATATTTCACATACGTAAAGCAACTGACAACTAATGTTGAGTATTTTGTTGTGTTCAGTTTTATGAAAATGTGTGAGGGTTCTTTAATCCTATTCCCTGTTGTTTTTAACGTCTGTAAAGCACTTTGGAGCTTTTATTCTGAAAGGCCCATTGGTGGATTAATGGAAAGCCTGAAAAACTTAACCCTTGTGTTGTCCTTCATGTCACTGGGACTTGTCCAGTTTATTTGACGTTTTGTATTGGCCTGGCGTTGAGCTTCGGGGTTCCGCCCCCCAACCCCCCCGGTGACCCTCGCGTACTACGTGATGTCATTTCACATGAACCGGGAAAGGGGGGGGGGACCCCGAAGCTCAACGCCAGGCCAATACAAAACGTCAAATAAACGTATAGTTAACCCTTATGTTGTCCTCCGGGTTGTGATAACACAAGAGACAAATGTTTGAAGGTGTGCAAAGTAATGATAAAAATACAGATATATGGACATAATAAATACTAATGCGCTAATGTCAGATAATAGGAGTTGTCATTGCATTAGTGACAACTCTTTAGTATTTAAAGTTACTGCTGTAGCTACATCTCCTCCTGTTCCTGTGCTCTAATTATCACCTCAGTGTCACCACACAGACTGAGCAGAAGCGTCTCCCTTTGAACTCCAGACAGGGCTGCTGCTGAGGAGCCAACACAGCTTTGTTCAGTCACAGGTTTTCTTAAAAGCAATGGGACCCAATGCATGAGAAATGGATGGTGGATTAAGAGCTATTCAACATGGTTAAACTGGATACAGAGATCAGAGTTTCATTTATTTCATCATGATTATTATTATTTCGTTTTTAATCTTTGATGTTAGGCTGTGGTATTGTGGTGCCTTAAATAGTAACGCTGTGATGCTGTATGAAGAGGAATCCGCCGACACTGTTCTTGATTATAAAAAGGTTTATTACAAGCAAAGATTCAGCATCAATTTTACAAACTCCTGCAGAGAGCTTGGAGAACGACCAACCCAATCTTCCAAAAAGTCATTCCGCCTTTTCTTTGTCTGTCCACAGTATATATTCCATGCCTTGTTAACATAAGACGTGATATGTGTGAGTATATGATTGGAACAGAAAGTTATAGAATGTCAATATACCACAGTATTTGTCCTCTATGCTTCATAGGGATCATCACATATCACTCAAAGAGTGTGTTGTAGTTCTCTGATGGACGTTTCTGTGGGTGGTGCTCTTTCCTTTCTCTGTTTAGTTAGAACGGTTATTACTGCCCATGTATTTGTCCCAAATAAAGTAAAACACATCACTTTCTGTGAGCCAAAGGATTTTACCAGGAAGGAGCAACCAGCTACTGAGTGTTTAAAACAAAATGGAAAAGATTTAAGCTGATATTTGTTGGATTGTTGCTGTGTTATCTCAAGTTTTAGTTTTCTCTATGAAAATGTCACATATTAGTTCTGTAAATAAGAGTATGGGAGAAAAACCTATTCTATATGGTGCAAAAATGTAGAAGTTTAGACCTGAACAGTGTGTATAAATCAGGTTAGAACTTTCTCAGTTTAAAGCTAAGTCATAATATTACTGTAAACAGGATTCCTCTAGAAACTACACTGTATATCGTACAGTATATGAGAATGGCGTGGACAGTCATCCAACTGAATGTATCTGCCATACACACAAGTGTTTGATGGCTTAGTCACAATAAAACAAAATCCATCCACCAAAACATGATGAGCTTGACTGTGACACACAAAAAGGTGCATTTCCTACCTTGAATCGCACTTTCTTGAGCATCATCCTTGAATCTCGGTGAGTGAACAGTAAAGATGAGATGTTACCAAACTTTTCCAACTCCACACTCCATTCACCTAAAGCAGCCTTTAACAAAACTCCAGTCAGTCAATTTTCTGATTCCAAATCCAGTCAAAACATCCAAACTGAATAACCGTGTGCTCTGCAGTGTGAGGTGTCTGCCTGCCGACTGTGTGTTTAACATGCCAAAGACAACAGTGTCAGCTCCAGTGCCGCCCTGCTCTCCCCTCTCCCTCTCCCTCCTCTGAGACCCTTTTACAAAGCTAATCAGCCTGCTCATTCATCTGTAAAACAGACACACCCTCTTTTTATGACGGGAGAGCTGCTATTAACACCCCCCTCCTCCAACAACACCCCACAGTCCAAATATGGGTGCCGGTAAGCTCTCTTAAACTCGCCCCCTCTGACCCTTTAAAGCCCCCCTCTTCATCTCCGAGCATTTACCCATCTGTTGGGCCGCAGCGTCTCAGCTCAACATCTGACTCGGCTCATCTTCATGGCTGTTCTTCTGTCACACATCCCATCTGTGTGAAAAGAATATAAACCTCCCTCTGTTGCAGAGCAAAACGATCATTTACACTCCAAAAAATTCAAAGCAATCCACCTATGTGGCAGAGATGATGACTGTAATGGAAATTATAATAATCTGGAGTTGTCGGGTCAAATTATTTAACTTGTCCAATACTTAATTCCATTATAACATTTTCAGCCCTCTGTATTGTTCCAATGTGTCTTTATCATAAAGATATAATAATATCCCTCACAAGGTGCCTATAATGCTAAAGCCTTACTATAATCTATGATGATGAAATCACATTAACTGAGGCGAACACAAAAGTTTTTTGGCCATGTGGGGCTGTAGCTCATTAGGTAGAATCGGAAAGTCGGTGGTTCGATTCCTTGCAGGCTACATGTCGAAGGGAAGATACTGAACCCCAAATTTCTGCGCGTAAATGTTTGTCTGATGAGTAGGTTGTGTATAGTAGTTTCGGCCACCAGTGTATGAATTTGTGTGTGTAAATGGGGTGATTGCTGCCTGTAGTTTAGATTGCTTTAAGTGGTCGCTAAGACTAAAAAAGCGCTGTATAAATGCCTTCCATTTACCATTAACCATGATATCAGCGTGGCTGTAGGGATAGTAACGTCGGTCCAGACTGAAATATCTCAACAACTATTAGATTGCCATGAAATTTGTAACAGACATTCGTGATCCCCAGAGGATGGGAATGGAATAACTAAAGTGACACCCCTGACATTTTTTCTCTAGCGCCACCATAAGGTTGACATTTGTGGTTTTCAGTGAAACGTCTTGAGAGCTACTGGATGGATTGCGTTGACATTTGGTACAAACATTCATGTCCCCCTCAGGATTAAGTCTAATAACTCTGGATCCATCTAGTTTTCATCTAGGGCCATCTGGTCACAATCTTAATTTGTTCAATAATTTGGTTGATGACCAAATACTGCAAAACTGACACTCCCATCCTCTTCAGCTGTACCTTGTGTTTACTGCTAGTTAGCTAATGTTAGCATGCTAACACACTAAACTAAATGATGGTGAACATGGTAAACATTATACCAAACATTACCATGTTAGCATTATCATTATGAATATGTTAATGTTTGTATGTTAGCATTCAGCTCAAAGGTCCGCTGTGCTGAAGTACAGATGCTAGCATAGCTGTAGAGTCTTAGCCTTAACTTCTGAATTACTGGGTAATCTAAACCATAGCTATTACACTTTCAGGTTGAATCGCTAACAAGTCTTTGACATATGCAACTGGTGACACAGTGCTACAAGGCTATATTTAGAGGGTTACCAAACCAAAAAGGTTTGGGAACCACTGTGATTAACTAAAGGCGCCTGTACTTCAGTGGTACAATAAAGGTCAGACATGTGTCATGCATGTAGAAATACAACCTGTGGCTCACTGATCCATGTTTAGTCTGGCTTCTGTGACCCTCACAGTTAATGCTAATGAATGATGTCTTGCGTGACCGGACAGGATGAGTCATTCTGAGAGCCTAGAGTTGTGTGTGTAAAGTTGGTTAGTCATCACATAAGACAAAACAAAATGAACTACCTTAAATTTAAATTGAGTTCATGCAGGAAATACATGTTGTGGATAGTGAAAATAAATAATAAAAAAAAATAAAATAGTATGTATCCGGTTGGCATTTAGCCAGACTTTAACTGTACAGTCGTAGAACATTTCTGACTGCCTCTTTTTTATATCCTATTACATTTTAATCCATTTAATTGTAATCAATCCAACATTAAATTCCCATGAAATATAAACAAACGCTACAATACATTCTTGCATTATTGGTGAATCCCAACTCCCAAATTCCTGGTGCTTAAGTCAAGCTAATTACCAACACAAAAAGCCAAGTCAGACTTACATTTTCAATAATACATTTTATTCCATTAAAGATTCTTTTTTTCTAATTGTACACTGGAATGTTAAGATTCCCCTTCAGTAATTTAGTTAAAAATGCTCAATCTAGTCATTTTCAACCCCACATCGACACAACCATTGCTAAATTGAAAATTGGGGAGTACAAATGAAAAAAAAAGAAAAAAAAAAAAGAAAATAATAACATGAAAGACAAATGCTATATCTTGAATAATGTTGATGCACTATGAGAATTTAAGTAAAGGATGACTAGGTGGATGAACAGGAGTGTCAGCAGCAGAATTTACTGTGAGGGCTCAAGGAGTCTCTCTGCTTAGCTTGGATGTGTGGGGAATGGGTCCAATGTTAGGCTGCCAGCCTCGGATCCCTGCTCTGCGTGTTTGTGGGTGGGATATTTCCACTATCACGCCAACAAACATCACTCCGATCTCAGATCTAAAACGCCTTGTGGGATGTTAGATTAAGGGCTTGGATGTTGTTTTTGGGCTACGTGTTCAAAGCACTTTGTACTCTGTGATATCTGAGGGCTGATCATTGGACTTAAATGGACCAGAGTGAAACATGGCGTCTCTTTTTGATAAAGTGAGGAGGGGTTGCAATGGTGTTACAAGAAAAGATCAAAAATTCAACAGATGCAATAGTCTATTGTATTTACTGGTAGGTAACTTTGCCCTGCAGCTGACAATTCCTTACAAAGTCCTGCTCTTCACTGTTACATTTCAATAACCAGATTAGTGGTAAACAATGACGAATTATACAGCAAACAGTAAAAAATATCAGTTAAAAATAAAAGGACACAACAATTTTGCTGATGATAACCGCAGACAGTACAGACAATATACTGAGCACAGAGCCATATTTTGCTTTCAGCGAAGTGTTACCTCTACAAAAACTGAAAACTCAAGTGTCAACGAGAAGAAAAAAAAAACCAATCATCTGAAGTGAGATATCAATAGAGCAAATCACAATAGTTTTACCATTAAAGAGTGACAGGCTTATAATGATTGAGACAGCTACAATTCTGCAGTTATTACGGATAAGAAAATCTGAAAAGAAAGAAAGCAAAAACCCCATCATCGATGAACCATTGCAATGTGACCAAAGAAGAACGGGTGTGGAGGATGCATGATGCCCGGGGGGTGGAAACTACCAGCGCTCATTCTAGTAGAGACTGATACCGGGGGCATCAGGTCCCTGTTCTCCCTCTCTACCTCCTGGCAGGGTTTTATAGATGGACTGACGAGGAGACGGCCACTGGCCTCTCCTGCACCCCTGCAGTCATCCTCTACTTAGTTTGAAGTCCTCTTTACAGTTCTGCTTGGCGAACACAACAGCATCAGTGTAGCCTTCTTTTTTTTGTGTTTGTTGGGTTTTCCTGTTCAATTAACTCTATATATAGATGATCCTCTCTCATACAAACATATAAATACACCACCACTGCTCTGCTCCACCACAGGAAGAGGCTTTGCCAGAGGGGCTGACGTAGTCCTGTCGATGTACACAGTCTCTGAAATAGTATACAGGGTGGGCAGGCAAGAAAACTTCAATCTTTCTCTGAAGCATAGATTTGGACTTTTTTTTTGTTGGTGATTTTTTTTTGATTTTGATGTTTTCTTTGAATATTCTTTACAGGATTTCATATTTGTCGACAACAAAGGAGGTTTCTGAAGAGAATCTAATGGAGCTGTCGCCATCTACGTGAGTCACTTTGGTAACCTGGGAAAAAAAAAGGAAATGTACAGAATATAAGTAATTTATCATAAAGAACATTACTGAGCACAAGCAGGAGAGAGTTCATCGGTTTGACTTTTGCCTACATGTCTGAACTGTATACAGTTATCCATCCATGACATTTATTTAGCTTGACAGATACTGGGATTTTAAGGCTTTATGACAGAAGAGATGGATTGCATTAGACTGTACAGTAGAGGTGTTGAAATTAATCAAATAATCAATGCATCGAATCGTGGACATAGACGATGCTGCATTTATAATCGGCCGGGCCATAATCGATTATTTCAGTTTAAAATGTAATGTATGCCTAACAACCTTTCTGTTTACATATTCTGTTATGTTTTGCACATTCAGGAAGTGCCATGTGCTCAGTGCTGTAGTTTTATGTATCCATATTATTTAGTATTAGAGCACTGCAGAATGTTTTGTTTTTGAAGCTTGAAAAGCTATGAATTAAATATCCTATATGGCTTTAATAGAAAAATGTATGTGAGTGTATGTGACCTATACTCAGTGGTTCTTTTCAGTAACCCACCTGGATGTCGCAGTAGTTGCGCTTGGACACAAAGGACACATTGATAGGGAAGAAGTCATTGGGCTGTCCGGCGATGCTGAACTCCAGGCTGCCGGTCTTGTTGTTGGCATCGATGACAGGTAGGCACCACTCCAGAATGTTTCGCCTGCTGTCATGTTTGTACTCTCCATCCAGATCACCAATCACAGGGGCTCCCACACCAGACCTGTAGAGGAACAGGAAAACAGAAAGATGTCAATACATATAGCATACAGAGGTTTGAGGATTTTAAATTGGCATGCATGCCAATAGATTAGGACAACACGTGGTGCCAGAAACACTTCTTTGAGGGAAAAAGGCACACCTTTTCTATCCAGGGATGTGTGTTTAGATTAGATTATTTTTATTTTGTTGGGCTTTTCCGCCTTTATTTTGACAGGACAACTAGGTGAGAAAGGGGAGAGAGAGAGAGGGGGAAGACATGCAGGAGATCTTCACAGGTCACATTCAAACCCTGGACCTCTGCGTCGAGGCATAAACCTCCAAGTATATGTGCGCCTGCTCTACTCCACTGAGCCAACCCGGCCACCAGGGAAGTGTGTTTTGTATGACATGGACCTAATAGATTAGATTCAACTTTATTGTCATTGTGCAGCGTACGAGTACAAAGACAATGAAATGCAGTTACAACGGAATGCAGTCATACAGCCACACCCTATTAATTGGATGAAGCTACACACTGTCATGGCAGCTTCCCATTATAGGTTTGGACTGACATGACAGTTTGATAATACCAGGGTTTTCCCTGCCATTATACGGCTTAGATACACTGCCTAAGCATACAAACGTAAAAACAACGTGGAGAGCATCTGGACGAGCCGACACACGGGTCGGCACACAGCGGCAGATGCAGCCCACACATTAGCGAGTGTGCGGTAGGGTTGGGTAGCAGAACCAACGCCGCGTTATTATGGAATCCACGCAACTTCGAGGCAAGGCCTGCCCTTCAATAGCATTCACACACTACTATTGGCCAGGCGTCCATGCTTACACTAGGTAACATAACCCGATTTGTTCAGGTCTTTTCCCCTGACCAATCGGCTATCCTAACCTAAACCAGTCAAGGTCAATGCCTAACCCCAACGGGCCTGCTTCGTTGGGCGGGACTTGCCTAGAAGTTACGTGGGATCCATAATAACGCCTAAACGGCCGGTATCTACCGGACTGCATAGCAACACAGATTCCGGTGCCTCATTTCAGTGTTTTCAACTTCTCTCTGATGCAACAGAAGCATTGCTGCATGCGACGCTAGTTAACAATACACTTGGCAGGAGGTAACGTTAGCTAGTAGCTAGATTAAACACGGTTAAAATGCTGACAGCTAAACGGTGTAAAATGTGACTGTATTTTACTGTAGAGGATTCCAACACCCGTACAACAGTCTGCAGATGCCGTTGTTGGAGAAACAACACAGACGGTGCGTTTACTTGAAACTGGTGAGCCTTGTGGTGCATTCAAAGTTATTGTAAATTGCCCTTTTCCCATCTAGTGGTTGTTTTTGTCATTTAACAGCAATTTACGGTTCTTGTTGTTATTTTTTCTTTTAATATTTAACACTCCAGAAATATACTTCAGCATATGACATATAAAAATGTTCCCACACACCAGACTTATATGACGCTGGCGCATCCTCCAACTCCGGGAAGCCTTCCTTATCTCTCCCACTTGCCATTTCTACACGTGACGTGGCCTGCAGCACTCCACACTCCCACCGTTCTCTAAATACATCCATGCACTCCACTTGAGGAGCGGTCGGCTCGCCACCAACGAAAATCTTTTAAACTGACCTTTGTCGATCTGAAATGAAGACAGATTCAGCAACTGCATGGCCTATTTCTCGCTTAAAATGTTTTCAGAAACATGTTTCGAGCCGCCATTAGAGTCTGTTTTGAAATTCGGGAGCAGCCAGACCCACGTGATGCATTCGTCCAATCAGCTGCCATGTGTTGCGTTCGTCACGCTCATCCCGCTTGTCATTTCCGGTAAAGTGTTTTAACATAAGTGTCGAAAGTGGGCACTACGGCAGTAAGTAGTTAGTGCACAGTAGCAGTGTACTGACGAAACGTGCGACGCACACACACTCCGAACCGAGACTAGTGAACCAAGCGGTTTGGACGTTTTTTTCATGAACCGTACCACCTCTAGTGTGCAGGGGAGAGAGAAAAAGAGAGAGGTGTGTGTGTGTGTGTGTGTGTGTGTGTGTGTGTGTGTGTGTGAGCTGTACATGCTGCGAGTAAGTATGAAGTTAGCAGTAACGCTATAGTCGTTAAAGTAGCAGTGCAGTCTGTGTACAGTTTATCTGCCGGTGATTAAATGCTACAACTCCTCAAGACCTAAGCCAAGTTCCTGTGTCTTTCTTGCTACCTGCTAGTTAAAGTGAAGGGGGTCAGCAGCCACAGAGCTAGTGACAACTTCAGCACAGGTTTACTAACTTAAGGTGGGCTGGCTTTAAGGTGGACCAGCTGTTCTCACTTTAGTGTTAAGCCAATAAAGTTTTTTGCTTTAGTGACCTCCCTCGCTTTAACTGACAACCACTAAACTTTATGCAAATAATTGCGTGATGACATCACCACTATGCTAATGAGCGTATGACATCATTTACACCTAAGCGCTCTAAAAACCCTGGATACTATCAAGAGTGGCTTAAAATTAAAACTACAATATTAACCAGATTTTAAGTCCTATAAATAGTCCCTAAATGCCATTTCAGACACTTTTACACAAGAATACATTTTGTATTATTATTTACATACTTATATTACTATTATTTTATGTTGATCTCAGCGCTGAGGACAGTATAGTATCAACTGCAACTCAAAACTGCTAATTTCAATGCATCAATAACCCACGCCAAACTCATTCAGAGCCTAAACGTGTTTAGTAGATGTACTTACGGTACAGGAATGCTGATGACCACATCGTTGAGCTCGAGGCTCTCCTCCTGCAGCTCGTATTCGATGTTGACATCACAGCCACTACCACTCTCTGAAGGCCAGCAGTTTACTGTGGAAGGAACAGGACATATTATCAGTCACATGAGACACCAGTGTGACTGTACAGTGCACAAAGACTAAATGGTTACAATGAATAACTGTATACGGCAAGGCTGAAATAAAAACAGCAGCATCACATCAAAACTGGCTTTACTCCACGAGTCCCCAGATAAATCCCATGTAGTGGCACTTACTGGTTAGAGGTATGAGGGACTCGTCTGTGGACTGTAGTCTCCACTTCAGCACACCAACATCATTGTTGAGAGGGAAGGACTTCTCTGGGTTTTTCAGGCCAATCACTGAGTCAGCTGTGAACAACTTCTTGTCCACATTGGGATGGGTCTAAGAAGAGAAGATGCAAACATATAACTCACTCATAATATATATATATATATATATATATATATATATATATATATAACTCTGGAAATGGAACAGCAACCATTTTTGAGAAACATTTTAAATAACTGGTGTTTTAGTATGCTGCTTTTTTTCTTCTTTGTTGAATGCATGTGTGAAAAGCATGAAAGATGATGTCGATCAAAAAACATGATTTACATAATATAACCATAAGCTGCCTCTATACTGTTGTGTATGGGATAGTCTATATCCACGACCTTCCACTTGCGGAATTGCCCTGTTACCGTAGGAAATTCCGCCGTATGTCCTTTTTTCCGACCAGATTTCCGTTACCTAACGCTTCCTTTGTGTTGGAATTCTAACCTCTGGTGGATTTATGAGGACTATGGTTAACTGCTCCTCAGATCTCTGCAGGGTAAATCCAGACAGCGGAGTTTTCTGTTGCACGACTAAAACAACCTTTTAACGTACTCGTTCCACCAAAACAGGTGCCTTCCCAAGGCTATTTTTCAGCGGCACCGGGGCTCCATGCAGCGCTTAGCGCTGCCCATGACAATTGTGATTGGTTTTAAGAAATGCCAATAAACCAGAGCACGTTTTTCTTGCATCCTGGAATGCTGCGTGGACTAGCCAGACCCTCCTCCGCAGCGTTGTGGAGGAAGGTCTGACAAGGTGAGACTTTGTATGGTATAACATTGTCTCCAGAAAATGTTTATAATATGTGGTACACGTACTTGCAGTTGCAATCCTTTGTTGTCATTATTGTTGATAATGAGGCGGATGCGTCCGCTCTTGTCGTCTGTGACTCGGAGCGTGATCATGCCCAGCAGCTCCATGTTCTGTAGGCCGCCGTCACGTCCGCAAGTCAGCGAGATCTTCTCCTCCACACGCAGATGTACACTGGAGGGGAAACACATCCCAACAGCCTTTAAGTAATGATTTACACCACACAGAAGACAGTCAAATCAGGTAATATACATTTATCAAAGTGTAAAATGAAGTAAGCCTCAAAACACAGCATCTGGACTATTAAAGAAAAGAAAAAGACTCTACTTAAAGCAAGAGTAAATGGTTGGGTTTATGAGAGGTGAGCAGTTGATTACTACAGAACAGAAGAGGCCTCACTTATTGGTTTTGCAGACAGACCTCCAAAATATTGGAGGCGAACAAAACTGAATGGCCAAGTTCAGATTTTAGTACAAGACAAATATCTTCTCCATGTTCTGTCAAACCAATATAATAATAATTCTAGTCATACATGAAACATGAATACTTGTCAATTCATTGAATCTAAAACTTCATGAAAAGCTTGGCGTGAGTATTCATTTGCGTTTCAACGACTCTTATTACTGATCTCTAGCGCTTTAGAATGCATAGCATTACCCAATGCATTATTTATTCATCTATTTATTCATATTTGAACTTTATCTATGAACTGTCTTTTTATGTGCTACTCTTCGTGCCTTTTATTTGCTCCTCTGGGACAAATGAAGTTATTTGAATTGAATTATAACTAAAAGCAGCTACTGCTGCATTAAAGTCCATATCATTTTCAATGTATTGTAGGAAATGCATTACATTATTGAAAATCAATTTATTGAATTTAAAAGGAAAAGGCTTATTAGCCTATGAAGTCATAAAAACAAACAATATATTTGATGGAAGTGTACACTGTTTAACTAGAGCTTTACTGCATTACTGTTAAATATTTGTTCATCATATCATGTTACACCTAATTCATATTTATGTCATAATAAGGGCTGGACCTGAATCGGAATTTTCCAAGTCGGCTTAGTTGTGTTTTTATTAGGGCTGTCAAAATTTAGTAAGTAAAGTACATTTAAAACAGAAAAAACTGTGCGATTAATCGCTAGTTAACTATGGAACTCACGCTATTAAACGCAATTCAATAGTTTCGTTCTAGACCACACTATAATTTACGAAAGACCCAACAATTTGTTTTTCATAAATACTCAATGTTATGACTGATGTTTTTTCTACAACACAGCTTAACTTGATTATGAGTAATGTATTGTTCAGGACAGTCAGGAGCACCTGCAGAGCAGCCGACCCACACTAAACTCTGATAACTGTTATACGTCAAAGTCCCACATTTTACCTGTAAGATGCCTTTGCTTGTCATCTTTACACAGTCAAAAAAATGTAAACGTGTGCATCCTGGTCATAGTTCAGTTATACATTTTTATTAATCAACATTTAGGGTGCAGCCCTGGTCATAAATATGAGTTTTGACTTATAGAGCACTGTGTGACCGACCATGCCACATCAACCCTCAATAAACACTTTTGTCAAACCATTCAAGAAGTTTCTCTTTTTATGTTTGATCTTTTCATTGTTATCAGATCAAAATTAATAAATACATGAAGACGAGTACTTGGTGTCATCATAATTAAATAACACTTTTAGGGGGGCTAAGGCCACTTCTACGTTCAGACAAATTCTTCAGTATATTATCTGAATTTTAACAAGGTCTGCAAGAACCACAGCGTTATCACTTATGTGGAAACAAGCATTGAGGTCCTTATAAAAACTCACAATTCCAAAGGAAACAATATTTATATTTAATCATAAAGACTGTGATGTGTCTGTACCTCTCCACATTGACTGGTGGTGGTAGAACTTTAGATACATCTGAGCCTCTCTTTCCTGAGGTGGGCATGATGGTTTCACCCTCAGACTTGAGCTTGTCAACAAAGTTGTCCACCTCTTTCCCTTTGGCACCCAGTTTCAGGGCCTTACTGGGCCCACTTGGTCTGGAAAGAAGAAAAAAAACATCATCTTTGAACATTGGTCTCCAACCATTAAAAAGAACATCAACACCCCCAATCAAAACTACAATGACTGGCCACAAAAGTCCCTTTGCACTACGATGCAACTTAACACAATAACAAAAAGAGAATTTCAATTTCAAGAGGATTTTACATATGCATTTCTTGGTAGGTGTACCTGACTGTAGCTGGTGTGATCTTGGGCTTCTCAGGCTCGACGATGGTGTCTGTAATGATGGACCCTGATGAGACGCTGGTCATGCCGGCGCTGCCAAAGCCGCCGAAAGCTGGCACCTTCTTTCCAGAGCGCTCAGCGTCCCTCCTTGCCTGCTGCAGCTCCTTGGCCTTCCTCCTCATCTCTGCCTTGGCCTCTCTTTCCTGGGTCTGTGAGTTAATAAACAGTTAAAGTTGTTCTAAATGATGTGACAGTTATACACTGAGAAACAATACGTGATCTTCACTGGTGTTGTAATTGCTACAAACTTGTGCAGTGTTAGGAAATTATTTTTAACACAGAGTTAATAGGATGGAAAATATCTGCAAAATCCATTCCCTCACTTGTGGAGACTTGTGTAAATCTATACAGTACAGTAGCCATATCTACAATGTGATACAATGCACACTTAGTATAAGATGTAACACAGTATTGCTGCCATGACCCGATTTCCCCATAGGGATCTCACCTCTCTGACAGCACGGAAAACCTTCTCCTCATGGGAGTCCATCTCTGTGAAGGTGCGGATCTGAGCCAGGTTGACGTTCTCTCTGTAACCTAGTGCCACAATCTCATCGAAGGCAAAGATCAGGTCAAAGCAGTGCTCCGATATTTCGCTTTCCTCCAGCACACGACAGTACTCTGGGATCTTGAATGGTAGGGAAGAAGAAGGAACATCAGACAATTTAACCCAAGCAAGCATTTTTTAAGAAAAGTGACAGAAAAACTATTTTTACATGACGGTCTTGGCTAAAGGCTTGACTGCTGACAACTCCACAGATCCTGATGTATCTGATCGTGAAATAAAAAATAAAAAAATAAAAACTTTACTAAAAACTGTGAAGTTGTTTAAACATTGGCTCTTTTGGCTAAACTTTATCAACAATGCTTGTTTTCTCATAATTTTTGCGTCATAAATGCAACTTTCACCTGTTTCTGACAAGCTGTTTAAACAAAGCTATTTTAAACACGTCAAAGAAACTATGTATTAATACAGATGTCAGGCTCTGAGCAATTGTAATGATCACACTTGTATCGCCACATCATCGGTTTTTTTTTTTTTTTTCCATTAGTTTTTTTTGCTGTGCTTGTCAAGCACTACATGACAGCTACATTTGAAATTAAGGTCAGCAAAAAAATTGAATTGCTCACAAAGGATCGTACATATAAAATTATACTGGATTATATATATATATATATATATATATATATATATATATATATATATATATATATATATATATATATATATATATATATATATATATATATATACACACACACAAATTGTTTGACTGTCATTTGCATCGACTATTTAGGAAAATCTGTGTAAAATATAATTTGCATAATTTGGAACACACTGTATAGGTAACTAGTATAGACCTACAGCTACAGAAGGTAAATCATTTTCCATTTCTTCACACTGCAATGTGACATGTTAACTTTACGTCACACTGATGATGGACATTATTTAATTTCCAGGCCATGTTTTCCTTACCACACGGGAGAAGAGTCTGAGTGTCTCCAGGTCTTCCAGGATGTTGCTGTTCTTGGTAGTGATGAGGACCATGTAGAGTTTCTCCAGTGGCTGGTACACGTAGCGAACACTGTCTGTTTCCACAAAGGTGTGCTGCTTGCCCATGTTCATCAGTTTAGGGAATGCAGCCAGAAGACCCTCAATACGGGTCCGGGTCATTTCAACAAACTGCCGCGATACAATGGCCTTGCCGGCCTTGGTGCACACCGCCGCTGCCAACAGCACCTACAGGAGAAGAGAAAACTTGACTGTTGTGGTGCCAACATAGCTTCACAATGTTCAGCACATTGTGCGTGCATAATTTCTTTGAGCATGCAAATTTAACCGAATGGCAAAATCAAGTTATGGGGCAAAAGGAACTTAATGCTCAAATTAGGTTGACAGTTCCCCCGTTTGCTTCCACTTGCAGTAACCCGAATCCCCACTAGTGTTTGCACCTTCCTAGAGAGAGCATGTCTTGCAAAGTTAAACATCAGCAATTTAATATCGACTTCAGACAAAATTGTGTGGCAGATTAGGCAACCACAGACCTACTCAGGTAGCAGTACAACTTATATTATTGGTTTGCACTGTTCAAGGCGAAGTACTATGTTGAGTTTTGGTGGTAGAAGACTGTACTGTAGGAGTAGCAGTAGGGATGGTCAATATATCATATCAATATCGTGATATGAGTAATATGACACAAGGGTTATATGTCCCTGGTTTTAATATCTGGATTACAGTAAAGTGATGTATTTTTTTGAACTTACCAGACTGTTCTAGCTTTTCTATTATTTGCCTTTACCCACTTAGTTATTATATACACATTAATGATGATTATTTATAAAAAATCTCACTGTGTAAATATTTTTTGTAAGCACCAATTGTCAACCCTACAATATCGCCGCAATATCGATATTGAGGTATTTAGTCAACAATATCGTGAGATTAGATTTTTTTACATATATGCAGAATTTGACAATGGTGACAAAACGTTAAGTCGTGTTTACGGTGGGTGAATGTCTGCCGACATTTTTAAAACTTTAACTGGTGCTTGGTGAGGCGTTCTCATCAAACTTAGAGACAACGTCAGCATGGACAGATATATGTTTCCAGTAAATTAACTTACATACATTTTTTAATTTAGCTTAATATAAGTAGTACTTTTAGGCACCGACTGAATTCCATCCATAGTATCGAAAAATGCCTCGTCATTCAATACAAGATTTTAATACCTAAGGAGTAAATCTCATCAGCGTCAGTGAGCCAATAATGCAGCATGGTTGTATCAAGATCTAATAATGTTTCCAATTGGCTGGCCTAAAATGAGTCTACACACCGATCCCATACCACGTAATTTAGCCCTAGTAAAAAAAAAAATAGACTAACCCTAAAAAGGTAGTTACATCCGGATAAAAGCCGTTGGCTAACGTTACGGCTAGCTCTCTACAAGCAGACCAAACTGGAAATCAATTATTCTCCCAGTTTGGTCTGCTTGCAGAGAGTGCAACAGAGTGTAATGTTGGTCACAGCTAACATTAGCAAAATATCCGCAATTTAGCACTATTTTACACTGAAACATCCCACCAGTAAAACGGCATTGAGTACAGTATGCAAAGCTTTAGTTTTGAGTGGTGGCAGTAGTGTTGCCAATTTGAGTTTCACTACTGTTTAATACTGTTACTGTATTACTTAAAATCTGTATGGGTAAGTTTATTTATTTTAAAAAAATAATTAGAGGATAAACCCCTTGAGATCTCATTTTAAGGGGTCCATATTTATCTTTTATATTACTAAATTGTGGCTGCAAAGTTTTTTTTTTTTTTTTTTTTAAAGGAATTGTTATTTATGTCTAGATTGATTTATGTTTTTTTCAGTTATGACTGACTGTCAAAGTAGATAATAAAAGAAAGTTCTATGGCATTCTGTGTTTGTTCATGTTTTACAAAGAATTTAACCAGAGCCAGTCCATACAACAATGATAGCAATCACATCCATACAGGGTTAGTAGTATACAGATGTTAAAATATAGTAATACCTATATATATTTTTATTTTGAATTCACTGGTATCGGATCGGTACAGGTAACGTTATACTGTAGCTAGTTCTGGTAACGTTACCGAAATCGCTATCGGAAGGAAAATTTGCATCGGAACATCTCTTAATATTGAAAAGGTAAGCTTAATTTGAGTACACTATTTGTTTCACCCTGGTAAATGAATGAACTGTATTCATTCCACGTTGACAATGGCTGAAGTTAGAAATGAAAGACATCGACTGCATCGAACTTGATATGGACAAGCAACAATTGTGAATACATGTTGTAGCAGCTGGCTAACCATAATGATAACACAAATATACGGTATATGACGTTCGGTAAGGTTTGTTTAAGAACGGTATCCAGGGTTGCCTGGCTGGGATGACAGCAGGTAACGTTAGCTCGGATCTGGCTAGTGACAGGAGCTAGCTAACCCTAGCGCTAGTTAACGTCAGCAACGTCTGCACACTCTGTGCCGCCTACTCACCTGAACATTGACTCTGTATAAAGAAACGACGACGCATTTATTTGATTTTAGCAACTCTATATAAGGTTAGCGCTGTCAGCCCGGTGAAAAGTAACGTTTGGTGTTCCTGTTATTTCGCTCTTGGAGAACCTAGCTAACTGATACCTAGCTTTAGCTAGTTATCAGGTTAGCCAGTGTTATGATAATTGCTAGGCCCGATAAAAGCCAGGGAAATATCTTAATTTTCGACTATCACTCACCATTTTGGTCTCTCTCTATGGTACGACGATCTTCCGTCTCTCGTGTTTCTTGATTTTTGTGATTTCTAGTCACTCTAGAATAGCAAGGTGCAGATATACAGCTGACTCCAAGTTGTGATTGTTAGCTAGCTAGCGTCAATATGGCAGCAGTACAGAGCCACGTCTCCACCGGAAGACCAGCGATAGAACCATTGGATAGAACTGCCCACCGTAAAAACCAATGACGTGGGCCCCATGTTGGCCTTGTTGCATAGATAAGTTTCTCGCACTACTTCCACAGGCGTTTCTTCCATTTATTTAGATCCTCGTGTGGTGCCGACAACTTGGAAATATATAAAACATTTATATATACACAGACGATAGTATGCAGTTTTTTTATTTACTAACAAATATTGTAAAATATAAAACTACCAAAAATACCAGGGAATCAACATAGACATAAATCATAAGCAGTTCAGAAATGTCATATAGGGTGCATAGATCTAGGGTTTTAACAGCTTTCTTGTTTTTAGAATATAGGATTGGAATGACAAGTTTGATATCATTTCCAAAAATTGAAAAGGATGGTTTATGATTGGAAAATGTATGAATATGAGATTTTGCGAGATATACGATCAAAATTGATGATGAAGAATTGCTTTGGTAGCAGAGTAAAATATATTTATACCTTTTTATAGGAAAGGGGAAATTCAGACACAATATATTGTGAAATAAATGTACAGACATCTTGCCCAGAAATAGAAGAGTGGGGACATGACCAAAAAGATGACATCGATCTTCTTGAACCATTTGACAAAATGAGCGGACCACGTCAATTAGTAACTGGGCAGAAGCTCTACCCTTACAGAGTATTATAAACTGGTTTATGATGACTTAATTGATTGTTTCGCAATATGCACCAATAAAGCACAATATCGACTGACATGATTAAGGCCCTAAGCTGATTTACTACCTGATCTTGAGGCCATGTCTTGTAGAGGGTCCCTGTGTGGAAATCAAGTTAGAAAACCTTTATTGTTTCAATTTGTGCTTGCATAATCCCAAAAACAATTGGTTCAATTAAATTGTGCAAACCATGGGGACAGGTGATATTCTATCAAAGAAAGCACAAACAATGTCACACTGTCATGGCTTTAATTATCATAAATCAAACTTTAAAGATCATGGTTTAATTTGATAGTAGCCTACCACACGTTGTCATTCTCAACTGAAGTTTATACTCCACCATATTAATAAAGACTTCACAGTGTTGCAGTAACTTTCTTTGGTCACATTATTTAAAGTGTGTGTAGCCTACTGCCAACTCTATTTATTCAGCGTGAATAGGTTTTAACACATTTCACTGTTCCTTTGTCTACAATATCCAAGAAAACTAGGGGCATGAGGGCCAGCTGTATAGCCTTTGAAGTTGTTTAATGAAACTTGCTTCCACTCCCTCCCAAAAGATTGTCTGAACATTTCCTTTTGGCAATATGTTCTCATGGAAGTAGTGACAGGTGTGGCACTTGACATTCAAGTCCAAAGTTGATGTACTGGTATTATTATTATGGCCACACCATCAGGTCACATCTGGAAGGAAAAAAATACAGCAGCTTTAAATTAAATTCTAATAGATTTTCTTAAATCTTCTAATGGCCTACTAAGCTGTTCTGATAGTGACAGTCTTCAGTAAATTGTTGCATTTTTTTTTCGTATAGCCTAGAATAAAGACTGTAGGCCTACTTTATCACAGCTAATACAAAAAACAACCAATCCGCAACCCACACGTTATACCCGTAGGGTATTTCTTATTTTAACATAAGGCTCCTATATGTTGCGTAATATCCGAAAGAGGAAACTGAAAGACGGAACAAGGAAACGACCTCTAGCCGGATCTTGGTTCCGCGTTCATTCATTAGAGGAGCTATGGGAGCTGCATGAGAGGAGTTCCCTGGACTGTTTTCAAGGATTTCGTGTTTTTTAAGGGTCTCTTTGTCAAGTAAAGCGCGCTGTTAACCCGTGCGACGTCGGCAAAGTGAACCGGACCATCGACATGTCGGAAGAAGCAAGTTCTCCGGTAGGTTTTAAGTAAATTAACCCGGTAGTTTGCACATGCTTGAAGCTCCTTTAGAGCCGTATGTTTAGTTCTCGCTGTGGATGGAGAGTGCCATTTCCGTATGCCCCGTCATTTGGAGAGCGATGATTGGTTAATCCGTTTGTCTGTTTCAGTGCTCAGTTTTCTATTGGACGATTAATAAGAGATGATCTGTCTGTCAAACGTTGACAGATACGCGCTAGTAAAGCAAACGAACAGGTTTAAGGGTTGACGTTGGAATTATACCGTTTTAACCACTTAGTTAATCTGCTATATGTTCATAAACTACGATACTATATTGTATGCATCTTTTGTCAACACATTAAAATCAGAAAAGTAAACTGTTCATCTGCTAAACTTTACTTTGACACTTCCAAACATATGGCAGTTAACTTTCGTATTTTAGCTACATTTATAGTCTAATTCCAGTTTTACGAAATGGGCAGCATTGCTTTTTGGTAGTAGTTTAAATACAATCAACACAACAACAAGTTAGGATTTTTCTTATTAGACTAGGCAAAATCATGGATCTATAGGATTAAGTGCTGTTTGTTCTACTTCGTAGTGTTAACTACTACATATACCAAACTGTAAAAATACTCCAATACAAGTAAAAGTCCTGCATTAAAAATATTACTTTAGTAAAAGTATATTCAGTATATTCATTAAGTTGTCAGAAAAATGTCCTTAAAGTATCAAAAGTAACGTTACTCAATGCCAATATGTATGAATATATACTATAATATAGAAGACTATAGGATTATTAATACACATGCATTGATGTTTAAGCAGCATTTTATTCTTGTAGTTGATTTGAGGTGCAGCTTATTTTTACAGCTCACTAAAGTTTGACTACAGCTGTCAAACAAATGTACTGCAGTACAAAAAATGACATTTTACAATTTCTCAAATTGTGATGACATTTAATAAAACTATTACTCTTTATTATTATTATTATTAAACATACTATTACTATTACTCTTATAATGTAAAGCACTATTATTGAATAAGTGTGTACTTGTATTAATGTCCATAGTAAAACGGTTTAATTGGAGTTCATTTCATTGAAAGCAAGATGCCTTCTTTTTTTTAAATCAGTTGTCTCATATTGGTATTTTTCTCTGTGACACTTCTTGACATTTCATAAAGACTCTTTTCATTAGTGTTGTCACCAATCCCTGGACTTTAAACCATCAGCCAACCACAAGCTTTCAGCCACTCTTACCAGGCATGGCCAATAAAATAAGTGCCCAATGACATTAAATGACACATTAAAAACTAGCTTAGTTTGTACACAGTTGCATATGTTATTTGATATGCAATGTGGTTTGTGTATATTTCCATCAAAGAAACAGAAGGGACAAATATGCTTTAAATGTTCATTTTTTACGTGTATTGTTATATCTTAGTCCATGACAGCTAGCCAGTTTTTGGTGGCAGATCATTTAGAAATGAAGCGTTTCACAGGAGAAAAGTTTCTAGCCGCAGACTGTGACCACACCTCATACACAAGACCCTGCTCAAATGCCCCTCCCTGCCTTTTTATAACGGACTCAATGAATTGGCACACTTATCTTTTGGGACCAGAGATATCTTGGGGTGGAGGTCCTGAAGGAGGAGGGGGCGAAATGTCCGGTAAAAAAGACCACTGTTCAGTATCTAGAGGCTATATGACCTCAGCACAGCTCCTTACCAAGACACAGCAGGCAGTCCCAGCCACACAGCAGACACAATAGCCTCCACAGTGCACACGCTCAGTGCAGACCGAGAATTATGGAGCAGGGACCTTACAAGTACATGAGGGTGAGGAGAGCAAAGAAAATGCTTCCGCACATTTCTGAGCTAGTTCTAGATGTGGTTGTTAATGTGTAGGGCTGATTGAATGACATCAGTAAGAATGTTTTGAAGGTAGTTGGAGGAAAGTGAGTTTAAACTATTTAAGCTGATTTCTCTTTTGTCCTGGCAGGACGGCAGTGGCAAGGTGTGTCGGGTCATTCGGATTGGAACCCGCAAGAGCCAGGTACGGTACTACATTAATTAAATCATGGGTTTAATTTTGATTATGCTTGCTGCTTACTTTTTTAACATGTCACAGAATGTGACTTTTGCATCATTGCCATTTTACATTTTTGTCTTTGGATTTAGGTTTTGGCTCTAATTTAAATGTGAGAATGAGCTATACAGAGCCTCAACGTGTCAGTTAAATGTGTATTATCTGATGCACGGCTCCTCCATGCTGGTTTAGATACAGCGGAGCAAGATGTCTGGAGCTCTTCTCGCAGAGATAACATAGCTCTGGCTTAACAATGTCTTTTTAAGATAACTGTCCCTCTTCCAGTTTGTCATACTGATTTGATGGTCACAGGCTCTGTGGATGGGGGATTGACATTTTTACAACTATCGGTACAATCCACCTAAAGTGTGTTCTTCTGTCCCAGTTGGCTCGCATCCAGACTGACAGTGTGGCGGCAAAGTTGAAAGAACTGAACCCTGACATCAACTTGGAAATAGGTGAGGATCATCCCAGGCTTCATTTTCTGCCAGAGAGTCCTCTAGAGGCTTCGTAGCCGTAGCGCAACATTCTTTACTGATGGCAGCCGGCGTCTTCATGGACTTCTATTCCATAATTGGCAATGTGCAAATTCGAGTTGAATTTTTATAATATTTATATATGATTTATACATACAATACGTTTATTAACGATGTATACATACAAGTTCTATTCCTCCATTATAAAGACACCTTTTTAAATTAGAAATTGCTGTAAAATCAGCCCAAGGTCTGCTTTGACTTTGGCACAAATGGTCACCACGGCATTCACACAGGTATTTTAGTTTTTTACCAAATACTTGTTAAAGGCCCTACAGACCCCTGGGCCACCCACACAGATGATTTCACTTATTCTGCTGGATTCTGAGCACTGTGTGGGTGTGTACAAACTGTGCTTGATTGACATCTGTCTGACCACCCTGTTAGTTTTGTTGCACCTGTTCGGTTGGACAAGTTACACCTTTATTCTTATTGGTTCATAGAAATTGGTGCTTGCAGCCATTACTTCAACTATCTTATCTGGCTTCACACAGCCAATGCTTGTTTCCACTTCTAAAGTTTAGTATTGACCTCCAATGTGGCTGCTAGAGGGGGCATTCGATCACCTGAATACCCTGAAAAGTTGTGTTAGACCTGTGTCTTTTGAATGAAACCGGTCATGCATTAGTGTTTTTGCTAGTTGTTCCTGATTGATCATATTATTGAATTTTTGTATCTTCTCTCTTTCAGTTGCCATGTCAACGATAGGAGACAAAATCCTTGACACAGCTTTATCTAAGGTGAGGCTTTTTTATTAATTGTCACAAATTAAAGGCTACGTTATAAACAGGCATGTTCGCCTTCTTTCAACATCTACAAACGGCAGAAAATTCAAGTCGACAATTTATAATTATAAGTCATTCATCGTTGTTACTCAAATGAATCCAAGCAAACATGCATGGTAAGGACTTAAAGCTGTCACTGTTTAAATGTACCTACAGTACATTGCAGACTTGTGACACACTCTTTAGGTCCAGTTCATACTCATGACTTATTGTAGGATTAGTGTATGATTCAATGCTTGATGACATTCAATATTTAAATGGATGATGTATAAAGAGGTACAATATAATGCAGATCTGCTACTTGTAAATATCATTTTTCCAATGTAACAGATAAATGTGAAGTTACAATGTAACAGAAAATCACAGTTTGTTTCTTCTTCTTTTGAACGCAGATTGGAGAGAAGAGTTTGTTCACCAAAGAGTTGGAGAATGCTCTGGAGAGGAATGAGTGAGTGTTACCGCTGTCATCTGTGGCTGACACCACGCTGGCTTCACACCATTGTTTCACCAAAAGACACTGACCGTTAGGGCTTCTCTGACAGGGGTTCACTTGTGAAGACTTTTGCATTGTAGCTGTCAGTTACAAATACTATGTGCCAGTACTCAACAAGTATACATTTAAAGCATTTTTATGGCAGAAAAATCTCTTTGAATAAAATGCACTTATCAGCCCATTTTAGGCCATTTCCTCTATCCACAACATACTCTAGGAAAGAAATCCAGAAGAGCATCCACTGAATGCTTCACTTAAAATCCATGCAGAGGGAAAGCCTTTGATTTCCTCAGCCTCAGATGTAGCAGGTGGCTCTGTTCTATAGCTGCCTTGACAATGTAAAACACACACACAGTACTGAATGGCTATATTATACCATGAGATATAGGTGGAGCATATATGACTGTTCCTCTGTGTCCCACAGGGTTGATCTGGTTGTTCACTCGCTGAAAGACCTTCCCACCACTCTGCCTTCAGGATTCACCATCGGGGCTGTGCTGAAGTAGGTGCACTCACACAAGCAGTGTGCAGTATGTCTATATACATTTGCACTGTATCATGTTATGGTTTATAGGTATAGTGTCAAAGTCAGATATTACTCTTTGTCCATTCTGCAGATCCTTATAGTATGTGGAATATCATTGTGGTTGTCATTTGACCGGCTGTAAATAAGAAAAAAGTGTTGCACACTCTGGCTCCATATGCATATCTCTATTTATTCTGACGATGTTTCGGCCCTCAGGCCTTCTTCAAATCAACAATTTGACGAGCTGTAACCACTCACTGTCCTTTGCACCCGGCTGCTTTTAGGAGAGAAAACCCCCATGATGCAGTTGTTTTACACCCAAAACATATTGGGAAAACTCTTGAGACTCTGCCAGACAACAGGTACAGTTCTGGAGTAGATTTAACTAGCTGTTTTTGTTTTTCACTCGTATGAAAAGTATGGATAACTTTTCTCCTTACTGTGCGTTTGTGTAGTGTGATTGGCACCAGTTCACTGCGCCGCGCCGCTCAGCTGAAGAAGAGATTCTCCCACCTGGAGTTCAAAGATATTGTATCCTTTTTAGGAAGCATTGTTGTCAGTCTGAACATAATGATAGCTGAAGATAAGCTGGGAAATATTTAGATGTCACTGCATAACAAACAATCTGTTTAAGAAGCGTAAGGGTGCTAGCAAGCCATAATGGATGTTTGTCTGAAGCGTTTTCCTAAGCTGAGGTCTCTAGCGTGGGAACCTGAACACGCGTCTGAAGAAGCTGGACGAGAAGGCGGACTTTGCTGCCATCATCCTGGCTGCTGCCGGCCTCAGGAGAATGGGTTGGGACAACCGGATCAGCCAGGTACAGTTGATCGTCTGAAGTCCTCTCTGTGAAGTCTCTCTTAATCGTCATTTGTCATCTAACAGTCAAACTGTCTAATTCTTTCCACTGGTAGATCCTTGGGCCTGAAGACTGTATGTACGCTGTTGGACAGGTAAGAACAGTGGGATGGAAAATATGACTAATCCATAGAAGAGAAAGCTAAATAACAACTAATAATACCACACTATATCCATATGTGTTCTGTGTTATCAGGGGGCTCTTGCAGTGGAGGTTCGGGCCAGAGATGCAGACATCCTGGAGATGGTGTCCGTCCTCCATGACCCAGACACTGTGCTACGCTGCATAGCTGAGAGAGCTTTCCTCAGACACCTGGTACACACACACACACACACACACACACACACACACACATTTTTACATTGTATGAATATGGAAAGCCCCATGTATTCAATTTAACTGTCATTTGTCATTTGTAGGAGGGTGGGTGCAGTGTTCCGGTGGCTGTACACACCGAAGTGAAGGACTCCCAGGTAGGTAGAGGCAGAGACACACACACACACACACACACACACACACACACACACACACACACACACACACACACACACACACACACACACACACACACACACACATTTTGCATGCATACATATGACCATTCACTAAGCCCCTGCTGCTACGCCTGTCGAGCTTTCTGCAATAAAACTTTTTAACACGTCATCAGTGAGTGTTAGATAAGACTCATATACATCACAATACTGCACTATAGTGCAACTTGCACAAACATAGGTTTTAGTTACATCTTTATAAATACTATTTAAGTAGTTGTACATTTTTATTCTCAACTTGTAAATACGTTTGTACATTCTCCACTTTGTATTTTTTATCTTCAGTTTTTTAATATTTGTTCTTGTATTCTATCCTATTTATTATTTCATGTATATTCTATATGTGTGCTGTGTGTCTGATATTTTGCTGCTGTAGCACCGCAATTTCCCATTTTCCCATCTATCTATCTACCTATCTATCTTACAGCACATAATAATGGTGGCAGATTTATCACCAACAATTCTTTGTCATTTATGAAAAAATAGGTCCTTTGATTTCAGACAGAAGTAGACAAAAGCAGTCTTTCTAGCCAGCATCAGTCGATATTGTCACTGGCGGGTTTTTATCAGCTATAGCTAGGTAGCTAATTAAACGTTCACTTCATTAGCTGGTTTAAATTGCTTTCCAGCTCACTCGGTGTAGACGAGAACCCTGTAAATGTTCCTTAAATGTGTACTTGTTGGCTAAATACATAATATCATGCTAAAGGACTCAGGCTAAAGCTAACTGGTCCCAGGTACAAAGTCAGCGTCCTCATCAGGTGATGATCCGTGTAATAGACACGGAAATAAAGAAACAATGAACCATTAACTTGTATCCTGTATGCATATCTCTATTTATTCTGACGATGTTTCGGCCCTCAGGCCTTCTTCAAATCAACAATTTGACGAGCTGTAACCACTCACTGTCCTTTGCACCTGGCTGCTTTTAGGAGAGAAAAACCCCCATGATGCAGTTGTATAAGTTGCTGGAGTGTAAACTTCCCCAAACCCAATAGACCTTTTTCACGGCAGACATGTTGACATGTCATAGTAGGAAAAGCACAGGTGTATTCTAAGCCATCAATGATGGCTGCATTCCACTTAGGAGAGGCCCTGGTGTTGAGCATGCTGACTCACTGAAATAGCTTACTGGGACACTTGATGGAATTGAGCCATCGTTAAGGTTATCAATTTCAGCTGTGGTCCATAGGACAGAGCTATGTACAGTGTACACTCTGATATAGTAGAATCCAGGACCAGCTCCCACACAGTGGGGAAATACAACACATTCCTAACTTAACATGTAACACGACAAAATAATGTTGTCAGCTGATGTTGAAGGTTGAAGTTGAAACTATTTGATGTGATTCCAGCTCTACCTGACGGGGGCGGTGTACAGCCTGGACGGATCAGACAGTCTGAAGGAAACCATGCAGACTTGCATTGCTGCTGATGACAAGGTAACAGCTGAGTGTACAGTGCATGGTCACATTGATGACCATTGTCTGGATTTTAAAAAAAAATGACACTTTGTCGACTTCACAAAGAGACTGGATGGAACATGTAATAAGTATGAAGTTGTGTGTTTTTATATTTGTGTCAGCCATCATATAACCTAGTCTATATCCTTCGCGTTCCACTCCCGGGATAGCTCCGGTGCTGCAGGAAATTCCGCCGGATGCATGTATTTTCCGTTTCCTTCCGCTTTCTTTGTGTTGGAATTAAAAATTCGGTGGATTTATGACTATATGACTATTTTGTATATGACTATTATTGACAGCTCCTCAGATCTCTGCATGGTAAATTGAGACAGCTAGCTAGACTATCTTTCCAATCTGAGTTTACTCTCGCACGACTATTTTGCAGCGGCTCTGTGCAGAGTTTAGCACCGCCCATGACGATTCTGATTGGTTTAAAGAAATGCCATTAAACCAGAGCATGTTTTCCTCCCATCCCTTAATGCTGTGTGGAGTAGCCAGACCCTCCTTCAGCGCGCTTTGGAGGAGGGTCTGGCAGAGCGAGACTATTACATACCAAACTAACAAAATGTAAAAAATGTTCGGTAGGTGTTTAAAATTATATACGTTTTATGTATATTTGTTATCTTGCTATGAATATGTAATATAAAATATATGATATATGAAATACATATACAAAATATCTAATAAATATAGGAAATATTTAAAGTTGAATGAGGGGTGGGGAAAAAAAGCTTTGTCTTGGTCTCGCTCCATTTCGGACAGGTTGAACATATTGTTTGTAACACTTTATAGATATTGTTTTCCTTTTGGTGTGTTGCTAAACACTTAGTGTTTTTATATTTTGTTATTTTTAGTTTGAAATAAAAAAAAAAAGAAAAAAATAAACTTTATATTGATAATGTGTGTTTGTGTGACAGAGCATAGAGGAGGTGGACGAGCAGTTCCAGCGGGTGGGAGTCACAGCCAGCAAGATTTCTGGTGAAGCCCAGGACAGGGCTGAGCGACTGGGGATCGACCTGGCCAACTTACTGCTGAGCAAAGGAGCCAAGGAGATTCTGACAGTGGCCAGGCAGCTCAACGACGCCAGATAATCCTCCTCCGGCTCAGGGGCAGGGCTCCGGAGGTGACCAGGTCCTCAGGTGCAGTCAGTCACAGCCTTGTGTCAAGTAAAAACTAGAATTCCTTTTATGTTACACATTTGAAGTTGCGTGAGAATAAATAAATAAAAACTGACTTACTGTGGCACCAGGTTATCTCAGTAAATGGCAGATACATTTTTGAGGATTTTAAACACTACTCGGACCAAAGCTCAGTGTGGTAGA
Source organism: Sander lucioperca (assembly GCF_008315115.2). NCBI lineage: Eukaryota > Metazoa > Chordata > Actinopteri > Perciformes > Percidae > Sander > Sander lucioperca. Next base: position 35,753,292 of record NC_050177.1, read on the forward strand.
AAGAGCTTACTGGGATTATCAGTGAAAAGCACAAAATGGCCTTTAAATATTGTCGTCAGCATTTACAGTACCATCACTGGCTGATATCGTCATGGTGAAACCACTTTTTTTTTTCTTTTTCTTTTTTTTAAAGCATGTCAGTATAGTAGCACTATCAGTAAATGGGATGCCACTAAAAATTCAGCATCCTCAAAAAATGTCCCTCACAACCAAGGATGTTTCATCAGCCTCTATTATTGTTCCCCACAAGCTCTTCTCTCAGCTCTTAGCTGCATTGTCATTTGGAAAAGCTGACTTTTGATGGAACCAAAGATGAGTTTGAGAGCATGTGTTCACATTTTGTGGTTCAGAGCCGCCAACACTACAGTGAAATAGGCCTCGTTGAGGTGTGAAGAGTTACGAAATGCCAATCATAATCTCTATGGCCACGAGTCGACAGTGACTTTCTTTCTTGAGCTTCTTCCTGACCACAAGTACTTGATCAGACCTCTTCCATGGAAATAATAAAGTGTACTGTACAGTAGGTCTCAGATTGAGTGGTGTTTTATCATATTGGCCTCCTGAAAAATAATTTCACTTCTTCATTCAGCTCATGTTGAATGGGACATTTTCAACTGAGGAGGTTCACTGCTTTTAAGAGTATGTTACAGAGAGAGAATATATTTATTATACATGATGAGAAGCTGGATACTTTTTTTGTTTACCCCACCTGTGGCCCAGCTAGTGGGGTACAGCTGCTTTGTACTGAACCTAATATGAAGTGCAGCCCCACTGCATGACTGGAGATTACTTGTTTAACACTGGAGCAGTCCCGGCATCTGTTTTTAGTTTTCAGCTCAGATATTCTTTTGTATAGCAACAGTTTGTCCTTTTCATGCTTTGCTGATATTGCATCTGTAATGCGATATCACTACAGAATGGCTTGCAGCATCACATTAAGCATCAACTATGAGCTTGTGATTTTTAAATATGATGTCCAGTTGTGGATATACAGTAGTATAATCGACTGATTAAAATGTAAAAAAGAGAGCACAGCAGCGAACTTACTCATTGGCTTTCACGTACTGGCTATGGGTTGAATTACTGTTGTGCTAGAGATGCAAACAAATGTTATTTAACTTAACTGAAAAAAAATTACAGATTATTTCTATAAACCATCACCAACAGTGTTTTACAGCTGTATTGCTACACTCATTACACTGACTGACTGGCCATTACGGTCTCATTCATTCAGATAGTATGTTGTGGTGTAGTTCTACTAAAGCACTGTTTCATTCACCAAACAAAACAAAAATGAAACGCCTTATTGCATAATTCTAGCTTCTGCATCTCAGAATTATAAGATAGTTTTCTTGTAATTACGAGATGAAGAACCTGTCATCATGGGAAACTATTCTCGTAATTATGACTTGTAATTTTGACTTAGTATCATAATGACAACATCCATATCTCCTAATTATGACATCGGTATCTCGTAATTATGAGATATGGACCTCATACTTACGGTACATTTTTCTTGTAATTATTAGACCGTTTCTCATAATTTTCCTTACGTCCTAATTATGAGACTAAGTCATTATTACGAGAATAGATACTTTTGTGAATGCAATGCACGTCTGTATGGTTCATCCACAGCTATTCAAAGTGTTTGTTTTTATGAAATTAACAAAGAAATGAACATTTGTTTTTGCTGTACTGTTGTCATATAAAATGATGTACTCGACATATCAAAAACTGAAGTGCTTCCAAAAGCAACAGATTTTCAAAAGCAATAGATTTCCAAACTTGTTCACCTGTAAAGTGTAACACCTTAATGACTTGCCTTAGTTTCTATCAAAGTGCCATCTCAGTAAATGTATCATTTCTGCATATATTTATCATATTGTTTTTTTTTCTTCCTTCATTCTGCTTCAGTTTACCAACTGTACAGTTAGCGTAATGCCATATTGTACTTCCTTTTATTTTATAGCTCTCTATTGAATATTATACTTAATTTAAACCTCCTGAGACAATGTGAGGCAATGTTAGCCATATTTGTTTTTCAGCTTTAATTTCTGTATGAATTAACGTAGAATGTTTCAGTATTTAGAATTCTTTACAGTACTTCACAATACTCATTGTTACATTAATCTGTTAATGACAAAATATTCACGAGTTTTTGTTTTGCCAGCTATGTGAACATCGTGTCAAATGAAACCGCTGATGTCAAGAAACAAATGTCAATAAAGCTGTGTTATATCTGTCCATGTTTTTGGTCTTATGTATTGTTATTAATCATATATCAGCAGAAAGCTCAGACACATGTTGCAGTTAATTAACACCACAAAATATCAGTTCATACCTACAACAAACTAACAACTAAAAGAATCAACAGGCAATTAAGAAAGTTGTTAAAATCAATTCGGGGGGACATGAATGTCTGAATCAAATTGCAAAGCATCCGATAGTTGTCGAGACATTTCAACCACAAATGTCAACCTGCTGGTGGCGCTAGGTGTCACCACAGTTATTAGGATACAATGCCTAGGAACCAATGACATGAATTGATAGTGATTGGACAGTTGTGACATGGTCAAGAGGAAAAGTAAGGGTATGACTAAAGTTAGTAGGGTTCATTCTCTTGGGATCATGAATGTCTGTACAAAATTTGTTGAGAAATGTTAGGACCAAAGAAGTGATCCAACCACCTAACATCACCATTACCATAGTTTGAACCTAAATTATTGTATTAATGCAACAGATGATTTTATTGTTCAGCCAAATACCTCATTATGAAATAATTCAAGAGCTGGCCAGTTACTAAGTCGATCTATAAAGATGGTACAAAGCCTACTATATGAGCAGAGTTGTTGGTCTAACTGCAAACCCTCAGCAGGTTGTCCGCATCATGTCCCCTTATCCAGTAAAACTGCAGCCTTCCATACTGGGTCGTCCCAAATGGATTCAAAGTGAAGAAGCTCTGTTGGGAGGCCATTGGGATCACATGGTGGAAGTGAAAGGATGCTGGTTCTAGAGTGTCTTTCATCTGGATCTTTTGCACCACTCTCTGATGTCCTGTTGCTGGGATGGTTGCCGCAAGTTGTCTGGCACTGGAAGACTTGACTGGATGCTCTCTAGCGGCCAACTGTGCTACCCATGGAGAACAGAAGTCTTGGAGAGTGTGTATAGCCTTAGAATCAGCAGGAGGACAGAAGCCTTGGAGAGCCTGCGTAGCCTTAGAATCTCTAGTCTTAGGAGTATCTGGGTGCTCAGCAATGGTGGAGCGTTTTCCAAGGCGTGACGAGTTCTTGGTGCCAACTTTCAATTTTTTATAGAGCTCCAAGACTTTTTGATCAAGGGTTACCTGTAGTTGGTCTCTGATGATGTTATATTTGGTCGAAGACAGGAGGAACCCTTTATCTCTCTTTATCTCTCGCTTTATTGGCGAGCATTTAGGAGGCCCAAGGTCTAGTTGGGGTCGAGGATCCTCTGGGGTTGAAGGAGGAGCCTTCAGGGGATAAGGAGTCACGTGTCCGGGCTCTATAGGTGGTATGTACGTGGTTCTGGGTTCTAGGAGTATGGAAAGGTACATGCAACGCAAAGAATGTGAAATTTCAAGAGTGGCGATTTAAATACTGTAAGAACAATGGGCCTCAGGCAAGAACATTTTCGTATTCTTGTCCTAAACATCTCATCACCTCCTCTTTCTGCGATATTTGCTTGTACAAGTGTCACCAAGTTGGATTCTGCAAAATCACTTAATTAAATCATGTCATGTGAATGAATATGTGAGGCTGTGCTTTGCTATGACCCAAGTGCTAGCATTGCACAAAATACGGCGGTAGCCGTTTGGGATGTCATTAGTTTTGTAACTATTTGGTCATAAATCAAAGTACAGTACTGGAGAAATTAGGAATTTGGCCCGATGATGGTGCTACTGTAAATATTGATTTCCCTGTGTGATACACAAAAATCTGTACCAAATTGGATGTGACAATACATCTCATTTTACAGTAGGTCAGTGATGTTACATTGTCTGGTCACACTGATTATTCATTTTACATTAGATCTTTTTATATTGTTTTATTTTAGTTCATTTTGGTTACACATTTAAACTACAAATTCATTCAGATTAAGGTTTTATTATTCTCAAGCGAAACAATGACTCATACAGCAGGTCTGGACCACTCATGATTTTTGTTCGCACCGGAGGGAAAACTGTTGAATAAGTTCTCTTAAAACACTTGGATTTCCCACTTAAGAAAAATGTTGTCCGTACTTGCATGAGGCTCAATGTCTTCATGCATTGAATGAATATATACAGTATGTAGTCTTGATGAAAGTTACCTTGCTTTGGGATGACAACATCTACAGACACCACAGGACTTTCCAATGGAGGCTCCGGCCACTCTATAGAAATTGTAACATTTTTCCAAAATGAAAAATACAAATGTTCACTACTGCATGCAAAAAAATAACCATCTCAAATGCCACATCAACATCATTTGCTAGTACCTTTAGGAATTAAACTGGATGTTCTTTGTTTATCGGACACAGAGTATCTCTCTGTGCCCGACTGGAGGGGAGGTGTGATGGTTTCATGAAGCTTTGTGTGTTCCGTTTGCTCTCTGAGTTGTTTAGGTCCATTTTCAGGACAGATGGTTGGTTTAGAAAAAAACATACACATTTTACATATTTTCACAGTTGTTATGGGGACTTACATAACTTGCATAAGAAGTTCTGAATAATTGGAAACCATCATTCAGTTTTAACACTTACAGGAAGTTCACAGTCTTTCTTGGATTAAATGTTGAGCCGACTTCTTGCCTTTGAGGCTCCACATTCATTTGTCCGTCATCAAATGTTTTCAGCTGGTCCTGCAGAGTAGTGTTAGTATTTATCTGCGTCAGAAGGACATATCTTTCCATCTTGTGTTCTTCCTTCTCTTTCTTCTCATCCGCCCTTTCCTTTTCCTGCACCTTTGTTTTTTCCTTCTTGGCTTTCTCATTTTTCTCATCTTCCTTTTTGTCCGTTCTCCATTTCACATCATCTGTCTTTTCTTCCTCTTCCTCCTCATCTTGTGTGATCCAGAAAACTCTTGTGCTCACATGTTCCTCATCATTTGCTGTGGGTTTATTCACCTGATGGGAACTATAAAAGATGTCATCCCAACAGTACACCTTGTTAAGATCCTTTCCCTTCTTCCTCCAGTTTCGGATGACAGAGTTGGGGATGTAGCCATCTGGAGCTATGGGCCATTTCAGAGGCTCCATGTTCACATCAACAGTTTGAGACATACTGTGATATTTGGCCATCTTCATAGGCTCCAGACTCTGTACCCAACATCTAGCTGTAACTGCATAACAGTTAGATGTCAAAGAGAAAAGAATATAAAGATATTTTGGAAAATACATTTGCTGTCTTGCTGAGTTTTAGCTAGATGAGAATACCACTCTCATGTTAGCTTAGCTCAGCATAAAAACTGGAAACAGCTAGCCTAGCTCTGTCTGAAGGTAATAGAATCTGCCAGCACCTTTCAAACACGTTTTACCATAACACATCACATCTCATTTAACCTGTAAAACAACCCTTGCAATTTTGTTACATTTAGACAGAGCCAGTCAAGTTGTTTCCAGTCTTGGTATAAGGGCTAAGCTAAGCTAACTGGCTACTGGCTCAACTTCATATTTTATCAAACAAACATGAGAATGGCATTGATCCTCTCCTCTAACTATCGGAAAGAAAGCAGATAAGCATTTAATTGCCATTATTATATCAGACAAATACATTCTTTGTAACTCACCAGGATTACGTCCCTCTTTTTAGCAAGTTCTTCCTGCTTCTCAGGAGAGGAGGCCTCCCTCAGTTCTGCTGTGATCCATTTATATTTTAAATTTAAACAATTCAGTTGGAATTTTAACAACACATTTACAAAATGGAACTCACAACAGGTTACCATTCCAAAGATAGTAACTAGGGTTTGTGGGCTTGAGGTAGTACACACATAATTGATCTAGTAAAAGGAAATAAGTACAGCAAAACAAAACAAAAATTACAAATGACATTCAGTACATAAGCTTTGGAGTTTGTCCGCGGTTAAGAGTTTAGGTAAGACTTGATGAGAGTAAAGTCACTGTTAGGGTGAGTGCATATGGGATTTTGCTAATGAAGAAATACCATTGACAAACATTTTCATTTCATTGGTATATTTACCTTTTTTATAAAGTAATCAAGGTCACATCAAAAGGTTTGACTGAAGGTACAGTCCTAAAATAAGTGAGTTCTAGTTTCATCTTTTTTTTGCGACTGAAGGAACAATGAGTGTCCACAGATAAGTTGCATTTGACAAAGATTGTAGGCCTTCACATTTGGAACGTTAAGACCAGAAGCAGCTACAAGGTTACGTCATTAAAAGCCTGACTGCATTATGCATTTTAGCTTTACCTTGTAGAGAGAGAGTTTAATCTGCTAGCTGGCTCAGAGAAATGACATCTCCAGCTATGAATAATTCAATAAAATGTGTTAATAGCATCCTTAATTCCTACAATAATTATCATATTGTTGTCTATGTTTTTGTATTCTATTTTTGCCTTTTTGAAGTTTTGTTGGCCAACCTTCACCTTTTTGTGAATCCTGCCTGCCATCTTGGCACCCTTTTCCATCCAGGCTTCACAACACTGATGTCATAGAAGGTGTGTGATTTTAGCAGAGAGGGAAAAAGGTTTCCAGACTTGTACATGTTTGTGTGAGCTGTAGCAGCAGTGCTGGGCTCAAAACCATTCCTCTGGATGACAATAACCTTCTGGTATTATCCAGTATTAGAAATAGAGTTTTCACCGGTCAGTTGTGCTTTCCTGCCACTCCCACGTCATTCTGGATATGTTCACAAAACTAAGCAAAAAGGAGGTCGACCTTTATTGGATTTGTACTCCTTTACAGTATTTGCAGCGTAGGTGCACCTGTTGTTTTATAATGTTATTGCTATGGAGCAAAAAAATATGCTTTTATTTTATGTTCAATCAGAACAGAACCAAATGAACACTGTCACACAAATCATAGAATGGCATGTCATGTCAATGGCATTCAAAATATGAAAATATAAGCGCTTTTTAAAAGGGACAACTGTTCTCTTTAACGCTTCACATCACAACAGAAGATACATTCAGAACAGAAATAACATACATGAAGCCTACAGACACACTTCATCTTAAATTACAAATCAACAAATATAGATTTCAAAAGAAGTAACTTTAAGTTAATTGCTGTACATGTTTGGTGATATATTCAGACAATAAATAAAGACAACAGGAACAACATGGCTTCTTCCTCTTTCACATGCTCTCTTCTGGTTTGTAACTCTTTAATACAATAAATGCTGCTCCAGTTTGTTGTGATGAAAATGACATTTAATTCAAGAGAAAACCTTTTCATATTTCTGTAAAACCTGCATTATTGCATCCCTGTCAGCAAAGCAAAGTTGCAATATAGCCATTTAAATGAATTTAATGATATAACTGGTAATGGTCTGCAGATCAAATAAACAGGAAGATGTTAAGATGGTTGTTTTGAGCTCTCTGTTTTTTTTTCCACAAGATTGAGTAGATTGACTACACAGATGTAAGCATCAAATCAAATGTCCCTGAATTCATGTGTTTTTTCCCTGAATGAAGTTAAAGATGAGGACTCAAAAGGTTTTTTTTCCCAGTGAAGATTTCCAAAATAGCCAGATTTCAATAATGTTTCCGTGAGGAGAGAAGGACCAACTCAAGTTGTGCTGCAGTCATGAGAGGAATCTTGTGTTCAAATAGCTACAGCCTCTCCTTTTCGATATTTAGCAAAGGGTAGTGTGAAGTGCTCAGAATGCTCTTTACATTTATAGTTTGACATTTTTCTTCTTCGAAATATGCATATATTAGTTGAGAGTTTAATGAGAAGATTGATATCAATCTCATGTTTTTGTATTAAGGTTCCCTGTGGAGTTTCCTTGTAAACAAACAAAAGTTATATTTATATTTTGTGTTACTATCCAAAATGCATTGTGTGTATAGTTAACGTCTAACAAATGTGTTGAACACATTTCCTTACACATTGTTGACTTACAATTTAACAACCACAATGTATAAATGCAGTTTCAAAGCCCTCTTCTCACTACTGAGAATACATATCAGGTGGCGAGATACTGAATTATAAAAGTCAGTGGTGCACGCAGGATTCTCCAAGATGTCATGGTGATCTTTTGGCATGAGCCATACCTAATTATGACAAACTGTATTTATTATTTCATTGTGAAGCTACAAAAAGGTGGGCAATGAAATGGGACACAACTTTTTTTTTGCTTCTTTTATGATGTCTAAATAAGTGAGCGATGTGCATCAAGTATCAGCCTGAGCGAACTGTTTACAACTGACGTGGCTTACAGCTTATTCTTTTTCTTCTTCTTCATCTGCAGCTACGAGTGGGCAGGCAGTACCTCAGGGGACATCACTTTAATTCCAACAGGCACTCACAACGACACAGTCATTCAATCAATGGAATGGTTTTCAAAGCTGCATATATGTACTGTATGTCTTAAATGCAGTCAACACCTGAGATACCGAGCATATATTCTTGCATGCTGTTAATATTTTTGCTTGTAACATCTGAAAGAAAGGTTTATAAATAAATAAAAAAAATGCAACTGGAAGACTATTTTTCAAAATATGATTATATACAGCTACTCTGAAACCTTGAACAACATTTAACAAACGCACACTAAAAATGTGCTTGACCAGAATCAAGAGGCTACTGTATGATTGTCAATAGTGCAGGTTGTGCTGTTATAGTTGTTTTTTTTACAAACACTACATGAATAGCAGAAGACACTGCTGTACTGGATGTGCTACCAACATAGAGACAACATGTGGGTAGCATCAGGAAAAGTCCCTGATGAAGACTTGAAGCCAGCACTGATATGTTTTCCCTTACCCACTGAAGTAGGGCAAGCAGGGCAAATGTAAGGTGAAATGCTGCTGGGGTCTGTGTAGGAGAGCAGTGCTGTTATGAAATAACATTCTCTTTACAAATTCTCAACAGTCTCATTCAATTTTGTGAACTAAGCATAAACTCAAATGCAAATCAGATATAGTGGACATATATGCAAACTATTAGTTATGATTGGCCTAAAAGTCAACCTGCAACTGCCAGTTTTTAACGCAACTAAAAGTCTATGGCCACTCTAGCAACCCATTAAGGCTGTAATGTGCATTACACACCAGAAAACACAAATGCTGAGACAACTTTGCTATTGTGCTGCAGGAATGAGCCCTAAAACCTTGAAAAGAGTTAGCATTGTTGCACTTCCGGTTCCCTTGTCTCAAAGTCAATAGGTTTTTAGAATGTTTTTTTGGGCTAGATGCCTGAAATAAGGTCTGTGGTTATGAGAATTGTTCCACGACATAAAACACGTCGGTAAATACCCCACTCAAAAGTGGTTGCTAATAATTGGCTAAATAAGACTACAGAGGTTGTTCAACGTCATGACAACGAATACGCAAAATCAGTTTGAAGCTTGTGGTGGTGACGTTGCAGTCATGCAAACCAAGGTGATGCTTAGGCCTACTTGCCAGTTGGCTTACAAAAATGTGTCAACCCTACAGTACTCTATTAGATTCTTCATATAACTGGGGCTAATAAAACTGCCATGATCTTTCCCAAATCAAAAATGGTTGACGGTATCCTCTGTAAAAAGGACATGCTTACACAGCAGCATGTTATCAGGCTTAGATGTTGAATGCTAAGATTTAGCATGTGATATATATTGTAACTAAGCTTAGAGTACAGCTGAGTCATACTAATGTTTGCATACAACCATGTTCATGTTTGCATGGTTCATGCTAATAACTCATGCTAAACCTAATACAAACACTTGTGTTAAAATGTTTACTTTGAACCAGTAATGCTCGTTTTAGCAATGTAAACGTTTTATTCTAACTTTAGCATGTTAAAATGTGTATTTGTGTGTTGCAATGTTAACATATTAAAACAATGACCTGCTGAGTGTGGTCGGACACAGCTTATGTTTAACATTAGCTAGCTACATTTAGGCAAGTAAACCAATTAGAGTTTAGAGTTATACAGTTCATATTTAGGGAACTAAAACTTTTTGGCAGACATTAGCTGACATTTTTCAGTGAACATTAACTTAACTGACGAGTTAAATATAAAACCTGAGTCATCCTAGCTGAAAATACAGATAGCTAAAATCTCAACTTCCGCGCTTTTGCTTTTTATGGCATTACTTCAGTGTCACTCTTCTACCAATAGTTCTGTCTCAGCAACCCTGAAACACATCCTGGTGGGTTGCAAGACCAGCCTTACTCAAGGCAGATACACCTGGCGCCACGACCAAGTGCTGAAGTGCCTGGCTGCTACACTGGAGAGTAAGAGGGTAATCGTCAACGCCATGCCCCTAGAAGCCCTGACAACAAACATCCTTCACCCAGGAAGGGGAGAAATGGTCGACCAACCGATCGCCTCCAGACTCATGCCCACTGAACGCAGTCCGGGACTGGGAAATGCGGGTGGACTTAAGTCAGAGGCTCACCTTCCCACCGGAAATTGCAGCGACCAACCTGCCCCCAGACCTGGTCCTTTGGTCTAAATCCTGTCAACGTGTCTATATAGTGGAGCTGACAGTCCCTTGGGAGGAAGCCATTGATGAGGCATTTGAAAGGAAAAGGTTGCGATATGCAAACTTGGCTGCCAAAGCAGAGGACCAGGGGCTGAAAGTGGGCTGCAGGGGCTTTGTAGCTAGTTCCAACACAAGGCTACTAAAGGAGGTTGGACAGGCTCAGCGGAAGACCATCAAAGACCTTGCAACTGTTGCCGAAAGAAGCAGTCACTGGGTGTGGCTGAAGCGGAAGGAGACTGTATGGGCTGCCAAATGACCTCATGGAGCCTCCAGTGCGACACACACCCAGGTCTGATCAGCATGCGGTGGGCCAGCCTCGGGTGAGGGTGTATTGTGATAAAACGCCGAAACACCCAATGAGGCCGGGGTGCACAACTGATGATGTGTCGTATTGGAGGCACCAGGCGGTCATCCCCCAATCCAATCCCACCCAAGAGGACATCTCCAACAACAGCGCTCGTGCTGAATTATCAAGGGTTTCTAACATCTAGTCCTAGTAAGCATACTGCTTTCTTAATGTTATACATTCCTGTTGGTAAGAAATAATTTTTCCTACTAGTCACACAAAAAGCACACTGTTATATGTTATAAAATGTACTAATTTCACAAACATTTCTGAGACTGAGATGACAATGTCTACACATAATCCAGCTGGATTTCAGTCAGTGAGAGCTCTCCCACACAGTGCAGCTAACACCCATAGTGCCCAAACTAACGTTTTAACGCAAAGACATTTGAGATTGGACAACACCAACCATTCACCGGCTGGGACTGGGCTCCTCATGTTCAGGCAGGAAGCTTCTTCAGACCGTCACTGCTAAGCCATCAGCTGTGTGTAAAGAGGCTGAAAAGAGAAAGGTTCCAGTATTTTGGGGGCACTGGTCTGAAACGTGTTACAGCAGTCAATGGTTGGGAGCACAGTATGAACAGGTTGGACGGAGATCAGATCAGATGTCATTCTTGCAGAAGTGTCTCCCGCCAGTCAAAGGAGTGGTTTGGCCCATGTGTGAGGGGGAGGATGGGAGGGTCCACTAACTGCCAAACCCCTGTGTCTCCCTGCTCCTCACACGAGCAGAAGCCCAGGTAGGGGATCTAAGGACCAAGCAGAGGAATTAATAATTAGTTTGAGAAGAAATTTAAGGAAATGACACAAAAACCAACGTAATATGATTGTCTTTCTGCCTCAGGCTCATATATTTGTGGCTCATTTGACATTTTGCATTCTGCAGCCATCTTGTGGCATGAACAATAACATTGTTTCATCACTCGAAAATTATGATAGAAGGTTTCAATATTGTCTAGGTTACCAGGAGTGGATTTGCTTTTTGTAAAGCTTATTTCTTATTTGGTGTACTTTTTTTCTATATATAATAATACAATTCCGTCAAGGTGGAAAGCCTCTGAAAGTTTAGATTAGACTATTCCTAAAATTACAGTAATAATGATTTACAGTAATAGTGGTACATAATCATATGGAATCCAATCAAAAATGTTGTATGGTAATATATTAAGGCCTCATCATCATAGTGTTGCTTAAGGACAATGATTGTACAAAATCTGTTTAAAAAAAAAGAAATTCAAAACATATTTCATACTACTTACATACAGTTTCGAGGTACTTGTACTTAAGTTATTAAGTACTAAGTATTTCAATTCCATGCTACTTTATATTTCTACTTTACTACATTTTAGAGGGAAATACTCCACCACTTTTATCTGGACGCTATAGTTACTTTGCTGATTAATATTTTACATTCTTTACAAAACTTCTAAAACATGATAAAAAAAAATAAAACCTCCCCCTTATCAAGTCATTTTAGTCCTATAGTCCGTTTTATTATCTTATAAAATTTGAGAAATATCTGCCAGTGTAGAAGGACTATTTCAATCTGTTTTCAATGCAAATCAACTTTTTATATACTAGTTACTTAATACTAGTGTTCCTTATTCTTTTCTGTTTCAGGATACAGACACTCATTTGTATAACTTCTTTAGAGGGAGTTTAGTCTGGTAGGAATCCACAAACACCACAAATATGACTGTATGTCACTAGTTGTGAGCATGCGAGAACAAGCATGGGACAAGGGATCAGTTGCCTCCTAGTTTATCAAGTCAGGTCAGAGTGGTCGAACTAAACAAGCTGGAGTTTGAAACTAATTGTAATTTGTGCTTTCAGTCACAGAAGAAGACATGTCTTAAATAGAGCAGATTTTTAGTGGTATAAACCATGGCTAGTAATATAACTTTTATGGTGTCGCACGTGTACGCATTCATCAATTCAGATTGGTTATTTATTTCCTACAATGTGGGAATGCAACATTATCTTTTGTGTCCTTTAGCTGACAAATAAAATGACATTCTTGAGTATCCAAACATGCTTCTGATGTCTTTTGGTGCTAAAGATTTACTAAAAGCACCTTCCATTTGGAGATTCAGTCTACTGCTCAGGTAAATAAAACAAATACTTTTTGAACATTTTAACAACTTGGTTTAAGTTAATTTTTTCTTTTTCTTTTTTTCATTTATACACATGGATTTCTTTCATCTCTGCAGTTTAAGGTGTGTACTGGTGTATTTGCACATCTAGCCACAATGGCCACAGGGAGAGGAACTAAATAAACCAGATGAAAGTAGTGATGGATGGATAGGAAAGTGGGATGTAGAAAAGTAAAAACAATCAGATACACTAGATAAAAGAAAGATATACATAACAGACCTTTCGGACTACTTGGATGAAGTCCTTGGCGCTCTGTGGGCCACGGCCCTGCAGCTGGCGTGTGCAAGCCTCTAAGGAAGAAGCGTGGGCAACAATCAGCACATTGTTTCCTACGGAGAGTTGGAACCCAGGCAGGATGCAACATCAGCAGTGGACAAACACATGAGCATGTAAAACAATGAAGTAAAAGTTCACCTCCACAGGCTCAACAAACTCTTCCAGATGCTCCAAAAGCTCTGCAGTGTATCTCTTACCAGTGTTTTTACAGTCTGACAGGATATCTTTGGTCACTTGGTAGCTCCGGCTCATGTAGTTTTCATAGGATTCAGACACAGTGAGCTTGCTGACTGGCATCAGAGGTCTATATGGAGGCAAACACCAAATATTAGAAAGCTAATGGCACATATAAAAAATTGTGTTGCAGTTGTTTTATACAACTATACAACTTGAGGCATTAGTTGGAAGTGCACTGTAGTTTGGGGGTGTTTGGGGTTGTTTTCAGTGAATGTATTCAGTGTACTGCAAAAAGCAAGCAAAGGATTTATAATGAAACAAGACTAGGTGGAAACATATATGGCTGGACTGTGTATGGTTAAAAGTGCTTAATTGTGGTAAAATTTTCACGTGAAGGTATGGATATTAAACGTTAATCTGCAATTTTCTGTAGTTATCCCAGTAATATTTGTTCTCACAGTGTACTGAAGTAGCACATCACATGACATGCTTAAGCTATGTTTGAGTGAAATAATTGGGGACTGCTTTAATTTAAATTCAACATTATAATCATGTTATTTTCAACAATTTGTTGTTATGGTTTACTCATCTAAAGTGTTATTGTGTAATTCATGTTACTTTGTTAAACACAACAGACCTAGGTTGTATCCCATGACATATGAACATGCCCACAGCCTTTAAATGTTGGGTCTTACGGAAAAACAGAGCAAGACAACTTTCCTTCACAGGAAGGACTTTGTTTTGCCTCCAGGGCCGAAGTTGATGCTTGTAGCATTTATTCACTGACAAACTGAAACCTACACTCACTACAACTTCACAACTTAACTGTTCATTTCTTCTCTGCTCCGATCGCCAACAACTGTCTGGTCATTACGCTACGTTTGTAACATATGCATCAAACTGTGTTAACACCATACAAATATAGGACTGAAACACTGCATGTTTGAAACACACATACAGGAAAATAGAAATTTATACAGAAAAAAAAGAGTGGCACCAAAAATGGTGATATTTTAGAGCTTGCCCTAAATTTCTCAAATGAGGCTTTTTGGGTCGAGGTTTGCAGGAAGGGTAACAAACACGTTAGAAACGTAGAAACAACGACCGCATTTGTATTGAGAAAGTGGATCAGATGATTATTCGCAGAGGCAAAGAAGTCCCCAACGGAAACACTGTCACATCGTTCCATTTGAAAAGAGCAACGCTCAATGGGGAAACTCCAACTGCACTGACCAATAGCGTCACTCACTTAGTGACAGACTTTCATGTTTATCGGGCTGGCCCCTGTTTTGCTGCAGTCCAACCAAAAAGCCCACAGTCAATGATCAGGGGCTTTTATAACCTAATTTCCCTTGTGGGTATCACGGTTAAATCTCCTGTCATATTAAGTACTCCATGTACATGCTTCTGTTGACAATACATGTAATTAAGATTCAGAGTTACAGAGCTTATAATAACCAGCTTCATGATACCTGTTATTATCCAGGATCACCCATGTTAGGTTCAGTTAAGCCAGGCAGCATTGCCTTTGTGACTGATTATGTGAATGCTACACATTTCCCAACAAATATATGCAACATAAAATATGAACTTAGAAACAATCGGTTTACATAACACACAACTCTTTAAGATGCTTGAGCCAAAAATGCCAGATAATACAATAAATTGGCATTTCTGGTACGCAAACATCTAGGTATCATTTTGTAAAAGTAGATGAGAAGTTTTGCAGATGACAAATACGTTTACATGATTAATAACTCACATTAAATTGTATTAATTGAAACAGGTGTGTTCTGCCTTGTAAGTATTACCTGTATGTTGTGTCCACACTGAAGTGGGCTGCAGCCAGGTCAGTGGGAGGTATCCATGCAGGCAGAGAGTTCCCAGAAACCCACTTGGTCCATTCAAAAAGCCCCGGTTCCACTCGTACCTTCAGCTTACCGTCCTGCTGCAGACCTGTTTACATAAACACAATTCATTGGAAAAACATGGGTTCTTTGTGGGACCCCCATTACATCCAAATCACACTAAATTTGATGAGTGAATGATGGAGCATCACCCAGCCATGATATTTTTTTGAGGAGACTCTTCTTACCTTTCAGGATGTTCTGTGCAGTCTGAACACAACGCAGAGAGGGAGAGCAGTACACAAAGTCTATCACTGTGTTACTCTCTAATAGGGCCTCACCTGACAAAGCAAATATTAAGCACACACATTTCATAAACAAAATGAAAGACTGTCCTTTAGTCCTCTGACACCAGATGTAGTGCATCATTTAGATCTATATTGGTGACGCACCCACTATTCGAGCCTGAGTGGATCCAAACACAGTGATGGGAGCGTCCATGTCGTAATCTCTCTGTCCTCCCCACAGCGGCAAACTGGGAGGCATGTTCAGATTGGAACGTACATATCTACCTGCAGAACAACAAAGCACACATTGTCAAATGTACGGTGGTTTCTTTAATGTGCAGTACTTTTACTTATTCCTACTGTCTACCTATACCTTCGAATTCTCACCTTTAGTGTCGGAGCAGAGGGAGAGCCAGTGTTTGCCAAAGACCACATCCATCCTCTCACCGTGCCGACAGACAAAAAGTGTCCGCTTGGGCTGCCTAGAGTGACTACCACTAATCCGCAGGACCTGCTGCAAATAAAAGGCATCAGTAAATTGCTTTGTGAAAATGTGTATACATTTTTTAAGATTCTTTTTTTTGTGGCATTTATTTTTACGGATGACAGTGTAGAGGCAGAGACTGGAGATAGGGAGAGAGAGAGAGAGAGAGAGCGAGAGAGAGAGAGAGAGAGAGAGAGAGAGAGAGAGAGAGAGAGAGAGAGAGAGAGAGAGAGAGAGAGAGAGAGGGGTATGACATGCAACAAAGGTCCCAAGGCTGGAATCGAACATGGGATGTTGTGGTAACTTGGCATGCACTGCTATCAAGGCACTCTGCAGATACAAAGCTACAATATCATGTGAATCTTGTTTACGTAAAAGTCATGAAACAAATGTACCTGCATTGGATGACAAATGAGACTGAGGGAGGGTGTGTCTCCAGGACTGGTGTTGTCAGGGCGTCGGCTGTCCAGCAGCGCATCAAACATCCCTCTCTCCTTGCTGGTTTTGTCACTGGGCCCACAGCTGAAGAATGAATGGGAGCTGTGGTGGACGAGCAGAACAGACATCCGGTATGTAGTACAAACTAGATAATTTCTTTCTTTCGGCAAATTATAAAAAACTGGTCCATGGAGTAGGTTGGCAACAGCTACAACAACTTTTTGATATATGGTATATTTGTTTATTTGGGGTTTGTTTTTGTTCAGAGCTTCTTTTTAGAGCCGATATTTGCTTATCGCAGATATATCGGTATTGCTGTATATGTCGGACGATAACAAGAAATTGCAGTACAGAAATTCCAAACTAGGTTTGAAGTAATTTAGAAACAGCATCTCCATTTAGTGATAAAAAAAAATTATGAAAATCAAGAGGGTTCATCCTCCAGGAGGGATGAATGTGCTCAAAATGATATTTCTTGTGTACAAGAGGACATTTTGATCTGATGGTTGCATTATGAAAGGTCAAGGGGTCACCATAGTTATTAGGAATCACCCTCTGGGACCCACTGTCCACAGTGCCTTGTATGATAACCAGGTCTACAAAGGTTTGGATACCTTTACATCCCCATCCCGAGCTCGGGAAATATTAGGCAACCGTTTTAAAGACATTAATAAACACCTACTTTATTCTCGTCCCGTGTCAAACAGGTGTTTTCTGTATATATATTTTTTATCATAATGTTGATAGTTTTTATCCGTTTATCTTGTTTGGTTAATTAAGACCACCTCTTGTGCCGGTGTGAGGTGCTCTGCTCACCCATGGAAGACCCAGGTGTCGGACTCGTCGGCCAGGCTGACATAGTTCTCAGGCAGCAGGCCAGACAGCCCAGAGGCCAGCGAGGTCCCGTACACCCAGCCCTCACTGGTACTGCTCTGATCCACTGGAGACATGAAGACAAAATCGCCAGGAACCAGCTCCAGCTCATCCTCATTCTGAGGCAAGTAGGGGTACATCACCCGCAGGGTCTGCAGAGGCAATTATTTACTGACTTATTGACATTTAGAACTAATAATCATGTGTCAATTTGTTGTGATGCTGTTGGTTAATAGATATCTGTGACCTAGAAGCATGCATTGTTAGTATGAATATTAGCCACCTCATGGTTTGCAAAACGAATGTCCCGGGAGAACAGGACTGCCAGCCAATCACAGCCTAGCTTGACTTCGATGCCCTTGGCCAGTTTCTCCAGTGATGGGAGGTGATTGGTGGGGAAGTTGTAGGCCAGAGTTACGTGGAGCTGCTTCTTATGAGGCTCCACATGGACCTCTGGAAATAAAAGATGAGACAGGCCTTTGTTTTACGTAGTATGTTACACCAACAATTTACCATAAGAAAATGCAAAATCAGCAGAATTTATTATACAAAAGTGAAAAACATTCAGATCAAGAAGTTGCAGTTGGGTAAAACTGCTCAAAGCATTAGAGATAAAAACTGCAGAGTGAAACCAACAACTGTCAACATTACCACATCAGATTTGGATGACACGCTCTAATCTTTCTCTTTACCAGAAGCAAAGATATGAGTATTAGCGCTAACACCACGGCTCCAATCTGATTTGGCACTTAGCTGCCTGAAATACTGTTTGGCAGTCAGTCTAATTTTCGCCTGTGTTTAAAAAAAATTACAGTTACTAATTGAGTGAGTGCTTTAATAACCCAACATGACCGCCATCCTGACCAATCATTCACTGCCACTGCTGGAAAAGACAGCTGGTCACCACTCATTAACTCATTAAATAACGATGAACTGATGCTGAATACAGTCATAGAGAAAGTTAGGATGGGGCAGATACAGTAAAAGGGAAGACATGCAGCCAAGATCCTAAACATGCTCTAAACCCAGGGCATTCTGGGTATATACTGTGTTCTCCTTTACTCTAGTGCTTGTGGTTCCTACCTGCCGTCCTGGCGGCCTCTGTGGCGAAGTCGGTCGCAAACTGCCTGAGGATGTCAGCTACCTGCTCCTCCACAAAAAGACCAATGAAGTTGGAGGAAGTGTAGAGCTCTAGAGGCAATGGGCTGGGAAATCGACCCCGCCACTGCTGGACGGAGGCCTGGAGGGCCTCGCAAAGAGCTTCTACTTGGTGGTCTGCACACTGTATGAAAGGAGGAGGGGTGACAATATGTAACATTGCTCGCCTTATCTTTCTGTTAAAGTAATGGCTCTTTGTCCTTCAGACAGAGCTGTCCATTACATAAAAGTTTGTTACAGATTCATTCAGACAAGACGGGACATTTAATAAGGTGTAAGATCTCTCTCTGTGCATGCTATGGTCTTTATGTTAATCTGATGGCATTTAATTCTGACTCCAGCTGGGTTCAAATTGTTGCAAAAACTCTTACTATGTCCCACTGAGTAAAACGATGTTGTCACTTTTACGTAAAAGTGACTCGGCTGCTTATTGAGATGCCAAATTGCCATCACATTAACGTAACAAGGCGCATGTGTGAAAGAGGCATTACACACAAGGATAAAAAGATAATCATGCAATCAGAATCCAACTGATATTTACGGTCTGAGGAATGAGCTCATAAAACTGTACAGCTCCAACTCACCATGAAGAACTGGCAGAGGGTGATGTGGGGGAAAATGTTGTGGGCTTTGTTTTTTCCACAGGTGACCCGGCTCTGTTGCCAGAAGTGTGAGAGCTGGTTCTGTAGTGGTCCGCTGGGTCGTAGGTACAGGACAAATTCCCTGGGCAGAGGGTCGTCCAGGAACGGATCATCCACATGGGAGAACAGCCTGGGGAGAAGGAAAAGTCCCATGTCTACTGTACTAAGAGGACAGTCTTTTCATAATGCCTTTATTTTTCATTTTATTTCTTTTTTATGACCAACGTTTTATTGTCATTTTCAATACAAACAGCACAAGAAGTAAACAAGAAATAAGAATGCCACATGTTGTATAACCACACATTTAAATAGAAAAAATACATGAATAAATAATAATTAAAACAATAATAATAATAAATCTTAATCCCAATAAAATGAAACATACATAATGTCACACTTGCCCTAGACATATAAGGGGAGATTTTTTTTATTGCCAGGAGCCTTCATGTGTTTCTTACATAGTGTTTAATTGGTGAATTTTTTGTAGTTTGGTGGTCACAAATATTTAGCGAATCTGGGATTGAATCTGTTGAGAGGAATTTCATGAAACTCTTAAATGTGTTCATGATTTAATTTGTTGCCATTGAGAGTGCATTTTTCAAAAGAGACCAGATCACAATAAAATGAGAGGGCTGCTCAAAAGAAATCAATAAATCAATTATCATAACGTATCTACGGTTTAAAACCCTTTGACAGCAGAGGGCAGTATAACACACATTTCCCCCTTGACTTGTACTGTATACACATTTGTTGTCTTACCAGTCACATGCTGCTTGCACACTCCGACCTCCTGTTGATACCAGAGCTTTCAGTCTGTAAAAGAGCAAAACAGAGAAAGAAAATAAAATCTAATCATGTCCTCAACAACACTAAGAATGTGAACGTTTACCCACATTTTAATCATCTATAGTCTGAAATGTGTGCAGTAACAGTGTAAGACTAGCCAGTGCAGTGCGGCATGGAGAAACCCAGAGAAGTGTCTGAATGAGTTAAGCAGCAGAGAGACTCATTGATCTTCTTTGTACAGTAGTTTGTATCCTCAGGACATATTTTTCTGGCAGCAGATGGCAAATAAAAGGAGAACTGTTTTGGGTCCACACCTATGTGGAAAATCTGTAAACAGTTAGAGATGCAAGTGACGGCTTAAAAGGAAAAGGAAATAATATAGAAAAGGGTTAAAGTTGTTGACAGAACAGAACTGCCACTGGGGACGCGTACAAACAGTATCACTGGGGGGGGACTGGTGAATTATTCAGCGTTTCCCTGCTGTGACTGGCTGAAGTGAATATCTAAACAGAAATTCAGCAACTGTCAACTCAGAGAGAAAACCCTTACAATGTCAAATGGAAATGCATTTTTTGGTGGAAGAAACAAACTACCTTTTCTGTCATCGCTAACAAATTACTGTTTTGTATGCACTTCAGTCAGTAAGTTCATTATTTCATTACATTTTAACTCAAGATTAACTTAAGATGTCTATCCAATATGAACAGGACATGAGGCTCCGTTCAAACAAGATAGGCTATAGATTTGTAAGAAGATTGTGTAAATGTATGTAGAATTCATTTTAAAGCTGCATTAATTGATTTTGGACGTTGGGGCAATGAAATGAGCTGAAAGCCTGTTATGAATTTTGAGCTCTCTCTTGCTTTCTCTATGCTTCACCGCATTGTTTTAATGTATGAAAAAAAAAAGCAAAATAACAAAACCGTATAGCCATGACTCCAGTAGGAAAGATGTCCGCTCTCGTTAGCAACAATAATGCAAATGCACCTTGGGGAACGAAAAAGGAGAGTCAGAGAACATGAACAAAAAATAGTTTGTGCGATGAACAAGTCTACTCCCCCATTTTAATCCAAAAGGTCAGAGTGGGTCAATGAGTAATTGTACAGTTATGTTACACCACGATCTGAGAAAGACAAAACATGACAAAACATGAGCAATGTTGCCAGATTACTGGCAGGACAATATGGATCATAAGTCAGAGGAAGCATCAGTTCCTCGTAAGCTCCCTCAACGCAGTGGGGAGGGTGATACATAGCATGTGTAGGAAGACATTTACATAGATTCCTTTCACAACAATGACTCCTGCATGACTAACGAAGGACTCCCAGTTACTTGTAAAGAGGTATTCATGTTCATTCATGTGTTATGTCTTCAGTGAAGAACCACCTCACAGTGCTATCTTTGCTATCTGCTTTCTCTGGCTGAACAGCTGAACAGCTGAACAACTGACTGACTCAGTCACAGAAAGCCAAATTCAGCATTTTTTTTATTTAACTTTTATTTATTCAGGGAAGGTTCACTGAGAGGCAGCCTCTCTTTTGCAGGAACACCCTGATCACACTCACACAGTTATACATTCATACCTGGAAGCTGCCCAGTGCAACCACAGTCTGATCTGCTGGCCACTGATCAGCTCCACTGGAGCGGTTGGAGGTTAAGGGAACCACAGTGGTCCCCAGCCAGATTTTTTATCCTGTTGGTCTGGGGATTGAACCGACGACCTCCCGGTCACAAGCTCTCTTCTCTAACCTTTAGGCCACCACTGCCTTATTATTTTTACTATTTTTCACAACCCCTCAAAAGAGAGCAGTGTGACTGCTGAACTAATTGGCTTCAAGCAGCTTTCTGATGTGAATAAAGATATGTAAGTCCTGATTTTACAAAACAATCGAGATTGCAGCTCGTGATGACATTTTGCACATTGTACGTGTTTTAATTTGCTGGGATGCGTAATGCATTACCAGAGATTTAAGAAGTGTAGAGGACAGCAATTTATCTGTTCATGTCTCCGTCCTTCCCTCAGCAACACCTGGAGGCTTAGCTGATAAGCAGGAGAAGGAAAGGCAGATCAGATTATTCATATTAGAGCTGCAGAATCTAATTAGCTGCCACTCAGAAGATAAGAGCGTGTACATGCTAATGTGGTTTTAATCTCTCGGGAACGAGCAGCTTCCTCAGCACGGCATGAGATGTTGTTCCTGTGGGATGTGGGACTGCTACAGAGAGGTTTGTGTGTGTGTGTGTGTGTGTGTGTGTGTGTGTGTGTGTGTGTGTGTGTGTGTGAGTGTATGTGTGTGCATTAATGACTGCACGCTGACAACGTTATCAGGATTTGATTATTACAGGTCTTTGAAGATGGCTGCAAATATGCTTGGACTGAAAACCAATAATGTTCTTATAATTAAATAGTGTGTGCCAATAATCTGTATTAATAATGTTGACCACAGACAGGTTGAAACAAAATTGAGACAGAAAATAAACTCAAACATGCAGTGTTTTCACCAGATTGAATCAGGCAAGGCTGAAAAATAGAACTACACTGTCACACTGTCACACATAGCGACATGAGTGTCGCTATGTACTACTTAGTACCAATAGAAACATTACTTTAAAGTTATTCCAATATTGAAAAACAAAAAACAATGAATCATATAACTGTGTAATGTGTAATGTGAAACGGCCTGCTTGCAGTCCACAGCAAATGATCACCCAACTCTGAGTCTGTTAAGCTTTCTAGCCTCTTTTACTATAGCTAAATTTTTAGCAAATGTACTACAATTGAGTCTCACTGCTCACAACAATCTTATTTCCAGCTGCAGGCAGTTGTTTACAAAAGTCACTGTACGCAACCTGCTCAGCACCAAACAGCAGACAAGGTTAGCAACTAGCTAAGAAAGTCAAACATCTAGCTGCCACAGAGCCAGATGTTTCCCTCAGAAGTTGGGGTAGATATTAAAAGGAGAGTGAATACTGATTGTTAGGTTATCAGAAACACGACTCCAAATGAATGCTAATGTTGCTCTGTCTGCTGAATGTGTAGATAAAAAACAATAGTAAAATAGGTGAAATAGCAACTCACACAAGTTGATAATAGGGCAGAGGTGTGTTTTTTCAGCTTGTATTAGTGCTCTTCTGCCACAGTATAAAAAGAAAACAACTATTAATGCTGCTTTACAGGACCAACCAGTACATTTGAACCAACTTTACCTATACTTATACTGTACCAATTGGTTGTTTTTTTTTTTCAAATACATAATTTTAGTTTAAATTATAATTTAGAATATAGACCTGTTTAGCTACAGTCTTGACAAACATTGCTGATGTGAGCAAACCTTAAACATCATCAACAACAAACATTAGTAAGTCAGAATTTGTTGTCTAGGGTTAATCATTATAATAAAAGACAAGCCAATCAGTGGGGGACATAACAGGTTTGTGTTTTGAATCTTAATACTGTGGCTAAGCTTTGGTTCACAGCTGGATCACAGATCGCAATTTAAAAAACAACATTTTAACAGGTTGTTATATTTATACATTGTGTGTTGAAAAGGGACATAAAAGTATGCCGCCCCAAAGAAGACCTGATGATGTTGATATACAGTATATGTGTTTGCAAATGTGGGTCTTTCATTTGAGTTTTGATATTTATGGCTTAAAGGGGCACTATGCAGTTTTGGCCATTTCTTCGCTGTTTTCTTGCTTTTTGCTTGCAGGTTTCTCTATAGAGCTCCCCCTACAGCTTCAGAATAGATATTTGGCAGCTCCTATGTTTACTTGTGTCTGACTCCCATAGATGTATTAAGAGAACAGCTGACTTCTCGCTCGGTCAGTCTGCCGTTTCCTCTTTCTCTGTTCCTCCGACAATGCTTTGCTAGCTATCTGTTTCTTTTTTGCCGGCTCAGCCATGACGATAGTGTGAAAAACCGCTACCATGCTAGCCGGTTCCTGAATGGGCGTATGTGTGCAGTGCCGTGAAGCAATTCGTTGCATCGCGAGACCTGATATCACGCAATACTTCCTGATGCTTTAGCCGCCGGCGAGCCGGCCAAAAGTTGCCATGGTGGTTTTTCCGCTCATAGGTGCTAGGGGGGAGCGAGACGACCTCCATTCAACTCGAAAAATTAAGCTAAAAAAAACTGCATAGTTCCCCTTTAAGTTGATGGTCGTGAATATCTTGTGGATTGGGGCGTTTTGCCTGGAGTTAAGTTTATTCTTCTCAGGTTGGAACTGCCTACAATCTTCATGGGACACAACAACCTTTCACCGAAACCCTTTTAGAGTGAATCACCTAGCAGGAAGGATAAGGTGGGTTTTTCCAAACATGACTCCAATAAATCCATTACACATGTATCACATCATCAGCAGAGAGCAACGCAGATTTTATTTTTTTTTTTTTTTTTTTTTTAAACCATACTTGTTTCGGAAGGCCAAAGTAAAACTGGTCTGTATGCACAAGATACACATGACATATCTACCAGGGGGGAAAAAACACACAATTTTTTTATTGCAACTTCACCACAGTGCTCAGCAGCTGTGACCACAGCGAGGCAGGCAGAGACATCAGAGTCAGCTCACTGGTGTGCTAGCGGCTGCTTGGGTTTTTGAAGCTGCTTAGTCCCACAGGTGTAGGCCTACATACCATTGCATATATGTGCGTGAGAGAATCAGAAAGAAGGAAGAGAGCGCAGCGGCTGAAGGAAGCTGTTTGAGGAAGGGCTTTAAACCACTTAACACCCACACCCACACCAGAAAACAGTAAATCAAGCCAGAGATGGATAACATAAATGAAAGCTTTGCTACCTACTAACACCTGGGTTAGTGTTAATGACGATCCAAGATCTGACTGCAACACATCAGGCTTTCACAACCATGAGAAAGAACTGGAAAGGAGAAGTGGGTCCTGTGAAACATACAGTACGTCATTCACTTTGACACCATGTTAGTCAGTGTACAAGAAGCGTGTCACTTACTGTAGATATTCACTCAAATGTCATTTTAATATATATATATTATATATATACACACACAAAATATGAAATACAGACAACCATACATATAATCCAAACTGCTTAAAGGTAACAGTATGTGTATCATCCCTAAACAACAGCAACATGTTATTCTATGATGTAGATGCTACATATCACAAAATAAGCATCAATGAATTTGAGCTATGAAATGCCATTATATGACCTTATAAGTTGTTATGAATCAGTCATAACTGCAACTAACAATTTTTCCTGGTTCCTTGTTTGTCATGACAAATGTTCAGCTCAACAGAAAAGGGACTGCACAGATGGAAAAAGCTGCTGCATCCGAAATTACTTTAAGATAGGAGTTTCAAAGACATTATAGGTATAAATCAGTTACACTTTTTTATGCAAATAGGTGTTTAATGTGCTCTCAGTATCTTATTTTCACAACCCAACTGGCTGATCACTAAACCCCTCCACCAATGGTCCAATCATAGCTTAGCAACTATAAGACATAGATGTGTACAATCATTCAGGAAATTACAAAAAAAACCAACGTCCGCAAGACTTCTCTGCCAACTTCTCTAACCTGAGTTTATGATGCCACTTTCAGAGAGAAGAGAATAATAATAGCATGGCAGAAAGCATTGCTTAGTAAGACAAATATATATGTCACTTGACTGATTTTCATAACTTCTGGGAAGATGTTAATGAACAGAGGACTCACAACTGGATATTTGTGGCTTAAGCAGCCCCTGTTATGTCTGGTGAAAAGCAAACACTGTATTCCACGGTAAGACCCTTGCATGTGGTGGCAGCAGTGTCTCAGTTTGCAGATGTTTCTTCTGCATCAAGACTTGTATGACTTTCAATAAGCTCATGATTCTGCCCTGTATGAGAGAATCCTGCAGAATCACATCAGGCATGTAGTTCATAGGCTAAAGCTGAAGCAGGGTCATGCAGCATGCCAGTTCTACTGTCAGTGTTCATTTGCACTTATTGCTGCTAAATGTGGCGTAACCAGTTACTGAATCTAAATAAGACATAACTTACTAAGGAAGGAACACAAGGACATGTGGTTGTGCATAACTTGCCTCAATAAACAAATCATTTAAGGATCAATGGTGCAATAAATATTACATTTTGTGGTTCTTCCCTGAGCCACTGTTAGCAACTATGAACTATACGTGGTTATAATCTGATGGATTAAAGGGCTACTCAAGCAATTTGGTATTGTACTTCCATGAAGTTAGTGGACTTGTGAGAGACAGATTCCAAAAAATAAAATAAAAGCTCCAAAAACACTGGATCCTACAATTATAATACAACTTAATAGCATCTTTCCTTAGACCCCCCCCTGCCTGGTAAATACCTTCATTTTTTCAGACTTTACGGCACCAGTTTGTAGCGAATTTCTTTTCAATCAAATCATTGAATCCGAACTCCAGATAAACTGATGACATAATCCAGGTTATTTTCCTCAGACTTGACGAAGAACTTGACAAAGAACAAACAAAACATTACAAAACTGTTTTCACAGATTAAGTGGTACTCTCCATGGTGAGTAAACTGACCTTTATATGTAAAATATGTGTTAAAAGTCTTGGGTTTATTTTTTATTTTTTTCTGAGTTTATTTTTATTTTCTCGGTTATAATTTTACGGTGCCGTTTCCTGCTTTTGAAACAGAATTGTTCATGACATTTGATTCTTTGTGACTGAATGACCTTTCCTCCACATGTTTTACTTATGTTCCCCTGTGGTTTTAGTAGTAATTTTAGTTCCTACCTACAGTGTTGTGTAAGGGATTATTTATATGTAAGACAACATTGCAAACAAACAGAGGTTGGTGGTAGCTAAATTTAAGGTGAGTTTATTTTTCTTTCTTTTTTTATGTTTTTTACATTTTTGTACCTGTTTCTGAATCACAGCTTTAAAATAACCACGACAGACCCATGTTTCCTTTTCTATTGCTTTTCAGGGTTTCCATAGCTGTGGGTTGTTGTTTCATAAGGCGAGCTCTAAGCTGAGTCAAACATGTTGATTAGAGGCTAGTGGGGACTCAAGGTTGATCCCATGTAAACTAAGGAAGGAGCTTTTTTCTGAAGCAAACTAATTTCAGTTCAAATCATGAAAGAAATTAAACCTAATGTGTTCAGAGAGCTGATGGTAGAGCAGCCTGGCCTGAGGTTTGTTGATCAAAGTCGGGAGTGATCGGTTAGGTCTGGTGGGAAGCTTTAAAGGCCAGCTACTCACCACGCCCTCAGTCTTCATGATGACAGCGCAACTCTGCACACGCTTTCAACCCTCGACACTTAGTTTAATGCTGCTGAACAGAAGTCAGTAGCTTCAAGAAGTCACAGTCCAAGCATAAAATGAATCCGTCAACAGAAATATATTCAGAACCATCACTTCTTTATCTCATTTACCCTGGTTTGTACAGAAACTGGTTCTCGGAAAAGCACTGGACGGACACTTGAAGAGCTGACACATTTCAAAATTGCCATTTAGAAAAGCCACAAATTTCGCTGAGTAGTAAGTGTCTGCTGCTACTTTTGATTGCGACATTTTTAGTTTGTTAGAAGACTGGTGGGCAAATCCAGTTTCCCAAAGATAACACTACTTGTACTATACAGTCTCACATATTATGGACCAGAAAATGACAGATCAACTGTAGTGACAAACAGACATGAAGCATCAAGCAAATGAAGTTCGCTTTGAAGGTAACTTCAAACTGGTCTGTGTAAGAAACAGCAGCATAGTCTTTTTGGCAATAAGAACATTTCACTAGGGTTTCAACGATGTACCAAACTGCTAGCCTCAAAATAACCTGCCTTCAAACAACAAACATTTTTATTTGTACCCAGGGCCGTAGCCAATAACATTGAGGCCATGAGCCCCAAGCCGCCCCAGTGATACCCCTACCCAAGACACAAAAAATAAAGTCTCTAATTTTTAAAAACTATTTTAGAATAATAATATAATTCTTCTTCCCCCAGAAAATTAGATATATTGAATTATTTATGCATTTATTAATTTATTTAGTTAATTATGGGCCCAAACAGTTAAATATATTAAAGTGCTCATATTATGCTCATTTTCAGGTTCATAATTGTATTTAGAGGTTATATCAGAATAGGTTTACATGGTTTAATTTTCAAAAAACACCATATTTTTGTTGTACTGCACATTGCTGCAGCTCCTCTTTTCACCCTGTGTGTTGAGCTCTCTGTTTTAGCTACAGAGTGAGACATCACACTTCTATTACATCTTTGTTGGAAGTCGCACATGCGCAGTACCTAGGTAAGGACTACTAGCCAGTCAGAAGCAGAGTATGAGGGCGTGCCACGCTACCAGCTAGGCGAGCATTATAACGTGTGTTACAAAGTGACGCATGTTCGTCACGGAAATGTAAAGGCTGGACTACAATAGAGCTGTTTGGAGTAGTTTGTGAACAGTGTTTTCTGTTGGAGATGGTAAGCCCCTTTGGGGTGGACTTTGGGCTTTTTCACTTTGTAAACCTATAACGTGCACAAAAAAGATATATGACACAATAAAGGAATGGGAAAAAGCCAAAAAGCATAATATGAGCACTTTAAGTCTAATATGCAATGGAATCAGCTAATTAAATGCTTAAGTTAAATAGCCACCATGTGTAATTTTTAAATGGCATTTTTCAAGCAAAAGCATCAAAAATCCACTCGTTTCACCTTATAAAATTTTCTGTTTTCCTTTGTCTTTTTTAGCCCCTTTCACACATGCACTACAAACCAGAAAACCTGCGGAGCTATATGTGAAAACGCAAATGTCAGAATCAGTTGGACCGGACTGGACATTAAACAGACTTTACCCTGCCAGCTCCCAAGTACAAAGTCTGTGTAATGTCCGATTGAGCCCATGTTTGAAGATTCATTGTCCGGAGAATTTGCAGTGAGCAAGTATACGTGTTGATAACGTTTCTATAATGACCAAAATTAAAAACAGGCTATGTGAACGCAGTGTAATCCGCGTCATGTCCTGCCTCCTGCACGCTATTCCCAGGCGCCACACCTCGTCTCAACTAAACGCAGTATTTCCAGTAAGCAAGAATGCGTTTGAGACGGACAGTTTCCTGTTGTGTGCTACATGTTAAAAAGAGCAACTTCGGACAATGTCCGCAACTGATTTCGTCAGACATTGTCTGGAGTTCATATGAGAAAACTGCTGATGATAGTAAAGTGAATATTTGGGTTTTGTACGATTGATCTGATAAAACATGACATCTAATTATGTCACAATGGAATCTCTGAAATTGTGATGTACATTTTTCAGAATTTTCAAAAATTTTGCAGACCTAACGATTAATCGACAAAATTATTTGGTCGATTAATGGATAATGAAAATAATCCCCAGTTACAGCCCTGAATATCAAAATTTTATTAAAAGCTTAATATCGGCGTCATTTATTTGTCAAATTCTGGTGGTTGCCACTCCCTGCATCCCCATGATAGAACAACTGTTCTACAGCTGTTTCACTGCCTGACAGTCCCAACAAAAACTCGGAGAGGCTCCCCACCTGGGAGTACACAGAACAGTGTGGGTTGAGAGCTGACTGAATAAAAGGTCTTTGTAGGAAAATGTCCCCTGATGATGACTTTTTCTCATCAGTAATGAAAATAGAGAAAAAAAATCAAACTAAATTCAGGCTGTTGAATGCTGCACTGGTTTTCCTCAACTTCACAATGAGGTTGTTTCCTCTCCAGCTGCTGGATCCACTCAATGGTTAAACTATTTTTTTTACACTACTTGCACACATTACAATAATTTTCTGGCTAAGAAATACTTCAGCT
Organism: Sander lucioperca; assembly: GCF_008315115.2. Classification (NCBI taxonomy): domain Eukaryota; kingdom Metazoa; phylum Chordata; class Actinopteri; order Perciformes; family Percidae; genus Sander; species Sander lucioperca. The sequence continues at coordinate 35,783,202 of NC_050177.1, forward strand.
TAAGCAACAATTTTAGCATGTGTATACTGTAACATGCAACAGCTATACACATTTGTGTCACCTAATTAACACATAGAGTCCTTCTATCATCTTAAAGGCTTTTTTTGAGAGATTGTTCATTCTCGCCCACAGAGATGTGAAAGCAAGTTTTCCAACCGTAAAGAGATCCTCTGTTAGCTGTTTGACTTTCAGAGACAGGAAGAGGAACAGACAAGTCAGTGAGCAACACGCCCACGCAACACAACACTGCTCTGACCTATACATCATGCAGCACATGTTAACTTTAAAACTAAGTACATAACAGGATGGCCTTAAACACAATAGGTAATCAGAATAAACAAAATATATAAAGTACAAGACACATTAATATGAACAATGGTAAAAGCTTTAGACTGAAAGCCAAAGGAAGTGGGGAAAGAGTTTAGAGAGTCTATGTGTTCTGGTTAAGGGTCCACGGCATGTGTACTACTTTGTGCAAACACTCTACGTTTTGTCATGAAAGACTCAAAATGATGAGGATTATAAGTGTCCAATCTTAATTTACTGCCCACATCAAAACACAGAACAGAGAAGCTTGGGTTACAACACAAACAGAGGGAGTGTCATTCTCTGATGAAGACACCATTACTTCACTATAGCTATTTACATAGTCAATAATCAATAATCAATAATATCAATAATTGTTTACTGCTATATTCATGTTCTGAATATCAAGTCCAGCCCATTTAAGCATTTCATGGAAAATCTAATATGTAGCAAAAAGTAGCTACCACAGTTCTCTTACAAACGTCTCATTTTGTTTGTGCTGTCAAACTAAACTTTATTTCATGACATTTTTTCTTCTCCAGAATAGTTGTTTGACAATAATTGATCATTGATAATTGACAGTAATCGACAACTGATAATTACTTATATATAATATAATAATTTATTAAGTAAAAATATCCAACATTTCCTGGCATTTATTGCTGCGGCAAAGCTTTTCATACTGATAACTGTTAGCTTTTCCTCATTTCATATCATCACTGTTGGTCAAACACAATAAAGTGTTTGAAGACCTCGCTTTGAGCTCTGGTAACTTGGGATGGGCATTTGTTTGATATTTTAATAGCTTCAATGATTAATCCACTACTATATGAAATATTATTTCCATTGATACTTGTTACTCAACCAGACATCAGACACACTGCATCTTTTATGTAGTGGGTCTATTTCATCATGGAGTATCATGACTCACTGTTAAATGAAAAAAGAAAACCCCTCCTATCATAACAAGAAAACCTGGGGTTACCTTTAATTACATTTTCTGTGCCCAAATCTTCAGTCATTTATTTTCCAAACCCTAGTTGTACCCCCAAAATGTTCCATATTCACCTTAAAAAAACTGACATTTAATGACATTTTGTGAATCAGAGATGTGTCATAAAGGCCTTGTGATTACAAATGTCAAAAATCATCAGTACTGTATTTTGGTGATCCCACAGATATTCTACATCAAAGTGTGTTTGCAGGTGTTGGGGAGTACTACTGCATATTTTGTGATGTTTTTTTTTAAAGACTTTAGTGTCTCCAGAGGGAGCTGAGTGAAATCTGATAAATTGTTGGTTAGTGCTGGAGACTACAAGTTTGAAAATTAAAAATAATCTGAGGGTGTGAAGTGAGCTTACCAGGCCTCTGTAGCTCTCTGCTTGAAGCGCGAGGCTAAATTGGCCGCTACTAGCACATGACGACAGTCGTGTTGAATTGTGGGTAATGCAGGCACCAGGTTTTGACAAGGAAGAAGAATGCTTTAAATAAAAAAAGGCCATACAGTGGAGTAATTTTAAAAGGTATGTAAATACATGTGTGACTGATATGGCTTTTATGAAGCAGACATGTTCCTCCTACTTTTGGCTGAAGATTATGAAGCTGACTTTCATGACATTTCATAAAAAATAAAATAATAAGGAGACGATGATTGTATTTTTATCCCTTGGTCAGAATAGAAAACTATAAAACAGCATTCAGATCACCATAAAACACTAAAATTCCATAAAAAGCCAGTACATTGCAAGTTTTACAAACTAACACATCAGATGGTGTTGAGTAAAATATACCCATACCATGTTGGAAAAAATAAATTTGAAAATGTCAATTACAATGTTACTGATATACTGACATGTACTAGTTTTGGTCTGGGAGAATCCTCAGTCACCTTCATAACACCTCATTGTTAACATCTTTCAATTCCTATATTGTTAATATATTCATCCATTTGGTGAAGCATTATAAAACACTTATTTTTTTTATAGCGGTTCTAGACTCCATATCCTGCTATAGAGACATGTTTCTAGCATCTGTCCTGCTTGACAGAACAAAAAAAATCACTTCACAACACAGCCGGCTATGCGTAGCATTGAACACATAGTCGTAGTGCACTGTACAGCAAAAAGGCCCCAGTAAAGCTTGAGCCAGCAACACTTTGTCACCCTGTCTTCAGGTTCATACAGCAGCTGCCAGTAGGCAACAGTTCACTTCCACAAGAGAGCATATTAAAGTTGTTTCAGTATTCACTTGGAACAGTTAAACTGGTTTGTTAAAGAAAAAAAACACCTAGTAAGCATTTGCCAGGGCCAGTTGTCTTGACAGTGAGGAAGGCAGCTTATGGTTCTCTGATCCCGTCCCTGCAGTGTCTGACACCTGCTGAAACTTCATTTGTTACCACAGACTAATGCAACACATGCCGAAACAGGCCCTGATACCACCAACTGCACTGACACATGCCTCACACACTACAGCTGATACACCAGTGTTTCCCACCTATAGACTAATGTGTGGTGGTGCACCGCACTATCAACACCGGCCGCCGCACATTGCTTTTCGTTATTAATAATTTTTTTTAAACGCTATTTCAAACACGTTCAGCTGCATTTCCTTTCCCTGCCCTCCTCCGTCTCTCTGTCACTTGTGTCTCGCTCACACACACACACACACACACACACACACACACACACACACACACACACACACACACACAGCTCCTCCCACGTGCGGTGTTTGGTGTTTTTAGCTCCCAGCGTCGCCAATGGTCAAAACACTATATGTAGCAGCTGTGAATCAAATAAACGTATCATAAAAAAATGTTATGTCATTTTTTACTCTTACACTGAATGTTTGCTGCTTAAATCCAGATATTTAAGCAGTCCAATCCAAGTATTTTCCACAACTGAAAAAGGCACGTGTTGAGGATGAGGACCAGCCTGAACCGGGGGTATCAGTCTGAAACAGAGCTGAACAGTCCGACCAGTGTAATTAGTCATGTTGTTAATTTGTTTACAATATTTTCAGGCTTCAACCAGTGAAAGACAGGGTCAGGGAGAGAAAGAGATAGATTCGTTAGGCATTGAAGTAGGAGAGGAGGACAGCATCCATTATATTCCCATTGTATTATAAATTCTCTGTTGGTCTCATACTGTTTTTTTTAGCTGTCCAAAATTTACACAGAACACAAATGGGCCCACCCATGTAAAAGGAAACACAAACCACCCACTCGCAGGGAGCCTCGTTCAGCTGAGCAGTTCTGTCACTGTGGGAAATCCCATGTGTCCTCTGACTGCATGCATCCTCACACTTCCTGTTTACACACACACACACACACACACACACACTTGCAAAGAGGCACACATGCTAACCATCACACACACACACACACACACACACACAATGTAGAGACTTGAACGTATAAACAGGCATATATATACACGAGAACTCTGTAGTCTGCGAGAACAGAACCACAGATCACCACAGTCTCTACAGAGGTAAAACCACAGGGTCCTCTTTGCCTTACTGTGTTTTGTAATACAGTGGTTCCAAACCTTTTAGCCTTAACACAGTGCAAGGCTGCATGTTCATACCAGACGTGGTATAACTGTCCAGTTTTTCACAAGAAAAAGAAAAGATTAGCGTTGAAAAGTCTGAAAAATGAATAAAATTTTCTGTAGCACATTTTTTTGTGTTTCTTGTTTGGAGGATACAGTGAGTTGAACTATGTTTACTATACCACAGCCATGCTTTCAGCCCAACATGCTGCTTAAAATACCAGCAGAGAAGAGAGGCCTGACAGCGGTCTCTGCAGTGTGTTCGATAGTGTAGTGGATGGGTGGTTTTTCAAGGTTGCTCCTAAGCTGCTTTAGTGGCTCTTGTTCTATTGGCAGAAGTTTGTGTTTGATCTCAGAGACTTTGTTTCTATACTGAGCCAGCATTGTGATGTGTGGAGGACAGGGATACAAACTTCCGTCACAATAATAGAACTGATAATCTTTTTCCTGTTACTGTGCATTGTTCCAGGGAGTCTCCAGCCAGACAAAAGCACACACACATGTGCACTACACTTCAGCTCAAACTGGTTACTTAAGATCAGAACAAATCCCCATAAAGATATTTCTGGATTTAAGCTGCTGTTGGCTTATATTTTGTGCCAACTTGCAACTATTTTGAATATATGCTGAGTTTTTCTCTAGAATATTCTTCTTTGCTTCCTTGACAGCATTTATAGGCTGGGAAATTTGCAGTCACACTAACACCATTAGGCACTATGAACTCATTAAATCATGCATACATTTAAATTACTGTGTAATGGAGGATTGAGTTTAGCGTGCAGGGATGTAGGTGTTTCACCCTTTACATGATGGGTTGCTTAAATATATAATCATATCATACAATATATACAAGACCCAATGTCATAGTTTAACGTCTGATAGAAATTTAGCTGCATTAATGATACAGTGAAATAATTATCTAATAATTATGGAAAGATTAAGGGCTAAATATAGATAGTCTCGCATTGCCAGACCTATCTCCACAGCGCTGTGAAGTAAGGTCTGGCTACAACACTGATACATTCTAGGATAGGAGAAAAAAAAACTGGGTTGTTTGCAATTCATTTAACCAATCACAATTGTGATCGGCACTAAGCTCCAGACTCTGGAAAATAGTCTCGGGAAGGAACTTGTTTTGGTGGAACATTTGCATTCCGCAAAAGAAAACGCCCCATAAAATGTTAAATGAAGTTAACTGCTCACACAATACAGCAACGTGAGCTATAGTATATAAATTAGCTGGATACATGATTATACATAATTTGCTTTTACCAGTGTATCGCCATCATGTATCAGAAATTGCACTTACTGTACATGTTGCACTTACATGTGGCACTTTGTAGTTTGGCTTATTTGAAGCTACTATATGTCTTCTATGTGATTCTTGCTATTCCTAGTGTCTACCTTCATGGTTGAATGCACTTATCGGGAGTCGCTTTGGATAAAAGCGTCAGCTAAATGAAATGTAAAAGGTAGTATTTATTGCAGAGATCTTGCATTGTAAAACATTATATGGCACCAGTAACTTTTTCTTTATCGAGAAAGCTTGAACAGAGTTACTGTAAGCTCTGGCTATGCAGTGAAATGACTCGTGCTTCTGGGCCAGCTCTGCCTCCAGGAAATGTTTGTAGCGCTAAAACTCTAATCTGCTCAGTAATAAGAGGCGATTCACTCTGTTTGTTATTCATGGTGAAAATGAACTCTGGGTTTAGAGCCTTTTGTTGGCGTCTTCAGGGAAACAATAAGCATCTTTCTCCACAACTCATTTCTCTGTTGTTGTCCTCCAAACTCATTAATCCTAATTGGTTCTTGCTGGAGAGAGACTACAGACGATCCAGCCACCCAAACCCACAGAGAGTGTTCAGTGTTCAGGCAACTCATTCACTAACTGATTCCAGTCCAATTATGGACATAGTCATACACGCACACGCACACGCACACACACACACACACACACACACACACACACACACACACACACACACACACACACTCTCTCTCTCTCTCAAAAGCAGGTAAATCTCATTCATATTCCACTGTTTTCTCACTGGCCCGACCAGTCACATTTCTGTAGTCAATGTGAGAAAAAAAAAAATCTACATAACGAAATATAATCTATATCAAGATTACAATAAAGTCAGTGACAATTATGGCTTCTATTTAGGCTTTTTTTGGCCACTTGGGGGCAGAAGAAGACACACAACCCTGACATTTCATTGTCTTACAATGTTGGTATTGCTAACAAACAAGCAAACCACCGTCTAATTTCATATCATTTCATATCTAATTTTATATATGAAGTAGATCCCGAACGGCGTCAAGGAAAATGGTTAATTATTGCCGTGTTTTAGGTTGTACCAATAGGTCAGACCGAGAAAAACATGTGGAATATTATCGACTTCCAAAAGTTATTAAAAACCAGGCAGAGGAATGCCAGAAGTTATCAGAGGAAAGGAGGCGCTTGTGGTTGGCAAAGCTCAACCAGGATCTACGAGGGAAAAATCTGTCTTGTTCGGTCTTTGAAATGAAAATAAACGATTGAGAGTCACTTGGCTACACCTTGAGTATCGCAATGATATCATACAGTTAAGGTTAGGTTGATTAAAGACGTTATTGCATTACTTACTTTGGCCTTCACAACACAACGGTCGTTAATGACTTGGTACTGCGTCTCCCTCACCCATCCACACACCATCTGGTTATAAACCTCCAAACTTTTGTATGATTTAAGGTCTTCTGCTGTGTATGGGCTCGGTGAGAAAACCAGGTAGTTGACTATATCGGGATATGCAACTGAAGGAAGAATCATCGGGTCGCCAGTCTGCACCGCCAGTAAACTTAATTTCTCAAAATATCATGCCTTTTTTGTGGTCCAAGTCCTTCCATGCCTTTGCATCTTGGACGCGTTTTGATGAACTTTTCTGTTGTTTAGACATAAAGTATTAAAGTATCCAAAGTGCACAATACTCCATTACTCCATTCAGTTGTTTACACCGAGTGCCTCCAATATGGCCGCGCATCTAGGTTACCGCCCAGAACGTGACATCGGTGAAAACCCTCTATAGGTTTAGTGGTTTTATAACCTGAAAAACAACCAATTGGTTGTGTAACAGAACACCACCATAGTTTAACAACTCTGTTTAAACATTCAAATGATCACGTACAGCACTTGAAAGAAAACTGAGACTGGAAGTTCATCATTTAATCAATCAGAAACCTTAACTGTTTGTAACAAGGCTCGAAACACTGAAAGACATGGTCATGCTTAGATAAGATAATTACAGAAACCTGTGGAGACTGAAGAGTATTGTTCTGACTAATAAACCCGTTAAATGCTCGCCCTTGATGACACATTAATATTGTGCTTACATACTTTTTTTCAGTAGGGACTATCTTGTGTTAATGGAAAATGTATTTGTCTGAAAACAAACAAACAAACCAAAATTATGTTTTTTTTGCACAGGATAATTACCTGCCATCTAAATTGTTCCCCTGTTTAATAATTTACATCTCACAAGCAAAACCATTTATCATCTTTTTGACATAACATCTCACTGTACAACAGTAGAGCATAAAAGAGTGCTCATATCAACTGGAGCGCTAAACACAATTGTTGTCATCCCACGCAACATATGGAAGCACATGTACAAACTTTAATATGCTAAATATGCTCACTGAAAGACATTAAGGTCACCGCAGAATAGAACAATATATACAAGGCTGAATGTGGAATTCAACCTTTTCTTAAAAACCATGTTAGGTTGGAATCATAAAAATGGAGATTCAAATGAACTTTGTTTTCCATCTCATCTAAAATGTCAATATGTAGTGGCAATATAGCACCTCTTATTTCTTACATTTAGAAACATTATTCTTAACATTTGCCACATTTATACTCTTTCTTAAACAAGCAAATGGTTCTCAATCTTGGCTAATTCCATAGTTTTTCTACAGTTGTTTTTTCTGAATCCTAATATAAAATGATTGTGGGAAAATAGCATGTGTTGTGTAACTTTTTTGTCTTGTCTGTGTTGTTGTGTTTTACATATTTTTATACTGATATTGAGTGTCTGAAATAAAGTTGAATTGAAATCATCATGTACACTACAGTATAATAACATAATAAAAAAGGCTTCACATTTTCATTGAAGATAAAACTGACCGTCTTTATGATGATATTTGAGAATAATACATACAATACATATTATATATATAGTTATATATTGTTATTATATACATATATTGTAAAGAAACACCTTGTTCAGCCTGCTGCCCTCCAATCACATTGACGGCTTTAAATTTGCCACTACTTCTGTGTAACTGAAGAAGGAACTTACTGGAGGTGAAGCCAGTTCTATTTTTAAAGCTTTCTTGTTGCTTTTCTCTTAAGGCCAAAGTATTGATTTCTGAAGGACATGAGTAGAATTTAAAATGATCAATACCTTGTGTCTGTCCACTTCTTTTCTGGCAATGACGCACGTTCTCAGTATTACTGTCTAATGGTTTTACTCTCTCTACAAATAAATGCCTTTGGCCTGATCCAGAATGCATGAGAACCTCTTCATGGAGGGCTGAGCATCTTTTTCTGTTAAGAAACAGCACTCGGCTTTGCGTGTAGCAATAGTTTAGATATGATGTAACGTCAGAGTCGAAGTGCAGTCATGTAGGAGCTGTGCTTTATCTCCACATCAGCTTGGTCATCCTGAGTCTCAGGAAACAGATTCTTGTTGTGTGTTTTTAACACTGATGCTTGCTCTGCTGCATTTAGATATGTCATATAAGTCTACAGAGTATAGTGGGTGCAGGAAGAATAAATATAGATTCATTAAATTGAAAAAATGCATTGCAGCGGTCTGAAATTCATAAATATTGAGGAGTACAACCAGCTTTTACTGTCAGATTCTAGTTTGTATGAAACACTCCTTAATCCCAGCAATATCCACATCCAATCAGGCCTGTAATTATATGTCTCATCAAATCTATTTTCCTCGCCAATCATTTCAATACAGTCATTCAGCAGGATTACTGGAGCGCAGTGGGAGGGAGAATGGAGCAGGAAGCCGGTCCAAGATGGAGGAGCCTCCTGTCGTGTCTCAGTGAAGTGAATGTGAGGGCAGACGGCAGGAGCTGGAGGATGCTGGCTGCTGGAGCCACTCCAGTCGCTGTATTGGCAAAGGTACTACAGGCACAGATGGCTCACTCATCACTGAACACACACACACACACACACACACACACACACACACACACAAATGACACATGAACACACTCAAATGCAAACAGCAGCAAACAAGTACCAAGTACATTAGTGCACAGCCTGAACTATGTGTATGAACACACACACATACACACACACACACACACACACACACACACACACACACACACACACACACACACACACACACACACAGTCCACATCAAATTGGGCGTGAGATTAAATTTAGTATAAATGAATGAATGAATAAAATTTTGTTCCTGATCCTTTCAACCCCATAGTGCCCTCCTTTACACACCAAAATAAAAACAGCAACTGTGTTCACAGATTAGTTGTGTGTGCATGTGTGTGTGTTAAAAAAAGAGTGAAAGAGGCTCTCTGACAGCAACCGAAGAATCATGGGACAAGGACACGTTCTTCTTTTCCACTGTATGGCGAACCAGACTTAGCAGTGTTGTAAAAGAAAGCACAAAACAGTCTGATTTCACTCTTATTTTGCACTCTCAATCCAGATGCAGTCTGCGCTGGCAGCTGTGTGCTTTATGAATTTGAGCTTGCACAGTAAGACATACAAAACTGAGAAAGAGAAAATAAATTTTTAAAATGTGCTGGAGAGCATGTGGAGTTGGTTCATGAGCAAAGGCAACAAGGCAGGGTCTGAATAATGATGGTTTGAAGGGCAGGCTGATATTAATATTTTTGGAGAGAACTGGACTGCTGCTGCAGAGAGCTGCTGTTCTATGCTGCTATGTTCAGGCTAAAAATGAATTAATGGATTTCAGGGTGGAGAAAACTGTTAAACATCATGTCTTCCTATGGACAAATAGTCAAGACAATTCTACAAGAAATAGTTCATAAACGACATCATATCCATCATATTACACCCAGATCTTTCTGACTTTCTGATGACCCCTTTCAAAAACAAAATGTATTGTATTGTAATATGACATATTTGAAGCATTAATCTGCATAACCCTGTTATATTGTATTGAGCAGTTTCAAGACTGAGTCAAGATCAGATCCAAACATGCTCAAGACAAATTAAGATTCTTCTTCAAACTGCTGTCTTATTGATGTTCGTAGCAAGTCAACTGTGAAATAACTTCAATTACTGAGCACAGGAGTTTAGTAAAATTTCAAATGTGACAGGGGCACATAAATCAGCCTAATTGTGGCAATATTCGCTAAAAATGTAACAGCAACAGGCGAGACAAGTCCACATCAGAACACCTACAAAATGACACAAGTCAGAGTCAATAAAGTATAAAAAATGTGTACCCTGCTGAAGTTCACTTCAGTTAGGGAAAAAGGAATCCATGGAAGGACCACATTCCCAGCAGCCGTTGCGTACTTATCTTTGGCTGAAATGCAATAAATTGCTTCTAAATTTCTACATTTTAAAGTCAAATGACCAACTGAAGTCACGTTTCGCCATCATTTTATGAACTCTAGTTCAAATAGTTGTACAAATAAATGATAATACTATGGGCTTTAAATGAGGACTACAAAACTGGACAGTAGCGACTAAAAGCATTGGGGCCAAAACTTCACGTAAAGTGTGATAAGTTTCACCTTTGGTTTCTTAGTTTTATTTAGCTGTAGTAAAATGAGAAAAAGAATGCCTAAAGTGAAGACCCAGTGACCTATATCAGACAAATCATCAATGAGTCATTTACAAAAATGAGGTTATATTTCATGCTTGGTGTGAGACATAGTGAGATTCTGCTATTACTGAGCACAGTAGACGGTATTGTCTTAAGAGATTTGAAATGTAAGAATCTTAGTAATAGTGTTGTCATTAATCAGCTGGAGGGGAACTAACTGCTGCATGAATAAAAAGCCTTAATCCTAGAGTAAAGCACTCTGTCAGAGGGTTCTGCATTGAGATTTGGGGAAATCCCAGTATTTTTGGGATTAAAATTAGGTAGAAAAAATATAGAATTCACTCAATTCAACTGATGTGAAAAAGTTCTACAATGTTTGCTTCGACGGGGTCTTTTACTTGTTGTAGCGACATTCAAAAATGTCTTGTTATAATGAATACCAACTTATCTTATAATGGGATTCAATGTGATGAAGATATGAAAAATATGATATAGTTCTTATATCTGACCAGTTGTGATGCACCATCAAGTAGGTTACATCTAAGAGAACAGGATATATAGTGTGAGAAGATGTAAGCATACCACAATGTGTCTGCACATTTAGAGAGAACCTTTTTTCACTTATAACAGTTATAATAAGAGACTGAGCGGATTCTCTTTGTCATGGTGGCAGCAGTGTCCTAAACAGCCACAGCTTCACTTGACTAACTCACCAGGTGCCGAACAACATTATCTAGCTCCCGAAACTGTTAAACTGTTGAGGTAAGTTGAAGTAGTATTGAAGTAGTATTGTTTCCGTCCTACTGTTATTGTCTTACTTGGCTAAAGGTTTATTAATAAATAAGGACCATGTTGCCATTTTGTCTTCGATATTTTTTGGGATGCACAACAATCATTTCTTGGATCAAGACTAGCAGCTGTAGCAGTTGGCTATGGTACGACTGCTACCTTACTGCAAGAATCTTTGTCATTTTGGACCAGCTCCAGCAGTTCTTCATTAACATTTGTATCACTGTTTAGTGTGATGTGTAAACTCCCCATTAAAAAGATTGATCTATTTTACAATTGACCCCATTTACGTCAAATTTGGAACACCTAATTCCCTATGTACTGCAGTCTTTGGCGTGACCTTCTTCTCATTTGCCATTGACAAGTCTCACTCTGACAGTGTAACACAACCCACACACAAGCTCTACCTATGTCTATCGAGAATTGAGACTTTGCAGTGGTGGACGGTAAATGTACACCATGCACCCCTCAGTCCCTTTTTATACATTTTTCTTTTTTTGTGAGTAGACAGACAATGTTTAATGACATGTTTTTAATAACTCAAAAAACTGTTTAACATTGTTATTAACTTGATGATGATGATAATAATAATAATAATAATAATAATAATTATGAACTATAAAATCTAATGGCTGATGTGTGCCTGAAAATATTTTGTATTTTATTGTGGTATGGTTTGGGTTTATGAATTGCATTGCTGAGATGGAATGGAGTCATAAATAACTTTTATTTAGTCATAAAAAAAAAATAAAAGTTAAAAGTTTCATACAATAAATGATAAGCTTGTTTAATGACAAACACTTCATTTATATCATTTAAAAAACATCAGATGCCTGTCAGAGGTTGTTTTTTTAATTTTGTTTTTATTAATTTTGTGCTCTGGTAACTTTGAATGGTCATTTGTTGCTTATAATGTGCTTTGACAATATTGTTTCTGATAGACAAAACACGTCATTAATGTACGGAGTTAAAGAGAAAGAAACAGTGTACTGATGGTGGAGTGTTGTAGTTGGGGGTTTTGCAGGGAGGCAAAGGACAGCTGTCAATCCCAGCAGCCTCCAGGCCTACATAAAACCTGCTGCTGGCTCAGCAACTGTAGACAGACAGCTGTCCTGGGAGCTGCTTACGGAGGTTAGACAGATACATGGGGCTGATGTTGGCCATTTATTAAAAAGCTGACAGCAGCCAGAAAGCATAATATAATAACCCTGCATTGGTAACATTTTCTATTTCTGAGAAATGCGTGTGTGTGTGTGTGGGGGGGTGTTACGTTTTAGGCACATACCGAAATGCCTCTAGTATCAAGTATCAAGTATCGAAAAATGCCTTGTCATTTTATACCCAATTTCAACACCTGAGGAGTAAATCTCATCAGTGTCAGTGATCCAATGAGCATGCAGCATTTTCTACCAAGAGCTAATAATGCTGGTGATGGCTGTCTAACGTTACACATCGTAGAGGAATGCAGGAAAAACTCTACATTATGCAAAGAGACGAGCTCACGTAGTAGGAGCTGAAAAATAAATAAAAAGAATTGTGCCGTAATGTTTTTTGTTTTATAAAATTGGTATCGTTTTGGAACTGGTATCAAAGTCACGGTATTGGTATTGGTATCGGTATCGACATTTTTTGAACCATACCCAGCCCTATTTAAAACTCACCTGTTTAAATTATATTAAGGCTTAAAGTTGTGCACAATTAAGGCAGTGTCGCTTTGAGTGACTGCCGTCACAGGAGGCGAGCATTTAGTGTAGGCTTCATTCGGCCCACCTCAGCTTCACCTTTTTGCCAATTTTTAGATTAGTCGGGAGTTAGACAGCATCAGGCACTGCCAAGATGGCAACGGCCCAGGTGACTCAGGTGGAAGATTTGGTGTATTGATAAAAGCAAAACAAAAATAGTGCTATGAAAACACACTTTGCAAATGAATCATGATGTACGTGAAGTATGTGACTTAAACGCCCATTGAAGCTTGTGAAAACTTGACTGAACTTGTCAAAAACTTGACTGAACAGCTTTTCCAATGAAACCCATTAACCCCATTTTTTTACTTTTTGAAAAATGTATTAAAACCAAAAATAACCATTTTAATCAGTTTTTATGTGAAGTTCCTCTGACTCCTAACTCTAAAACAAACCACTAATTTGATTAAATGAGAGACACTGTTTTGATGTTAATCTGTAACTTGGTTCTTAGATGATCTTGCTTGTTGATTTCCTTTACAGTGGAAAAAACAGCATTAAAACCAGCCTATTACATTTAGAAAAACTTTATTACAAAGAATAATGCTGTTTCAGAAGACATGAATAACATTACTAAACGCTGTAAATATACAATTAATTATACATAATTTGGGAACAATATACAAACCTTACTGAAAACTAAATAGTTTCTTGAAGTTTGATAATTAGGCCTGCCATGACATATTTATGACAGGTTATGTTTTCTAAGTTAATGTAAAGTTGTCATAACAGAGATTGTTGTCTTTGTTAATATCAAGTTGTCATAACACAAACATCTCAAACAAAGATAACTTAGCATGAAAGTGTCATCATTTATACAATTACACTTAAGCGTGATTTATCCTCCTGCGTTGAATCTATGCCGTTGCTACGTACGTAGGTTCGTGGAGACACAGACCCTACGCCGGACCCTATGCCGTAGCATGACGTGCACCCCTCGAAAAATGTAACTACACGTCGCGCCGATGCACGTCACTCGGCCGTGGCCTGGCAGCGTTGCATTTCCCCCGACTCATTTCCTGGTTCTACTTCTCCATAAACAACATGAAATCAAGGAGAGGGTTAACTTTTCCCGCTACAGATTTCCCACCGTGGTCAGAAAGCACAAGGGACACACTTTGTTTCTCTCACTATGCCTCTAGAGTCGGTACTCCCTCCAAAGCTAATCGCGTCACTCTCTCACTCGTTCTACCACACACTCCCCACGCATACACACATGCCGGGAGATCGACGCACACAACAACGCACAAGTATAAACTTCAGGCCATCTACGTAGGCTACGGCGAAAGCTCTGCATGGAGCCTCCGCAGAACCATAAATCAAGCTTTAATGACAACAGTCATGAACATTCAAAAAGACTCCTTCATGTTCATGACAGGTGTCATGTTATAATGATGACGCTGTCACGTCGGTCTTATGCACACCCCCTTCAAATAAAGTGTCACCGCAACCTATTGGTAGCAACCTTTAAAAGTCCATAGGGCTCAAACCTTGATGCTAACTGGCACACGTTCATGCTGCTCGTGTAGTATCTCTCCATCTGTGCGGCCACAAGCTGATATTGACACAGAGCCTCCGGTTCCAGGAGTCAAATAATGAATGACTGTGAATGTTGTAGGAAAGAGAGCCAGATGAATATTGAGGGTCATATAAACCTCTAAGACAGAAGCAAGCACAAAATACTACGCACAACAAGACGCCTAAAATAAGGTAGTAAAAGAGGCTTCTAAATATCCATCATTATAACAAGGATTATCAGAGGTTCTACTTATAGAAGACATTTGCTTGTGGGTCATTTGTAATGCAAACTTGCCTGCACTACCTACCGGTGAGATCTTTGAGTGGAGCGATATTGGCCCCATAATCTGATAGTGCTGTCTGTTTGCCTGCTTCCGGACAGAGCTTCAAATGAACCATGATATGATCACGAGCTGCACCAGTGGAAGTGCACCAGTGAACGACAGCAGCTATATCCAGACAGTGAGACAGTGATGCACCTCTCCTATTTCAGGAAGGAGACTAATGACATGTGTATGACCTTGTTAGAGGCTCCCTATTGATGCAGACATATAATAATGACACATCAAATGTAATAGGTTAGGCTATATTGTTTTGATTTTTACAATCATCTTCAAATAGTCCCAAAGAGCTGGGAAGGCAGAATGGAAGCAAACCTTCAGAATAAACTCATATTCATCTGTGTTTAACAGATACTGGGCTAAAAAACAAGAGAATAACTCAATAATTCATGAGAGTTACCAACTCCACAGCACTTTAGAGTTACCGTAGCTGGGATATACTGTATGCATCTCTCACAGATATAGCAGACTTGAACCCACGTACTGTATGTAGACATTTTCCTTTCCTCTTTCAAATCAGCAAATATGCAACCCTTGAGCTGAGCTATACAGAAAATACATTTCCTATGTAGACAACTGTTGTGAAATGAGAAAGAAAACACAAAATCAGCATTGAGAAAGTGTCGTACAAATATGGCACTGTAAATGCAAATATGTCATCTATTACACTGTTTCGTACACTGAACATCTGGGGCCCAGAAGATGCATAAGCTGTGCATTATAGTTCTCAGTGTAACAGTATACAATTGTATGACCTGCGTAGCAATTGTGAAAAACCACATTATCTACACAGGAAGTGAGTGGGTGTCCATTTGATGGAACACAAGAATTCAAGTCTGTATGTTGACCTAAAGTAAGGCCACATATACAGGATCACATAGGTTACATGTCTGCCTCTAGATCTCTAAGACTTTGTTAAGTGAGTAAATACTTTACTTTTACAGTCTATGGTAAATACTGCATTGGTACATCAATGCAAAACACTGCAATGCGAATTCTGTCTAATTTTAGCAGCTTTAAAGCGCTATAAGGCGTACTTTGTTAAGTGTTATAAAACATTTTATCTATGGGGGTTTAGGAAGAGATTATACAGTTTCAAACACAGAGAACTAACTTTAATTATTAAGGTAAAACTTGCGGGGTACAGATCCCATGACACTAAGAAAACAGCTGTGGTTAGAATAAAAGCTTAGGTTACTGTGGTGAGGCAATGAAAAGCTTTCACTTCTGCATCTGTCTATTTCTTTTCAATGTGTATAATTCAACCTATTGCCATTGGAGCCCAGAAATACTGACTACAAGACAGGAATAAAAACCTGGAGTTGGAGATCCAGTAATTTAGCCATTAAGATGTCAAGTTAGTAGAGATTTACATTTAACTTTTGTGATTGGTCTAAAAAAGAACGACCAATCACAAAATTGGAAATTGGTTAATTCTGAAGCATTTACTCCCCCACTAGAGAGCAATACTATTCAACCGTGGAGCTCTGAAGTAAAAAATATTACTGAATACATTGCTCAATTAATTATCATCATTCTGTGGCAACATGCAGAGATGTTCAGCCAAGCCAAGTTGTTCCCGTAAAAACAAGCATGACTTTGCTTGTTTCATTCAATTGATCACTGCATTAAGAGTAAGCTGACATGCACAAGGCTGTCATTTACAAAGTCCGAGAGGTGCACCATGTGACTTTCTGGAAGCTTTTTCTCCCCGGAGAAAAGAATAATTTGCACTATCGATTTTGTTTTCAGAGTGATTTAACCTGGAGATAATGCACAGTAGACCTACAGCCATTTCCTGGTTCCAAGATGATGGAAATTCCAGTTGTTAATAATGGCAATATGCATTTTTTTCATTGTCGGTATCATAACTGACTGGAGACTTGTGCTCCTTTGACATAAGATTGTGGATTTGATAAGTTTATTTTACATCTGGTAAATACATTCATTATCTACCAGATTTTAAAAAGCCAGATTTTATTGCCTTTGATAGGACATATTAAGTAGGGAGTGAGAGGGGGATGACATGCAGCAAAGGGCCACAGGTCGGAACTGAACCCGCAGCCGCTGCGACAAGGACTGAGCCTTAGTACATGGGGCGCACGCTCAACCAGGTGAGCTAACCAGACGCCCCTGAATTTGTCTTGTCTTGGGAGAAAAGTTCTTTAAATGGAACATTAGAGCTCCACATTGTAACCAAAAATTATTATATATATTTATTTATATTATGCACAATGTTAACACAACAGCAAATGAGAGAGAGAAAGATACAACAAAGGTCCCCGGCCTCAACTCGAACAGTAGACGTTGTGGTTCGTGGTTGCCGTCTTAACTCCTAAGCCACGGGTGCACCCCACACATTGTTTTATGTGAATCTATTGAATTTGGGGTTACAAACATGTTGTAATGCTTCTTTTGAGATTTATCATAAGTTGCATTTAATGTTGCTGTATCTTGAATTTTACGTTGTCAACAATGTTATATTGTCAAAAGTGTCTGTCTGATACCTTACAGATCCTGTTGCCCTAACAGTAAACTATGCAAATAGTTCTCTTTGAACAGACAAAATGCAGAAAATTAGCGAGCCATGCTGAACAGATAATCATGACACCAAACTATCTGAGATGTAACACGTGGATACATTTTGGATACCATACATGGAAAAAAAACATGGATAAAGGTAAGGCTTTTGGCTGACTTTGTAAAATGCAACTGCATCATAGTAACATTAGCTTGTCATTCAAGTGTAGCAAAGGAGGCACCAGGAATGGATGGCAAGTAAATTCTACTATGTAGTTTAGGATTTGGCTACATGGGTTGTGTTAGAATTAGGGCTACACAGTATATCGTTTTTTTTTTATCGTCATCGCGATATCAACTGGCACAATAAACATATCACGAAAGACACTCAGAGATTTTTTGTGCTAGTTGAAAGAAAATATCAGTAGAAAACTGCACTTTATTTGTTCAAAGAAAGAATGTTAGAAATTATTTCCTTTAAAATTTAAATTCAACAAGCAATTTGTTGTATTTAGCAGGATACTGAATGCAGCAGAAAGGCAGGACTGAGTACACTTTAATATCTATTTATTTATCACAGGTAATATTATCGCGATATTCAACAACGCTATCGCATATTTTCCTCATATCGTGCAGCAGTTAGAATTAGTTCAAACCATTTTAGTTCGAATTTGTTCAAGCTTGCTTTTTTTAATGACATGCCTAATATGTATGGCAGTCTCCCTGTTTGAATTACATGTGTATTTGACAAATAAGCCTGATGAAGCATTAGAGAAACATGATGTTTGCTCTTCCACTAGCAGAAAATGCTACAATCAAGAAGTTGCATGAGTGTTAACAACTTTGCAGAGATAAAATATAGTTAGATTAATGTCCTCATTTTGATCAGAAAACATCTGATTAAAATAAGTAAAAAAAATAAATAAATAAATAAGCAATCTGTCCGATCGTTCAATGCCAACTTTCGAAAACAGTTAGCAGTTTTTGATACTCGCTTGATATGCAATATTCAAAAAGAATTCCGGTTAAATAAATACCCAGCCCTAGTTGAATCAATATTTTTCCAACACCCCACGCACTACATTTGTAAGTAAAAACGGCATTTAATATTTCTGTCATAATTGTATTATTAAATATATCCGACTGCACTGATATCACTAAACTCTATTACATAAAGCCAGTGGGTATCAATCTAATCTCTATTGTGTGAACACTGGTAGCAATGTGACGAAGCCCCCGAACCAAAACAATGGCACAGCAGATAAATGTTATCTTTCTACACAGAAATAATCCTTTTTCAGCAGAACCAGGACATCTGAAGTTGGTCAGGGATATTTAGTGGGTCAACCACTTCAGACAGAAAAAAGAGGCAGTGAGACAGACAGACAGAGAGTTAATAAGTGGCTGTGTCAAGGCCAAGCAGTCATGGGCTGATAAAAAAGAGATTGTGGCTTCCCTGAGGGAGTGTGTTCTAGGCCAACACTGGCCTGCCTGGGGGCCTATCATCATCTGCTGTGTCCATTCAGCAAACCACAGCAGCACACTTTCTCTGACATACACAATCACAAACAAACACTAACACATACACACAAACACTCTTGACGTGTGATATCTGTCTGGGTGAAATATATGGAAATGTATGTGCTGAAAAAAAGAGAAGAGCTGTGAGATTTCCCCCAGACCTCAAACAAAATGGACAAAAATAGGTTTTAGCTACTTTCACTAATTAATATGACACAATACTGATTCGACTATAGCCGGTTAATGGAAGCTTTTCCATCTGCTGTTCTGACCAGCTGGTGTCAGTGAGGTTGTTCCTTGAAAAATCCTCTGGTACACAGGAAGTTTAAATTACATTTAAGGTATGTTTAGAATAAGAAGTAGAGGTTTAAGGTAGTCAATGACAGTCATCATATATGGAAAATGATGTCACAGTACTGGCCATAGCATTTGACAAACAAATGATGTCTGAGAGTTGCAGTGCAAAACACACGGACAGAACACATACTACAGCCAAACCGATAAAATGGACTGATGATATTACAGTAGCTTCCCATACCCATATCCATATTGGTGTATATGTGCAGCAATACGTAACGCGAAATTGCTTTACAGAAATGCCAATTATATGTTTATGACAATTAAAAAACAGTGGCACTATTAAAGGGAGGGGGTGGTAAGCTATGTCGGGTTTTTATTTTTATATATATTTATAATTTGTATAATGTCTGTCACTGTTTCTGTTACTATTTGTATGATGTCTGGTACTGTTTTTTGTTGTTATGATTATTCTTAAAGAAACATGTAAATGCCATGCAAACTCCTTTGTTGAATGAAAATGTTTCACAATAAACATATTTGAAACGAAAAACAGTGCCACTATTACATACAGAGGACTTACAAGTTTATTCTAAAAATGCAATTGTTTTGATCACAGTTCTGAGAACCAAAAGTAAGACATCAGCCATGGAGCTGTTCACGGCAAAAAGCTCTGATAAACCCGCTGTACACTACCTGCCCAGCATCAAATGGCAGACAAAGTTCACAGCAAGCTGGTGAACATTTGAGAGCCAGATATTCACCTCAGGAGTTAGTGGACTGGACACAAAAAAACAGAGTAAAAAGGAAGAGTGAATATGGAACTTCATCAGGTCGCTATAAACACAAATCTGATTAAATGTTATTGTTGCTCTGTCTCTGCTGGATGTGTAGAAACTACTAAAAACGTTATAGTTTCCATATCAACTTTATGAAATGATAATATATGTGAATGTTTTCCGCTTGTTCTGCTGACACCAAAAAACTCAGTTAATTCAGCAAGCTGGGTAGTTAACGTTAGCAGGTTGGCTTTCAACAGACATTTTTTAAAAACAAATTTACATGCAGTGTATATTTGTATGTTACAAACACCATCCAGTATTGCAGCGTTTACATTAGTATTATGTGCTGCCCAGGAATCATGCCCCACTCCACTGACTAAGTGCCCATTCAATCAAAAAAAATTTTTTTATTAATAAGCAACACATAAAAACGTGAACATACCACCAAAAAAATTGCCTAGCATGAAAATTATCCTAAGTATTTATTAGTAACTGTGTGTAAACTGCTGCTTTCCTGGCTGGTGATATACAGTATACAGTAGTGTTGTGTTTACAGTGAGAGCCTGTAGCCGACAGGACGGATGTGAACTCACTGATCTGGCCAAGTCAAAGACAGTCCCTCCATTCAGCAGAGGACACAGGGTAAACCGTATGACAGCCCCACACACACACACACACACACACACACACACACACACACACACACACACACACAGTCAGTCAGTCAGTCATGACTTCATGACTCCTGACTCCAGTTTTCTGAATAGTTCACATATGACAGCTCCTCAATAGCTGAAACATACGTTTCCTACTTATGGTAGATTTGACTCAACTGGAAAAAAGAAAAGAAAATTTCTATTTAAACAGAGGGATTTCCAATAAAGCTTCAATTCAAACTGAGGGAAAGAGTGAAAAAGGAAAATTACATTGTAGGCTATGTGATGCTAACTTCTTCTGTTAACTTTTAGCCTATGTTCATAATTCTGTCTCGCTCCACTCAGCTCGTCGCTTAAGCTCTATTAGTTACACCCGACATTATTCTGCTTATATTTAGCCTATTTAATTCTACAGTATAATATTTTATTCGACTCCCTTCTACTCTTCAGTTGTATATGGCTGTATACAGGGACCAGCTAGCTGCGCACAGTGAAAATCGATGCAGGGAAACGACGTGTGGAGTGATGCTGCGTTTGACCCGTCCGCTAACGTAAACTCACATGAACAAAACCGTTAACGTCAGTGCTCCCACACACCGGCCATGTCTCCGTCTGACATTCATGTAATCCTCCAGGCAACACACACACACACACACACACACACACACACACACACACACACACACACACACACACACACACACACGCACACACACACAAACTCTGTGTTTGGGTCAGACTACTTACGCCCTTGGTCTGGGGAAGCCCATGGATAACAGCACGTCCAGGTTGGAGCCACATTTCACTGAACCCGACCGATTCTGCCGGAGCCTCCGAGGGAGGATTTTACTGTAGAGGTCCTCCTTGGCAGCCATTGTCCACTGTGTCAGCCAGTCCGCTACAAGCACGATACAGTCCACCACCAGACCTCCAGCTAGTCCATGAGCTTCGGCCGGGTCCGCATGAATGGAGAGGTAACGGCAACTACGCGAAGCGGAGCTGAGAGCAGAGCTGTGCGGGCAGAGCCCTATACTGCTACTCCGCCCACTGGAGGAAACAGCAATTAGATCTGCTCACTGAATGTACAGTGGCAGAATACACCATATAATGGAATAGATCATAATATATGGGGTTTGAGGGGGAAAAAACGTCATACAATGTGACTACCTGTTATTTAAGAAGTGACAGGTTAAATGATGCTTCTTTTTAAGAGTGATATAGGCTACATGACTATTACAAGCTGCACAGTATGACAAAACACTGAGAGAACACTTGCTTTTAATTTGTGTACAAAAACATTAATTATACAAAGATGATGTGTTTAGATCTATACAAACTATGTATCACACGTACAAAAATAATTACATAATTTTTACATTGTTGTGAGTGATTGATACATTTGACACAAGGTTGTCAACTCGCTACACCTTAAATTAATCTCATATAATCTGCAACAAAATTTTGAAAAATGCAGATTCACATTTTTTTTTGGGACAAAGTGAAGCAATACCTGATGTTAGACTAAACATAATTTCACCAATCTGATACATTATTATTACACAAACTATCACCTCATCATCAAGAGTAAAGATCCTTTTAGCAACCCTGATTATTTTTTATTCATAGCTTTCATAGAATATCATGTAACTGGTTATGATCGTTGCTGTCCATTGTAATAATAAGTCATATGAAAATGGCATTGGGCCTCATTGAGGGCCACACTGTGCTATATACAACCGATGGCCCTGAGTTGGCCTTGAGTAGCCTGACTGAGTCGTGGGGAGATGTGAGGTTAGTGTTGGCCGCTGACAGTGCTGGCAGATGGGTTGTATGGTGTGATGACACAGAAGACACAGCCTGCCTCCTGGAAAGCTTGCCTCATCTCCACCTAGAGGGCCAAACACAGACTGCATCAGACACCAGCGCATTGATGTCAGATTCACAAATACAGTACATCCTACCTCAGAATTAACAACCCAGAACATGTTAATTTATTGATATAGCCAAGATCTTTAGACTTCAAGAAATAACTGAGCAAAGAAGTTGGCTATGTACAAGCCAACTTCACAAGCTATGTAAGGGCTTGAGACTTTACATACTGTGACAGTGAGGTTAAGGGCTGTCAAAGCATTTTTTCACCATCATAGAATATGTCTACTTAGGTCTACTTTTAAATACAGAAATCTAATGTAGTTCTGTAGATTTGTGTGAACTTACGTACGGTTTGTTGTATGTTTTCTTTTCATTTTACTTGAATGAAATAAACTTTGAAATCCAGCAGGTCACTAATATCTAAGGTAACTAAGACACGGGAATGTCAACATTAATACGAAGCTCCAATCCCATGGCCTCAGACTGGCATAGATAGGAGATGTCAGCTAAAGACAACAACATCCACATAGTGCAGTCTTACCAGTCGCTCATCATCCAGACACAGACCCACCACGGCCCCCCCACTGCCAGGTAACTTCACCGCTGAGCCAAACTGCAAGAAGCAGCAAAAACTTTATGAATGCAAAAACAGACTCCTGCAGGCACATACAGATAGAGATGGAGAAAGGAGTGAATAGTACTGTTCAATAAAACATGCTGTGCTCGACGCAGGTAGTGGAACCCTTAAGTACCTACCTGCCTCGCCAGCTGAACCATCCTGAGATTCCCAGGACCCAGACAGTCATCAGTGTAGACAGACCTGCGGGACATGTTGTTACTTTAGCTATGAGTGTAACTGCAATACAAGTGCCTCACATCAATATATACTGTTTACCTCCGCAGCTCAAAGTTCTGGTCCATCAGTTGTGCCAGACGCCTCCAGTCTTTGTCCTGCAGAGCCGTCCTGAGGGAGAACATTTTCAATCAGTGCTCAGACAAAGCTTTCACCATGAATGTTGTGAACTTCTGAAATGCCACAAGGACAAAAACTGGGTACATTTTATCAGCAGAGTTGCATTACATTAACACTTTGCGTGGTGTGGTATTTATTAAAACTCACAGTGCATAAACATTTCACACATTTCAGAAAGCCCAAGGCCAATTTGAGCTGTGCAAAGGCTAGACATAAATCCCATGATTATATATGCCTTGTTTTTGCCCTGCTAAACTTTGATCAAAACCTAATCTGCTATATATTGCATAAATTCTTGATCAAGAATCCACTTTCAAGTACTCAAACCAACCTCGCTTCATCAGTCAGCTCTGCAAAAGTCTTCATGGCTTCAACTACCAGAAGCTCCCCTGTGGAAAGACAGAGCAGCATGAAACTAGTTCAACCAACCATTCCATGTTTATAGCTTCTTAAAGGAATAGATAGATGGAAATATGCACATGGGCTAGCATGTTATTCTAAAGGACTGAAGAACATTTTGGTCTGTTTATAGAAAAATGAAAGTTGTTGAACCTTTTGCTGCAGCCAATATCTGGGGATCACCAAAGCTAGTACGATTTATACTCTGAGAATCACAAACCTCTGCTCCAAATTTTGAAACAATCCATCAAGTAAATATTTAGATAATTCACTGGATAAGTGAGTTTTTTGACCTGCTGATGAAGCTACAGCAAAATTCAGGGGATAAAAAAAGTCTTGATTCATCCTCTAGGGATGTTGGATGTCGGTACTAAATATTTGGCAATCCATCCAATAGTTGTTGAGATATTTCAGTTTGGAACAAAGTGGTGGACTAACCGACGTTGCCTAAAATATGGCTAATATCACTATCTCCTTTTCCAAATATCAGAACCAAAATCCTATTGATCGAACAGTAGTCTATATCCACGACGTTCCACTTCCGGGATTGCTCCGTTGCCGCCAGAAATTTCGCCAGATGTCCCTCTTTTCGGCCGGATGTCCGTTACCTTCCGCTTTCTTTGTGTTGGAATTTTAAACTCCGGTGAATTTATGAGGACTATGGTTAACTGCTCCTCAGATCTCTGGAGGGTAAAAATCTGACAGTTAGCTAGACTATCTGTCCAATCTGAGTTTTCAGTTGCACGACTAAAATAACTTTTGAACCTACACGTTCCACCAAAACAAGTTCCTTCCTAGGGCTATTTTGCAGGGACACCTGGGCTGCGTCCGGTGCTTAGCGCCATCCAAGACGTTTGTGATTGGTTTAAAGAAATGGCAATAAACCAGAGCAGGTTTTTCTCCCATCACGGAATGCTGTGTGGACTAGCCAGATCTTCCTCCGCAGCGCTGTGGAGGAAGGTCTGGCAAAGCGAAACTAATTGAACAGTAGATCTTGTTTTATTTAGCAGTGACCTGACGAATCATAAAAGGCCAATGCAATGTTTGATATGAGACGCACCACTGAGCCAGCGCTGTCTGATGTTGCTGTGGATGCGTCCAGAGTCACTGGGGTCGCTCAGGTACGCCAGCCAGAACAGTGGGAGTCCAATCATGTCCATAGAAACATAGTTCCCTGAGAATGAAAAACACAAACACACATTAGGAAAGAAATGTTTTGCTTAGCATCTACAGACGGTGACTTCTATACCGTAGCCCTGCTCTTCCATGAGCTTCTTGCTGAAATCCATGTAGACTAAGCCTTCATAGACCTGTAAAGACAAAGGGGCAAACAATTCATGCTACTGTAGGTATTCAAATAAAGATAACTGACATGTTGTACAGGGGTGACAGAGTGCAGTACATTTGTGTAGAGCTGATTCTGTTACTGACCTGAACAACTCTGTCCTGCAGGCCAGCAGTGATGAAAAGTTCATCAGTCTCTACGTTGAGAATGAAGTTGGCTCGGATCGGCTTTGGGAGATCCTAGAGTGTAAAATGGGAATATATGAATAGATAAATATTAAGTAGATACATTTTTATATCATTTCACATTTATTTATTCATTTTTGAGACATTTTATCAACTAGTCAGGGGCCGTCTTTTGTCTCAGGTGGGTTTTTATTTTTAAAAACTTTGATAATTACACACAAAAGTGTTGCAGTGTTGTTTTCACGGTGTGTAACTTCACTGGATCTGTGCGGGAAATCTACTGAATTACTTACTGAAAACATGAGAGGCTGATGTTTATTTTTTGATAACAGCAGTGGAAGGAGTGACAGACTGATGAGAAAATCAAGTGCTAACTCTGATGCCTTTGGTAACACCATGAGATGGGACAAATCCTTACGTTGTCTGTGATGTTGTAGAATTTCATAAGACACTTCAGGGTAGCTGAGACAATGGCACTGTGAAAAGAGAGGATCGTAAACAAGTAAATTATTAAATTAGTGTGCAAAATTACCTTTAAATTGGCCTATACAGAACATCAAACTAAAACGATTTACCTGCTTCCAGCAAGGCCCTGCATTAAAACAGAGACACATCATTTCATCATGGCATATAATTTTTTACATTGTATGCTGTGACCAGTTTTTGAATAGATCCTCACCACTTGCCGAGGAATGTTGGTGTCGTACTTCAGTGTAAAGTTCTGCTTTGTCAAAGCAATACTGCAGTGAGACACACACACACACACACCACATCAAATGAGCGTGAGATTAAAGGCCACGTCAAATCTACTGGAAGTAACTATCTTTAACAAGTCAAAAACAAACCAAAATGAAAACTTCTTTCACCAGTGCAGTAAAATCATTCCAACCTGTTTTCAATGCAAATCTATTTTTTTTGTTTAATCTATTGTGATTGGTTTAAAGAAATACCAATAAACCAGAGCACCGTTTTCCTCCCATCGCCGAATGCTGTGTGAAGTAGCCAGACCCTCCTCCAGCACGCTTTGGAGGAGGGTCTGGCAAAGCGAGACTACCACTCTAGTAAAGTTGTTAGCAAACAGCTGCTAATTTACACACCCAGCAGTTAAAAAGTAACATTATCATTGATGTGAAGTCGTGTTTCTGGTGACCTGATGAATGTAAGTCTTATATTCACTCTCTTTTGGTGTCACATTCTGCCTCTCTGTCTCTCCCTCCAGCCACACATTTCCCACTTCCTCAAACCCGCCCATTGCCATTCTCTTCCTGTCCATCAGATGCCCTCTGACTTTTTCTCCTTTCCGTCACCTCACTAACTCTCAACCAGCCACTCTCTCCTGCCCTGCAACAGATCAGGTGCCAGGATGAAGAAACTGAGGGGGCTGTCAAAAATTGTGAGGGGGCAATTTTGTTTCATAAAAATAAAATTCAGCCTAACTTTAGACCCTTCCTGAAAAGTTAGCAGGTTGGTACCAACTGATTCCTTATGTCCTCTGGTTTGATATGATACCTATCTTCACTCTAGCTTTTAAAACGGAGTCCGCTACAGGCTCTGAAAAACAGACTTGATACAAATATTTTTAGATTCAGTGTGACACTTTCAGGGGATATCATTACCTCCATCAATAAAATACCTCCAGCTGCAGAACTTCCCTGACAAACATCAGGTTTTAAGTTTTCTCTTATTCTTCAGTATCAGAGTACTCCAGTTGTGATGACTGTAGATTGCAATAAGGAACTGCTAATAGCTAATATTTAAGTTTAATGGTGGTAATTTACCAAATGTGAACAAATATAGGGAGTTGTCTTGATTTTGGGGGGGGGGGGGGGACGACAGTGTCAGACTTTGACTAAAGCAAACATTTTAAAATAAATATTTTAAAAAAAAAAAGTTTATATAAAATAGGTAAAATTAGGTCCATTTGCAACATTGAAAAGCTGGTCATTGCAAAATACACACATGATTTTTGGGAAAGTTAGAGCACTATCCATCCAACAAAGTTAGAGGTAAAGAGATAATGCTAATGCTCATATTTGCTCCATTTGAATGTTATTAAAGATTTGATCCAAGAATATCTTGGTCTTGTGTTATCTCAGTTACTTATCTCACCCTTGTTTGGAGCAGAACTGGTAGAACTTCTTACAGGTAGCCTGCAGTAGCCGCAGACCTCCCAGGTACCTACAGTGGATGATTAACAGAACATTTAGAAAAAGCCTCAACATGACCAACTATATCATGTATTTTTGTTGTTGGGTACACACCCTTCCTTCCTGCTGATACAGAACAGATCTTGCAAGCTTCCAAACTCTGTGGGGTCATTGAGTGGATGAGGGACTAAAACCTACAAAGTCACAGAAAAGCACATGACTTATGCACAATATGTTGAAGGTGTTTCAACTAATGTGTGTGTGTGTGTGTGTGTGTGTGTGTGTGTGTGTGTGTGTGTGTTACCAAAGTCTGGCTCTCCACTAGAGTGACCTCGGCCCAGAAGTTAGAGATGGACATAGCGATGGTTTTTCCGTTGAAGCCGTCTGAGGGGTTCCCCATTAAGCCAACCCTGTGAGTCGTCATATATTTGGAAAAATCAATTCTTACAGTGTCTGTCAGGTTGCGTTCTAACATTCAATTGCACTTATTGTGAGTTAAGGATGAGGAAGAGGCTTTTATTTGCAAGCTGGAAAAACCACAGTAATCTGAGCTAAATTCAAACAGAGTTCAAGTGGCAATCAAGTGTTAATGTTTTCTTACCTAGCAAATGATCTGTATGTTATTGGTTTAGCAGGATTATCTTGTTGCTTGGTAGAGTAGTGGGTGAGCCACTTGGTGTAGTCTGACAGGCCCTGATGTGTTAGGAGGAAGCATGTTATTAGAGGAAACGTAAAAAAGAAATAATACTACTAAAGGTTTTCTTTTATATACAAATCCACTTATTAGCTGCAACAGAAAAATAACACACAGCATCTAATCCCTGCGTGAGGACAGTGTAGTTACTCAACTTGCCCTAAATATTACCACACCACCAGACATTAACAATTTACATTACATATTCTCTACATACATTTACAATATTCTCCAAACTCTATGTGCAATTCTCAAATCCACAGTTTATTTTTACCACATTGTACGCATTTCCTGTGGCTTGACAGTCAAGTGGATTGCACAGGTTTTCAAAATATTTGTATTACTTTTAAATGCATTTATCAACATGCTCACTGTGTAAATCCTCACACGCACCCAACCATCATAACTTTTCAGACATAAATGTTTCATATTTCAGTAATCTGGTAAACAGGTGCATCTTTGGATTTTGTTAGTAACACGTTCCTCTTCAGTTTTTAGTGCAGCATATCGTGCTGTGTGAAAAAAAACACAAAACATGGCTGATGAACTGAGGTAGGGATACAAAC
The DNA here is from genome assembly GCF_008315115.2 of Sander lucioperca. NCBI lineage: Eukaryota > Metazoa > Chordata > Actinopteri > Perciformes > Percidae > Sander > Sander lucioperca. The sequence continues at coordinate 35,812,168 of NC_050177.1, forward strand.
CACTTGTCCAATGAGCTGGAAGCCAGTAGGAAGCTTCATCCCAAACACATCGAGTTGCTTCTCGTTAATGAGCCACTCCTGAAGAGAAAGGAGCCCAAATGTACTAACCAGTACATTTATTACTTTACATTACTTTATTAATTAATGATGATGCACTGATATTATTTGTGAAGTAGGACTAATTATAGTTTAAGTGAGTAACATTTTTATCTTAGAGTTTTATCATAATGAAAAGCAAAGTCAAAGCATATACTGCCACAGAAGTTTAGTGCCAAGATTTAGTTTGTAGAGTAAAATTAAGTTTGAATGTGTAAGGCGGTAACATTATCAAAAAGTAATACCTTTTATTGAAATAACACTTATTGAATTAGGACTTACGAACCCAGAATCGTCCGAAGGACCTGTCGGTGGCTTGAGGCTGCATTCTGAGGAAGTCAGACAGGTAGGACAGTGTGTCTCTCCGAATGCAGTAAAACACCACGCTGGCCAGGCGGGATCCTGTCAGCCCTTCCTGCGGTTTCTCCAAAAAGCGAGTTATCCTGATTCAGAAAACTACATTAGATTAAAATCAAATCTGCAACATAGTGACATGTAGAAAATGTATGTGAATGAAGTTCTGAAACGCTCCACACACAAAAGTACTTCTAATGCTGCTGTTACAGCATATGGTGCATTATGGGACTAAACTAAGGAAAAAACGTCTTCTCACCTATGGGTGTCTTGGCAAACCTCCACAATGCCCCTGGAGCTGCTTTTCTCACTTTCCTCCAGCTCGTAGTATATGATCAGCTCTCCAGGCTGCTGCACACACACACACACACACACACACACACACACACACACACACAAAATGGGCTGCTTATGACTTCAACACCACAAAAGGATTAAACAAAAAGCAGTACGTGTTGGTTGTAATAGAGATAGAGATTTTCTCAATGGGTTGAAGTGTGCTAAGGCTGATGCTAAAGCAGTATCAAAATTTCTGACACGAGAAGTCATCCCAAGTTTTGGCTTTCCTGATGAAATCAGCTTAGACAATAGGCCAACAAAGTATGTCAAGCGCTCAGGATAAAGCACAAGTTCGGTTGTGTGTACTTGTGCGTACAGTGGTCAAGGACTGGTGGAATGAGCTGATAAGAAAGCTAAAGGGAAAGCAAGTAGAGAAAAAAGAATGGATTGGTTGACTGCATTACCACTAACACTAATGAGCATGGCAATGCAAACTAACAGAAATGCCTACAGGCAAACCAAGAGTCCCAAGACACTTAACCAGTAACCTGAAGCCAGGCGAAAGCACAATGGAAGAAAAGGAAGGAAGAAATGAACTTGCTCACACTCATTGTGCTCTACGTCAACTTCAGCAAGTCATGAGGATTGCTTGTTAGGGCTCTTTTCAGGCAGAGGGGAAAGAACGACGGGGCAGTGCGGGGATGCACCAACACCCTACAGTGGCCTCAGTACAGAAAAGGATACAAGGCGATGGCTCAACAAAGACACCAGAGATGGCAGAGAGTCACTCAATGCAGGTTTATTTGCAAGTAAACCAAGCTGTCCTGGACACATCAAATGACTTAAGAAATAGCTTGAGCATAGACAACCATTGTTACTTGCACATGACTATCTTTTATACACATGTTCCTCGCATCTTAAGATGGCCTCTAACAAATTATATTTTTAATTCAATCCTTACTCCCTGTCTCCACTGCTTCCCTTCCCTAATTCTGTCCAGGTCTTCATGACCCAGCCAGATCATTGTTTGGCAAGATACTTACGTACAGTACATGCTAATCAAACTGGTATTGTATTCAGATTTCAGCTATTTCTGCAGATTAAGTGATCACATATCTGCCTTTTTAACAGGTCCTAGTTCCATCTATGTAAAAAAAACACCTCTTGGCTTCACTGTCCTGGCTTAAACTGCCATGACACTTTCTAGGGGTTGCGATAATGTTGGCTTATCACAGCCTAATTAGTGCCCTGGGTTCTGCTACCCAAACACTATACATGTTGCAATAACCTAATCATTACCGCGTCATTGACCATACTACCTCAAAACGGAGCCAGGCACTGGTGAGCTTTTCACAATTATATGCACAGCATTGATTAATATCTGTATCTCAGCTTCTTTACAATGGAGAACCCTCCTCTGTGTGCTGCAAACACTGACCGGATGCACGTCTAGATTTCCTGTTCGCTCACCCAAGTCTGGGCCTTACTCCACCATTGTTAGGACCCAAATATATATCAAACCTGCACATCCTGTTACACACACATACACAGAAGCCAAGTCCAACTCTTGTGGGCCTAATTTGTGCTTTTAACATGACACACTAAGTGGCAACATAAGCACAATGTGTATTAAATAAGCACATATCATGATACCTGATTGATAGTGGATCCTGTTAAACTTACATAACTAGAAGGAAAAGGGAGTGTGTGGGGGACCTGTAAATGGAACTGGATTCAGTGGAACGGTGTGATTACATTGGGAGGTTACATCTGTTTGATTTCTTCATCACAATTGATTACATGACAGACATCACATGCTAAACCCAGGAAAACAAAGTATTAACAATAAGAGTGTACTTGTTTCCCCTACACCTCTAGGTCGTAGTATACGATCAGCTCTCCAGGCTGCAGCACACACACAAAAGGATGAGCTGCTCATGACTTCACCACCACAAAAAGATTTATTTGACCTTCATGAATATTGTTTGCACAAAACAGATTGTATGGTTTCATGTCCTCTAAATGAATAAATTATATTGTGGTGAATTACCTCTGATCTGAAGAAACGGATAACTTGAGCAATATCAAAGTTCTGGTCTGCACACAGCATGTCTCCTGCGATCTGCTTACACAAAAAGAAAATCATCATTGTATGACACATTCATTCAGTTCCACTAGAATACACTGAGCAGTTGTGTGAATGAACATGCTCCAACATCAACAGATGGATTCATCGTACCACAATGATATCATCCTGCAGCTTGCGGCTGCGTATGGCCAGCTCCAGGTCAGCCACGGCCCCGAGACGGTCCTCCAACGTAGTGCTGCCGTCATTTACAACGTTTTCCACCGGGAAGTCATTTGCTGTGGCCCAGCGTTCATAGTGCTTATACCTGGTCAGTGTAACAGATTAAGAATGGAGCAGGAGCAGAAAAATTTTTTTTTGGTAACAAACTGTAACAAGACTGCCGAATCAACACCAGCTGAGTCTGGGTTGAACTCACTTATCTGCATTAGTGACCAGATACACTTCTGTGAACAGTTGTCGCCTGGAGAGAAATCAGAGATGCAGAAGTTAACCAGTATATGTGTAAGAGTCAAAAGATAATCAGAAAGGCCTGTTCATGGTTGGGGCCACTTGTTACGCACATTTTGACCATTTCCCACCAAAAGTCAAGGATCTTCTTTCCTCCGATGCCAGGGAGTAAAGCCTTTGGTATGCCAGTTAGGTGGCTGTATAAGCCTGTGTCATCATTCTGGGAGATGAGACGTGGAAAAATAGATGGACTTAAATACAGGTTACAAATCACCATACTAACACACACTATGACAGCATATGCAACAAGTAGCATTCACTTGGCTATTCACATAGTATACACTATAGGTTACAGTATGTGTTCTTACCTCCATGTCTATGCTCATTCTATATAACATTACAAATGTTGATTAAAGACTCACGAGGGGTCAAGCTTATATGTCAAACACGCAGGGCCTACAGGCTTAATGTTGCAATTAATGCCAAATAGCTACTGTAGCTAGCTGGGGACCAGTATTGGGCAAGTTACTTTTAAAAAGTAATTAGTTACAGTTACTAGTTACTTCTTCCAAAAAGTGACTAAATTAGTTACTCAGTTACAAATTATAAAAGTAACTGGTTACTTCAGAAAGTAACTATTGCGTTACTTTCAAATACATTTTTAAATGCTCAAATGTGACCCCCACCTCCACCCCTCTTTAACGGAACTTAAAATACATGTGGATGTTCAATTATTTATGATAAATCTGAATATTATAATGAAATGGACACTTAATACAATACATTATTAACAGAAACAATGTACACAAATCTAAACTATTTTAATGTTGCTGTGGGACAAAGTGAGACTAGCCTCCAATCAAATGCCATGTAGGCCTATGTAGATATTATGTTTATATAGTGGATCGATACAAATAACACAATAGATGTTTTGGAACTTTTAATATTTATTGCCCCTCAACAGGCCACAACTGGGCAAAATTAAATTATGCTTGTTAAGCACTATACCAAAAATAAATAACAAATATATACACTCTTTGTAGTGCAAATAAAACGTTGAAAGATGTTTGAGTAAGTTTGAATTACTTAACACCGACGTGGATAGGCACATTTGCCCAGGGCATAATGTGCATTTCACGATTACATTCGTTCCTTTAATTTCTTGGAGGGAAAAGTAATGGCTATACTTCCATTTAGAGAAGGCTACTTTTGGATTATTTGGGCTCGCCATACCTGTCTCTCGTTGACTGACTCGCTTGTGTTGTTCGTTGTGTGTCCGACTATGCGTGCTTTCGAACACCCGCCCAACCCTACCTCTGATTGGCTTACCATGACATTTTACTCAACCTCAGCCAATCGTCAGCATTTATGCGCTTGTCTCGTGCACTGCCCACTAACCAAGGAAGAACAGTAAAAAAAGTCTTTGCCCCTCGGCTCAGAGATCTAGTTGGTCTGATGAAAAAAACAGCTTCAGTTATAGTAACGCGCCGCATTTTTTGGCAGTAACGGTAACGGCGTTATTAAAATGGGAAGAGTAATCAATTAGATTACTCGTTACTGAAAAAACTAACGATGTTAGTAACGCCGTTATTTATAACGCCGTTATTCCCATCACTGCTGGTGACATTATATAGCCTAAACTTTTCAAGTCAAACTCGGTATCATAGGTGTTCCTGGACACAACTATAGACATATACAATGGACACAACACGTCCTATTCTAACGTTACTTTTGGAGATACGTTACTCCACAGTGCTGTGGAGATACTGAGAAGACGACGCCATAGAAAACTTAAATAAGACAGCTGTTGCCTTTCTTTCTTGGTAAAGACACGTACTTAAGACGGGCATGTCAACAATTAGATTAGATCAATAATTCGGTATATAAGGTACTAAAAGGTATGGATTTTCCCAAAACCTCAACCTTCAAGTGGTCCCCTTCGTAATTCCTAATTCCACCACAACGCTCGGTAGGGGGCGGTGAAGACCGCAAGCCAATAATACAACATTTAATTTCATTAAAAAAAACCCGTTAAGATTGATAGGCCATATGGTCAGATGTAAGCCGAATGCACCAGTGCATCCTGACGATTCTGTAAATGTCCCAACTGTTGGTCTAACAGGTATACAAGACAGCAGACAAGTAACCCAGTGGTGTGCCCGATTCTTTAAGGTAGTTCGGCGTACTGTGAGGTGTATGACCACTAACGTTACATACAAAATGCGAACTTTGCACTGCTTCAAGATATCTCCTTTCTGCTGCAACATATAAGCGACTTACCTTAATTTGTGCCTCTAAGACGGTGCCGTGGCCGGCTACCAACAGTATACAGATCATTTGTGAAACTTCACGTTATCCTTATCCTTTTAATCAATAAAAATAGTGCAGGAGTTGAGAATTCTTTACGGTTAGATAGCTCCCAGCGTCAATGATGTAACCTACTTCCGCAAACAACCTTCAAAATAAAACACACTCACGACCATAATTTTACAGTCAATGCTCACGACCACTTCAGCAGTTCATCTTCTTGCTACAGACATTATGAAAAATGCAGTGTATCAATCAGTACAATTATACTCATAACTAAGATGCATTATAAATATACAAAAAAAGTTCTACATCTTTTAACCAATTTACCAACTTTAATAAACACAACTAAAAGTGGCTTATGACACACAGTATAGTATTTGATTTTTTTTTTTATATAAAGACTTACATAGTCTAACTACAATGCAATGCTTACCAAACCCTGTTTATTTAGTTAGTTACATTGTTGCAATGCAATTATTGTCCCCAGTAAGGTTTCATAAAACATACAAAAATACAAAGCAAAAGAGCTGAACTATGAACTGGATGCAAACTTGGTATCAACTGGTCAAAGTGATGTTGATCAGATGATCAAAGCATGACTATAATGTTTTTCTAAGACATTTAGAAAAACATTAATACATTAAAACATTGATACAGAGAAGCAAAGTACTGCAAAGGTTAAAAAAAAGAAACTGACATGAGTAGTTGGTCATATTTTAGAGCTCACTGTAATGGAGCTTTAACAATCATAATGTTTGTGGAGGAAGGCATTCAATGAGGGCTTTGTAAAACTGATTAAATTGATGACTTCTGTAACTGAAATTGATGTTTTTTTCCCTCTCTTTAAATACATCATGTTATTATGATTAGGTGGTATTCACCAGGCAAATGATTTCAATTTTGTAAATAGCTTTAAAGATAATATTCAAGGGTGTCATTAGGCGAAGAAGCTGGATTTGAATATCAATGACAATATTCAATTGTTTCCCCCTATTTCATGCACTCTTGACCACAAATAAAGTATCTCAAAGCATTTCAAGTACTCTTTTGGCCCATATATGGTTGTCTTCAAATACCCGTTGGCATCAGGCTTCTCACTGGGGGTCTGTGCTGGAGGATCCCACAATGCCATGCTGTCGCAGAAGGTTCCTCAGGATCTGATTTTTGGACTTCCAGTCTTCCACCTGAGCAACAGCAACACAGAGAATACCGTAATAATGTAGTAATAATGCCTCATGCGCTGATTTATGACTTTCTATCAGGTATACAATAACCATGACTAAGTTACTACATTGGGATGATAATTGGTCTTTTATTAGAATGTTGCTATCAGCTACAAGCTTTATAAGTAATATTCTGGCTTTAAATAGACATATCTAAGTTGAAAGTTAAACAAATCACAATTATTGCAGTGGCACATTGCTGGTAAACCAGCATAATAACACTGTAATGTATGTATGGAATTTTACTTTTTAACCGATTTTTGCCAAGAAATGTCTAGGATGTGCTGTAGAATTTGTTATATGTTGCAAATATATACATTGAATTCCATTGAAATAAAGTTTTTCATTTAAAAACTACATGTTGGCTAGACGTCGTTTCACCTGCACATCACTCTATCAGCTCCTCCGAAAATAAAGTTTGCAAACAGAAAGCAACATCTACAAGACTTTGCTCCATGAAATCAATTACAGCTACAAAGATTACTCAATCGATTAGACAACTATTTTGATAATCGATAAGTAATAAAGTTTTGCATGTAGACTGTGGAGGTTGGGCAAAAACTTTTTTTCCCCAAGACCTACATTCACAAGAGTACTGCATTCACACAGACCACCTATCTGTCATAGGGGTTGATTATGCCTTGCAGTGCCCTGCTACGTCCTGCTATGCCCTGCTACGCCATTAACTACTACAACTCCTATTTCTAGTCATTGTTCCATTATCTTTATTGTGACTATAATTGCCACTGTTCATCACACCCCCAACTGGCACCGTCAGACACCACCTACCAAGAGCCTCGGTCTGTCCGAGGTTTCTTCCTAAAAGGGAGTTTTTCTCACCACTCAAGGTTTCTGCCTAAAAGGGAGTTTTTCCTCGCCACGGTCATACTAAATGCTTGCTCTTGGGGGAATTGCTGGAATTGTTGGGTCTTTGTAAATTATAGAGTGTGGTCTAGATCTACTCTATCTGTAAAGTGTCTTGAGATAACTCTAACTATGATTTGATACTATAAATAAAATTTAATTGAATTGCTGACAGTGATTAAGTCAAACATCCCCATTTCCATTGTTGGTGTACATGTGTATACGGTTGCCATTTCTTTCTACTTGACTGAGAATTATCTAAATGGTCAATGTTTCAAATCTTGTGCAGTGACAAAAAGTAATGACACTTGACAGTATTAGTGCCAAAACACATGCAGACATACCTCCTGTCTAAGTAGCTGGTTGTCAATCCTGAGACGATCAAGAGTGCTGATATCTTCCCCCAGCTTCAGGTTGCTCTGTCGGAGTTCCTTGATGTACTCGCAGGCTTTTGACAAGATCCCTCCTTTACTCTAAAACAAAACACAAGGCAACTTAAAAATCAAAGAAATTGCCCTCAGTCCCTTTTAATGTACAGTAACTAATACAGTAATAATGTATTTAATTTATAATCCCCTCAACAAAAACACCCAGATAAAACCCACCAGTGCCACTTTGTCTGTGTTATCTGTTTGTGTTATTTTAATGCATGTCATTCTGTTATGTTTGTACTTTTTCTGTAAGCGTGCTGTCTATAACATTCAGTGTTGTGACAAAGAATTTCCCCTTTGGGGACAATAAAGTCTATGAAGTTTATCCTTTTTGGAATCTAAACTGTTTGCGAATAGGACATCTAAAGAGTAACATTCCTTCACTGGATTTAATATCTTTGCCAGAGTGGAGTGGGAGTCTTAGCTGGACTTGCCTGTCCCGTCTTGGTATAGTCAATGTTACAGTCTGGGATGGCCTTTGACAGCTGGACAATCCAGTTGTTTATCTTGTCCCTGCGCCGGCGCTCAACTGTTGGAACAACATTTAAAATTGACTCTATCAATTATGTCTGCTCAGATATTTTAGTAAAATACAGCTATATCTTCAACTGGATGGACCACCCTGGATGTGGGCACTAACCTTCATTGTGCTGGGCTCGCCGTTTATCATCTCTGGAACCCCGAGGAGCCTCTTGCTTTCTAGACAACAGATTAGAACAAAGATATTAAGTTAGGGTGACTTGCCGGACGTAAAATAATTTCGGCATTAAGCTGTGCATTAATGCAAAAGTACTGTATTTCTGTTCAATTATGATGTAATTACGCTATGTATGGCTGAGTGCGAGGTGCGATTGTCCTTTGATTGGAACTCGTCAAAACTTCCTGGGGTGACATCATCACATAAAGCTGCCCTGTAAAATAAAATCGTATTGTCAGCTATAGGGAATAATTGTTAGTAGACATATAGCATATGCGGTGCCCTGCAGTGTCCTGCTGCGTCCTGCTGAACCCTGCTGCGTCCTGCTACGTCCTGCTATGCTCTGCTGTGCCACGCTACATCCTGTAACGCCCTGCTATGACATGAACTACTACGACTACCATTTGTATTCACTGTTCCATTATCTTTGTTTATTTTTTAACTTTATTGGAGTTTTTCCTCGCCACTGCCGCACTAAATGCTTGCTCTTGGGGGAATTACTAGAATTGTTGGGGCTTTGTAAACTATAGAGTGTGGTCTAGACCTACTCTATCAGTAAAGTGTCTCGAGATAACTCCTGTTATGATTTGATACTATAAATAAAATTGAATTGAACTGAATGATAATTAAAAGGCACAATGAGTAGGATTTTCCTAAAAAACAATGTATAGGGCTCATGCAAAAATAATCCCTCTCAATCATCACTTATGACCCACTAGAAGTGTGGGGCAGTGTCTGTCTGTCTGTGTTTATACACTATAAAGCCTTCAAGTTATGGGCAATGAAAAAAAAATAGACTCATATTTCTCCTCTATATTTCACAACATAAAAAAAGTCAGATGTCAGTCCAGAAACATCGTTCCCAATTTCTTCATTTGCATTATAGGACTGGTGTCTAGATTGGCTGCAATATAAGTTGCATGCTGGTCTCATTTGTAGTCGTAATACGTAATACGTTGTGTTAACACTGTATATTACAGCCTTTTTACAAATTATACAGCTTGCCGTTGTTTCCTTTTTGGCCTGAAAATATAGCCACACAGCGCACTTCCTCCTCTCTGCCATTCTTCTGCTCCGTCTCTGTCCTGCTTGTGTGTGTGTGTGTGTGTGTGTGTGTGTGTGTGTGTGTGTGTGTGCTGCTGACCGCCGCCGGGCCACGGCTGCTTGCTTGCTTGTGTGCCTGGTGCTGCTAAGTCACGTGATGGTACAACATCAAATCACAAGAGGGGGGGAGGAGGAGGAGCAAAGTGTGCCTGCTCTGCGCTGTGACAGCAGCAGCACTTACAGTACACAGACACAGACAGCCAGGTCGCCTCTTTGATGAAACTGCAGCAGTGCACACTGGAGAGAAACTAAAACTAAAGTATCGATCTCATTGCACTGGTATTGACCAATATCAATACCAACATTGGTATCGATATTATCGATATTTAGATTGATCCGCCCACCACTAATGAGCATTAGAGGTAGTGTTACATTCATGTAAGAAAATGAAGACCTGTTTAAAATTATTTCAGAACTAGCACACAATACTGCAGCGAATTTAAGACTTTTTAAGGCCTAAAATTTTGACTTTGAAATTTTAGACTTTTTAAAACTTTTTAAGACCCCGCGGAAACCCTGTTTCTGAAAATGGCATTTTACTGTGCCATATATGATTATATACAGGCAGTAATTACCCGTGGGTGTGGTCTGGCCCAGCAGTGTGTCAGAGGCCTGCACTGTAGTCACCATGGTGCCAGTGGTGGCGTCTGCGATGGTGGCAGGGTAGTAGGTGTACTGCGTCTCTGTGCTGCTGTCTCCCTCCAACCCCTCAGGCTGGGAGAACACAGCCTGACATCAAAGAGACATTAACTCCACTGTTAGTTGTGTTGCACTGTTCAACTGGTACAAAAGAAATGAGAGATCAAATCTATCAGGAAGTGTAAATCCACAAGTAACTTTAAATAACTAAAAATGTATATTTACTAGACACAAGTATACTGTATACAAAAACTGAGCATGAAAGAACCACAAAATAAAGCTCAACATACACCAAACATAATTGGTAACTATAAAGTGCGCTGAGACAAAAATAGTTACAGATAAAGTTAGGGGGCAATGAAGTTGCAATAAAAAAAATGTAAGTAAATGACATCACATCAGGGTTGAGAAATAGAAAAACTTAGTTAATCAATGACATGTAATGCCAACTGATGACCAATAGCGGTGAATCAAGGTCACCGCTTACTAAGAGGAAAGTTCCACCCTCCAACATATTATCAGCCTTTACATTTTTGATGACATTCACAGTGCTGAATATCAGTGATGAAGGGGAGTAACGGAACCCGTTTAATCTGTCGCCTCATCTACTCTCGATAGCAAGGTATTTAGCTTTTCCAAGTTATTGTTTTCCAAACAAGAGAAGACTTGTGTCATAGGTTTAAAACAAAATGTGTTTGGGGGTTGGTGTTGCATTACATAGGTTAGAGTTCAGAGTTGTGGGCACAAACACTGGGGTGGGACATCCCTACCATTTTGTTCCTTGATTGCTTAGGATGTCCCAACCAAGTGTTTGTGGTAATACATATGTATCAAACACGTTGAAATAACAGCTGTAGCCTAGGTATTTTTTTTTAAGTTAGTTGATCCAAATACTGGATGTCTGTGTTCAAAACTTAATTTTCTGAGGCTTAAATTAGTGATATGATATGAATTAAAATTTAACAGGGAGAATGTGACTTCTGAAATTGGTAGGACACAATCAACAACAGAGAAGATGTATCACTCTGGTGGAGTTGTGAGAACCACAGGTCCACTTGTGGTTGTACAGTGGTGTTACGGAGCAGAGTTTCGTCCATCACAAACAATCTTTGGCCGAGTACTAGTCTGGCTCAACGGATGTACATTGCTGGGATAAAGCCTGACATCCATCTCTCTACTTCCGCTATCCCTGCTATCTATTTTGCAAGGGCCCCGTTGCTGCATCCAGGGCTGAGCACCGCCCAGGATGGTTGTGATTGGTTAAAAAAAAAAAATAAACAAGTCAGAGCGTTTTCCCCCTATTGCAGAAAAAATAAACGGTGTAGCCAGACCATACCCCAGCCCTGTGGAGATAGGTCTGGCAACGTGAGACAGACACTGGCTGCAGAAAGCACTTTAACCAGACTACACACAAGCTATGTTTTAGCCTCAAGTTAGCCTCTAGTCATCAAGTTACCCACAGAATTAATTAGAGTAAGTAAGTAAGTAAGTAAGTAAGTAAGTAAAGTTTTTTGTAGAGCACCTTTCACAGATAAAAATAACAAAGTGCTTCACAATAAAATTTAATACAATACAACAAATTAAATACAAGAAAATTGAAATACAAATAGAAAACATAACAAACAACCACAAAAACCTTGACTAACCAAAAGGCTGCTTGAATAGCAGAGCCTTCAATTGCTTTTTAAAAGATTCGACAGAATTCACACAACGTAGAGAGGGAGGCAAGACATTCTACAGCCTAGGAGCCACTGATGGAATGATCGGTCCCCTCTAGTTTAAAAATGAGTGCGGGGAACCACTAATAGCTTCTGATAGAGGTGTGAATCTTCACTGATGTCCCAATTTGATCCGATTACAATTATCATGTCAGCGATTCGATTCAAATCGATATCTCGATGCATCACGATGCGTCAAATACATTTTTCTATTAAAGCCATATAGGATATTTAATTCATAGCTTTTCAAGCTTCAAAAATAAATTGGATACATAAAACTACAGCACTGAGCACATGGCACTTCCTGAATGTGCAAACCATAACAGAAATGTTGTTAGGCATACATTAAATTGTAAATAGAAAAAAATCGATTATGGCCCGGTCGATTATCGATGCAGCATCGTCTATGTCCAAGATTCGATGCATCGATTGTTTTCAACACCTCTAGCTTCTGACCTAATGACCTCAGACTTCGGGTGGGAGTATGAAGCTGAATCAAGTCAGAGATGTAGGGAGGAACTTGACCGTGCAGGGCTCTAAAAGTAAGGACCAGGATTTTAAATTGAATTCTATACTGGACTGGTAACCAGTGAAGTGATGCTGGATATGATTGCCAAAGTTATTACCAGTGTAAGTGATGGTCAGTGTCAGCTAAGATGAGAAACACCTACCTGAATGTTTGATAAAGTGCTCTTTACTAATGATAAATAGAGTTTAGCGAATCCGTGCATCCTGTGTCTAATAGTGCGTTCCATACCTCGGAACATCGGAAGCCGGATCTGGGAATGACGCCACACCCGAGTTGAACGTGTTCCATTTAACAAGTCGGATTTTCACTGTGGGGTTAGCTCTAGCCAGGTTAGCCATTGTTAGCATTACCAGTTGATAACAACGAATTATGCCACTTTTGTGCTCCAAACAGCGTAGCGAAATGTCCACAGATAGAAGTTGGACAGCACTGTGTGTACGACTGATTTAATGAGACACAAATAAGACAGAAGTGCTAATAAACTGTATATTACTACAGCGTTCACTGCTGTTTATGCACGGAGCAGCCATGTTGGATTTTGAGCTTGGGGTACTGTGAGGTTGTCTGACTTCCCAGCTCGGGAATCCGAGTTCAGGGGGGCGTTTCCGACTTTGACCTCGGAAAATCCGACATCCGAGTACAAATGGAACGCACAAAATAAACTCAGCTCGATTTTAGTATGAAAACATCAGGGTTGAAAGGTGACTTAATAGCATAGTCTTTAATAGAGATCAGAAAGGCATGCTTATAGAGTTAGTCAGTGTCGTTCTAACCTGTGTGACAGTCTGGGTGGTTGCGGGGAAACCAGTGACCAGGCTGACCGCTGCAGCTCCATCTGTCTGCCCCTCCAACTGGCCATCTGACACCTGGATCACTCTGTAGGTCACCTGGTGCACAGAGTCTATATTTCATTATCACTGAGGTGACATATATACACAGCTGTAGAGCAATAAGAGCATACAGATACAGAGTCTAAATCTAACTTCTACTTTTAGGTCTCCATTAAGTGAATTGGGTCATGAGTACTGAGACCAGGGGGTAATGTGACTGGCATTCTGGCGCAATTATCAAGAATTTGCTATTTTCTGCTCACAATGAAAAATTGTGTTTCCAGGACCGAAGCAGAAGCCTGCTGAACCTGATAAACAAGGACAGCCTGGGGGGGACCTTGTGATGACTGTTCGGCCAATTAAAGGAGCTGCTTTTGGCTCTTACTTTCTTTTTTCTTTTTCTTTTTTTAGGTTTGGTGTGGCTACAGTCGTCAGTACTGTGACCCCCAAGGTCTTTTAGAGATCCCGAGGATTCAGGAGTGGATGTCTATTACTTAAATTGCTTTAACCCAACTAGTGGAACAATCTAAATCACAATTCACTCCAGTGTGCTTTGGCCTTGCTTTTCAGTTCTATATCTACAATATTAATCCAAAATCTATTAAAGAGTTTCTGCAGGTTTCACCAAGTCAAATGTAAGACCTTTTAAGACCTTTTTAAGACCATTATGAATGAAATTTAAGACCTTTATCACAACATCAACTAAGCCTTGAATTCTGTTTTTTTAAGACAAGTATCGTTAAACTTGAACTTCCCCATAGCTGAAGAATAAAATCTGTTTTATGTCTGTGGTACAATCCGAAAGAGACTCGCGCCAACAATAAATAAGTTGCATGTTGGTCTCATTTGTAGTCGTAATACAGCGAAATTATTTGGACTAATGAAAGAAAGAACTACAACACCACAGAATTAAAAAAGAGTATTAGAGGTTGTGTTGCATGAACGTAGGAAAATTAGGACCTGTTTAAATTATTTAAGACCTAGAACACAATACTTCAGCGAATGTAAGACTCTTTAAGGCCTAACATTATGATTTTTAAATTTTAGACTTTTTAACACTTTTTAAGACCCCGCGGAAACCCTGTATTATTTGTTGTATTGTCTCTGCCTGATTGCTGTCTGTGTGTATAGCATGTCCAGAAAGATTTTCCTGAATGAGAGTTCCCCCGCTGCAGACGTCCACAGGTATATTTGTGGTTATGTGTATTACATCACAATGAACATGTCAGGTAAAGTCTTGCCAAATTTTAAATAACAAATCAAAACCATCTCAAAATACTGTTGTTATTACTTTCTCCTACCTGCCCGCCGGCTCCTTCTGTCTTGAAGAGATATTTGATGGGTTGGTCAGTGAAGGTGGCAGCGGACTGAATCGTGGCAATAGCTGCCGGGTCCTCTGCCGTGGCTACAGACCCTGAAGGAGCACAAAACCACATAACATGTTAACTTTGTAGTTGTCAAAAATAGCTAATGTAAACAACAGCTTTAAGACTGCTTAAAACTATATCATTAGTGCTTCAGGTATAATCACACAACCATGTGTGCTGTTACAAAGTAGTCTAAAACGTGTGACATGAAATGATATACACTGAGCATCTACAGCATGTTTTCATGGTTAAAATGTTTAGTACATACACTCATGTTGACTTCAAAGGGTTTCACTGGATTGGGCTAAGACATTTCAAAAACATACAGCATTAAAAGCCTGAACCACCACTAATTAAGGATTAGACAATTCCTGATACTGGGGTGTTTGACTTATAGGGGTGCAAGATAAATCGACTCAATATCGTTATCGCAATATCATGTTGCACAATATTATATCTAGGGGTGCAAGATATATTGACTCAATATCGTTATCGCAATATATCGAAAGTGTCGCAATAAGTATGCAATTTATTTGTTTATTTTGTGGAGCGCTGCGTCCCGTCCGTTGGCTGTGTGGCTTAGTTGTGTTTGATTTAGAGCCCCCTTGAAACGCTATAATGATCATGTTTCATTGGCCAGTTACCGTGCAACTTGCACATGTTAGTGCACGTCAGAGCACGGGTCCACTACGTGACTAACCCTATGGAGCGTGCCACGTGTGTGTATATTTCGACAAAGTGACAGTATAAGTGAAGAAATTGATAGAGACAACAAAACGGAACGAATCAGAGAAGAGAAAGAAAAGTTGTGTCCTGTTCTCTTTATTTATATATTTTATACTGTACAACCAGTAAAACATGTCCTGTTCTGTAGACATGGTCCTTATTTATTTATTCATGTTGTACCAGTCCAATATGACCGTCAGTTGAAATAAACCTTGTGTTGTAAGAGAACTTGTTTAATTTGTTATGAATCTATTTTGATGTGTTTTCGCGTAACTTTTGTAATTTTACATACATGTTTAAAAATATCGATATCGCAATATTCATAATCAATATCGCAATATCACATTTTGTCAATATCGCTCAACCCTATTGACTTATGAAAAACAAACAACGTACCCTTGGTACATATTTAATCACTTTGAATACTTTTTCACAACACAGTTAAGATAGTGACACTGATTTAATAAGAAATAATGACAGGTTGTTGTTGTTGTTTTACCTTCCTCGTTGACGGTAACACTCCCATCTTGATCAGGGCTTTTCTGTTGGCTGCACACATGGAAATACAAGAGATGTTGCGGTTACATTAGCTGATTGATTCATTAACTACTAGCTAGTCAGTGGAGCGGTAGCCTAGTCTCTCAACGTATTTTTGTTGTTCAGGTTATTAGTTGACAATGGCGCGTGTTAACGTTACAGTCCCACTCACCTCTTCATTTCTGCCGACAGTCTTTGCCGAGGAGACCGCCTTCACTCGCGCCACCAGCCAGACTGTGAAGCAAGTTCATAAGTTTGACAAAAAGACGGAAGACAATTTGTTCAAAACTAGACTATATTGACTATCGATATGCCTTTAAACGACAATGACGCTAAAGATGAAACCTAGAAGAATAGGGTTGTTGTTGGTAGCTAGCTGTGAGGCTGTGCGAGCTGAGTCAGAGCAGCGAACATTACCATGGACGATAACGGAAACTGACCGTCTTTGCATTCAAAATTAAAGCATTCCGAACAAAAAAAAAGAAAAAAGAAAAGAAAAGAGTGTGATGTGTGTGATGAAAACAGTATTATGAAAACGCGTTTTCAATTACTTAATATAATTCATGAATGATGTCTGTATTTTAACTCTTAAAAGTCTTTCATTTACATAGATTTTTATAGACGTTGTAAACAAGTATTTTGCTTTGGAGATTCACACCGAAAATTACGTTTCATTGTTGCTAACTTGACACGGATCGTACCTTTCTGCTACATTAACACTCGGCCCCAGCGGTTTTTACAGATGTTTAACCAAGTACTTTTTGTTCCGCTAACTTTGTGGTCGCAGTGTCCGCAATAACAAATACATACGATTTAAAATGATATATAAGAGGCTAAAATGTGTGTCAAATTATGTTGAATATATTCCAGTATGAACAAAGATCTACTTACGCCGCAGTGGTCCCTCCCCCGATATTTGTCAACAGACTTGCGTCGATGTCGACTAAACGCATGCGCGACAGGAAATTAATCCCCCCGATTTCAGATCAGTTCTGATCAAGGCAACGCGAATATCTGACCCACGGTCTGTGGTTGATAGTGCCTCATTTTCAGTGGAGACAGGTCGTTGAGGAACTTTATTGTTTAGTTTAGTTTTTATTGCAAAATAGTTGCATAACAAAGAGCAGTTACATACAGTATAGCAAGGGTTAAGGGGTAAATACATTATATAATTAAAAAGAAAGGATTCAGCAGTTCTAGCAGCTGTCTGTCTCTGATCTTTTCAGATGACAATTATACCTCCTGTCCAGTGGGGCACAACCTTAAACATCTAGCCTTAAAATGCAGCATAAAATAATGCAGCACTAATATTAATCCAAGATAATAGTAAAACACTAGGGGAAATTTTACAGCATTAATTAGTAGCCTACTTTTAGTCATTGTAGAACACTAACATTATATGATAGGCGGTATTTAAATGCAACCGCAAAGGGATACAATGAAAGTAACAACAACAAATCAATGGTAGGCTATGCTGGTATGCAAGATTTGTTTGAGAGTTCTTAACAGAATGAAAGACAGTAAAATACTGGACAGCGCCCGCGTTTCGATCCCAGAGAGGAATGGAGATCATAATTCATATAGAATTGTTGGTCGAAGTAACCACTGAGCTACACCAGTGCATCTACAATCGAAGGAAACAGACCTTATATAGCTAGCCTGTAACAGCAGCTGGTGTCTGCTAGTGTTGGCCCTAAAGGGACGCTGCTGTGGAAAAACAACTTCAAAGGTCTGCAACAGTGCTTTATCCTTTTTAAGAAGGCATTACTGTAAAAGTTGGACGTTGTGGTGAAGTATGAAATCGGTCAGAGAGAAAATACTCGACAGCGCCCATGGTTTGAACCCGGGGAGGGCTGGAAGTGGAACCATAAGTAAAATTACTTGGCGAGCGTAATAACCATAGACGTATAGAGCTCGTCAACGCCAGTAGGCAGTAGCGGTCGATGCGGCGTCTACTCTACATATGTCTATGGTAATAACCACCGAGCTACACCGGCGCATTTGTAGGAGCAGGAAATAGACTGTTTATTGGATGTTGGTTTTTGCTCTGAACGTGCAACATTGCTGTTGAGAAAATATTTCAAAGTGTTTCACACCTCTTCAAGAAAGCATTACTGTAAGTTGGATATTGCTGTGCAGTTAGAAATCGGAGGGACAAAAAAACGTACTGACACGGTCTAGATTTGTACCCGGGGAGGAATTGAAAGCAAACTATTAAAATGGCTTTGAAGTTTGAGATAACCACTGCTCTATACCGATGCAACGAGTTTTGTGGGAAACTGTCTTCCATTATCATGAGCCATGTGGGTCTTTTAAAGTCTATTCTGTGATGCATAACAGACAGGGACTTGTTCTCATTAAAGGATTTGGTTACTTTTATCAATAAAAACTAGCAGCCATATGTGTGACATGAATAGAAACGCATTGTAAAGATTAGTGCTCCATAAATGCAACTTTTGCTGACTTAGAGAGTGGGAAGATTTCAGGTAAAAGGTGTTGGCTTTTTTAGGAATTGCCAGAGCAGCAGTCCACATTTATGACTTTTTAGTGAGAGACTCATTGTCAATCCTGTGATTATAAAAGGTAATCAATGTTTTAAAAAATCCCAGTGGGGTCAATTCAGTGAATTAGCTTAAGACCCTGTGGTAGTGCTGAGCCTATTAGTCCGTTAATTAGTGAGCAGATTACAGAAGTCTAATCAATCATTCTTTTCATAGTCAAACCAACATCATATGCTGAACATAACATGATATTATCTGAAGGTATTATCCGAATTAACCAAGCAGTCTTCTGTTTCAATAATAGTTTTTATTTTAGTTAAAATGACAAATATTTCAAACTGTTTACACAGTTATAAGAAGCCAAAGGTCAACGCTATTTTGAAAGAAGAACTACTCATTAGTCTATATGTCTGCAGAGTTGAATAGTGGATTCTAACGATTAAAAAAAGGTCTTGAGTCATGTTAGGAAATAAATGTTTAAATGCAATTTAGATATCAGGCTGCAATGCGAAAGAAGACCAGACAATCCCGACTGAAGATAGAGGTTGTGGGGATCACTGAAACCTTTGACCCCTGACTTCCTGTCGTTCTGTGTGTGGTCGCAAGAAGAGCCATTTCACACAACTCGTTATCACCTCTTTTACTGAAAGACCCCAGTTTTAATCTCCCCCTGGTGTTTGTCTGCCTCTGGTGGTCAATTGATAATATTCACTGGATGATATCCCTGCCCTGTTACACTAATAGTCTTGCAGCTGATGTGATGCTCTGTAGGCCTATTTGGTTCCACACATAGAATAATATTTACAGTCTATGGTTCCACAATAGATCAGCAAGAGGTCCTGGCATCTGGAAGACCGAGCCGAGGCTGATGTACAGAGTCCTAAACAGAATTATGGACAGCAAGTCAGAACAGATGGAGAGAAAAGATTGGGCAGTGCATGTGGTTTGATCCTGCGAAGGGATGGAGATCAGCAACACTCCTAAGTGAATTAGTAACCACTGAGCTACACCAATGCATCTGTAACAGCTGGCAACAGACCTTAAGGCTGATGTTGTCTTCTCTGTAGGTCCTAAAGGGTGATTGTATCCTCTAAAAGACATTACTGTAAAAGTTAGATGTGCAGTGAATGTTTCAGGTAGAATTATTGATCGAAGTAAACACTAAGTTATTCCAGTACCTTTATAAACATGAGCCTGTGAGTGCTACAGAATTGACTCTGTGATGCATGCACAGAGAGGGACTTAGCCTTGTTCTTAGTTTTTTAAAATTTGATTGCAAACAGTACATTAAACCAATTCTGTACTCTAACAACAAGAAAGCTGTTAAAACACTAAATGTATGTACTATTCAATATTTTGTATTATTTATTAAAGATGTGCAGATTAGGAAGTGAGAGCAGATTGCTTGTTGTCAAAATTAGCATTTTTTGTGAGCGAAATAAAACAAAATCACATATTTTTTAACTTCTAGAAACAGTGCAAATGTACAACAGTTAAATGCAAATGAATACCTTTCTTTCTTTCTTTCTTTCTTTTTAAAGATGTTTTTATTGAAGCCAAAGAGCAATTCTTCATATATAAATACACATGAGAAAGACAAACAATGAACCCCCTACCCCTGCAACCCATTTCAATTTCTCACTTGTTTACAATTGAAAAAATTGAAGAAAACATTCATAAAAATCAATTAAGTAAGGTATATGGTCCTGATCAGTGTTGGGCAAGTTACTTAAAAAAAGTAATTAGTTACAGTTACTAGTTACTTCTTCCAAAAAGTAGCTAAATTAGTTACTCAGTTACAAATTATAAAAGTAACTGGTTACTTCAGAAAGTAACTATTGCGTTACTTTCAAATACATTTTTAAATGCTCAAATGTGACCCCACCTCCACCCCTCTTTAACGCAATTATTTATGATAAATTTGAATATTATAATGAAATGGACACTTAATACAATACATTATTAACAGAAACAATGTACACAAATCTAAACTATTTTAATGTTGCTGTGGGACAAAGTGAGACTAGCCTCCAATCAAATGCCATGTAGGCCTATGTAGATATTATGTTTATATAGTGGATCGATACAAATAACACAATAGATGTTTTGGAACTTTTAATATTTATTGCCCCTCAACAGGCCACAACTGGGCAAAATTAAATTATGCTTGTTAAGCACTATACCAAAAATAAATAACAAATATATACACTCTTTGTAGTGCAAATAAAACGTTGAAAGATGTTTGAGTAAGTTTGAATTACTTAACACCGACGTGGATAGGCACATTTGCCCAGGGCATAATGTGCATTTCACGATTACATTCGTTCCTTTAATTTCTTGGAGGGAAAAGTAATGGCTATACTTCCATTTAGAGAAGGCTACTTTTGGATTATTTGGGCTCGCCATACCTGTCTCTCGTTGACTGACTCGCTTGTGTTGTTCGTTGTGTGTCCGACTATGCGTGCTTTCGAACACCCGCCCAACCCTACCTCTGATTGGCTTACCATGACATTTTACTCAACCTCAGCCAATCGTCAGCATTTATGCGCTTGTCTCGTGCACTGCCCACTAACCAAGGAAGAACAGTAAAAAAAGTCTTTGCCCCTCGGCTCAGAGATCTAGTTGGTCTGATGAAAAAAACAGCTTAAATTATAGTAATGCGCTGCATTTCTTGGCAGTAACGGTAATGGCGTTATTAAAATGGGTAGAGTAATCAATTAGATTACTCGTTACTGAAAAAAGTAACGCTGTTAGTAACGCCGTTATTTATAACGTCGTTATTCCCATCACTGGTCCTGATATATATACATAAATACAACATATTACAGCATTGAGCCAGTCCAAGCCAGAAGACACATTTTCATGCTACTTCACTAGCCAGGGAGGTGTAATGATGATAGTAAGGCCAAAAAGATGAAAGGAAAGATCTTTTCACGTGTACTATAAGATGTAAAATTTAACTATTACCAATTCGATGGAGAACGTTCAGATTTACAGTTTTGTAGGCTAAAATAAACTTTTTCCCAGCTGTGCACGCATACATGCAGTAATAGTGTTTTTTTTTTACTATGGCTCACTTTAGGTCCTTGTATGTCTCCCAATATCCAGACCCTAGGGTCAGATGAAGTTTCAGTTTTTTCGAGGATATTACACTAATCATCATCATTGTAAATGCATTGGAGATCTTATTCCAATCTGTTTTTAATCGACCTTATCATAGATTGGGAAGTTGCTGTTTCAAATATTAGAAATTGCAGACCCAATGTCTAATTTGAAAATTTAAATAAATTATGATTTGGTAGCCTAAATTTTCAGTTAATTGTCAAACATTTGGGAAGTTATCTTGGACGTGTAAATCTTCAACTGTTTCTGTGCTGCTATTAAACCCAGTTTTTTACTGTTCCATCTGCAATAGGGCAAGGGATGTTGGGGTTATCCCATATGATAGTGTGGGCATCTTGCCATGCAGCAAAGAAGTTTAGAATAATAGGATTCTTGGTGATAGTTAAGAGTGTTTTCTTAGTGGCTAGGAAAAGGAAGTGCTTTATGGAAACACCCTTTAAGTGATGTCTCGTCTCGTTGTCCTCAGAGTGCAATCAGCACATATTGAACACAATTAAACTGCAAGGTAATAACATTTAAAATTGAGAAGATTAAATCCTTCTTTGGCTTTGAGGCCTGAAGGGTTGAAAGATTAACTCTAGAGGATTTGCCTTTCCATAGAAATCTGGATATAGATTTATTTAGTTTATCAAAGAAAATGAATACATTTATGTTAGTCAAAGCTTCCACAACTAATCCCTCATGTTGTTTGGCTACCGAGGACCCTCCACAGAGACAGAATCACTACAGGCCATTGTAAGGTTGGAGATCGATGTAGCAGGTAGCCTTTGGTGCCAGAACAGGGTGAGATGCGTTCTGAAGGGAAAGTGAGAGAGAGAGAGAGAGAGAGATTAAGTTCGGTAACACTCATTTTGCTGAGCTGTTATATGTATGTAAACACTGGTGCTACTGGTACAGCGCATTGTAGTTCCAGTGCCAGATTTTGGCAGTGTATAGCATTATACAGGAATTAAGTAGAATCAACTCATATTTTATCAATAACCTAACATAAAGAACTAAGTCAAAATGCTTTTTGTAATTTTTATTTTCAGACCTCTTCAGAACCTTTAAACCAAGTTGTATTTTGACTTGAAATGATGAGTATTAAAGAAACATCATCAGCATATTAATAGACTTTCCACTATGCACTGTGTGAGAGTTAAAACTCTCTGGAGACCCTTCTTTTTGTAGTTTAAAGAAGACTTTTATGCTTGAAACTTGCTGTATGTCATTATCACATGTTAAGACAAGTTATGGTACTCCTTGTACCCATTTAATACAGTCAATGGGAGCAGCCTCATGTGGTCTCTGTACTAACTTTGGTACAAAGTGGCTTCAACAGCAGCCACTGCTCTAAGTTCAGAACCGACTCTTCAAACTGACTCTTCAAACTAAGTGTAAAAGGAAAGCAATGAAATTTGTCAGAATGACTGAACAGTTGTTGATTCAATATTTAATTTCAATATCTACTTAAAGGTCCCATATTACTTTTAGGTTCATACTTGTATTTCGGGTTTCTACTAGAACATGTTTACATGCTTTAATATTCAGGAAACACATTGTTTTATATCACTATCTGTCTAAATATACCTGTAACAAAGCATAGCTGTGACATCAGTTTTGGTCAAAAGTCCTGAGTGCTCATTTAAAGGCCCCGTTTCTGAATACAGATGTGTGCATTTCTCTGTGGATTAAGCATTTTGATACTTTCACAGTATTTATATAGCACCTCGACTTGCTTTATAATTAAAAATAAGACATGAAATCTTACTTTTTACAATATTGGACTTTCAATATTTTAAGTTAATTGAATTTGCTTTCTCAAGTTAGTTAAACTTTACCCTGTTGGTTTTAAATGTTCACAACTCATAAGGCTACTTTTAATGTATTCTAATTAAGTTATGTTAGCTCAGATATTTAAGGCAGCTTTTTAAGTTCAACCAGCTTAAAATGTTTAACAGTGTGGAAAATATATGGTAAATTTCAAATGATCCAGTGTCTTTAATTTATGGATCACTGATGTGTGATTTTTTGACTCTTAGGATAGTGACCAGTTTGTTTTCTTTGTTCCACTGTGGAAAAAGATACTTGAATTATAGTTGTTTTTACAACGTACAATCAAATTTAGCTTATTGATTTTTTTTTATTACAGGTATGAGATAACAGGTAATGTTAAGAGAAATTACTTTATTGTTCACTGTTATATAGGACGTGTTTTCATGATGTGTCTTGAGCTCTATCAAAGATCACATAAATATTAACTTCAGTCACATCTCCACCCTTCCCTTTTGACAGTGAGAAATAATAATACATTTGAATTTGTTTGCATTCATTTAAATTGCTAGACTATTGCTTTTCTAACAGTAATTAGTTACATTAGTGCCATTGTATTATGAATATGTATTTAAATAATAAATACATAATATTCATTTAAACAATAAATAATTAAAAAAAGAGAAAATGCCCCTGACATGTTTGATGTGAACACGCCTCTGATGATGAGGATTATGACAATGGAAGAGCACTTAATCATTAATTTTTAATCAATGATCAGACTCTAAATGTGTGTTCATACTGCCAACAACACATGCAAAGTTACCAAAGGTTAGATTGTTCATCACAGAGCTTAGAGGCAAAAGAGCTGAATGCTCAGTAAGACTGTTAACATTAAATTATCAGGGTTCTAGAAAACTTTTGTAAGGGTTGAAAAAAAAGCTACGTTTTTTTTAATCTTTGATGGTGTATTGAATTACAAAAAAATTAATCACTAATAAAATGTGTCCATACCAGGGCAGGATTAACCTGCTGCTGGACACCCAATGCTCATTACAGTGTGAACACTCAGCAAGAAATTGGTATGTACAAATGGGAGATAATACTAACGTTTTCCCCTACGTATACTGTAGTCTATGGTAATTTGCTTCTCTTCTCTCCTGTTTCTTCGCGTCAGTATGCAGCTGTAGTTCGTGGTTTTATTGGTGTACAGCACAGGATGTTCTGGGAGAAAAAGCTTGCACATCTTGGATGGGTTAGCCGGCAGGAATCCATTTGATGTCATAAATACACAGTTGAATGGCGGAGAATCTGGACAGACTTGATAATAGCATTCCAACCTTCAATAGATCACAATGTTGTGGTAAATTTTTTGAAGGAATGTCAAAACCAACAGCAAATACATGCCAAATAAATGCAATGAATGTGAACATTCTGTGTTGTTAATGAGAAGGCTGGATGCTTGAACCTGAGGCTGTTGTTAGTGATGCAAGCCGTAAAAATGCCGAAATCCCCTTGGCCTTTGGTAGAAGTTGAACCTATAATCAGACGGCATTTTGTTGGTATAAATAAGAGATGGTGTAATATAAAAAACAAAGAGCTGGGTAAGCCTTCAGAACAACTGAAACAATCGTGAAGATAAATGGTCTTATATTCAGGTTTTGATTACGTACACCCTTATCTAGTCCCACCTTATTTATGTTACCCACCCATATGAGTTATCTCTGGCACTCGGGTTGGCTATTGCAATGCAATATTGGAAAGAACCTATGTTTACATTTCAAGACTCACATTTCAGCAAATTCAATTGCACTTGTGGAAAACTATAGGCTCACTCATTGCACAATGCTTTGAGTACAACAGTTTATGCAGCGGGGATGTGTTTTACTAGAACATACATGCTAAAGCATACATACTATGGGTTTCTACCACACCATGTCAAACTGGATTAGCATTTCAAGATCATCCTTAGAGTTTTACACCCAAATTCAGTTCTTTTGGCACTACACTGTGAGATAGTTTAAGGTATGTCAAATTGACGTGAATGATAATTTCCTGATTTTTGAGTTGATCTAATTCAACCAGGAGCTTGCTTTGCTTGCTGGTTTTAATATTACTTATGGACTATCATTCTTGTAAAAGTCTTATTGTAAGATTAGCAACATGGTCACTTCCTTAGTTCAGGATTTAAGGAAATTATTTGCTTTCTTTCCAAGAGTTAGATGAGAAGGTTGATACCATTCTCCTACGTCCCTACATGTTAAGTATGGAGCTAGAGCCAGCAGGTGATTAGCATAGCTTAGCATATAGACTGCAATATTGAGCGTGGTTGTCTCAGCTATATACTCTCACTATATATATATAAATAACATATATTAGCACCTCCAAAGCCAACAAATTAACACAAATGAAAATGTAATAATGAAAATCAGTGGTTTGAGGAGAAGTAACTTGCTGTAATGATTTCTTAGAGAACAACACCCAGGGGTAGTGACTTCCTGGAGACAGGTGACATCACAGTGTGGTTGTAAGGCAACCTGTGGAGACACTGACTGCACAGAAACACTGTACAGATGAAGTAACTATTGTTCATCAAGCAAAAGTTACAACATGTAACTACCTCTTAAGTAAAAATGTAATCCAATCTCTTAAATCTGATTAAGGCCGGTTCTACTGATCAATAAGATTGTTACTGAAGCAGCAGTAACCACTAAAATGGTGTCTTCCTGAATCTCAAAGCTAGAAATTCAACTGCCCACAGCTGCTCATGTCCACTGTTATATCATACTTTGTGCATGATGATGTGTCTAAGTAGGTTATTTAAATACTTCATTATGATTTTAGTTTAAAATAAAGTCCCCTTTCTATTTTTTTAAGTGAGCTTACCTATAAGGAGGAAGAGAAGAAACAAAGAGATGTACATTGTGCTGATCCAGCTGACATTTGACGAAAACAAAACGTGGTACAGTCACTGAGGGAAACAAATAAATAACATGTCCATCTATATGAGCACATGACTACATGTTACACTTTCAAATGACACTTAAAATGACCATTCAATCCAAATGCTGCAAGTGTTCATTATTACATCTTCATCTTGACACGAGTAACAAATATATGTGCAGTTCTGACACATACAGTATTCAGCTCTGGCTGTTGGACCATGGAAGTGAATTCTTGAATATAAGTTATAGTGTGTTCATGAGCAAATCCATGCTATGCCATGTTTAATATTGTTATTGATCCTCCCTTGTCGAGCAGCAGCAAAGTAATTTTATAAGCTTGTAAAAACATTAAACCATTAAATGAGATCATGCATTAGACTTGTATTTCACTTTTATGAAACCGTAACCAATTTCGAACCCTAATGTCATGATACATGTAAATAGCCTTCAACCTAACTTAATGATCAGACAACAGTTGCTGTGTTCCAAAAGGTCTTACTCACTGTTTCAAAAGAATATACAGTCAAAATATATGTGAAATGTGAATGTAATTGCATTGTCTTACCCTTGATTTGCTTTTTGTTCTTTTCTTTTCCGTCAGTTGCAACAGGGGATGGCAGTAATCCTAGAATCAGTGTGATATACTGGGCAGGGCTGGGCTGGGCCTAATGAGGAAGGAAGCTGGAGTCGAGTTGGGTGGGAGGGTTGGATGGAAGATCGCCTTAAAGTGCTGCTGTACTGTGCAGTACAGATTGTTTTTGTGTAAGTTCCATGGGTCATTGCTGATGTAAAAATGGTTTCTTAGTTTTGCACTTTGTTACTTTGCACACACAGCAAGACTCTTTGGACAGGCATTAAAATGTTCAGTGTCTGCAGAGTGTAGATATACCGTATTTTGTGATCACTCTTATTGCATTATTAAAACAGTGTGTTGAGAAAAACAATAGAGTCTACATAACCTTCTTTCCATAACCATCATACTGCAAAATTCACAATTCAGATTGGAGTCGTTTTAGGATATACCATCCACAGCCTTGTTGCATGATTGCACGATTCAAAGTTTCTTCAAAACTTGCCATTTTCATCGTCTAGCTTGGTAGTTCAAAGTGTGTTGTTGTGTCCTGAAGAGAAGCGAGTTAAAAAACTGCAACACACAGAGAGCAGTAGGTGATGGACATCTGGCACGTGTGCCACGCGCGGAATGTCAGGCATTTATCCTGGAAATGAATTTTCGTTGAACCAGGCAATTTTCTGCCGCTATGGGTCTCTCAATTGAAACCATGGACTTATGATGAAGTTGTTAAGTTGTGTGGGATCATGGGAGTTGTTGTCATATACACATAATTCGTTTTTATCTATTCTGCTACTGCTCTAATAGCAAACGACTGGGTTAGTTATGATTATGCTGCTAAACCTGTGATGTGTGCAGGTTATAAACATTTACTCTTCAGAATGGTATCAATCTGCTTTTTAGGAGCATAATAATTTACTCCCTCTGTTGTTTTTTATGTGTATCTACCAGTCTGCCAATCTACTTACTCATTTCTATCTTTACGCTCAACTGATTCTTTTTGTGTCTAAATTCACAATGTCTACATAGAAGGTCATCACTCTGGCCAGGGGCGATTCTAGGATCAGACCTTCAGGGGGGCTCAGCCCCTAATGAGAATGTGACATGGATACAGTGCCTTGCAAAAGTGTTAACCCCCCCTGCTAAATCAGTAATTTCATTAGCCGATAATCTCTGAGCTACCTAATGAACAATGTCAGTAAACGTTTTTTTGACACTATTAACACTATGATGGAAGTAAATCTGACACTAAGTCACAGTAATAACGACCAATTTGACACAATGTTCTAAGGGACCACTCGGTATTTATGGAATGGACCACTGGAGGAAAATAGGGGAGGGTCATGTCTTTTTATTCTTTGTTGAGGGGAGGGTCACCCAACATTTTTTAGTCTGGGAGGGGGGTCACCCAACTTTTCTATTCATGAAAACAGCAAAATATTACCTGGCTGACGATGGGAGCAGCAGGACGCAAAAAACGAAAATTACTGTTGCACTAGTCTGGACATCTTGCCGTGCCAACGTTGCAATAAAGGTTTCCTAAATGCCATGTATATAAATGTGATGTCATCTTACTAATTGATTGCGGGTTTGGTGTACATTTGGACTTTTATACGCTTTGTTTAAATGACGAAGTGGAGAGGCTTCGTTCACCTGTTTGGAGCTGGCTGGTGAATGTGACGCTCGTATAGGCCTTGCTGGATACACCGTGACCCTTTTTGTGGATCTACTGATCGTTGTGGATTACTTTTTTTCCGTGTCATTGGATTACGGCAAAATATGAATCTTTTTTCTCAACGTGTCTTAATGTTTTATGGTGTGACTGCGCTTCGTTTCTGCGTTTGGAGAGGCATCTCAACAGACTGTAGGTCGAACACTGATTACGGGGTCATAGAAAAATTATTAGGAGGGTCAAGTCTTTTTAGCCTAAAAGTCCCAAAACTCCTCCGGTGGCCCCTTAAATAAATAACTAACAGTCCCTAATATTCAGCAATTTTAGTTGCTTACGTTTCAATTTGGGTTCTAATCTGCGCCATGAACCATCTTCTATTCTGGGGACAACCAACGATAAACTTCACAACCACAATCCTGCTCTCCCTCTGACAGATTAGATAGAGACTCAGCCAAAGGCGGGAGTCTGGCACAATCACCTCCATTAACCATTTCCTTGACTGGGTTACAGGTGGATAGCATTAGCAACACAGGATATTAAACCTTTTTCAAGCCCTTTGAACCTGTAATTGTTTGTCCTCTGTCACTAACAGACAAGTTCACAAACTCTAACTTGAACAACTAAAACCGTTTTTTTTTTGGTATGAAATTTTTTAGGGGGGCTGAGATGAAATTTAGGGGGTTTTGAGACCCCTAAAAAGGGTCTAAAATCACCAAAGACTCTGGCCTTGGCTCATGTAACCTGCATGTCTTTTTCCAGCCTTGTAACTGGAAAGTAAGTGTGTACTAGTCATTAATGCATTAGGACTAATGGATATGTGTTATAATATGTTTTCATTTCCTGGATCCTCCTCCCCAGAGAGAAATTAAAAAACATGCCCATGCCTTGAAAAATGGAAAGTGGTGCTAGATTGAAATAATGCAAATGACAATGTTCAAAACTAGAGAAATGCCCAACAACTGTGCCTTCTAACAAGATAGATAAAAAAAACTAAAAAAAAAGTTGTGGCCAGCAACCTGGAGATATCTGGAGATATTTTTGATAATCATGCACTATTTCTATGGATAACTATTACTAAAGCAATGCTATAATGCTGTCCTTGATATACAAAAAAATCACGAAACTTTAGGTATGATTTTGGCTCATGAGCTTCTTTGTCAGATTAACTACATACAATTAAAATAGTCTTTAACGTTGCTCACAGAAAACAGAGGCCTGTACTACAAAGCAAGTTCAACATACACAGGATATGGTTTCGTTATCTGGCTTCACCCTAATGCCGAGCTGTCACACAACGGTGGTTATCAACTCGGTGGTTCCGCATTGCCAAACCGTCTGGCTACACCAAACATAAATTGTGGCAAAGGAGAAAAAAATGCTCTGGGTTGCTGGCATTTCTTACAATTGTCTTGGGCGGTGCTAAGCTCCAGATGCAGCGGTAGCTCCGCAAAATATTCTTGGGAAGGAACTTATTTTGGTGGAACACTGCACACTGCAAAAGAAACCGTAACATACAATATGGTTGGAATGGATACATGGTTGCTTTTTTTTCTTCTTTTACCAGACTATACAGCCTACTGTATACATTACCGGCAAGCAGACTTCCTCTGCCCATAGCTTAATCTCGACAGAACACCATGGAGAATTTAAGCCTTGCCATTGTTAAAACGGAGCAGGAAATATTGGTGTGTGTGTGTGTGTGTCTGTGTGTGTGTGTGTGTGTGTCTGTGTGTGCGTGTACTTGCACCGGATTTCACTCATTTAGGCCGGCTATCCGGTGCCTTAGGCTTTCTTTGTGTTGGGATTTTAAACTCCAGTTGATTTATGAGGACTATGGTTAACTGTTCCTCAGATCTCTGCAGGGTAAATCCAGACAGCTAGCTAGACTATCTGTCCAATCTGAGTTTTTTGTTGCACGACTAAAACAACTTTTGAACGTGCACGTTCCACCAAAATAAGTTCCTTTCCAAGGCTAATTTGCAGAGGCGCCGTTGCTCCTTGGGGGAATACAGTTTGTAATATAGTTTAAAACTTATTGTGTGTGCGCAGAGTTGTCATTGTTACCACTAATACTAGTTTCCACCGTAATGGATCATGTGCTTTCCCAACAATTATCCAGGTTATTGATATAGAAGTATTTAATGCTGTTCATTCCATTTGGTACTTATGTTTAGGGTTTATTAGCAACCTAGTTATGTACAGCATGCTTTGAATATATATATATATATATCTTCACAACCACACATACCTACTGTATATGGAAAAATCCAAAATAAGCAAATGATCACGTTGCAATAAATAAAGAACAGTTGAAAAATAGAGACATTTGTTATGTTCTTAAGCTCAGAGTCAAACCTGCATGCCCTTCTGTTCTAACTCTGCTGTCAGCTTTTTAGCAGCTCTGACAACAAACTCACATCAGAACATCATATTTTATTGATGTACTACTGTGCTATATACTGTGTGAGCAGTGTTTTAGGAGTTTACTGCATGAGCTATTGTCTAAGATTGAAACATTAAAGCACAGCTAAAGGAGTCTCATATCTAAAGTTTTCCACTGTTCACACGATGTGAATCATGTACAAAACTCCCATAATGTCACCCAAGTGAAGACAACCCATACAGATTTAAAGAATGTTTTCAACATATATACCACATACATAGCCTACTTTCAATGGCATTCATACACATCACAACATTATGAATTAACATAAATGTGCAAGCTATAGCTGCAGAACATTGACTTGGAGGTCAAACAAAATAAGGTCATTTTACGAGGTCCTCAAGACTGACAGGCCTGTAGAGTCTAAAAACATAATTAACTGTACTGATAAGAATTGTCCATCAGGCCTTTGAGGCCATGTTTAAAACGTTCTGGCTGATGTTGTACAACAGTATGCTTACATCTGGGCATTGCAAACACAAACAATTAAAGTTAAAAAGAAAATAAGACTCCCTCAGCACTGGCCACCTCCTCCATCCCTGTTATTTGAAAGAGGGGAAGTTTCCTCTTTGCCAATGCTGACCACCCAGTGTACACCTTATCATCAGTCAGGACCACAGTGCTGACAAAACACTTGAAGCGATTTTTTTAAGGAAAAATGTTCTTACAAAAAATATAATACATCCCATTTACAGCACATACAACTGAACACAACTAAAGCATCACTACAAATGCGTATCTAACGAACAAATATCTGAATATCGGGTTCAGTTGTAGGCCTATAAACAAATGGAAGAGTTTCAGAATGTTGCATTCTGTCCAATTTCTCAAGTTATCTCGGATCTAAATTCTCAAGCCCTTAGAGCCGCTATATGAAGCACAACGGTTATCAACTCGATAAATCAACCCAGGGTTTTCACAATCTCCATGACGCGTTCACAGAAAAAGCGGTGTTTGCAGCATATGACCAATGTCCTAAGGTTCTCTCGTAGCGTAGCCCTACAAACATGAACTCTCTTGTGTTCAAACATGCTGTTAATTATTACAATAATAGAAAGGGGCACAAAACTGTTGAAAACTGGACAAAACACATAGTGCCAGGAATGCTGACGCCCCCTTTGTCCCTGAGGGAGAGTGTTGAAGAGACACTCTGGTTTTAACAGCTAATTCTATGGCGTTATATTAGTGCCAAATCTCGAGAGCTCAGTGAAACATCTTCACGAGCAAATAATATTAATTCACACGTGCAGACACAGCAGCGAGAGAGGAAAAAACAGCAGCGAGAGAGGAACAAACTACGGTGGCCCTGAAGTGCAAATCACAACAGCAATAAGAAAAACGCGACGGCAAATATGAAAACACGACGGCAAATATGAAAACACGACGGCGAATATGAAAACACGACGGCAAATAGGAAAACACGACGGCAAATAGGAAAACACGACGGCAAATATGAAAACACGACAGCAAATAGGAAAACACGACGGCAAATAGAAAAACACGACGGCAAATATGAAAACACGACAGCAAATAGAAAAACACGACAGCAAATAGAAAAACACGACGGCAAATATGAAAACACGACGGCAAATAGGAAAACACGACGGCAAATAGGAAAACACGACGGCAAATAGAAAAACACGACAGCAAATATGAAAATAAAACGGCAAATATGAAAACACGACGGCAAATAGGAAAACACGACGGCAAATAGGAAAACACGACGGCAAATAGGAAAACACGACAGCAAATAGGAAAACACGACAGCAAATAGGAAAACACGACAGCAAATAGGAAAACACGACAGCAAATATGAAAATAAAACGGCAAATATGAAAACACGACGGCAAATAGGAAAACACGACAGCAAATAGGAAAACACGACAGCAAATAGGAAAACACGACAGCAAATATGAAAACACGACGGCAAATAGGAAAACACTTCAATAAATCACAAAACACAACGGCATTAACTTCTACCGGAAAAGGTAGGGCCTATCTAGCAGTGGACGGACCCTCCTGATTGGACAGACGCACTGTCTGTCTTTCGCGCTCCCAAATCACCCACAATCCTATACGCGCGGCTTTGCCGGCTCGTTAAAAAAACAACAACAATGGCGGACCTAAGTGGGAGTTGGAGCGGCATCGCTGATGGCACAATTAACATTTAAATGTAAGTATATTTAGTGTTTGCCGTACATTTGTTATCACCGTTAATGTGTTACATCAATGTCAAGTGTTACGCATTAATGCTGGTACAAATTGCTATTATAATTAGGTAGATACATCCCGAGCTAACGTTAAGCTAACTGAACCTATCATTTAACATTAGGCTGTTAGCTAGCTAGCTGTGTTGCTGTCTTTTATGCCATTTGTGTTCGTAAAGTTTAATGTCCGGTGGCATTTTCATCTCTTTTTGTAAGCCGTTACTGTATATGCGTAATGTTAGCAGAGATTTAGAAATTGGTGTGTTTATCAGTTGTAGCTGCAGGATTGGAGGTAAAGCTGCACCTTGTTAACTTCACTAGCAACGTTAAATGAAAGCTAAAATGTATGAGTAGTTTCCCATGTAACAAGTATAACATTCCGTTATAGCATTTATAATGGTAAAGATCTTTTTCTTGTGTTTGCTGTCTTTTAACAGGGACTAAGGAACAAATGGAGGCTGCACTACAACGCTGAAGTTGGCATCCGATTCGCAGCTTCCGATTCGGCAGTTAAGGGGAAATTTAAGGGGAACTTAAAACTGTCCGATTCAGCAGGGAAACATAATTTACATTGCTAAGTGACTGATCCTCCGTTTTTTGAACCTCTTACTGTATTGAATGAGTGTTAGTCATTAAGGTAAATTATTAATTATGTCTAAAACACACTTTTAGATTTGTGAAAGCTTTATTGTCTTTATGAGAACACAATAAAGGGAGATTTCACCGTTTTTCTAAACTTGTCAAATCAGGACTAAATTATCCCAGAGAGTCTAAGGAGTCTTAAAACACAGTTTGAGATTTGTGAAAGCTTTATTCTATTTGTGAAAATGCAATAAAGGGAGATTTTACTGTATTTTTCACATATAGACTGCATTGGACCAGGTCCAGATCCAAAACCACAATACTTAAGACTTGTCAAATCAGGACTAAATTATCCCAGAGAGGCTAAATAAACTGTTTTATTTTATTGCCACAGCATGGCCTTTGCTAATTGACATTCAACATACAAGTCCACGTCTCTCCATGTCATTTCTTATATCCATGAGCAGGTCTTCCTTCTCACTTCAAAAGAATAGTAGAAAAAGTTATTTTTACCTTTTGGAAATCAATCCAAATATCGTCATAGATTTGCCAGTGGTTTAATTTACTCTTCAAATCCTTCTCCTTCAACATAAGTGTTGTTTTCTCACCTTTCCTCAGAAAAAGAGGCAGGACTGAGTATTTATTAAGATTTTTTTTAATTCATACTTCATAGGCCATTGTCTCAGGTGAGGAGCAACTCCACTTCTGGGGAACGCTGGGTCCCGATCTTCTTTGATGATGAAACCCAGCTGGACAGGATTGTGAAATACCTGTCAAACTTCCTCGACAGCTGTGACACACTCTCTGATAAAGTGTGCACCATGGTGTCTTCTGACAGGATCAAATACATCCTAAATGTGTTGCTGTCAGAGATAGGTCCACAGCAGTTCCACATTATATTCATGAAGACATTTTTTTCTATGACTTAAAGTGGCTATATGTAACTTTCAGTTTGTGTTAATTCTAGCGGCCACTTTGGACAAAAGTGGTAGTATTTTCACCACACCTGCTGTCGTAAAGGTCTTTTCTTTACGGTGCTGTATTGCCCACTGTAGATTACCAAGTTTGCGTTACTGTGTTTACACAAGTACAGGGGAAGACCTGCTCATGGATATAATAAATGACATGGAGAGAGTGAGTTAATTCTTGTCCAGTTTTGACAAGTTTAGGTATTGTGGTTTTGGATGTGGACTTGGTCCAATGTGGTCTACATATGTAAAAAACAGTAAAATCTCCCTTTATGGCATTTTCACAAATAGAATAAAGCTTTCACAAATCCCAAACTGTGTTTTTAAGACTCCTTAGCCTCTCTGGGATAATGTAGTCCAGATTTGACAAGTCTAGGTGGATTTTGACCTAGTCTAATGTGGTTTATATGTGAAAAAAAACTTATTGTGTTCTCATAAAGACAATAAAGCTTTCACAAATCTAAAAGTGTGTTTTAGACATAATTATAAATTTACCTTAATGACTAACACTCATTCAATACAGTAAGAGGTTAAAAAAACAGTTTTAAGTTCCCCTTAACTGCCAAATCAGAAGCTGCGAATCGGATGCCAACTTCAGCGTCGTGGCTGCACTAGCGTCACCAGAAGGGAGAGATGAGGAGGAGAGGGAAAGCAAAAGACAAGCAGGGAGACAGAGGCCAAAAAGAGATGTTGAAAGATTATTTGCTATATTAGAGATTGCCATTCAAAAAATAAATGCATTAAATTAACTAGTTTGTCTGTGTCTTTTAAGTTTTTGGGTGTGTATATAATATAAACTGTTTTTCAATGTTTATTTTTCCATCAAATTATGACCTGGACACAGGAAACTAACTGAGTAATTATATTCAGATGCTACCTGTTTTAATAACTAGTTAGGTAGACAAGCTCTAAAAAGACATTAATGAAACGTGTATCTTTATTATAACATTTATTCAAACATTACTATATACTGTACACAAGTATATTCAACATGAAGCGGCGATCAGACTCAGCTCCCGATGATGGTGTTGCTTCCGGACTGCAGACAGAAGGAGAAAGATTAGGTTAGTCCAGTAGTTATCCAACCTGTCCTGGTAAGATTAGGTTAGTCCAGTAGTTATCCAACCTGTCCTGGTAAGATTAGGTTAGTCCAGTAGTTATCCAACCTGTCCTGGTAAGATTAGGTTAGTCCAGTAGTTATCCAACCTGTCCTGGTAAGATTAGGTTAGTCCAGTAGTTATCCAACCTGTCCTGGTAAGATTAGGTTAGTCCAGTAGTTATCCAACCTGTCCTGGTAAGATTAGGTTAGTCCAGTAGTTATCCACCCTGTCCTGGTAAGATTAGAATTGTATCATAAGTATATTTAAGCATACTGAAACATGAAGGTACTTCATGTAACTGTGTAGTGGTGTAGTTTCTTCATCATGGTCTTAACTGACAACTGTTGACCATTTAACACACTTACACCTTCCTTTACTGTATTAGTGGGTGTTTATCAATGGAGGTATTATGACTTTTCATATGTTGGTTGTAGCCTTGTAGCTTGTGTGTTTACAGTACTATTTACCCTTTCTCACTTGCAGTTTAATGCATATCATACTGCCTGTGGTAGCTCATTAGCTGGTAGCGTTT